>NC_143396.1:136027551-136692238 GCF_052110815.1 Crocodylus siamensis | reverse complement strand
CATGGATCCATAGTCCACTGTTATGTCTTCCTTCAAACCCCTTTTCAGACCCACCTCTACTGTGCTGCCTGTGGGAAATTGCTAACTAGTACTAGAGTGGGGGATGACCATTGGGGGCTGCTGAACATGTAGACACAGAACACTATTACTATGGAGTAATTTATCCCAGATTTTACTCCATCATAACTGTATGAGACAGATGACCAGCTCCATTAGTTTGGTTGCCCACAGTAGACACACTTACTGTATCTGAACATGAGGTGGGGAGTTAGCTCACACTGTACATGCCTGTCCTGAAATGAAGTCTGCTAGGGAAGTGGGCACACGACAGGGACATTGGTGTAATACACATAGTCGTTTCCAAGGTCCTGATTTCTGAGTGTCCACTCAGAGTCAAGTCAAATTGTGCTGGAGTAAACATGATGTGGGTTCTGAACCTGAGATTCAAAACCTGGTGCTTCAATACATAAATAACTAAACCTGACCTGACCTGAAGCTACCTGTGCACACAGCTACCCCCAGCTGTGTCCAATGAACTCAGGCAGTGACTTCCCTTAGTTTCCATTTGGGGATCAGGGCCTATGTAACCCAGTAGCTTATTATGGATGACCTTGCCCTCCCTTCAGCATTCACCTTTTTTGGTTGCCCAGATGACTCCTCCTGGCTCTTGGCAAGGAGCACGTCACCCAACAAATTGACATCAGAGCAAGGGACAGCAACTTGACTCAGACCTCCTAGCTAAGGACAGCTTCCTACAAGTCCTTCCTGGCTAGGGACAGTTTCAAAATGGCTGAAAGCAGTTTAAGATAAACCTGGTTGAATGTTGTATCAGACTCAACTGATTTGGGTCAAAGCAGTTTATGCAATGTCTGTCCCAGACCCCTTCCTGGTTTCAGTTAAACCAGAGTCCCCCAGCATCCCAGATGCTTTGCAGCCCTGGGCTGGGCTCTCTGCTCCAGAGATTAGGCTGCTCCTGCCCCTTTATTGCCTTGCCAGAGCTTTGGCGGAGACTGCAGGTACAGCAGAGTCTGCCTGGCTTCACTTGCTGCTCACTGCTCAAGCAGGGATTCCCCACCCCCCAAACTCTCATAGAACAGACTCCAGCCCCACAGCCCTAGGCATGTGGTATGCTAGCTAATGGTGAGTGGTGTCTGTGTGTCTCTAATTTCACTGGGACAGGCAGACAGAACAGTATCCTCTTAGGGCTTTTTGGAGCTAATCAACAGGTCAGCTGGTAATGTCCCTCTGTTCCTTTCTTGGAAAAAGCTGTTTAAGAATAGCTTGAACTAATGAGAAAGGCTTTTGTTTTGTTGATGGGCTGATAAACACTGTGTTATCAGCCCCCCATGCTGGTTTGCAGTCCTGTCAGGTTTGCAGACAGTATGAAGAAGCAGGGAGAGGTGGATTGAAAAGCTCAGTATCATCAACAGATACATGCACTACACACCACCCCGCTTTGCCTCCGAGTGCTAGCCAGGGGCTGGGGTCTGGCAACACTCCCGCCCCTTGAGCAGCAAGCAAGGAAAAGCCTGGGACAGAGTGGGGGTTTACACCCCTCCCTAATCAAGGTCCTGCTGGGGCCTGGCCATGCCCCCCCTCCACTCAGCACTATGGAAGGGAAGGGAGGGCTTCTTTAGTGCCCTTCCCCCCAGCTTCTAGCCTGAGCCAGGGCAGGCATGTGCCTGCATTTCTGCATTCCAGAGTGGATGTCTGTACAGCTGCAAACTGGTTCAACCAAGGCAGGTTAAACTAACCTGCAGAGATTGAATCAATTCAGGCTCAGGATTTTTGAATGTCTGTCCCTAGCCTCTGAGTTTTCAGCTTGGCTTCTGGGTGATTTTCCAACCTATGTTGGAAATAGTCATGCACATACACCTCCCCTCTCCACCTCCCCCCACAACACACACTTATGTCTTGATACCTGGGTTTGTTTTCTTTATGTAGCATGGTGCTTTAGCATTTCTCTGATCCACTGGGCAGTCATTAACTAGATGTTTGGAACCATGAGCTTTCAGACAGCCCTTTCCTACCACCGATCCACTATCTGAAAGAGGCTAGACCAATTCTCTGTAACACTGGGGATGGCCTAGATGTCGTGTGAGCAGGTGGTGTTGAGTTGGGCATGACAAGTGTCTGGAAAACCTGATAAGAGCAGAGAATTCAAGTGGTTGTTAAATAGTGATAGCGTCAGCTAAGGGAATGCTACATCTGGAGATGTGTATGGGGGTGCAGCATGGCTTGGACTGTAAAAGGGCTCCTGGACTCACTTCACTCTCCTAACAGGCAGGAGATCACACTGTGTGTGCCTGCATTTGTAGCTGCGTGCTGAATGCAATGGGCACTCTGGGGAGATCCACCCCCATGCTGGAGGAACTTGTCATCCAATCAATCAGTGCTGGGCCCCAGCATTCGGGCTTGTGCCCACGAGGTGCTGTACCTCAGGGCAAGTTTCCCTGGGGGACAGCAACCTGCACCTGAATTTCCACCCTCCTTTAGGCACTGCAGAAGGACAGCAGCTCAGCATACCCTGGCTGCAGAGAACTAATCTGCCCCATGCTGCCCGCATGATGCCACTCACTCTCTTTGGAGAAGGGGTCCTGTGGCTTTGGGCCCTGGGGCAAGGAAGGCCATCCAAGCATCCTGTGTGGAGGCAGCTGTCCTGTGAGTCTCTCCCCTCCAGGAGGACCCTGCATGTTAGGAAAGAAGATGCAGCAACACAGCACTCCTTTTCTTACCAGCCTTTGCTAAAGGTGTAGTCCTACTTATTGTATTTATTTAATCAAGGAAACTGCATTGTCTCACTGGGCCAGGTCCTGAACCTACAACCTTCTTATGTTTCCTTTGTATCAGAGAAAAAGGAGACTTGCAGGACAGCAGGGATCTGGGGAGGGGAGCTCTAGGACAGGTTCTGGGCCAGGGTACACTGTCCCTATGACCCTTACTGTGGGGAGTGGCTGGGGAATGAAGGCAAGAGCAAGGCCTGCTTTCCTTGCAGAGTTTGTTCTGATGTAACCAAGGTCATTAGGGCTGTTTTTTCTTTTTAACCATGGTTAAACAATATGGCATGCAGGTTCAACTCCTGGTGGAAGCATGGTTCTACTAGTATAAGTGTGCCTTACACAGATATAGTTCCTACCCTTGCTTGTGTGTGAGTCCTATATTGGTACAATTCCCTTTATGCTGATCTGACTGCAATCATGTTAGAGGCAGTGTACCCTTCTGATCCCCTTGGGGTAGATAAAGTGCTACAGCATATGTGTATGGAGACAAGGCCTCTGTTTCATGCAGAGTGCTCTGTGCAATAATAAAGGGACTCCATTTGGACAGTGTCAGTTTGGATCTTTATTTTCGGTGCACTTTTTTGAGAGCTGCTGCTTGCAGCCACGTGGTGCGGCGTGTGGTCAGAGCTATTGGGCAGCTCCCCAGGCTTCCTGGAAGTTTCCTGGTGTCACCTTCTGTCGGGGCTTAGGTCACTGTTGCCTCCCCGCATCGGGGCCACTTACTGGTCGCCAAGGAGTGGCTCACCTGTGGTTGGGCGTTTCACACGCACTTGCCTCGCCTGCCATGACTTTGATGGTAATACCGATTGGTTCAGATGGTCCGGCGCGTGTCATCCAAATATGAGACTCCTGAGCGTCCCGCGGGTCCCGCTTCAATGAGGGCTCTTCCACCCCTACACTGTCGCCGGCTCCACCAGGTGGTGACCATCTATCTGGACAGGTCATGTATCCTTATATGACTCAAGTTGTCCGGTTAGGAAAATACAAAGGGAAACACAAAGGTTATGGCCAGGGATTCTCAGGCTCGGGGTTCCTGCTTCAACGGTCAGCAGACAACCCGATATTCCCATCTGCCACGGGTTGAAACCCTTCTCTGGCTCTCCTCGAGCTCTTCTGATGCCGATAGGTCTCGTGGTGGCCGCTGTGCTCCATATTACAGGAGCTACGGTTCACACGGACTGTGAATGTCCTTATATTAGGATATATACGGTACCCGGCTCCCACCTGGTTCCAGCCGCTCCTGTGCGGCACCAACAGTCTGCAGCCTTGCTAGGCTTGGTGCCCAAGCTCAAAAGCCCCACTGGGGCTTACCCCTCTCCAGAAGGTCCTGCCCGATCTGAGGATGGCTCACATTCATTGAAGAGTGCTCCGGCTGGTTTCAGCTCCTCTGCTGCCTTCTTCCAGTTCCGCCGCCACCCCGCTGGCCTGCGCCGGCATCTCTTTTATGCCGGCCCTGTCCGTGTCGGCTCCTCCCCCCTCCGTGCACCTGGAATAGGTAAGTTCCCTCCCAGCGTCTTGGGCTTGTGGGTGTGTGACCCGTGGGCCCGCACCTGTGCGGGGAGCCTCGGAGCCCGCCAGCTCCCCCTCTCCCTCACACCTTCCAAATCATCATTTTTGTTTCAACTTGCAGGTTTTTACAACCTTGACTCCCTGTCTCCCTTCCCAGTGGTCCTGTACTGCACCCATATTGCAGAGACAGGGGAGTTGCCAGGTGTTTCTCTGAAAACCTTGGTGTTGTTCATAAGTGCACTAAGCCCCTGCTAGAAGCACTCTCACTCAGAAATGGGAGGGATTGTGCTCTCCGGACAGAGGTTGCCTCAGTCTGAGTGCAGGTTCATTCTCTGCAGATTGGTCATCAGGAACACGTACTTAGCCCATAGCCATGTTAGTCTGAAGTCAAGCAGAAGGCAGACTAACATCAGGGATACAACAGAGCCTTTGGTTTGCTTCACATTCAGATCTGGTAACTGCAGCCAAGAAATGGGACAGAGTGTGCAGTAGAGTTGCCAATTCTGAATCTATTCCGGGAGGTTTCCGGAGCGCCAACGTGCCCGCAACACACAATACAAATGTGCCCGCATGCTTGCATATATCAGTTACAGATTACGGTGCCTAGACTTTACGTCAGGAAGGCAAATGCACATTACTATTACATTTTAAACACCCACTGGACTACTGTATAAATCAGATTCAACATTTAATATTTCTTTAATGAATGTCCTATCATTTTTCTCCTTGGTGACTCTTAGAAGTCTCCTGGAGATATATATCTAATTCCTGGAGACTCCAGGGCAATCCTGGAGGGTTAGCAACCCTAGACTCTGCAGGTGTGTAACACTAGACATCTATTTTATACATGTAGCAGGCAGCTGATAACTTAATGTCAATGTCCAAGACTCAGGATTCTGCAAAAGGGAAAACTCAGACTCCACATTTGCTTTTTTTGAACTACAGTCACACTCTGTTCAGTGCAAGAATGCAGTGAAGGTGCCCCTTCTTTATTTAGTTTGGCCTCCCCATGTGAAAGTGCCAAAGATTCTTTGAAATCCCAGGGCTCAGGTCTGGCACAAGTCCAGTACTGGAGTGAGAAAGAAAATATCCCAGTGCAGTGAATTCCTGAGGAGATGTCCTTGCTTTGGTGAATGTGTGAATGAACCCTCCATCCCCACACAGACCAGCCAGTAGTCATCTTTAACTGAGCACAACGTACAGACAGCACAGCGGAAGAATGGCTTGTTTGTTGATGATGTTTCCTGGAAAGTTAAACATTTTCACGGTGTTTAATTCCACTGTTTGCATTTATCAGTTCAAATAACTAATAAATCTAGAGCCATTGATAATTGGGGTCAGTGTCAAAGCATGAAGCTCTCAGAAGGTCTGGAGGATCAAGAAAAGATTAGAATATTGCTCCAGAATCTGAGCAAGGTGCGAAGTAAGAAACAAAAAGCAACTAGAATGCTGGCACTTTTTTGTTTCAAAAGTTGGCCGCCAAGGATTGGGTAAGTTGAGTCTGAACAATTTTTCCTGCTGTCAGAGGAGAATTCTCTCTGAGTCAACTGAAAAACCAAAAATATATTGGCAAAACCATAACCCTAAAACTGGAAAAGGCCTTCATTTCTGTTTATTCTGTCTCTGTTCTGTAGCAATATTTGTTTGGTAATATCTTTTATTGAACCAACTAGATGATTAGGGAAGATAGTAAATAAACTTTTGGGCACAACTGCTTACAGATATGAGCCCCTTCCCTCCACACTCAAATAAAACCAAACCCAACAACCCGGCACTTTAAGCTCAGCATGTCCCCATGCCAAGAGCAGCCCATGCCCAGAAGAGGCATTACATTAGTTTGACCCAGCTTACCTAATGTCTGTATAGATCGTGCACTTGAGCAAGGCTGTTTGACGGTTTTATCGAATAGTTGATTCAATCAGCTATTTGATAAAACTGTCCAACAGCCCCACTGAAGTACCTGATCTATACAGACACTGGGGAGCTGGGTCTAATGAATGTGGTGCCTCTTCTGGTAAAGTGCGTATTTTTTTTTCATATCTGTCAGCAGCCAAAATGTCCTTCCTCAGGTCTGGGAAAGAACTGATGCCATTTAAACTAAATACCATTTAAAAAAAATTTTTTAAACCAATTTTCATCTTTTAAATGAAAATAATCACTTAAAGGGAAGAAGGCAATAAACCTATGTAGCAAAGAGAAGTTATCAGAAGTAGCTATAGTATAAACCAAGTAAAAGATAGTAGAAATAGATAAACCATATTATGTACAGCAGTCAGACCATTTAAAAGGGAAAATTATCATTAATAGCTGTGGGGTACAAAGAAGTTAATGGAGGGAGCAGGCAAATTGTAAAGAGCCATAAAATCACTGATTGAGTTTACTTCATTGTGTTTAGTGTCCAGTAAAGTTATGAACATTTGTCCGTCTTTCTGAAGGTGTGGTGTAGGTTTCCCTTGAGAACAAGGACTGTGAGTTAAGAGATGAAATGTTTATTCTGCATCTGGATGTTTCTATCCTTTTCTGTAAAGCACTACACAGGAACTTCTCTGGACTCTCTTTTCCCTACGCTGGATGGTCTTGGCAATAGACTAAGGTGCAAAGGGTCTTGGCTCAGGTCTCAGCCTTGTCACAGACCCCCTGTGGGCAAGTTATATGGACTTGCAACTCCACAAAGAAGAATCATCACACAGAAGGGCTGGCCAGATGCTTGTCAGCTTTAATTCAAAAGCTGTTTCAAAAGGACAGATCAGAACATTTCACCTCAGCAGTGTTGTAGCAGGTGGTTTTGGCATGGTTGGAATGTTTTTAAATTTCTTTCCTACCAAGATCAAAATGCCATTGAAACCAACCCAATCCGCACAGCGTTGCTGTTCGGCAGGAACCACATATGGCAACAGGCTGGCCAAAGCATCTCCAACCTGCTCTCATAAATGCATAAAGGAAAACCAGTATGTGCAGAGGCATGGTGCTATTAGTAATCTGAGCAGTATTCACTTTCATGTAACCCCTCCCAAGCAGGCAAAATAAGTAAGCTCAGTATCACTAAGTTCACTTCATAGATAGCAAAGCTATGCAGGGAGTTTCAATGATTTGCTGTGCTCTACAGCAGACATGTCTGAACCAGACTTAGAACTCAGGAGCATACATTGGTAGGCTGTACTTCGGCAGCCTAGCTAGGAGGTTGGATCACCTTCAAAACAGAGAATATGAAACGGGAGCTGTGGGGTTAAAACTTACAACCAAAGAGAGAGACATAGGCAGGTTCTGTGGGGTGGTCACAGAGACTCCAGCATCACACACAGGGGCTGGCCAGATGCTCGTCAGCTTTATGAAGTGTTTAAACCGTCCTCTGTGACTATACTTTGCAATAACACAAACAACCCTTTCATCAAGAAGTTAATGTAGTTCTTTGTAGCTCATGATTTGTGAGTTGGAGGGGTTTTGCTTTATATAAAATGTTAATAAATGCTATAGTTAGGTTTATATTTTAGTGCATTGCTTTCACAGGCGTCTCCTTGGAAGAAGTAACCCAAGAGAGGACCCAAACATTGCAGACAGAGCTCTCCGGAGCTCATTAGCCAGGCAGACGGGAGTCCTGACCCACAAACCCCAAAGCACAGTAAAGAGCTTGTTTCATTCCAAGATTAGCCAGGAGTCTGTAGCCCACATGTGCAAGGTGGAGTGTCCCCATGGGCTCTGAGCTGCGTCATACGAGAGAATGAAGAATAGGCACTGCATTGAGGCGTGAAGCAGAGACATTGACAGTGGGAGTCAAGCTGTTCTGATGACTTCACCTGACCATCGTGAGGGCCATCCTATTCCGGCTGACCTGCCCCGTGATGTGGCATGCACTGAGATGAGAAAACAGCTATGGAAAATGTGCCAAGGTTGGGAGGCTAAGTGTCTATGTAGCTGGGCAACCTTTGCATGAGAGGGCCAGTCAAGCAGACAGGTTCTTCTTTGAGAATCCTCTCCTGGACTCTCTTAAGGAATGAGATAATGTTTTCAGCTCCCCCCAAAGCTTTACATTTGTTTAATGCCCTTCAGTCTGTATCCAGACCAGGTCCAGGCAGAATACATGCTTAATTCACAGAACAAAGTCACTGTAGTCAGCAAAGTTGCATACATATATGTTCAGCGTATTTGATATACATGCATGGTCCTAGGGTTACACAGACACACACCCAATACAGTGCACTCCACTGATCTGCATATCAGCTAAGCACAGTTAGTAATAAATAATCATGCCTCAAATCAACCCCATTGGCTAGACGCTGCCCTTCGCACAACACAATACCAGTCTCATTGGTTACCCATTGATTAATTGTAACAAACACTCTGATTTATCTGCTTATTCTTTAGGCCATAAACTGGCAAAGTGCTTAGAACTCCTAGCCTCACTATCTTCTGTGCAATGGAACTGCACTTAAACTCCATTTAAGCACTTAAAACTGACTAGGAGCCATCAATATCAAAGCTCCTAAAGCAATCCTGAACTGACTAGGTCCAGTCAATTTCAGGGCTGTTACTGAAGGCATAAAGAGCCCTGGAAAATGAGGTAATGAGCCTTAATGAGGTGCCAAGAACTTAAGGCAGGCAGTTAGTGACCATTGTTTACACTGAGCTTGGGCAAGTGCCTGAGCTTGGGTAAGCCATGGCCTTTTTCCATGGGCTACTGGAACACAGTGCCTGTGTGTATATATAGGAATAGATCCTATTCCACCTATACGCCTACTGCACTCTGGACAGACATAACATTTGAAGCACTTCAGAGGGTAAGTAAAGTGACCAATGCATATGCCCTTTGAAGTGCCACCAAAATGGGGGAAATGCTCAAAAAATAGTCCTGTAGGAAACAACTGCTAAATAGAAGCACTTCAGAATGAAGTGCTTCCTGTTATGTGTGCACACTCTGTGGAGCACAACAGGGAGAGGGCTCAGTCCTCCAGCATCCCACACTCCTCTACTCTCCCTCCCCCCTGCACAGAGGGGGTGGAGAAGAGCATGGGAGACCATCAATAAGCAGTCTCCTGTGCATTCTGCCTCTGCTCTTCCAGAGTGTGTCCCCCTCTCACTAGGACCGGGAGACCCCAGAACCAGGAAAATGGGGCCCTTGTGGCCCTGTGTCTCTCCTGATTTGGGGGGGAGTTCTCTGTGAGAGTGCAGATGGAGAATACAGGAGAGTGCTTGCTGACAGTTAGCTCTGTTCTCACCCTTCTTCCTATAGGGGTGTGTGAAGGGAGTGGAGCCCCTGGGAGAACAGCAAGTATGGAGAACTGATAGATGGCTCTGCTTCTCCATCCCTTGGGGGTCCGGGAGTGGAGCAGCAGAATGCAACAGCCCTCATAAGACCAGAGGGTGCAAAGTGCTTGTTGACAGTGTGCACAGCTGTATCACAGAGCACTCTCCTGTGGGCTCTGCCTTTGCTCCCCCAGAGGACACCTTCCTGCTCACCACCAGAACTTAAGAGAGGTGTGAGGGGGCGGAGGCCACTCATCTCTCAGCTCCAGAGGGGATTGCTCCAGAAAAGAAGAAGCAGAGTGCACAGGAGAGCACTCACTGACAATCAGCTGCAGACCTGGGGCTGCAGAGAGTTTACTGTCAGTCTGCTGGGAACTGAATGGTGCAGAAAATGATGTGCCCAACATGTCTGATCCCAAGCTAGCTGACATGAGCACCAGGCAAATGTGTCCATGCAAGGAGTCCATGGGGTAATCTTTGATTGCTTGGAGGGCACTCAAGAAGTTATGCTTTAGAGGCAGAGGAGTGAGGGACCAGGGAAAGAGGCATAGCAAGCTCCTTGAGAGCCTGGGGTGGGGTAGTGAGGGATGCTGACCCCTGGAGTTCGTGGGGAGTGGGGAGGATGGGTAGAGAAGTCTTACCTGCCACTGCTGTCTGTACAGCAGAGGCAGCAGCTACTGCTTCTGCAGCAGTTTCAGCTGAAGCAACGGCATCCCTGTGTCACTGGCCCCCTGGCAGCTGCTCCTGGTGCCCTGTTAGCTCCCCCACATAGGCTATTGGGCTCAGGGCTGCATCTGCTGTGGCAGACTCATCAAGAGGGAGAGCACCATCCCATTCACCCTGCTAAGCCCCTGCCCCCAAGATATGCTGATGGGTGAGGGGCTGCACGGAGGAGCCAGACAGGGTAAGGCAGCCTGTTCTGTGGCAAAGACATCCAGAGGTATCCCCTCAATGGTCAGCACCCAGGAATAGTGTCCCACTTGCCTCCCTACCTCCTGCCCCTAGTTACACTACTGACCTGGGTGTTTCTGTGGAAGATCTGCCTGGGCACCTTGGTCCAACTCAGTAGCAGACTTAGTGAACCCAGGCACTTCCTTTAGCCCATGCTAGAAGCAGAGAAGAGGTCTGAATAATAAAACAACATCCCCATTCCCCTGCAGGGGCCAGGGAACAGGCAAACAAGGCACCTCTGGAAATAATGAACAGCTCTACAGCTTAAAGTCCTGACCTCAACCCTGTAACACTCCAGATGCTGGCCATGCCCCATGCATGGTCATAGACTCCAGCTGACTCTACCTGTATCACTACATCCTGGATTTAGTCTATGAGCTGCATATCTACCCTGCCTTCCCCTATTGTCAGCTTATATGGGTCTCTCCTCCTGTTCTGACCTTACTGAGTAATATAGAAATTACATCTGTGCAACTCGAATACAGTCTCTATGTGCATATGCATGATAAAACTGTCTGTAAGTATATCACTACAGGCTATTTTTAACACAGGATTCCTTCAAGCATTCCATAACCCATAGTCTGAGGAATCCAATACTATGGGAAAAGAGCACTGCATGTGAACCCATCCCCCAGACCCAGGAGCTAGCTGAGGAGCAGCTCCTAGGAGATTTCATGTCCTTAATGCAATATCCATAATGCAAATGGCCATGCTTAAAAATTGTCCATTGTTGTCTTAGTTTGGTGCCTCCATAAAGGGTGGTGAGAGAGAACGAGTGGAATGTACTGATCAAACAACCAGGGTCTTTGCAGCAGAACATAAACTATAATCATTTTTGTAGTTGTTTTACCTTCTACAATCTGTCCAGATCCCCCTCCTCTCTAAACAGTAGAATCTTTTTTGTGCTGATATTGAAAAAAAATGGCATCTAGAGAGCTAGTTGTACTGCTTTTCAACCCAAGCTCAAGACAAGTTTCTAAGTGCCATGTCTCTGATGCATTCCACCCTTCAGACTCTATAGAATGGTCTTTGGCCCCTGCTGCAAATAGCTGCTACAAGCACCTGTTTGATCGGAGAACCTTGGTAAATCTATGAGGACTTATTTAAGTTCCCTTTGCAAGAGGGAATTGCACATAGAGACATATGCATAGGAAGCTAGTACACTACTGATGAATGGGAGATGGAAGATGCCAACATGCAGAGTGGGCAGGGTATATTTTGCATTTGGTCAGCAATACAACAACTTTTAACAGAATTTGATGGATGAGGAAAGGATCATGAGCTGTTGAACAAATAAATTTAGATGGAGGGACCAAAATGTCAGCAGAGGAGTGTGGGGAAGAATGTCTCATTTAGAATCACCTCACCCTCCTCTGGCTACATGAGAAATTGCATAGAAAGGCTTTGAAGAAAGGTTGTCATCAGGGATGGTGGGGAAACATGACATGCTTTCAATAGTACAGTTAGCTTCCACACCAGTATAAGGGAGCAGACAGACAAGATCAACTTGTACAGTAGTGTAACTTATTTGAATCTGGGGCAGAATGATTACAGGAAAAATCAGGGTAAAACTCTACCGGTGTAAGTCAAACTGGCATGAATCCTGTGTCTGCAGCTATTCTATCTAAGTTGTTTGCTGTAGGCAAGTGGGCAAACAGGCTATTAGCTGCTTCCTTTCCACCTAGTGGCAAGGCACAGTAATAGCATTTACCGCTACTCCCCAATAGCTGCGTATCTGTTTGCTTTGGACTGCACTGTACTTGACATCAGCGCCCAAAGCCAATGTAAATTACATGGGTGTAAATGAGTTCCATGTCAAGGCTCAGAGAAAGCGGGGTCCTACAACAGGAGTCCATAAGTTTGGTGCTAGTGCTATGAGGAACAATTCATATATAATCATTATGGCCCTGCACTGTCCCCAAACTCCTTCCCTCCACTGTCCTCATCACAGAAATGTTGAGATGCCAGATGGAAACACAAATGCTAGAGTGTCTGTGCAAGAGCATAGATCGAGCCCTGTTTGACAGAAGTGGGGCCTAGGAAGAGCTCTTCCAGGGACTTCTCCAAAAAACTCTTCTGGGTCAGGACCTACTACTATTTTATGTTTGTACAGTGCTTTACACAATGGGGTCCATCCTTGGCATCCCCAAGGCATCCATATTTAATAACAGCAATGATTCCGCTCTGTCTTTGGATCTTCTAATGGAATATGAAAACTGCAGGATGTGCAGGAGCCTTTTACAGGGCTTCATCTAGGGCTTATGTAAACTGCAGCAAAAGTAAGAGAGGGGATGGATTCCCACCTGCCCAGAAAGACAGGGACAAGAGGTGGAGCCAGAATGAAGAAGGGTAACAGTTTCCAGAAGCTCCTCAATGACCTAAGAATCTATATCTGATTGTCAAAAGTGGTACAGGCATTTAGAGTGGGTGTCAAGAGGTGAAATACCTTTGCCAAGGTCCCTTTGGCAACCTAGGCCTTTTCCAAAAATGCCCAAGATCCAAATTTTCAAAAATATTTAGACATCTAAAAATGCAGACACATGCTTCTGTAATTTCCCCTTGCTGCCTTAATGGGTAGATACTCACCTGGTCTCCACCGATTTCACTCAGCATTGTTTCACTTGCCTGTTGAAACCAGTGTAAGCTTGGGGCTCAGCCCGCTTTGGTACTTAGGAGAATTCTCTTAAGCGCCTATATGTGTCCTCAGTATCTGGTCCCTATCTTCTAGGGATTTTGGTGGGAGGTAGGGGTCAGGTGCTGAGTGGGACTTGTAAAAGCACCAATCTGCTAATCTAGGTACCTAAATACTCTTAAAATCTGGCCCTTAGGCAGTTCTGATAATGGTACCCAAACTCACTTTGACAAACACATCCCCAGGACAGCTTGCCAAGGGTGAAGTGAGCCCTTTTACTTTCACATGGCATCCTTCATAGAACCTCAGGAATACATCATGTCCCCTGTTTATAAATGAAAGCATGTGGAAGCCATGATGCTCCACTCCCAGGCTGGTTGCATTTTCAGAGCAGGAAATTTGTGAGGCCAAAGCTCCAATTCATTATGAAAGATGTCTGGTACCTGCAGATTTTTTCTTCCTGCAGATATTCCTTACTGTATTATTACTAAATCCTGGTTTCCTAAATCATGTTGCTGCCATGTCTGCTTTGCTGCTGAATTGCATGCACTTACCCCTTCCCTTGGTTGGCATAGCTCCTAGTCCAGGGGTGGCCATTGGCCAACCCATGGCACACATGCCACAAGTGGCACAGGCAGTCTTAGTGTGTGGCATGCAGCAGGCTGGGGAGGGAGCAGGGAACACAGCAGCAGATAGGAGAAGAAGCAGAAAGCAGAGGAACATATTGGGCAGGGGAAGGGGATCAGAATGAAGGTTGGGAAGGGTGTGAGGCTTACCTTATGGCATGCCTGTTAAATAAAGTTGACCCCCCCACTCCCCTAGTAACATAGGAGCACTGACTTTTTTGTCTTCCATTCTGGCTCCTGATCTTGGCACATGCAGCTGGTGAGAAGCCAGGCTGCACAACAGGTCTGAGCTACTTTCATAGGAACAGTCTTGTGTAGCAAGGCAGTCCTGACAATTACCTTTCTGCCAAAAGGATTGTGAATGAGCTTGGGTGGGTCTATACTTTTGAAAAGGGAGGTGTGGTTGTTGAAATGTACCATCACATATGAAACAACACATATTTTTCTCCAGTTAAAAATAAATGAGAAGCTTTACAAATACATGAGGGTCTGGGTGCTGTATTATTCAGTTTAAAATTGAAGCAAGAGCAGATGTAACTTCATTGGAATGAGTTAAAACAAATCTGCAGAGCTGTGAAATAGGAGCTTCATTACTGGGCAAACACTTGCAGTGCTATTTTGGTAATACTTCACTGCTTGGGATATCAAAAAGGAATAGCAGAATTGCAGAACAAAGGCTAGCTTGATTGATGGAACATCAAGAGCATTATAAAGAAGAGGGGGCCATTAACACCTGTGGATTGAAGCGTTTAGAAATGATGATCAGGCAGATTATAATGAGCCATGAATCAACTGACTCCCTCAGTGCTGCCTGGCTAGAAATGCTGCTGTCATGACAAGTTTTAAACTTTGGGTGGAGCAGGAATCAAAGGAGGGTGCAAGTGCACCAGTGAATCCTCCCCTGTGAATGCACTTTATCTGCACAGCCAGGGCAGAGGAAAAGAAAATGCCATGAGTGTTCACACAGCACAATGCGAGGGAGGAGTGCCAAGATCCCACTACCAAGGTTCAGACAAGCAGTGCCTCTGGCCAACATTTTCAGTGAATGGTGTCTAAATTTGGGCTTTCCAACTGAGCTTGTTTCAGAAGTTGGCACTTTGAATGAGTGACCTAAGTGGGTCCTCGGTCGTTCTGAACACTAGGACAGTGTCTGAGGTGTTTCAATATGGAATTAGGGGCTTAATTCCTGGCACTTGTTTTTTGAAAATTGTCCTTCAGCAGAGCTCTTTCTGTGAACAGGACAAACAGGATTTGGACCAAAGCACTTAGCTAAGCAGGGAATTTGTGACAGGCGGTAAAACAGAAAGGGAACTCCTAGGTGAGGCTGATGACTCCTTGTGACCTTGCCTGCTTGAGCATGATTATTAGAGAACTTGAAACCACTCCTTCACCTGAAATCCCAGCCACTGCTTGAGCTAGTTCAGGAACAGGGACTTTATCTCTGGAGACTGTCAGTGTGGTTTGCATTGTGTTCCTCTATTCCTGTTATTTGAGCATTGCTTTCTACCAGTCTTTTTTCCTTTTTATGGTATCTTTTTAAAGGACCTGTCCCCCCTTGTAGAAGTGTTGACAGAAAAGATCAGCAGGGCCCAGTGCTAAATGATAACATGCCCTTGGGGCTTGCCTTCACTGAGAAATCATATCATGCTTGGAGCTATAGGGTGATCAACATTGCTGAAATCTAGGCCACATACTTAGGTGCCTAAGGATGGATATAGGAGCCTAACACAAGATTTTACTAAATCTTGCCCCATGTTCCCAGCACTGGGATGTTATGGTCCATCCAGACATACTGCCATCCCAGTAAATGCCAACAGCTCCCCTCCTGGTAAAGTGCTATTCCAGGAGTTGCACGCAGGTCTTTAAAATGTGATTCCAGGACATGGTTGGGCAGAGACCACCTGCGCCCAAGCACAGCAAGCATACCTGCTGTGTGTGTGGATATGGGCACCAGAGGGATCACTGAGGGACTAGCAGTTCCCAAGTACTTTGAGCTAGTTGATTAACCTGTTAACCAGCAGTGAGGACTGAGACATGATACCCCAGCCATGCCAGAGAAGGGTCAAGGATGTGATGGGACTCAAAGCCTCTCCAGAATATATCCTTGGGGAGTCTCCAGTGTGACCTGACTGATGCTAAGGAGCCTGATTGACCCCCCTCTATGTTCCCAGGATGACATAGATGCTCCTGTGGGCACCACTCTGAGAACTTGTCAGCCTTCCAACAGATACAAGAGATTAAAACAGCCTCAAGAACCAAGCCACAGCTGAAGATTGCATCAGGCATGGCAGACATGCAGAACCCAGCTGCTTCTCAGATCTTGGCTTCTGTGCAGCAAAAGGGAGATTGCTGCATCTGGGTGTCAAATTGTACCTATAGTCCTGGCAGAGAAGATGGAATGGAAGCCAGCCACCTCCGTGGCAATCCAGGCTGGGGCACTTTTGGCATACTTCCCTGCAGACTGTCCACTGATGCCAAAGGCCCTGAGGTACAGACAACAAACTCAGACCCACTTGGAAGGGGGAAGTGTTAGTGGAAAGGGGCACAGCATTTGTACAGCTTGTCTCCTTGAACGTGAGATCAGACCTGCATGTTGAGGAGAAGCAGTCTGCCTCACAGGGGAGATGGCAGGCCAGAGGGGCACCTTACATGGGAGCTGTAAGGCTTCCAAAAGTGCCTGAGGAGTTCATTGCTTGCACATTCTTGATGCTGACAACATCTCACCACAGGATTTAAGAAGTAAAACAGGTCCAGGCTACTCAGCTTGTAATAGGTCTCTTAGCATTTTCCACGAGAATGGAAACAGAAGCTCCAGTGGCCCAGCTGGATTCCAACCTGTGTAGCCCAACTACACAAACAGTATCTGTATCCTTCCCCTTCAAGTTTCCACTGGCTATGTCACTCTTCACTTCCTGTCCTAAACTCTTGTGCAGTATGTCTGTGCTCAGAGGGGCAGCTGCTCATCCCTTCTGAAGAAGCTGCCGACCAGATGAGTTATGGGAAGCAGCCCCTCTGCATCAGCTCCCCACCAGACATATTTTTGGGTCCCTGAGGGAGGGTACATGGATTAAGGACACACAAGGTGAGTGTGACTGTGGCATCACTCATGGTCATTTTGGAACCATCACTTGGCCTGACAAATCTCTGGCTTGGCGCTGCTTCTGCCCATGACTCCATGGCTTTTCTCTACCAAGAATAAACTAGGAACAAGTTTAACTTAGGAGCAAGCCTGAGGGTTGATTGATGTGCAATTAAAAAGGAAGAAGCTATCTGCTCTGTGCCAGAGACAGCCTGCCAACTGAAGAAGAGTGTCCCCCGGGTGCCCTCAGTGGAGCAACAAAAGCCCCTGGGCTATTCGCTCCATCCAGCACAATACAGAGCACTTCAGGAAACCCATTTCATCAGCGTAGGAGAAAGAGCCAGGAGAAAAAGTATTTCCTACTCAGCCCCTCTGCACAGAACCAGGGTCCACTTGTTCTGCAAAGAGACAGGGCTTTTACATCATGCAGGAGGGTGCCACGCAGAGCTGAGATATTTCACACTTGCTATGGAAAAGCAGAGGTCTGTTGCATTGCTGATAGCACAGCAGTGCAAATAAGGAATAACTCCACTGACATCACAGGGACTTCCCTTTGAGTGGAAAATGATGGCTCAGAGCAGGAGCTCAGCCAACTACAGGACTGAATCCTTAATGGAGACACTGCATGGGACTCTGTGAGGCTCAAGTGAGGACCTAAAGAGTTAAATCCCTGGCAGAAGAGAGTCCATGAGAGGGGGAGCCTGCACTTCACACTTGCTTCTTAACGCTCTGGCTGGGCTGCTACTGGGGTGGGGACGGACACTCTGAGCTTTATAAGAAACCATATTTTTGAGTCTGCTGCCCAAGCCTTTGGTGGAACTGCTCTAAAAGTGGTAGCCACAGTGTCAAAGGGCACCAAAAACTGGGCCATGAGACACCTGCTCTAAGCAGTCTGGGTCCTGGATACTTTAGAGAGGACCTCTCTGATCCTGTGGGTGACCTGGGGCAGACTAGAGTCATCAGCCCCTGTGTCCATGTGGGTGGGAAAACCATTTTCCATCTGGGTTCTTTGCCTCTGTAATTTTCTGAATCTGGGTCAAAGCAACCATAAATCCATTAGCCTTCAGTCATATTACAAAGCCTGCTGTCTACAGGTTCAATGGGTTGGGAGGATTTTACTGTTGGGCAAGCTTGTTTTAATGAAGATTAGTTCTAATTCAAAGCATTGTAATGAGACAAATAAACAGTCATGAAGGATAAAGCAAAGCCCACCATTAAACAAACCTGCAAACAGGTAGCCAAACAGATGCCTCTTGCTGCTGCCCATATCAGCAGGCACCATCCTGTTCCTCATGCCTTTGCAGCTGAATGATACCTGTGGTTGCTGAGATCCTGGCTTTGTACCAATTCAGGCCAGTTTCATGCAAATATCTCTACTCAGTCATGTTTGTTTTCCCCCCAGGTTTCAGTCACAGTAAAATTTAGGCTAAGCCAAACTTTATATTGCTGGGCAGCTCCTGGGGCATAAAAGGGGGCCCTGCCACTTTTCTGCTTACAACCAAAAGAAGGGCATATAACCTACCAAGTCCCAAATTGCCACGTATGCATGATCCATGCTAGAAACTTGCTGGTCACAGTCAGCATAATCCAATGGTTGCCTCTGCCAATGTAAATCTGCTTAAGAGTTTATGTGAACAGTGTATTAAAATATTGGAACAAAAGGCTAAAAATAGGGGGCCTTAGCTAAGTGCCTGCTCCATATTCTGTGTAACTGCAGTGTAAACAGTGAAAATAATCTGCCGGCAAAAGACTGTTCCATGACCCCAGCCAAATGTAACAGGAAACTGTTTGCAGACAGCTTTCCTGCCTATTACACTTCTCCATTTCAACCTCTCCCTCCTCTTCTCTCTTTGAACCTCCAACCTCTTCCAATGCTCTCTCTCTTACTCCATCAGTCCCTTCTACTTCTTCACTTCCACCCCACACAACCCCTGAGCACCCTTTAAAACTAAACATTGAGGTATAAGGAAAGCAAAAACATCAACTGAGAAACAAAAACCTTTGTTACATTAGGTGTTAAGGCTGTCAGCTGGAATCTTGAGTCTCTTAAGAAGGCATTGTTCAGCAAGGCAAGCTTCTGAAAACCAGGAAATGATGGGACTGTGGCCAGCAGATGAGTGGAGACTTCAGTCCCCGACTTCTTGGAGAGAAGAGTTTGCACGATACTCCAAGCATATGGAAGGCGTTTACTGGGGGCCAATTTATTTTTGACGCCTACAAGATGTCAGCATCAACACCACTGATGGACTGGTCCACAGGGAAAAGGATCTGGAGAGGCACAGCCAGCTGGGAGCACAGAGGACTTGGATTTCAGGGGCTGAGGCATTTCATCTGTGTGTGCATGGAAGGCAAACAACAGCTAATCAGCCTCCATTGAAGCAGGATAAAAAAGGCAACTGAACAAATAATATCTGCTTTGCAGTAGATTGGGAAATTCCTTATCTCTTAGGGAATGAATAATATAACACTAGGAGAAAGGCCACTGATCACTGGAAATTTCAATGAACTTTTGCTCTACACCTCTAGTCTTCAAAGAAGCTCTGGATTTGGGATCACAGAAGACACAGTACATTTCACCAAACATTAAGAAAAAGACAACCCACCTAATAGGTCTACAGATGCAAAGCAAAATTCTAGCTTAGCTCAAAGCAAGAAAATTCTTTAGTTTGATTGAAGACAAGACCACTGACACTTCCACAAAAACCAGAGAGTACTAGTGGTGTTGTAGGTGCATTAGAAGAGAACAGAAGAGCTTCAGAAAAACTTTATCAAGTTTGTGAAAGCCTCTGAGACAACCAGGCACATGCTTGCAGTGCTATTTTGGTAATACCTCACTGCTTGGGATATCAAAAAGGATCACAAGGCAAACAACAGAGGCAACAATATAACCAAGCAATTCAAAGGAGTGCCAGAGAGGATCTGGGCCTTCCTTCCTGAAAGCGACTTGCACTGCCTGTACAACCCCTGGTCTGAACATAACAACAATTCCTTCCAGTTCAGTGCAACAGATTGCAAATATATTAGATACTTGCAGGAAGGTCACAGCATCACTGAGATCTGCTGTAAAGCATAACACTGCACTGGACAGAAGTGAAGGGATTCATGAACTTGCTGTGTGTCTGGGAAGATAAGAAGATGATCTAAATTACCCGGACATTTGCTGGGAGGAGCAATCAGCCAGGTCTGACTGCTCACAAACGTTCCTTGCTGAGATACAGGACCTCCACTTAACCCAGGAGGTGCACAGTCCCACCAGGGAGAATGCCCTGCTGGACCTGGTCCTGGCCACAGGCGATGACCTGGTGAGGGGACTCCAGGTTCTTGACCACCTGGATGACAGTGATCATCGCCTACTGGAATTCACCATCCACTGCAGGGTGTCAAGAGTCTTCAGCAAGGCAGTAGCCCTTGACTTCAAGAGGGCCAACTTCAATGAGTTGAGGAGATTGGTAGGAGAGGCACTGGGGTTCTGGAGAATTGGGGAACTGGGTGCCTAAGATGAGTGGTCGTTCCTGAAGGAGATGATCCTCTGAGTCCAAGGGGTGGCAGTCCCAACAAGAATCAAAGGGGGCGAGAGTGCTAAAAAGCCATCCTGCCTCACCAAAGGCATTCAGGAATGCCTGAAAGCCAAAAAGGAGGTGTACACCCAGTGGAAGGGAGGGGTTATCACCAAAGAGGAGTATACCTCCTTCGCTCAGGTCTGTAGGGAAGCTGTTAGGAAAGCTAAGGTAGATACAGAACTAGCATCAAGGACAACAAAAAGTCCTCTTTTAGATACATAGGGAGTATGAAGAAGGCACCGGGTAATGCAGGGCCCCTGCAGGATACGCTTGGCAATCTGGTGGTTGCACCAGAGGAAAAGGCAGACCTTTTTAAAAATTTCTTTGCCTCCATTTTCTTGTGCAGGGACTGGGACTCCTCACCAAGAGTCAGGACAGACTTGGGAGAAACTCCACCAAGCCTCAGGTCAGGGAGGACTGAGTTAGGGAACTTCTGGAGGGGCTGGACGTGTTCAAATCAGCAGGTCCAGATGATCTCCACCCCAGGGTGCTGAGGGAATTGGCAGGGGTTATCACACGGCCCTGGCACGGCTTTACGAGCACTCATGGTGCTCTGGCCAGGTGCCAGATGACTGGAAGAAGTCCACTGTGGTCCCCATTTTCAAAAAAGGGAGGAGGGAGGACCCGGGCAACAATAGGCCCGTTAGTCCTACTTCGATTCTGGGGAAGCTCTTTGAGAAAATTATCCAGGAGCACATCTGTGAAGGACCAGCAGGGGGGAGGATGCTCAAGGACAACCAGCATGAGTTCATTGGGGCAGGTCCTGTCAGACCAACCTGATTGCCTTCTACGATCAGGTCACAAAATCATTGGACGCAGGTGTCACCGTGTGTGTAGTCTTTCTGTACTTCAGGAAGGCATTTGACACTGTCTCCCATCCCATTCTCATAAAGCTAGGTGACTGTGGCATTGATGCCTACAGTCAGATGGATCATAAATTGGCTGAAGGGCCACACCCAGAGAGTGGTAGTGGATGGGTCATATTCGACATCTGTGAATCTATTAATCTAAGATGGAAGTACAGTCTTACCTACACCAGGAAAAGCACAGTAGATGAGCCTGGTAGATTCACATTGATGCTTCAAAGTAAAATCTGCTGCAACAATCAGAAGCTTGGAGAAAGCAGCAGAGTTCAACAAGGATGCCAAGAGGTTTCTGTTTTCTGTTATTACATTTGATTTCCCCATCAGTCTGGTATTTGTGGAGTCCATTCTGGGGCTCACAATGCCTCCGCACTGGACCTGCAAAAGGGCAGTATTTCAACCTGACTTGAACATGTGAAGAAGTAAGTGATGTGGCTGAGAAGCATGAGCAAGGATCACCGTTAGAGCTTGCCTGCTCTGTATGATGAAGTGTGTAGTAAACTTTGCATCCATTGAAAAATCAGTACCACAGTTACATGGAAAACAAACCCAAAGGAAGTATGTTAGTGCATCCATTCAACAGGATTGCTTCAGAAAAAATATCTTTATGCTTTCATTCCTCCTCCACTAAGACAGGGGATGGCATCAATGGCACATGCAACAGAGATAAAGGCTGTAGGGGGTTAGATGGGGCTGGGAAGAGGGCAACAGGAAGAGGAAAGCTAGTAGAATGGGTGGGTCCCATGGAAGCAACAACACCTTATACAGGTGTATACACAGTCTACTCCACTGGTGCTGTGCTGGGTTCCCCATTGACAGTACTTCTCTCTGAAGCACTGAGAGTGCCAGTGCTGCTTGGGCACCTAAGGCCGCAGGTGGAGCACAGAGCTGCTGTGCACGCAGGGAGAATGGGGAGCTGGGTCCTCTGAGTGTCTCGGCTGCTGTGTTCCAGCCCTACCATGGAAAACACCTGCTCTCAGCCTGAAGGAGCAGCCAGCAACCTCAGGCCTTCCCTAGGCCATGTTTGCCGGCCACCAAAGGAGTGATAGCAGCACCTGCAGATACAGGGACCTGGCTTTAGCCTAGATAGCCCACAAACCAGTAGCAGTGCTTCAACACTCACAGATGACACTAAGATGTAGGGAGAAGTGGGCACGCTAGAACAGAGAAATAGGCTGCAATCAGACCTAGACAGGTTACAGGGGTGGGCGGATGAGAACAGGATGGGATTCAGCACTGACAAGTGCAAGGTGATGCACCTCGGGACGAACAACCGGCACCATACCTACAGGCTGGGGAACTCCCTTCTCGTCAGTACAGAGGCAGAAAAGGATCTTAGAGTCATCCTTGATGCCAAGATGAACATGGGCCGGCAGTGTGGGGATGCAGTCAGGAAGGCCAACTGCACCTTGTCATGCATCCACAGATGCATCTCAAGCAGGTCCAAGGAGGTGATCCTCCCCCTCTATGCGGCACTGGTCACGCCACAGCTGGAGTACTGTGTCCAGTTCTGGGCGCCGCACTTCAAGAGGGATGTGGACAGCATGGAGAGGGTCCAGAGGAGGGCCACTCTCATGATCAGGGGACAGCAGGGCAGGCCCTATGAGGACAGGCTGCGGGACCTGAACCTGTTCAGCCTCCACAAGCGAAGGCTGAGGGGGGCTCTAGTGGCCATTTACAAACTAGTCAGAGGGGACCAGCAGGCATTGGGGGAGCCCCTGTTCCCCCGAGCATTACCAGGAGTGACTAGAAATAACAGTCACAAGCTGGCAGAGGGTAAATTCAGATTAGACATCAGGAGGCGCTACTTCACTGTCAGGGCGGCTAGGATCTGGAACCACATTTCAAACGAAGTGGTGCTGGCCCCTACCCTGGGGGTCTTTAAGAGGAGGCTGGATGAACACCTTGCTGGGGTCGTTTGACCCCAGTACTCTTTCCTGCCATGGCAGGGGGTCGGACTTGATGATCTGCTCAGGTTCCTTCTGACCCTACCAACTATGAAATTATGAAACTATGAAACATATGCTGTACAAATCTACTGGAGCTCAGATACCTCATACAGCTTGCCCATGCTGAAGACTCTGCTACTGCGTCTTCTCTCCTGTTATCCCACCTGATTACATCAAATAAAGCCTTTTGTGCTGTGGTCAGATCTCCAGATGAAGAGAAAATACCCTTCCAGCCTTCCCTGTGCTTAGCAACAGCAGGAAACACCCCTCATCACAACTGACACCAGGCAGAGGTTTAATTGTTCTGGCCATGGTGACCCATATGTCTAGCTGGAGCACTGCAGTCCCCTGGAGCTATAAAGCCTTGCACTACTCAGAAGCATCAGCTAGGCCAGAGCACAGCAGCCTGGCTTCTCACTGGGAAGACTTTGGCCTGAGTGCATTTTCCCCTGGCAGAGTTGGGGTAATCACCCTAACTCCCACAAGCTGAAGTTGGTCTGGTCACAGCTGCTTATGAAAGCTCCCCCCACCCCCAGACCCTGCAACACTGGGCCCCTATGGCAGAACCCACCCACTGCAGGATGCAACCTGCTTACACCCAGGGCAAATTTGTATCTGGAAGAGATGGCACCTCCCTAGGCAATGACTGAGTCTATGATGCTTGTGCCAGAAGAAACAGCAAAAGCCCAATAGTTTCCTCACTCAAAGACCTTTTTCAGGGCTCAGCAGTCCGTCTGAAGCCCCTCAGCAGCGGTGCCTCTTAGCAGGGCCAGGCAGGGAGAGCGAGTTCTTGGTCACTTCACATGGGAGGTAGCTACACCCCCTAGTGAGTCTACCAGACCCCTAGACAGACAGGTGGACAGCGGTGGCCACCTGACAGTGCTCTGCTTCCTTGTGAGGCCCTGCAGACTGGCAGAGCTGACACAGCAAGTGCCAGGAAAGGGTTTATGGTATGGAGTTGGCAGAGGCTGGGGGTACCTTGCAGAGCACAGGAAGCTGGGGAGAGGCACAGGTGATCAGCCTTGGCTCTGCACATGGAAGGTAGGGCCCTTTGTGTGGGACTGAGACCAGAGGGAGAAAGGAGGTAGGACAAGCACCTGGCCGGGTCTTGTTCACAAGGCAGTGAGAACCCCCTTGCACAACAAATGGGGCTTGTCCTGCAGACCCTTCCTCACAGTTAGATCTCTCCCTCTGATTGAGGTGGGGGCGGGCATCTCCAAGGGCATTTCCCTCTCTCCTGCAAGATCTGGCTCTAGGTCCTCGTGTTGCCAATGCATTCCCCAACATATGGCTGAGAATAGCAATCCTATGTGCCGTGAGTGACAGGGAAGGTTGCCCCACGGTCTGCACAGGACAGCGATCACATGAACACAGAGTATGTGACAGCTGCCAGCCTGTCAGCTCAGAGACTGAAGTCCAGGAACTATTCATAGAACAAATACTCTCTGGTCCAAGGAACACCGTACTCCTCTCCAGGTAGCTCTGCCAGCACGCTGCACACGTGACCCATGCAGGCCTCGGCTGACTGATGGAGACAAGCTTGCCCTCCACCACCAAACATATGGCTGCTTCCTGCCACAACAGCCCAGTGGGACCACAGTGTTTGAGACATTCCCTCCCACTCCATACACAAAGGACTGGGATGAGTCCCAGCACCAGTGCCTTGGAAGCAGTAGCTGATTATGTGTCAACGCTCCCAGTCACCTGGCCCTCAAGGTACAACCACAAGGCTGAAGGAACTTCTGCAGCTTTAGCAATACCCCGCCTCTGGGACTGAGGAGCTGGAGGACAGTGGCAGATCACTGAGGGCACCTCACTCCTCTCCTGTCCCCCTTACCCCATCACATATCCCCACCACAGCCTTCCCAAACCCCACCCAAGTCTGCACAGCAGAACTGCATCTCTTCCACAAGGAAAGAGCCCTCCCACCTGAACAGAGGCTGTCCCTGGGGCACAGAGGGATTTATTATGACTCTACTGCTAATCCCTGGAGGCTGCCCTACTGTACAGATACTTGAGTCGTGGGGGCCACAGCCCATGAGATGCACATTCCCAGGCAGGGGGTAGGATAGGGCATGTTGCTCTCTGCCTTCCTCTAGTGGCAAGAGCGCATGCAGAGACTGGTACCACACTTGCCCCTTTGCCAGGCTTCATTTCCAGGCTTAACTCCCTGGCTATCTGCACCATCTGTAGCTCTGCCAGCCAGGGACAATAAAGGAAGTCTTCTTCTGAGCTCCTGTGCTGGGCAACACTGGAACTACTGAAATGAATAGGGGCAACCTGGACATTTTTTTCCAGTCCTTCTCTCAGGGAAGCAAATAGAGGGATAAAAAAGCCTTTGGTCAACCTTGGTCCATCAGAGGAGAGGGCTGTTATGACAGCTCCACCTATCTCATCTCCCTTGTGGGAGAACTGGCAGGGAGCATGGAGATGGTGTATTTATGCAGGGTGGGATTACCAGAAGCACAGCACCATTGCTTAGCACTTGTGGAGGTACCGCACAGCACAGAATGGCATAGGCTGGCACTGGAAGACAACAAAATGAGAGAAAACATCTGAGATGGATTACTGAGAGTGTGGCCAGGAAACAGAGTCTGCAGATAGGTGCCATGATGCAGCCTTTGATGATCTCTGGTTCATTCTGGTCTCCCCGGGGCTGGGAGTAGCAGGAGGAGAGTTGCTCCTGCTGCTCCGTGTTCCCTGGCTACACCCTGCTGTGAGATGAAGTGGCACAGAGACATAATGCTCGCTGTATACCAGTGAAGGGTTCCCCTGGAGGGTTGTCTTAGCCTAACCTGGGAGCTGAACTAGACCTAAATACCTCTGTGAATCTAATCTTTGTTCTCTCCACCCTTTGCTGTCAAAGATATTTAGGTTCACCTCACTCCCTGCAGTATGCTAGGCACCTAAAAACCCTCAAGAATCTAGGGATGCACCCCTTCCCTGCTGCCTGGCCCTCAAGCAACCATGGCAGCACTGGGGGCTGCAGAGGCAAAGGCATGCTTGGTCAAGTGATGCTCAGGGACTGTGGAAAGTGGGGAGCAGTAGAAGGAAGGGCTTCCCCTCCACCCTTTAGAGGGGCTGAGCAGAGAGGTTACCCTGACAGCATCAAAATGAGAGAAAATCTGAAAGTGTGGACATATCCCACAGGGCCTGCTGGATCTCCACAGCCATCAACCTAGGAAATTTAGTAAAGCAAGAGCATTACTTTGCTTGGATGTGCCAAGGCCTACGGCTGCTCAGCCTTGCCATTTTTATAGGTCCCATAGTGCTCTCAGGTTTCTTTGGGACACCTGATATTATCCTGCCAGCCAGGCAGAGCCCTCCCCAGCATCACATCCCTAGGGATCTCTCTGCTTCACTCAGGATTCAAGGCCATCGCTAAACAACGACAGTTTCTCTGACACTTTTGCATTATCCGTCCCACATGAGTGCCAAGATCATGAGTTAGCCTGGTCAGCACTTATCACCTTTCAGCCAGTGCCATCTATTCTAAATGTCATGGGCTTAAACAACTCTGCAATCGTGTCAGACAGGGAGAGACAAAGATCTGTTGCACTAAGTCAGGTCTTGGAAGGGAAGTGCAAGTGCTAGTGGAGAAAGCCAGAATACAGGTAAGAAGGCAGAGGACAATTTTTTTGCTACTATTTCCAGGCTCTGTTTTAAGCACAGCATTCTGTTTGAAGCTTTTTCCTGTCTCAATAAATATATCTCCAGCATAATAAAGACTTTTCTGTATCCTAAAACTCCCACCACCTCCTCCCTCCAGGGCAAACTCATGCCCAGCATCAAGTGGCTAGCACACCCTCTCTTGTAAATAGCAGTGCGGGTGTTTGTAAAGGTTAAGCCTTGAGAGGCGTGTTGCAATCTGGACCTCGGGCTGTCTGGATTGCAGTATTTCGAACGTCCCTTTAACTGCTCTAAATCATTATCGCTTCTTAAACGAGAGAGTTCAGGTGGCTGCACCGTGCTCTGCAGCTAAAGATAAACTGACCTCAGTAGCTTCAGTGCTCTGGGTAAATATGTTTGATCAGAATTGGCAGTACATGGCCCCTGGAACCGTCCGTCAACTCCAGACCAATGGCCCGGAGTCAGTGGTTTCAGGTTGTGTGCATCTGCTAGCCACAGTACTCAGCGGGGTGATCTTGCTGTCTTTTCTTTCACGGTTCTTGACCTTTTTAGTCTTGAAGCTTCCCTTCATAATTTTTTTTAACTTAGGGGCACCCTGGCTAAGAACCACTGAGCTAGAATCTAACTCATGCCCAGCAAGGGGGGCAGGCCTTCACCCCACTGTGCCCTACTTTTGCACCATCTGCCTTCTCCCAGCTCCTAGTCTGTACCTCAGCTCCTAGTCTGCATCTCCACCAGGGGCTTTAACACGAGAGACTAGAACCACTTCCCCTGGCTCTGGGAGCATGGGAGGAATTGAGAGGGTATAGGGGATGAGCTGGGATGAAAAGTGGAGCCCCAAGACTGCGTGGGGGGCACACAGAGCACAGTACATTGCAGGGAGCACAGGACCTGGCACAGAAACTTCTGTGGGGAGGGAGGAAGAGGCATTGAGAGCAGCCACAGATATCCTTGGTGCCAGGAGACAGAAGCAGCAATTGCTTACCTCCTGGAACAGGGGCCAGGCATTACACCACCTTGGAAAGATCTCACAGCAGCCCGCCATGGCACCCTTGTCCAGAATCACTGTTCTACACCTCTGCCTTGCAGGGAGCTGAAGGGTCACTCTCATCTACCCCAAGCCATGAGCCATCCCTCCCCACTTACGTTACATTTCTGCAGCAGCAGGTAAGAAACACAAATGTAGACAAGCAGTGGACTATTTATTCTGTCTGGGAGGCATATCCCAGCATTAGAAGCCCTGGGTTTCCCATTTACTTTGTATTGCCTGTAGCTGTCCTTCCAGGGCTAAAACCTCTGCTATAGCACCATAATGGCCTATGCCCCTTTTTTCAACCTAAAATAAAGAAACAGTGACACATGGTAAAGCAGGGCTGGCAGAGACTCAGGAGGTCATCTGGTCAAACTGTCCAGTCAAGGCAGGCTCCTCCCTGTAAAACCACCTTGGACAAGTGCTTATTTCACCTGATTTCCTTCTCTCAGTTAACTGAGGCTTCAGTGAGTTCTCAGCCAACTACTGGCAGAAACCCTGGTGCTTTCTGACTGACTTCCTCTTTGCTAGAGCTCATTGCTTGCAGATACAGAATGAAGTGCTAATAGAATCATAGGAAAACAAGGCTTGAAAACAAGGCAGAAGTTCATTTAGTCAAACCCCCTGCTCTCTCTTCCTAGGCCTGGTATGGCAGGACAAATCAGAGCTATTGGCCAGGGCTGAAAGGGCTGGCTTCATGGAGAGACAGGCACTCTTGAGGTGAGAGATGGTCAGGGGATGACTAGATACATGCTCCATTCTGCAGGGCAGAAGCCATGGAGGATGTCCATGTCAGCTGGTCACCTACATCACTGCCACCAGGGGGAGGAAGGGTGGTCTAGTAGTTTTATTATGGGCCATGTGAGACCTAAGTTCAACTTCCCTGCTCTGCTGTAGTCATCATGGGTGACCATGAGCAAATCACTTAGATCTCTACTTACCAATGAACTCCTATTTAGGAACTAGACACCCAAATAGGTGCTATGTTCTCAGATACAACACAGCCCTTTTCCCCAAAAGCCAGCCCTTCAAAATTGGGGGGGCATGTAGTAAGCAGGGAAGCTGTTTTTTTCAATGGAAAAAAGTACATTTGGAGACACTGGATGTGTCTACACAAGTACTCCCTTTACTGAGTATTTTACTAATCAAATACACAGTAAAGCATCAGCATCTACACATGCACAGCAATTACTGCACAGTAAAGCAGTCTAATGTGATGTTTTCTAGTACCTGTAGACACAGGCACTAGAAATCTGCACATTAAACTAATGCATCAAAGTGCATGTGTTGACACTGACTGGGAACAAATTGTACCTAGTCAGCCTAGGCAGCAGGGGGCCACAGGGGGCAGGGGTGAACTGTTCTAGTTTGGTGGGACGTTGCCTCCCAGCCACATGGAGACTGGGACCCGTCCTGATCTCTACATGTGGCTGGGAGGCAGCTGCCCAGCCTCTGGGACAGCTCTTCTGCCACATGGGGATCAGGACAGGTCCTGATCTCGACATGGTTGGGAGGCAACTTCTTGACAACCAAGACTGCCCTCCCCTGCCCTGCAGAGAGCCGGACCAGCCCCTGTTCCCCCTGCCAGGCCACTGATGGCACCTGGGAGAGCCTGGAGCTCCATCTGACTGCTGCAGGGGGGCAGAGTAGGGCAGGAGCAGCCCTAGACTGAATTGTTCCCACTGGGAGCAAATTTGCTCCTGACAGGTGCATGTTCAGATGTGTGTGGGGACCCAGTTTAATAAGTTTGAATTTCCTGAACAGAAGATTCAAGTGCATTAATTGCATGTGTAGATGCACTCACTGTGTATGCCATGATGCACCCACTGTGCATGCCAAGATGGCTGCTGCTGGGGTCTGGCACAGGAAGCTGAAGGAGTGGAGTCCTGTGTTAACTCTCTGACAGCTGCAGCTGTTTGCTGAGCACTGTAGCTTGTGCCTGAAGCAGCAAGTGAGCTGCTGGTAGTATCTTGATGAGACTTATGATTTGGAAACCACACTTGATTTGCAGGAACTTCTATAAAGAACAGTAAGGAACCTGCAGTCTTGCTGCCCTTGTAAGTGTTTGGGGCATAAATGATTGTGACTCAGAGTAAGTCTCCTCAGGAACACAGAGCATCCAGGAAGTGTTACATTGCAAGAGACAGTCTGGGTGAGGCAGCAGGAACTTCCTCTCACACTGGGATGTTACTGTTGCCTGCTGTCTCACTCAGACTTTCTCCTGGGACGTCACATTTCCTGGACAGTGTGCTCCCAGGAGGACTTACTCTACATCATACCATTTGCCATGACTCTGGAGAAAATCTTTCCCCCACATTCTGCCTTCCAAAAATGGGGTGTGTTTTATTTAGAGGCATGTTGTCACTGAGAAAATGTAATATCTTTGTGGACTTAGGTCCTTGTCTGCGTCTCCCAGAGCCTCTCCAATACCCCACACAAGGCAGTTGCAAGGCTCTGTACATTCCACTGTACAAGCGCAGATGCTATGGAGATGGGGGCCATATCTGTGTCCTACATACATCCTCAGCTTCCCCCCTTTGCAGAGAATGGTGGTGTCTTAGAAAACATCCTTTTGGACTCCTACTGCAGCTGTTCAAAAGACAGTAACTCACTCTATAGAGGAGCCCCCCTGTTTTAGTGTTGTCTCCAGTCCACATGTCACTGAAGAGGTTATCCTTGATGGCAATTGTTGATGCAACTCATGCAAGACAAATGTAAGATTGCAACATCTTAGACAGACCCAGGTTCTTCTGTTGTGCACTTATCTGAGATGTATCCTTCTGTGAGGTCCAGAAAGGAATAATTTTAGCCAGTATATTCGCTGAGACGGTATAGATTCATTTCCTCCATGCCAGGGTGCCTGCTGAAGAACTTCCTAATGTGACTCTCCAAAAGTCTAGCACCAAACAGGAGCTCTTAGAGCAGGGGCAGGCAATTATTTCAGGTCGAGGTCCACTTACTGAGTTTTGGCAAGCCATCGAGGGCCACATGACAGGCAGCCAGGGGCAGATAAATATTCATTTTCTAAATTTTTTAGGGGTCCCATGGGCTAGATAGAATGGCCTGGCAGGCCGCATTTTGCCCACCCCTGTCTTAGAGGTATCACTATAGTCACTTGTTCACTTCTCAATCCACTCCCCCTTCTCCCCCAGCATCCCATTGGTTTCATGTTTGTCTGGAGTATTGTGCAGGCTGAGGGGTTGCTGAGACCTTCTACACAGTTTAGTCTGCCATTTACTTTTGTTTCACCCTGCATTTTAAAGCCACATGCCTCTGGCTGCATGTACACATTTGCTCTCTCTGAACTTCTGACTATCATGCCCATTTGATTTTGAATGGTGCACTGGTGCACAGGCTCCCTCTTGTGTTAACTCCAGCAAGAGGCAGGATTTGACTGTCTGAAGAGGTCATTTCTAGGAGAGAAAGGAAAGCTGGCCAAGGATTTGCTGTGACAGGTGCTGGACTTCGGAATTTGGTCCCATCCATGCGTTGCTGGTTTGTTCATCTTCTGGGCACATATGTTGTATGGCCTGTATTCTCTCCAGAGCCTTTCTGGGTGGTCAGACAGGAGAGCAGTATAGGGATCTTTGGTCTGGTTACCCAAGTGGCTGAGAGGAATAAACACAGTAGAGATGCTGTTTCCTGTGAAGATATCCCATTAAAGCAGTGGCAGTCAAGCTCCTTCAGTACAAGGACAGGGCCGAGCCTGGGAAGAGTGGAGGGGAGGGAGAGCTGGGTCAGAATGCTTCTTCAGGCTTAGCTCGGTATGTTTTTAGGATTATCGCTATCTTGTGTAAACATGTAGCCAGAAGGGACCTGGTCCTTAGAGAAGTATAGCTCAGACTGCAACTCCCTTGAGGGGCTGTACCAGCATTTCTAAATCAAGATTTGAGACATTCAGTTTTGACCAAGAAGCACAACTGAAGCATTCCAAAGTGTCCTGGATTGGGACCCAGTTCACAACTGTTGTGGGTCAGAGGCATCCACATGGATGGTGCCCTCACATTCCAGGTTGAACAGTATCTTTTAGGCACTGAAGTGTGTGGCGCTGACACCAGGGTGTGGGAGTGAGCAGCGGGTGAGCGGGGTAGCACTTGTATCCATGCTTTGGGGGTTCCTTGGAGTTGGTGACCTGCAGCTGGGAGTGTTTTCACTGTTCTGCTTTCCCCTCTCTCCTAAACAGGAGTTCTGTAAAGTTCAGGTGAAAGGGGACATACTGGAGGACTGGAAGAGAGTTATCATAGGGTAACTATACAGATGCCAGACCTATACTAATTAGCACGCTCCAGCAGCCTCTGCTCTAGTAAAAGCACCCCCACTACCATTTTGAAATGTGAGATACTGAAAACATGTGACACTATGGGTACTTAAATTAGAGCAGCTCTTGGAGCCCTTTAATTAAAGCATCTTCCTTCCCCCCCGCCTGCACCCCAGAGCACATATAAAGAGTCCCATAGTGCCCAACTTCAAAACAAACAAACAAACAAACAAACAAAACCAATCAAAAGGAAGACTTGCAATAGTCAGAGGCATGGAGTAAGTTCCGTATGACAAGAGACTAAACAGGTTGGAGTTTCTCAGCTGAAAGGGAAAATGATAGAGCTCTACAAAATAATGGATGGTGCAGAGGAAGTAAATAGGGATTTACTATTTACTGTTTCCCACAATACCAGAATTAAGGGACACAAGTAAATTATTAGGAAGCAGGTTTAAAACAAACTAAAAAGTTCTTTTCCACACAGCCTGTCATTAGCTTGTGGAGCTCATTTCTACAAGACATTGTAGAGGCTGACAGTTTAACCAGGTGCAAAAAAGGACTGGACAAATAAATATATGCAATATAGGTCTATAAGGGATATGGATACATGATAGTTACAGATGCAACCTCCCCTGCCTACCTGTGTCACACCTACTAACTCCTATCCCTTCTGATCTCCCCTGCCATGTATTTGCATTTTCACAGACCTGCATTTTGCACATTGGCGTAAGCTTCTATTCAACCCTAGAGAGTAGACAAACACCAATAGACTCTCCCTATGCCTGAAGAAGGGTGCTTGTGCCAAAAATCTTGTAAAGAATAATTTTTCCAACTATTCAGTTGGTCTAATAAAAGATATCACATTTACCCAAATAATCTTGTCTACCTCCACACTACGATTCCATAGGCCTCTGAATGCTGGAAGCGGTAAAGGAAGAGGGGTCAGGAACAGATCAGTCTGGATAGACCATGCAGAAATATTTTTCCCCTTAGCATCTGCTCTGTGTCACTGAGAGATACAGGATACTGGGCTAGATGGACCTGTGGTCTGACCCAGCATGGCACTTCTTACGTCTTATGTTCTAGAAGAAGGCCAGCTCAAACCTGATAAAAGAATGCCATCCTCTTCGTCTTCCTCACCGGTGCATAATTAACCGGCAGAAGTCATTTCTGAAAGTTGTCCTTGGGACCAAATGCTAAGCAGGCTTTAAAAAGATTTGGAAACATACAGGGGAAAAAAATGAAAATCTAGGTTTATAGCAGTAAGGACAGTATATCAGGGATCTTGGAAAGTTATAGGGACCATCCTGCTTTAGGGCAGTAGCCAGTCACTAATTAACAGAGGCCCCTGCTGCAGGGCACATTATTCTTTAACTGTGGGGTTACTGCCCTTTCTCTGATGGTGCTGACACTAGCCATGGTCAGAAGCAGTGCTCTGCTCTGAGGCAATCTGGCAGTTTTATGTCTTGGATATGACATCTGAAGAAAAAGGAAAGAATAAATTCAGGTAGAGGCCAGAGATCCTGTAGAGCGATTACTAAACACAATGCTGCTTTTCTGTGCCCAGAACAAGTGTTTGCTGGCACTCTCTTGGCAGTCAGTGGGGCTGGGAAGGGATCCAGAAGAGCTGGCTTTTGGGAAAGGGGAAATGTCTGTGTGCAATTCAATGCAAAGGTTTTAGGTACACTTGCACTGAAAGTTCATCAGAGGATTTTTTCCCCTCCATCTGAAAACAGTTTCTGGCAGTATTGGACACAAACCAGCCAATTCAAGCACACGCAGAAACATGCCTCTATACCAGATGTTGGGGTCCATAATCTGAACAGTGTAGCTGTGGCCCTGACCAGAGGAGCAAGGTCCTCTAGCCAGGAACCTCCAGCTTTGGTCCCAGCAGGAACATTGACACACCACAACCAAAGGCTTGAGCCAACACCCAGTATCTCTGGGAAGGATTTAAAACAACTTCACACATATAGCAGAATAGCGGGGTGGAGGGAACCAGCAAAGTCCAGAAGCCTGGGAAACACCCATGGTAGAAAATAGTAGAGGTGTGTGAAACAGGCCCTATTCAATTCGGATTTGGTTTCAGCCCAAATCAGGGACAGTGATTCAATTAGTTGATTTGGATCACTGTCCCGGTTTGATCTGGCTGAATCCGAATCTGAAGATGTGACGCCGACTCGGAGAATCAGCAATTTGGCCATAGACACAACTTTAAATGTTTTTTCTATGTACCTCGAGGTACCAGGCATGGCTCGTGAACGCTGCAATGGTGAGGCAGATGGAGTGTCCCACAGGAGTGCGGAGGGCGCCCCGCGATCGGCTGTAGGGGGCCCCGGGTGCCCCCCTCGACCCAGGAGGCACCAGTTCCCGAGCTGGGGAAGTGCAGGAGGGTGCAGGGGGGAGGGGGCTGTGCACTCCCCAGCAGACCCAGAAGTGCTTCTGGTCCACTTCCAGGTCTGCTGATGAGCGCACTGGGGAACCCCCATACTCCATCCACCCCATCATCGCAGCAATCACAATCTGCCTGCTACCTCGAGGTACGTAGAAAAAACATTTAAAGCTGTGTCTATGTCTGAACCATTGAATCTTTCTTAATCTCTCCAAATCAATTCAGAGGGTTCTGATTTGATTCGGAGAGATAAAAAGGTCTCCTGATTCGATTCAGATTCAGAGATTTGGCCACCGAATCAAGCCAAATCTCCACTGAATCAAATCAGCGACTGAAGCTTCACACAGCCCTAGAACACAGGCATAGTTGTGCCTAGATCATCCTTGACCAGTGGGTGTCCAACCTCTTCTTGAACACCTCCAGTGATGGCAAGTCCACAACTTCCCTAGACAGTCTGCTCCACTGCCTCACTATTCTCACAGTTGAGAAGTTTTCCAGATTATACAATCTAAACTTAATTTGTTGCAACTTCAAGCCATTGTTCCATGTCCTCCTCATGTCCTCCGAGAGAAAAGGTGCTTTCCCAGTTCCTCATGGCACTCTTTCAAGTAATTGAAGACTGCTATCATGTCCCCTCTTAAGTGCCTTTTCCACAAACTGAACATGCCTAGCTCCTTCAGCCTCTCCTCTTACGAGCTGCTTTCCAAGCCTTTTGTCATCTGTCTTGCCCACCTCTGAACACTAACTACGCCGCATCCTTTTTAAAAACTGAAACCCAGAACTGCACACACTACTCTAGATAAGGCCTAACCAGTGCTGAGTAGAGAAACACTATCACCTCCCATGTCTTGTACCTTATGCTTCTATTGATGCATCCCAAAACCACATCTGCCTTTTGTATGGCTGCATCGCACTGCAGAATATAGAATAACATCTTGCCCATTATCCATAAGCAGTATGTTTCCTCTAGGCATCTTCAAATGCTTAGCAAACAGTCCTCCTGTGTGGTCCTGGGGTCTTATGCAGTTCTCACTATTTTTTAGAGACAAACAGTGCTTTAAGAGATTGGGCCATTCTCTGCAGAAGCGTTCAGTAAATCTGGGTGCCCAACCTGTGGCATGTAGGGTTTGATTATGAGATGTGCTACCACATCTACCAAGTACTACCACACCTCAAATTAGTGGACACTGAAACTGTACCCAAGTCAGTGGCAGAGACACTTACCAGCACCTATTCAGGAGTAAGTAAAATTACCACTGACAAACAGCAAAAGGGAAGGTAAGTTTGTGCCTTTGTTGTTTTAATTTTATTAATTGTTCTGTTGCTGAAATTAGTGCATGTCAGAGAGAGACAGATGACATCTCCACTGCCTATAGTACACATACACCTGTTGGGCTGTTTGGATAACTATTCAATTGAAAGAACTAGTGTTCCACTGGTAAAGGTTCCCTTCTTTGTCTGTTTTCCATACCCATATTAGCTGGCTATGGCATCGTCACTGTGGCTGCTTAGGCCTGGAGGACAGCTTCTAACTGCAGGGACTGCTGGGGTTTTAAGAACTGTTTTAAATAATTAATGCTGCCTGATTAGATGCACAATTCCCTCTGCCAGTTTACGATGTACAACCCATTTGTAGTACAGACATATTTGCTTCTAGCTTCAGGCACTATTGCCCTTTAGTCATAGCAAAAGTTAAGCAACACATGGTACACAGTAATGATAAGGGATGCACAAAAAGCTCTGCCTGTCTTATGTTACAGGAAAAGAGACATGTAATCCACAAGTAATAGAGATAATAGGTGCTGAACTTGGCTGTGCTGGGTAGTTATAACTCAATATAATAAGTAGCTTCATGAAAAGGTTGCCATTCTTATCTTTGTGGAATTTGGTGCTCACAGAATTATCAAATTTTCTCATGTACAAAACATACCTTCCCCCCAAAATAAGCCCCCCCAAGACTGGGGTGTGTGTATTTAGGGGAAGCTGACTTCTCTCCCTCGAATAAAAGCATTCTGATTTGATCCTGCTCCACACTGCAGCAATTACTACATTACTACAGGAAACTGAGGGAGTCAGGTGATTCATTGATCTTCACTCTAGAGGTGTTAATGATCACCACTGCTTTTTAATGGTTTTGATGTTCCACTATTCAAGCTAACTTTTCTTAGGGCAATTTGGCTGTCTGCTAGCTGCTCCTAGTCTCTCTCCTCCTATTTCACAGTCCTGGAAACTCTTTCACTCTCTTCAAAAGCATGGATCCACCCATAAAGACCCATAAAGACCAGTCTTCAGCAGTAGCTAGGGTTTCAGCTTGAGTTTTGGAGGAAAGGGAGGCTGAGTCAGATGAAGATTAAGCCCTGTCCCTGCTCTGTGCAGCCTTAACTCTGGCAAATATCTTCTTTTTCTTCATTCTGCCTTTCAAAAACAAGGTGTATATTCTATTTTTGGGCATTGCAGAGCCTGGCTATGGACTTTGTGTGCTACAGCAACACAAAGAACAACAGTAATCAAAAGTGCAGCTCACAAATTTTATGCTCCACTATGCCCGGGGGAATGGGTGCCAAGTGCCAGAAGAGGAGAGGAGGGGGTTGGTATTCTTACCTGTCCTGTGGACCTACAGACTTTGATTGCTGCTTCCACATTGCTGTCTGTCCACCCCTGATTGTTGCTGTGGTGTCCTGAATCCAGCTGCTGCAGTGCAGTATGGGCCAGCTGCTGCCTTGGCACAGACTCCCCAGGGGAAGCACTATTTCAGTGCCCCTTTCAAGTCAGTGCCTGGGACTGGTGGCCCATTCACCCACCCCAAATTACGCCCCTGACAATAATTACCTGAATCATACAGTTATGAAAGCTCAGTCCATGGGCACTCCGAATAAAACTGTGCCCATGAGGACTGAACCTGGCAGCCAAGTAGGCTGCTTTCAACTGCTAAATAAAGCAGTAGCATTTGTTTTAGAAGCCAGTCATTTCATAGGGATAAGTATTCCTGGGTTGGTGCATTTGCCTCTCTCAGCTGTGAATGGCTGAGAGCCTGAGACTCCCAGGAGTCCCTCAGCTTTGTGGGTGTGGGGGTGGCTACACACACCGGGTTTCATAGTGGTGCTGGTGTTTCAACTGGGAGGACAAAACCATGAGGCTTGACCACTGCACTGAGTTTAGGCCCAGCTGGGACAGCTCCAGCTCCAGCTCCAGCTCCAGCTCCAGGTCTCAGTTGGACAGTATCAGAGAATCAGGCTGAGTCATTCCCAGGAAGAGACTATACGCACACTGGCCAATATAAGCTCTGGCCAGACAGCAGGGAGCTGTCTGGGCAACAAACTGCCTTGCTGTGTGTCTGGCCTGGTAGGAACTCCTAAAGCTGATGCCACATTCTGGACCTCTGGCTCAGACCCTTCTGCCTGTTACTGCTCTCCTGGACCTATCCTGGACTTCCCAGCTTGGATCAACTATTTGTCCTGACCAAAGCCTTGTCTTGACCCTCAGTTTGTTATTCCAGAGTAATACCTAGCTTTGGCCTTGGCTGTCCCCCTGGTAAACCTCTGATTTAGCATGATCCATTTGGACTAATCACTTACATCCTGGTCAACCCTAGCAACCTCACCCATGCATTGCACAGGATGTGCAAAACAAACTGTGTCCAGCTGCATTCAGCTCCTAACTGTGTGGGAGCAGGGGGAGTGACCATGCCAGGTATCTAGGACTAGGGGAAGGGCTGAACCTTGCTCAAAAGCTGAGGTGTAGCATAATCACATAGCTACAAATTACCTTGGGCTGGGCCAGACCCTTGTAGGTTGCCAAAGAGCACTCGTTTGGGGGAGAGTGAAAAGCTTATTGCTACGCTCCCTAGAACTAGAGGCTGCTGTGTTGGGTCAGTCTCCAAGCTACAATTAGTTCAACTCATGGGGGCCACACCTACAGTAGGGGAAATCATGTAGAAATGTCTGTGCAGGTTCTGCATTGTCAAGTAACATCTGTTGCACAGAGCTCATCATCACAGGGCTGAATGTTTGGATCCCATGAAGGGCAGCAGAAACCTGGGCATCTGGCTGACTCTACTTGTTGTCAAAAGCACCATCTAAAGGCCATCTAATCCAACCCCCTATTCTGAGGCAGGACCCAAATATACCTAGACCATCCCTGGGAGAAACTTGTCCAGCCAGTTCTTAAAAACCTCCAATGAGAGATTCCACCACACCCCTACGCAGTTTGCTCTAGTGTTTCTCACCTTCAAGAGCAGGGAAGTTTTTCCTAATATCCAACCTAAACTTCTTTGTGGCAGATTTCCCACAATGGGCTAGAAGAACAACTGAAACTCTTCCGTTTTTAACAACCTTTTACATACTAGCAGACTTACCAGTACCTTATCTTCTCTCACTCTTCTATTTTCCAGAACAGCCCAACCAGGTTCTTTGAACCCTTCCCCAGAAATAATGTTTCTCAACCAGCTGCCCATTCCTAATGCTGCCCTCTGGATTCTCTCCAGTTTACCCCCTATAGCTGCATGCTGCACCAAGTCATTCACCACATGATCCATAATTCTTGTTGTCAGATCATGAGCTATTTTTTGTGCTGTGGGTCTCACCTTCTTCACTCTGGCAGCAGGCACAGACAGTAACAATGAATCTCTACAAAAATGTAGACATGCCCAAACTGTACCCAAGTAATAGCAAAATAAGCTGTGGTGTGAATTTAAAGCAAAGCTGCTGTGGATATTGTTTGTGCATGCTGAAAGCGCCTTATGGCAGCCGACCTTATTCCATTTTCAAAATGAGGTAAAAGGAAACTCCTTCAGGCATTTTGTAATGAAAAAGCACCCCACCCACTCACTGCTGAACAAATGTAATGTAGCAGTTATTGGGCACACAAGCAGCAGGCAGGCTTATTGGCATGCACACAGCACCATTCAAATGGCAGCCACCTGCCATATTTCTGGCATTTGGCACATTTGCAGTAGGAGAGAACAGCTAGAGCATGCTTCACAGAGGTAGAGCCTAGCTTGGACAGAGACAGTAGAGACATTAACTAAGTGTGAGAGGCCACATGCAGAGCAAGGGGAGACAAGCTACCCTCTGCCATTTGCTGCTGTGCCCAAAGGGCAGGACACAAAGCAGTGGATTAAACTGCAGCAAAGCAGGTATAGAGGAAATCTCAGGAAAAACCTCCTCGCAGTCAGAAGAGCAGGATGATGGAACAAGCATCCTAGGGAAGCTGTGGAATTTCTTTCACTGGAGGATTTTTCAAGAAGAAGCTGGGAAAGCAACTTTCTGAGGTGGTTTAGGAACAATGGATCCTTGCAGCTGTGAAGCAGGATCAGTGGGGGCCAATTTTTTTTTGGCAGGCATGCCACAAATTAAGCCCTGCATCCTCCCCAAGTGCCACCACAATTCCCTTCTCCTGGCTGCTCTGCTGCTCTGCTTCCTGCCTTGTGCTGTCTGCCTAATCTGCTGCTCTGTTTTCTGCTCCCTGCCCCGTCTGTTACTGTCTGTCTCCTCCCCAATCTCTTGCGTGCCGCACACAGAGGCTATCCATGCCACTTGTGGCACCTGTGCTGCAGGTTGACCACCTCTGGAATAGATGACTCTGGAGTTCCCTCCCAACCCAGTGATTCTGACTTGCAGCTGCAGCTTCAGTTTATTCTGCTTCTTAGTGCTGATTACAGTGACTGGAGCACTTAAATTGCTTGCTGGTGTTTCTAACAGGATTGTTATTGCCCTGCTGTTCCCCTCTCATGTGGGCAGTTTTCCCTGTATCTGCCCCTAAACCCTGTGTCACTTGATTTCTCTGAAGAAATGCAAAAGGGGTATTTTCTTCTTTTAGAGAAAAATGACTAATAAGATGCACTTTCCACTCTGCTTGAGGCCTTCAGAGCTTGTGGGAGAAATAAAGATTCTTGCAGGGATTATAGTGGTAAATTCAGAACCATGACAATACAGACCTTCCTTTGTGGATCCCATGAGATTAAATAAAAGGTCCCACATAGATTCACAGACTGCAAGGGACCTCAGAAGATTGTCAGGCCCAGGCCCCTGCACCAGGCAGGAAAGACAACTGGGAGTCAGGTGACCCCAGCAAGGTGACTGTCCAGTCTCCTGTCGAAGATTTCCAGGGTAGGTGATTGCACTACCTCTGGAGGGAGCTTATTCCACAGTCTGGACACCCTAACTGTGAAGTTTTTCCTAATGTTGAGCCATGGTTAAAGCAGTTGGCCTTTATGATTAGACTCAATCTCCCCTCCCTCATCTCCAGGCCAGCCTGGGCTGTCTGCCTTTCAGTGTGTGCCAGCCAGTCTGTATGTTCCTGGGGAATGCTAGTTTGGGCAAGCTGTCTGTGCCTTGTTGCATTGTGCCAAATGTTTTATAAGATTATGACCGCGGGTGCATTCAAGTCAGCTCTGCTTAATCATGGGCAGATCCTGTGCACTGTACAGAACCTGCGTTTAATTTATTATCATATAACTTGAACGATGAACTGACTTCATTAAAGAATTGCCTTAAGCATGAAACATGGAGAATGGGAGCATGGCCAGGTGGGAGGGATGGGGAGTGTTCCTGGCTTTTCAACTACAAACTAACTACCTGGAACAAATCCCACTGAATCAGAGAACTTAAAAGACTTTCATTGACTTTAACTTGCTTTGAAGCAGCTTCTCTCTCCCTCCCCCAATCCAGCCCTACTGTTGCACTAAGTAACAAATTAGCCAACTTCCACCTAGAGAAAAGCACTAACTGGTGGTTGTGTTGATGGCTGAGACTGTGCAGTGAGGACAGCAGTGCAATTAGCATGCAGCAAATATTTCACCTCTCTCAGGCGAATGGTTTTTCCACCCATAACCAGGGACCTACTTAAATCGTGGTTTCACCGGCATAAATCGCAATTGTTGTGAAAAATGGCATTGGCTGTGATTTCCCAGGAAATCAAAAAAAAATTAATAAAAGTAAAATGCTTCCTCCCCAGCGGGAGCTAGCAGTTCTTACTGCCGCTGTGGCCCAGCCTCACAGCCCCTGCAAGACAGGAAGGCGCCAGCTAGCAGGGCAGCACATAGGGCAGCCGCCAAAATAGCAGCTGCCCTTTTGTGCCTCCCCACCAATCAGCACCAGGGGTGGGACTGCACAAATAGCAGCCAGCAGTCAGGATGGTGGGTGCCCTCTTGTTCCTCCTCCCCCTGGAGCCTCCCTGCCAATCAGTGCCAAGGGGCAGGTTCACCATGAAATGACTGCAAAATTGGCTCTTTGAGCCATAACCAAGCCATGAAAATTACTTTCTCCTGCCACAACTTAGGTGGGCCCCTACCCATAACACTAAAGATTGCACTAGAGCAAATGAGGCCTTGTGCAATAGCAGCGTATCTCAAGAAAAACTACAGCAGCCTGAACCAGTCTTAATGCACCTCATATCCCCAAATGTTAGACATTTCATTGCTTAATTGTGTCAATGTCAGAGGGATTTTCTAGGAGAAGGGAAAGATTACTTGAGCTAACTCTCCAAATATCAAGAATGCAAGCATGAACCTGGGAAACAGTGGGACCATCAGATCTATGCCATGTTAAACTTGTAATGGCTGATCATTCTTTCTGCAAGGAGCAGTGTTGAATAGACAAGAGCAAAAGTGCAATTGTCAGAGAAAGATTAGAAGCAAGAGAAAAATTGTAAAATATCACAGACCCCTAACAAATCTACCGCCATTCCCTAGCTTAACCTCAGCGACTGGGTAACAAAGCAAATTCCATTCTAGCTTCAGATGTACCTGCAAATATTATTTAAAATGCTTGCTGTAGTGGCAAAAGTATGCTAGTTCCTTGCCTGGCTAAGGCAGCAAGTCATATTACACATCACAGCAAGCAAGCCAGCTATGCAGCCTGCAGTTACCATTGTTTCCCCTGCTGGCAGTGGAGACAGCAAATGATAATGGCAGGATGGATGGGAATGGGTGCTACTGTGTTACAGCTTCCTGATTCTAAACTTGTGGTGATTGTTTTCTTGTGGCTTGGAGCACTGTATCTTTTGCTCCAGTAAGTACAAAGAAGAACACACGGGGTGCATCTACATGTGGTATTAATGCAATGCAATGAACTCCAATGCAGTTCGTGCTGGAGTTTATTGCTCCCAGTCTTGGATTTATACTTGCACCTGGGTCCACAGTATGCTGAGAAAGGACAGTGCAGCCCTGACTGGCAAAGGGCCTGGGGGTTAGCCTGCCAGTCCAGAGTTGCGCCCCTCCCCCCGCCAAGTGTGCTGCAGAGGGGCTGGCTACAGCCCCTGCACTTCAGTACCCTCATACCCCAGCCAGCCTTAGTCACTGCCTACATGTGCGTTGTGGCAGACTAAATAAATCTGCCATAGGATAGTGCTTGTGTCAGGAAGTACTAACCTACGGTGGACTTAATTCATTTACTCTGGCCTAATAGGGGGGCATATATAGATGGTGACACTACTGTGGAGCTAATTATTCAACTCCACAGTAAAACATCTCATGTAGATGCATCCTCTGAGAAGGCACTAATACATAGGTGCAACTGACTCAAGGGTTCGCTGTTTGTTCTCTTCCAATACTGTTTCCTCTTTCACTGGATATGATAGGCTGCATTGCTTTTGCTCTGCTTCCACTAAAGAAGTCACATTAGTGGCTTTGGGAGCAGTGACAGACCAACAGCACATGCTGGTGAAAATCCCACTTTCCACTTTTTGCATGGAAATAGGTGCAGAATGCTGCTCACAACTTCTCTTGCAGTGAGTGGGAGAGATGCAGCACCAAAGAGTTTACCCTTCTAAATCCCACAGCACAAAGAATGCCATCTCCAAGTCCAGGCCATAAACAATCAGAACTATGTTTCATTCACATGCAAACCCAAATGTCTAAAGGTGTTTCAATTCAGTGAGTCCTGCAGACTAAGGCTGTGCTTAAAAGAGCATCCACACACAGCACAGTATTAGGATGTATTGCAGTACTGCAGCATTAACAGTCTGGTATGTGGTGAACTTCCAAATATCATGAGGGGAGAGACAGGGCCAAATTCTGTTTCACTTTACATGCCCAAATGGCACTTGTCCAGCTGCATCAAAGTCATTGTTGGCACTTACCTGGTAGAATTTTGTTGTGACTTGTTGGTGCCCAGCATATGCATGTACATAACAGCTGCATTAAAGTCATTGTTGGCACTTACACACAATTTGTGAGTCTATTACTGATGCAGTAGGACTGTATATGCATCCACATGGCTAGTGAATATGCACAGTAGGCTATACACGTTGGCCAGGCAGGCAGGAAACTATGTACATGCATATGCTGGGCACCCACAAGTCACAAAAAAATTCTATCGGTTGTAACAGGACTGAGTCCCGGGGTGGCCATGAAGCCCCCTGGTAGACTTGTGACTTCTACACTCGTCAGCTCTAGGATACTCTCCCCTTAATCCTACCTTCCACACCTTGATGTACTCGGTAGGTTTGGAAAGGGAGGCTGCTCAAGGATCCTAGAGTGAGCCTTGGTCTGTCTTTCTGTCAGTAGGTCCTTCTTAGACCCCACTGATCCCTCTCTTACCTTCACATTAGGTGGCCCATCTATCCCATCCATGCCCCCAGAGCACCCATTGCCTTATGAGCTATTTACAGTCTCTGTCCTCCCCTACAGGCATGCTTATGCTTTGCAGAAGTTTCCAATCAATCAATGCAGTGAGCTCTCAGCCCAAGTTGTGTCAGGTCTCTATGCCCAAGTTCAGGTCTCTATGTCTTTTTGTCCTGCCCAACTCGGGGTCTGGGTCCTTGACCCTATTTCTGCTTCTCTCAAGCACTGGGCCTTTGACCCTGATTCCACACCCCTAGGATGCTGGGTCTTTAACCCTGTCTCTGTCTCTGGGCACACAGCCCTGATTCTCACCCCCTTGGGCTACACTGCAGCTTGTGCCCTGCCCCCTGACAGACTCAAGCCTCACTGTGCCTCTCTGGTACTACTGGGATGTCCTCTCATCTCTGAGAGTCCCAATCCAAACTGCCAGTTAAAACTTACATGAACGACATAAGCACTCTGGATATAACTAAACACTCAGTCTACTGGCTGTATACCAAACTCCCCCACTTATCCTGGGTTCCAGTCCCCTGCCAGCCCCCAGTTCCTTGCTCCCTGTTCTCAAGCATAGCCAGATCTCAGTTTATCACTCAGCCTTGGCCATCTCTCTGTAAGGCTCTTCCCCCTTTGGCCCTCAGGGCTATGCTGACCAACCTGAATCAGGCCCAGAGCCCCATACGCCCTGCCCCTTCCTGGTCATATGGCTTCCTCAGCTACCCACAGGTGTTTTCTACTTAGGCTTGCTGGTTTAACTCCAGGGCAGCTTACTGCTGCTTCCTAGCCATCGTAGCAGTGTCTTGTCACCTATGCAGGGCTCTAACTGGTTATACTATTGCAGAGCTCCCTGGGGAGCTGCTCTTCTGTAGCTCATAAGGAGCAGCCTTCCCCACCTGAAGCTCTCTCTGCTGCTGTTTCTTCCTTAAAGTAACAGAAGCCCTAGGCTCCCCATTATACAGGTAGAACCCCATGATTACTGGGTAATAGATGGAAGAGAAAAAGGAAAATTTTCCTATAGCTAAGTAGTAAGACATTTGTTTGGGAAGCAGGAGACCCAGTCTTCAGCCAGGTTCTAGCCTCTTGCTTGCACAAAGGGGACTTGAACCTGTATTTCTTTGCTTTCCCAATACAATGTTATCAAATCCAGACATCAGGTTTGGTATTACCTAGTCCTTTCTCCAGCTGGCCTATGAGATCAAGGGTCTGCAGGTTTTTCAGGTTGTAGGCTAGAATGACCCAGCTTGGGTCACAGATGAGCAATGGGGTGGGCACTAAGACCAGGCCACCATCACTACTTCTTCATGCAGAGGCATGTGAAGAGCTCCTACAGCCACTGCTTCTCCTGTGGTGGCATGGGAACAGCAGCTGCCACCAAAGCCCCATGTCTAGAGGCTGGATCAAATGGCTTTGCAGGCTAAATCCAGCCTGTGGGTTATAGGTTGCCGATGTCTGCACTAGATAGCCAGGAGGGGGAGATATGTGGTTCCAAGAAGAAGGCAGTATTCTTATCAATGAATGGAGACTGCCCTGGAAGGGAGGGGGCCCTGCCTTCTAGCCTGCATCAGATGCTTCCCCACTGTTCTTCATCCACTTTACCCACTGGAAATTTAATACAGAATGCAGCTTCAAATGAGCACTGGAAATGGGGTTGTGTAATGCCTAACCATGTCCTGGTAGCCATGTAGATGCTTATGTATCCACCTTGCATAGTTAATACAATTGTAAAGTGGGTGTAAGTGCCAAAAATTACAGTTAGGCAGCTGGAAAAGTACCATTTGGGCATGTAATGTGAAAAAGAATTTGGCTGGCTGTTCACATAAGCTAATAATGCAGCTATTGGACTCAGTATGGGAATAACTGAAAGGAATTCTTTGGCCTGTGTTATACAGCAGATCAGACAATCTGAGTCTATAATTGGTATTTGTGAAAAAATTGGTAGGAACTTGGAACCTGTGGAAGTAGCTTTGAGGAAAAAAACTAATTTGGTATGGAAAAACGTACAATTTCAATCTTAAGGGTGGAAACTGAAACCATACCATATTCCATGCTTTTCTGAGCAGGTGCCAACATCATTTCACATCTAAGTATAGAAAGGATGTTTTTTTTCCATGTAAGATAAATCCAGCTCAAGATGAGGGCTAAATGTACAGGGCCTAATATCTCATGAAAAGTTAGCTTCTGACAAGACTGGGGGCAACATTGTGGGAAAATGTACAAAACAAACTAGAGAAAACATTTTAAAAATCAAAAATAAATTTTACAACAATGCAACATCCACTTGACTGTCATTTTCCTCCTTATTTTCTTATTAGATATGTATCCAGATACCAGGCAGTACCAGGTAAAACATAAACAAGTAGATTTCCACATGCCTATGCAAAAGGTTTCCCATCTAGTTGCATTTCTATGTTTATTCTATTCATTACAGAACTGCTGCCCCCCAAGTTGTCAGCAGTATAAGCTTATGATTTCCATCTCTAGCCCAGTGGAATGGAGGAGGATGACATCATAAATGCAAGTCTTAGACACTGCTGCACCTGTTCTCAGCAGCTAATGCTATTTGTCGTAGTACTCTGACGTGTGGGCTTAGACTGACATTTCAGTGGGTGAGCAAGCTGCACTCTGATTAGCTGTGCTGCAGTGTATTGCAATCCAGAATTTGCAATGCCAGGCTGATAGCTCTGGGCCCCACTGTAATTGTAAACTCTCAGCACCCAAGAAAAACAGCCCTCAGGAGGAAAACAGTGCACTGGGGACAGCTGAGAGAAGAGAACAATGCAGAAAGCTGATTCCAAACATGCCAAAATTAGCAAGGCCCTCCATAGCAACTGTCATGTGGCTTCACCATGTCCATGGCAAAGAGCAAGGTAGCATGCTCCTCACTGGCCTGACCAGAGCCTGAAGAGCTGAACAGCAGGGTTAGGGACAGACGTTACACATACATCGGTTTAAGTGATCAGAAACTGGTTTAAACCTGTAACAGAACAGGTGTTCAATGCACATAAATCAGTATGAAAATGCCTGAAACTGGTTTGAGATAAACCTGGTTAATGTAGTATCAGACTTAACGGATTTGGGTCAAACTGGTTTATGCAATGTCTGTCCCAGACCCCTTCCTTGTTTTAAGTTAAACCAGACTCCCCCAGCATCCTGGCATGCTTTCTGGACTGGGAGGAACTCTTTGCACCACAGCAGGGCTGGCCCCTCCCCGCTGCTCCTTGGCTGGAGCTCCAGCAAAGATTGCAGGCCTTTGCCTGGCTTCTTCCTGCTCCCTGCCTCCAGTCCCTACTCCTTGATAATCAGGGATTTCCCCATCCCCTCTGCCTTGCACAGACACCTCCCAGCATTAGCTAGCAGATCACATGCTGGCTAATGCCTGTACTGTGGCAGACAGGACAAAGACAGAATCAACAGGTAGCTGGTAATGTCCCTCTGTTGTTTTCTTAATGGGGTGATAAACACTGTGTTATAAATTCCCTGCTGAGCTGATTGGGGGTGGAGTGAACCCCTCCCTAATCAGAGGTACTGCCTGGGCCAGGCCAGCCTCTTTCCCCCCTCCACAGCACTGTGTAAGGGAAGGGAGGGCTGTTCTGGCACCCCCTGGCTTCTAGCCTGAGTCACTGCAGGCATGTGCCTGCATTTTTTTCAGTCCAGAGGGGACATCTGTGCAGTTACAAACTGATTCAGCCTAGGCAGGTTAGACCATCTGGAAAGCTTGAATCAATTCAGGCTCAGGCTTTTTGAATGTCTGTCCCTAGCCCATGAGATAGTACAGTGTTTAGAGCAGGGCCTGGAAGTCAGGATTTCCCCACTCTATTCCTGGCTTCTGACATGAGCCTGACCAATTTGGTCTTTCACTGACTGGGATCTTCAAGTGAAAGGTGTTGTGTAAGAACAAACCTACTGGACTCGGTTGTACAAGATCCTTTAGTCTTTCCCAAGGTAAAACTTCCTTCCCCTCCTCTGTTGCCCACTTCCATAAGAATTTTGCCTACTTCTGAATCTGAGGGCGAAATGCTGTATAATAACTTTTCCCTCTCTTCCCCTCTTCCCACTTCACACTAACTGTGCTCTTTTCTTCTTCCCTTACATTTTCACTTTCTTTTCCTCCTCTAGTACCCTCTGTCTTGCAATCCCCTTTCCAAATCTCTTTGTATTGTCCCCTTCCCATCATTTCTCCAGACTGTTCTACTGAGGCTTTATGCTGTCTCCAGCCTCTCCCAGTATCACTCAGGCTTTCCCATGTGCTTCCCAGTACACGGCTCCACATCTGCCTCTGCCTTCCCTCCAAAATCCAAGCAGCACAAACATGGACAGCATCTTCCTTCACTCAGAACATGACCAGACTGTCACCAGGAAGGGGCCCACTGTCTTGTACATGTCACTCTAGTACCCAATATCACCCCAAGAGCACATTTTCCTTTTACTCCATCTTTCTGGTAGAGGTCTGGCTGCTCAAATTTATGGTCTGCTTGGGCTGTTATTTTTCTTTATTGAGCTTTTTTTTTTTTTTTTGAAAGTTCCTTGGGGGAAAAGGATGGAGATGATGTGTGCAGCACAGCCTGTCCAAGGGTATAATGTTTTATTGCTTCCTGTCGAGATTGAAATGATAAATAAAAACTGCTGTGTTGCTCAGCTGAAAGGAAAGCAGATAAGCTTGTTTATAGCTTCTTCTTTTTGCTTCCTACAGTACTGTGCACTGTCTGGGTCACTTAAAAGTATTATGGGAACTTTGGGAAAAGCTATGTCTCCACATTGAGCTTTTCCCAAAATTACCCTTGCAATGCTCTTCAGAGCTCACCATGGCATAGATATTTTTAGATCCCTTGAAGTGAAAAAAATGCCATTTCAGGGGGAAAAGAGAGAACGTTGATAATTGTGTGAACTAAACTGTAGACCTGGGAAAACTTGACCTAAGGAGAGTGAATTGGACACTGCCAGGCTCTGTCTTCAATGCACACTAGGTGAACCTGAGAATGGGCAACTGGTCAGAACATGCATCTGCATGTGAAAATGTGGGTTCAAGTCCCTGTTCTGCCTTATTGGGGTCAGAGACTTGGATCTGGGTTTCTTTCCTCTCAGGTGGAAGTCCGCATCACTAGGTTATTAGTTGCACTGGTGTGTGTCTTGCTCTCCCACTTCCATCCTGGATTTGAGAAAGTTGAATAACCCAAGATTTGTGGCAACCAGGAAATTACTACAGAAAGTTTCCTTAAAGAATCAGTATGCCATGATAAGCAAGTTTCAGCAAAAAATGAGTAGCTCCAGTGAACGGCAGAACTTGAGTGCTTAGTAACAAGGTTAATTTTTACTCTCATGAGTAGTCTTGATGAGACCAGTGAAATGACTGATGGGAGGAAACTCTTTGCGCAATCTTAAGTGTTCTCATCTTTGGGCTTAAAATTTGTAACATGTTTATTAGATGCATGGGAACATTTGAGCTGGAAAATCAGCTCAAAAGATATATTATCTGTGGTTTTTGGAACAGAGAGCAAAATACATATTTAAACCCTTTCCTCCTGCTTTAGAATACTTTTTTGTACTTTGCTTGAAGTACTGCAGAGAACAGAAACCAAAAAAAAATCTGCAAGCAGTTTGGAACCAGAAAGACAAATTGGTACAGTAAGAAGGACATTTGCATATTTTCCAGAACTGACCAATGCAACATAAATAAGCCATAAATGTGCTTTTGTTTAAAGTCCAAATGCATTTTTTTTCTAGGTCATACATAGAAATTATTACATGTAACTGTACATTCTAAATCAATGCATGGAATTTAAAATGTAACCTACATGCCATTTGAGTAAATGTAAATTATTATAGGTAAATTAACTGTAACCATATAAAAAAGACACTTTTGGTGTATCTTTATTAAGCAGTTAAACAAAGTGACAAAACTGATAATGTAACTATTTGTGATGATGAAGCAGTACTAAACTCATTGTTTCCTGAGTAGGCAGAATTTTTTCTTACTGTCTTCATTTGTGTTTCATCAGATAATTGGCATTATATCATAACACAGCAAAATGTAAATGTTGTTCATTCGTCTGTCAATCCAACCATTTGGTTTTACTTTTTTACCATTGTAACCCATATCTGGCATGTTTTATTATTTGTATGCAAAATATGTTCTACAAGAATTAATCAATATTTATGATCCAATGCATTAGTTATAAAAAATATAAATGAGATAGCCAAATGCTAGCAGATACACATATGTGATGTGATACACTGCAGGAAATGCCTGGTCACATGTTTTGGATACGCCCTATTATCAGTTCTTTTAGAAAAAAAATTATAACAAGAGTTCACAAGTTTTTGAACACAGCACTGATGTCTTTGTTTGTTCTTAGGAATATCCCGAGATATTACACGCTTATAGTGGGCCTTATTAATAACACATAGGATTATATTGCTACATTGGAAAAGTAGGACATCTCCAAAGGTCAAAATCTAATACAATTAGATGCTGCAGCTGGCATCTACAGAGAGAATCATGTTTAGCAAGCTTCATGCTTCAAAAAGTTTGGTGCAATTTGAAAGGAATTCTTGGAATATGTTGGTAACTAGGTTGTTTCTCACTGTATGCATCTCTTCTTCTTCTACCCCTTCTTATTCCCTCTTCTTTTTTTCTTTTTCCTTTTATTGCTTATTGTCTGTGACATAGCTCAGTTTTACATGTACAGATGATATATATGTTTTTCTTATTTTTGTATTGTATTTAAAAAATACATTAAAAATTAAAAAATGAGATGAACAGAAAGAAAGGGCCTTCATGTAGTGCCAGACAGGGATGTAAAAGACTATGATATCCATCACTAGAGGTACTGTACAAATGTCTACAAGTCTAAAACAACTACTGAAATGGAGTTGCTGATATGCACAAAATCCAGGATATTCTGCTGATTCTGCTAAGGATTCAGTGCATTAGGTATCAACCAGTCCCTCAAATGTCTGCAAATACTCCACAAGGTTCATATGATAGCGCAGGTTTTGCTTTGGTACAGACATACTGTTATTAATAGCCTAATGGTTTGGTGCCTTTTATTTGTGCCCATTCACTGCAGGGAAACTACCTTTATCTTGTTTGACCAATGAGGAGTCCCTGGCAGTGTTTTCAGAGACTTGTTGAAAACAGAGATCTGCAGTTCTGATGTGCAGGCAGGTAGCCAACAGCCCGTCACTTTGCTGGAGTGAAGGCAGGACAGAGCCAACACCAGTATCCTTGTCTGGAAGTATCAGTGTTTTGTACACGAATGTCCTCCATTTATCCAAAGAAATTATAGCTGAGAAGCTACTTGCTTTTCCCAAAACTGGACTTTCAAGGCCCTCTGCTGTTCAAAAAACGTTTCTGCATTTGAAAGGGAATGAGACAATTACCACATTGCTAGAGAGGACACATGGTAGCACTGTAATCATTGTAATTATAGAAAAGCTGTGGTGACTGTTTAGATACTAATGCACAACTTGGATTTAGCTAACACCATAGAAAGCTCTTCCCACTGTGCGGTCCAAGTTACTGTCAAAAATGTTGAGCCAGAATTGTCTTTGAAGAGTGCTGCACTTTGGCACTAATTCTATATGAAATTGGGCTGTCATAATAAGGTAGTGCTTGATTGATATAAAATACTGCACAGTAAAAACTTGGATTTGAGCAATAAAATAGAAGTTATAAAAAGCCTATAAAGGAAGATTTGTGGAAATGGTTACAAGGACGCTTATTCCATCTCAAAGAACATAGTGGCGAATACAGATAGGATGTTCTGGAATAAGGAGGCATATAACAAAAGTTGGTTCCATGGAGTTGCAGATGGTTCCTTAGCCACTAGGTAAAGTGAGGCAAAAACTAACTTCCCAAAGTGCAGGAGGTGGGGAGAAGGGGGAGGAGAGGGGCATGAATGGGGTTCTGAAAATGCAGCACAGGTGCACATCATGTCCAAAAGCAAAAGCAAAATCCTTCCCTCCCCACCCCACACATATTCACAGCAGGCTGGGTATGAATGCATACATTAGATACTATGTTCAGCAATTTCCAAGAATAAGGTTAAGGGAAAATACTTGGTTCTGTTCTGTTAAAATAAATCCCACCGTTGTTTTGTTAAGAAATTCTAGTATCCACATACTGGAGACCATGAGCCTGAGTTTAGTCAGTGGTTGGCCTGTTGCATTTCCAGTGAAAAAGCATCACGTTTGGCAAAATGATAAGCCTTTTTCCATATGTGCAGAACTTGAGAAAAGTTACTCAGAAACCTTCGCCCATGAGTTCGTCTGTTCTGGACATGCCTTATTGGCTGCAGAAGCTGGATGGTACAAACTAGTGAATGAGGCAGAGGGTGGCCTCTTGCTTAGTGCTACCTCACGCTGCCTAGGAGAACTGGATTGTATCCTTCTCAGTGCCAGAGCTGGGCAAACCACATTTTGTACATTCATTGCTTCTTGTTTCTTCTCCAAACTCCATACTTAGCGTCTGATCTTCAGAAATGTTGAGCCCTCACTGAAACGCATGCTAGAGATCTTTGATTGGGTGCCCAACATGAATGGGAATTTATGGAGTCACCTAAACTGGCTTTTCTGTGCCTAAGCTTCCCAGCTGTAAAATGAAGGTTCAATCCCTGCACTTCCTGGCAGGGCTTTGAATACATACTCACTAATGTCTGTGAAGTACACAAATGCCTTAGAAAATGGGGATAGAGTATTGAATGACCCCAGTCATTGAACAAGGAGATAAAGCCACAATATTGAATACAGATGCCTTAAATGAGTACCAATGTATGTGCTCTAAATGAGACAGGGTCCTGCTTAGCCCCTTCCTGATCTGAAATGGAGCCACCTAATCCACATATGGAAGTCCATACACTCCAGCACTGAAGTAGGAGCCCTACAAAGTCAGCTCAGCTATGCTCACCTTTACCAAATTTTCCTTGAGTCTGTTCTCAGCCTGCTTAGTTTTAGTATCACAACGTCTGAGCAGCTGTCGGGCTTCCACCAATGGGAGGGATTCCTCAGTAGAGAAATCAAAGACATTAAATCCTAAGAGCTCAATGCAGTCTCATCAGCCCTTCCAGCAATGGGGCTCATGTTTGCCTTCATCCCACTGGATCTCTATCTTGTACAGTACATCAGGGCAAGATGATAGGTATGGCAAAGAGCACAGAGAAATAGCATCTCTACAAGCTGAATCCTTCAAAAATGGCATCTTCCTTGGAATAGAAACCATGTTATTCATGCTTTTAAAATGCTCAGCACTGAAAATGACTAGAAGAATTAATAGTCATCTCTGGAATAGCTGATCACAGCCATGAGCTGTGCAAAAGGTGCCTGTATGGGTAATGTTAATGGCAGAATTTGTAGGCTTGGTGACTCTTTGCAAAGGCATTGTCAGTCTGTACCTCAGCTCTAAAGTAACAGGTAACCCTGAGTTGGCTGAGAGGGACCCCAGAGAGTCTACCTCAAGTCTTTCCTAGCTGGCAAATGCATGACACAGCCAAGAAGATTTCATTAGCATCTAGAAGAGGGAAACACAGTGGCATTACAGCACGTATTTGACTTGCTGCTAAGTCAATAGGCCTCCAGGAAACAAGCAATGAATAGGCCTCCAGGAAAGAAGCAGGGTGGCTGAGATAAAGATTTGTTGTCATGGAGTAACACATCTGCTCACAGCACTGCAGTACTGGGGAATCTAAAACAGACTCAGGCAAACTGGTTCCTAACACTTGCGAAAAGAAAGAGATCAGAGTTTGCCTCTGCTTTACCTTCTGACTTACCTATATTGAAAACTCCGTGAAGGCGGGAGCAAGGGTCTCTCAATGACCCCACCACAGCGGGTCCCTGATATCAGCTGAGGTGTATTGTAACATGCAGGCATGACTCCTAGTGGTTTAGAGATAAGCACCTCCAAGTGGCTAAGTTTTGCAGGCCTAGGAAGCCTAAGGAAGGCTGCAGAAGGTCACTTACTGTTGAGCGGAAGCAGCTGGGAATGTGTGATAGATTCAAGAGGGTCCTTTTCAAACTTTGAGAGCTCTTGTGGTTCCTGAACATTACAGATGAAGGACATAATATGGCAATATTTCACCCTGACTGCAGCTGAGTTCCTGAATGGAAAGGATGAAGGCACAGGCAGCAGTTCCCTCAGTGCAGGGAGCCACCCCTCTACCAGCCTTGGACTCAATGATCTGTTGAGGTCTTTTCTGACCCTAGCATCTATGAAACCCTAGAGCTTCCTGCTTCCTATGCCTTCTCTTACACAGCCTTCAGGTGACCCAGACTTACGCATGAAGCATCACTGGTGGGGTGGCCATCACTCGGTGTCGGCTCCCTCCAGAGCATGCCCATGTCACTCCTTGTCCTTCCTCTTTGTGCAGTTCAGTAGCACATTTATTTCCCACCCCCAGCAGAAATGACTGCTCCCTCACTCACTCATTTCCTAAATGCATGGAAATAATGTCAAGAAGGGTTGAGAAATGGAAAAGCTAAGTTCCCCTTCAGAACCCAGTTACTGTTGTCCTTCAGGATCATTAATCTGATAGAGACAAGATCAGTTTGGCTGAGATGAAGATGAGCAAAGGAAGAGAAGGAGATCTTTGCCTGAGGAATAGCAACCTGGCTTGCTCACAAACCTCGAGAGCTTAACTTTTACTTTTACCTATGAGGGACTTGGATTGATGAGTTCCAGAAATGCCATAATCCCAGCATCTTCACTAGGGAGAAAATAAAAAGCAGCATCTGATTTCAATGCAGAAGTTGCCACCTTAGAGCATGAAGACTGTCAAAAGAGGGCAGGAAGTACTGAGCAGTGAGGAACCTTATTGCATTCCTGTGTGAAGCCCCACTGGAGTGAAAAGGAAATCCATCCTGAGATGATAGCTCTACCAGGTAGCTATAAAACAAGGTGAGATTTTTAGATGAAAGGCAATTCTGTTGTGGAAGAGAAAAAAGATTATGATTTGTTCTTTTGGCCTTGGACAGCTAGTAAGGCAAAGAACCAGCCACTGCTCATGACTGTTGACAAGGCATCCATAATGATGAATTAAATCTGCACTCATTATAAACCTCCGCAGACACTGTCTCTCATCCAGCTGCTGCATTGCCTAATCTTTTCAGACAAACTTGCCATTCTCACAAAGTCTCAACAACTGCTTAGCATTACACCCAGCTGAAGGATCAATCACCTTTGGAAATCTCATACAATGGGATGTGAGGGCTAGAGCTACTTGGATTAATGTCAGCATGATTAAAACTCCTTGAGAAGGGAAGAGAAACAAGAAAATAAACACACTAGGTATACATTAAATGGCAGCAAATAGGGGAAGGGGGGAACGCTTCACAACAGCCATCCCAGTCCTGGCACACAGGCAGTTTAAATGAGAACGCAGCAGGTGCATCTACACATGTGCTTGACTGCAGAATAGACTAATTAACTCCACAGTAAAGCATCACAGTCTACATGTTGCACCAGTATTAGGATGTAGTAAACTAATTAACTCCACTGAAAGATAATACTGTTGGGACCAGCCGCTCCAGCACCTTCTACCACAACCTGAAGCCCAGGGCTGATTCCCCATGCCCTCTGCCAACCTGGGGCTGCTCTGCCCCAGATCAAACTGTCCAGGGCACATGCATAGACACTGCACCAAGGTGTTGGCTCTGGATTTAGGACCCAGAGGCCTTGTTCAAGGCGGGTAGGGTAGAGTACCACCCTACCCACCCTCAGACTGACCACACTTTTCCATTCAATAGTAATTTATTGATACACAGTGGTAACAGAAAAGAAGCAATACAAACAAACAAGCAATCCTATATATCTACCAAATCCTAGGGCTGTCATCAGAGTCAAAGTACGTCTGGCCAGGACTCAATCTTCACTCAAAGACACTCTCTTAGATGTCAGATGTCAGCAGTCTAGAGGTGGGATGCTGAGGTCCACACTCCACCTCCAATGGGGTGGATGAGACGAACTGGTCGTGTGCCCTCTGTGGTGGCCTTGGGGACCCTTCCCAGGGATGGGGACCCCTCTCAGGGAGAAGAAGGAGATATGGGGAGGATCAACAAGGAGGGACAGGGTGGGACAGGACAGGGTGGAACCTTTTGTTACTCTCAAGTCTCTGCTTTTGTATTCTCCTTCCCTCCTGATGACTCTTGATCTTTGGCTATCTCTGGGTGGTTGTCTGTCTGTGGTCACATGTCCACATAGCCTTCTGGGGCTTCTCCTAATTCAGTCTGTTCCCCCAAAACTGGGACTCAGCCCCACCCCCCCTTGTTCTGTGGCCTCATTAGCTGGTACCACTTATCTTGTGTTATGGGCAGTACGATACATACTTCCTCGGTTCACAGGTTATGTGTTCATCCATTGGCTTTGTTGTGTTAGACAGCCTGTCTGCTTTCAGGTCTGTGAGAAACTCTGTGTGAGACCCAAGCTTTTTAGAAATCAATTAACCCCTGCTGCCCATCTTAAACTGTTCTAATACATTTATCTATATCTATTACCAACACACAAAAATCAAACCTTTAAACACCATTTTAAACCAACACTGGGAACAGCTGGCTCCAGCTCGAACTGTTCCAGAGTTTATTGCATCACATTAATAGCACATTTAGATACACCCTGTGTCTACTAAATTAAAAAAGCTGCTTGCCTTGATGTGGCTACCCCCAGTGTAGCCACATCCCCAACACTAATGTGTTCTGGCACAGTTTAACTCCATTCAACAGCTGCTCAGTGTAGGGTATAAGGATCTTGCAGTGATTTGCCTGTGTGAGGCATCAGTGGCAAAACCCCAGTGCAGATGATGTGTTTGTCTGTGTCTGGAGGATGCATGGCATAGCAGGTTGCTGGCCCCAGCTGGGGATTCTAGGCACTGCTGAAATACAAACAATCATGGTAGCAATATATTTGCTCGTGGCAGCTATATACTTAAATGAGGCTTAGGTTTGTTGAAGTACCTAAATGGTGCTGCTTCTGCAGAGACTAAGAGGAGGGAAATAAGGGACCCTCAGGTCATGCAGGGAGCTCCCCCTCCCACATCCTCAGCTTGGAAAAGGCATGATCAATAGGAAGATGACTGCTTTCCTACATCGTTTTCTCACACTGTAACCTGGAATAAACCTTTGTTCTTTCTTGTGCTAAGAAAGCTGAAGTTCAACTGGGTTTGAATATCAAGTCACTCCAAGCTGGCAGCCTCTGCAGATAGATATAAATGAGGCCAGCCTTTGGGCTGAATGGGGACGGTAATAGAAAAAGGATGTTCTTTGCTCTTTTAGCTGATAATAGCTAATAAAGCAAAGAGCTGGCTGTTGCTTGTGAGAGCTGTTGACAAAGCACACAGTAAGATGAATTAGATCTGAAATTGTTGTCTGTGCTGTTTCTCACCCTCTTGCTTGCAATATCCACATGTACATTTTCAACCAACCCTAGAACAGGCCCCACAAAGAGTTCATAAATGTATTTTGTAGGTTATCAGAATGTATAAGGTGAATATTGATGTTCACCACATGTATGAACTGTAAGTACAATAGAATATTAATTGAATAAATTAATGGAATTTTGAGCCTTTCTTTGTTTTCAGTTATGTGTTAATTTGTGTTTTATATAAGGATCATGCTATTCATAGTAGCAATCTTAACTCAAAATCAGAAAAAAATGTGTAGGAATTTCTGTTTCTAGATAGGATAACTGCCTTTTTAGCTATCTATGAAATGTAGTGAAAGGACTGATGACATGTTTTAAATCTATTTTCTTCCACCTCATAATGAAATGTGATTTCCACTGTCATTTCATTCCTGGCTTCCTTTCAAGCTAATGAGTAATTCCAAATCCTTTTCTAGGTTCCTACTCATAGCAAAAAATACCTTTTACATTTGGATTATCTAAAAAAAAATCTTGTCTACAATTTGAAGGGGAATAGCATGAGAAGGAAGAGAAACAAATGTCTTAGCCTACCTCTTTGTCTTAGAATTATGGAATCATAGTAGGGAAGTAGGGCTGGAAGGGACAGTAGGTGCTCGTCCAACCCCCTGCCCAAGGCTGGATCATTCCTAGCTAAACCGTCCCAGGTAAGTGTTGGGTCTAGTCTGCTTTTGAAAACTTCTAAGGATGGAGATTCCACAATTTTGCTTGTTGGCTTGTTCCAAGGCTTAAGCACTCCATGGCCAGAAAGTTCTTCCTAATCTCCAACCTAAATGTCCCCTGTGGCATTTTGAGGCCATTGCTCCTAGTCCTGTTCCCTACAGTCACAGAAAAAAGCCCATTTCCATCCTTTTATGTAATTACCCTTCACATAGTTGAAGACTGTCATCAAATCTCTCCTCAGTTTTCTTTTCTCCAAACTAAATAACCCTAGCTCTCTCAGCCTTTCCTCATGCCTCACAAGACCCTAACCATTTTTGTTGTTCTTAATCCATTTGGGTATTTTAATTTTTTGCAATAAAAACTGCTTAACATACAATAAATTATATTAAAAATATTAGGTAGGTTACACCATCAACTCCCTTCTCCTCCCAACCAGACTGCATTTCATTTTTTTTTTAAACAGAATATGAATGCATTTGATATTGTTGCTCTCCAAGCTCAATGTTAATTTTAAGAGAGAGAAAATGCAGTTCATATCCCACTGTTCTTTTCCATCCCCTTGTGTGCATTTGTCACAACTTGCCAGTAAAGCAACTGGATCAGACTTTAACAACAACAGCTCTTAACCACCTCAATCCAGTTCTCCTCTGTTCCACCCCAAAAGAATAATGATTTTGCTTTTAGCACCATCTAAAAGGTATTCAGACAGAATGTGGGCATAGTTGTTATAAAAATTTGCCACAGCTGAAGGAAAAATGACTAAAGGATGTTGTTAAAAATGAAAACCTTGCTTAGTATTTTATACTTCAAATGCTTTAACTATGTTTCCTTCATTTTTGGTAGCTTTAATAAAAAGTTTATGAAGATGTTAAAATGGCAGTTATTGCCATGGAGCCAAACATGCTGAGGTCTCTGTACTCAAAGCCACAAACCACATTTTATTCTTCATTTTTGTGCAGTGACAGGATCATGTTAACCCTTTGGATTCTCTGGGCCCATTTATTCCACAGACATTAACACAAGAGGCCTCAAGGGCACTACTATAACACAAGCAACTAACAACATCCTAATGCTGGTCATCCCAGCCATACCCTTTGATGCTCCACCAGCACTTCTGTATTATGGTCTCTTATGCCAACTGCTCTGCTCTGGAGCTCTGAAACTGAATCTGATTTTCCATATTGGTAGAACTAATGCGAAAGAGGAGGAAGGACTACAACTGGACAGGGGAACCCCAAGGTCACACACATACCAGGAGATGCAGGGGCTTTGACCAGATGAATAGAACTGTGCTGATGTCAAGGAAGTGTCTGTGCGGAAAGTGCTTAGACAGAAATCTGCTGGAATAGGGAAGGCTGAGTGGCCATCTTTTTGCCCCACACCATTACCAAATGCTAGAACCCTGCTTGGAGGTGCAGGTTACTCATTGCTTGCTCACTGGAGCAGTTATGGCTCATAAACAGGGTCCTGTACATAAAGGAAATGGAAAGTTCCCTGTGGAGAGGGAGGTAGGATCTGGAGCAGACAGGTTATGGGGAATTTTGGGGAGTAGACAGGCCTTTTTAGTAGTCAAAGATGTGTCACATAAACTAAATGCCTGATTTAAATGGATTTAGTTAACCTTCGGCAAATCCCAATGAGGACACTCTTGCCTGAATTTAAACCAGATATATACAGTTAGTTTAACTTAATTCCTTACTGAATTGAACGAAACCAAAAAAACTGGGTTTAAAACAGAAGAAGGCGGCCAGCAGTCTGTTTGAATCAGTTTAACTGGATCAATTAAAAATCACACCTTTGGTTAAAAATCTTTAAATATAGGCAATGGGTATAGTATGGCACATATACATTGAGTTATATCTGGTAATAAAATTGGGGTAATTTTGACTATACAGAAAGTGTATGAAGACTACAGGCTGTTCCCACCTACAGACAGAATCCGGCAAGAGCAGCTCTTTGTCCCAGCTCTGATATTGTAACAGCTCTTCTTTGCCTTTCTGATTAGTCATGTCCTGCTGTGTCTCTCATGCAGCTCATTGGGCTACAGCATGCCATGCCTCATCAGCAGCACACAGTGTGATATGATATAGGTAGCATGACAGGCAGTGACAGCTGAGTGTCAAAGGAAAAGGGATTCATTTTTAATCACTTATTTATTGTCAGAGAGCATTTCAATCTGAATGAAGCCAAAGAGCAGAATCCAAATAGACAGATAGATGCTTGTGATGTCCGTAAGTCATTAAGTACTAGGTTTAAAAGGAGACCTTAAAGGAACTTGGAGCTTTTCATTTTGTTTCTTGTTTTTAAGATTATGTTGTTTCTAGTGCTATGTTACGCATCTTAAAACAAACCAATTCTCATATAATTTAAGGCCAGTAAGAAGCAATACAGTTATCCCAGGTTGCAAGTTTTTAGAATCAGGAATTGCTGGTTAATTAATATGGAACATATCTTTACAAAAGACATCCATTCCTGATTCAGAGATTTCCAGTGACAAAGAATGCACCAGCACACCTCCAGCAATCTGTTCCAGTAACTGATTATCCTCCCTTTTAAAAATGCAGCCCTGTTTATGTTTGGATGTGAGTACCTTCAGCTTCAAGTTCCAGCTACTGGAATCTGATTATGGTTCTTTTTCTGTTACATCAAAGAGTCCTCTGGTTTTAGAAATCTCTTCTTTCTGCTGTGATCAAGTCATGTCTTAAAACTTGACTTGAATAAACCAAATAGACTCAATTTCTAAAATTTATCACTGTAAGGTAGGTTTTCTAGACTTTGGGTAATTTTTGTAGCTATTTTCTCAACCTCTGTTTTTTCTATTTTAAAGCATCAATTTCAGAACAGAATGTGTTATCCAAGAATAGTCTCACTAACAGTGTAGATGGAGGTAATATGAAAAAAAAATGCTGATTTTTTCATTCAGTTAAATCAGAATGTAAGGCCTGTATGATATGTACCTTTCTGATAAGTAGTTATTTTCTTCTGTTAAAGCGAATATCAAGAGTATCAGGAGGTAATTTTGCCCATGTCCATATTTGTCCCAAGTAGCAATAAATCTTGTTTGTCACCATCAAGAACAAGTATACAGTATCAGCCTTGTTACATATATTCCAAATAGATCTGGAGATCTCTCTATTCAGGCCACAAATTTCAAAATCATAATGATTTTTTAAAAATTAACTTTCTAAAGAGGGGGAAAGGCAAATGAAACCAGAATTCTAGGGGAAAAAAACTGTTATTCACCACTTAACAGGTAAACAATCATTTTCATTGTACCCACTGCAGGTAGTTAGGATGTGTGCATACAATTTAAAGACCTAATCCTCTATGATGCCAGTACTCTCTAGTTATATATGAAGCTGATCATCCTAAGTATACACTGGGAAAAACTTAGTTGTCTAGAGAATTTCCAGGTATATCTAAATAAAAAAAATAACACGGAAAGCAGGGTTTATGGGTATGTGTGGGTGTACACCCCCCCACACACACACACGTGTTTGCATTATCAACCCACAGCTAGAGATAACCTATCTCTCACTTAAGATCTGGCATAGAATTGAGAAAGTTGCATCATTACATTTTCCTTCTGCTCTAATCCTTGGGATAAAAACATTTAAAACTTACACTAGATAGTCAAGGTTAGATTCTGGGTTCATTTATCCCCATTGAGATCCAGGCTAGCTCCACAGGTACCAATGGAGCTATTCTGAATTTATTCTTGTGTGATTGAGATCAAAATCTGGCCCTAATTCTCCTGACCTTGGAGAACTTCTGGGGTCAAAGCTTTTGTAGGTTGCTTTTCGGTCAACTCATTCATGTTCTCTGAACAATTCTAACTCAAACTCCAGGTTGAAAAGAAGCCTTTTTTATGCTTCTCTGAACTTTGTGATTCCACTTGTAAGGCACTGTTCATTTTTTTTTCATCTCTTCAACCAATGGACATAAAAACAACAACTAGCACTTAGAAATAACCTCAGGCAACTCTTAACCTGACTTTATTCTCTACTTTATACAGTGTTAGATGGAAGAAAATGTCATCTCAGCCAAGAAGCATTGAATAAAGACTTGGGAGCTGAAATCATGTAAGGTGATGAATTACTGGTCAGGACTGATCTTAATTTGTAACCAGCTTGTTCAAATGCAATATTTAATTGCACCCAGATTATATCACTTTCCAGTCATAGCAAATAAATTTGGGATAGGTGACATAAAAGTTGCTTGTGTTATATGACAGTAATACAGTGTGTGTGTGTGTGTGTGTGTGTGTGTGTGTGGGCGCGCGCAATGTATGTACACCAAAAATGGGTATCTAATGGTGAAGTGGCATTGTGTTAAACTAACCACTACTTAAAGAGTTTAAAACGGCAAAGAATTATGTAAGCATTTCATTCAAAGCACATAACGAGTTGGTTTTTTGCATTTGAAAATCCTTGGACTTTTAATAAATGTTGCTGTCAAAGGTATTGCCTTTACAGTTACTAGTAAATGTTAAAAAATCAGTTATTCATAGTTTCATAGTTGTTAGGGTTAGAAGGGACCTCAATATATCATTGGCTCTGACCCCTGTCCTGGGCAGGAAAGAGCACTGGGGTCATATGACCTCAGTCAGGTGCTTGTCCAGCCTCCAGATTGTACAAAGCCAAGTTGATAACAAATAAAACAATGGGAAGGGAATATATGAATAGGAACAAGGAATATAGGAACAGGAATACGGGTTTGCACAGTGAGAAAGGAATATAGGTTACCCCATACATGGTAACCATGTGGACACATAGTTGGAAGATGTGAACACAACCTAGAACATGCAGTTAGCCATACAACCTAAGTTAGCTCAGGGTATAGGGGGTTAAGAAGTCCCAATGCCATGTTATGATAGGAAGAGAGATAAGACCCTGTGCATGGTAACTACGTTGGTCCAGAGCCATAAGCTGTCAAGAGATTTTGAGACAATGGTTTTAGAATGCAGTGTACAATTGCTGGGGTAGGGAAAGGTCAAAGGCATTAGAAGTCTTAGTCAGTTAGTGATGTGTAAGAGGGGTGCAAACTACCATGCTTTGTTGAAACTGGCCACTTATACTTCAAGGACCAATATTTTGCTTGCCAGTTCTTAGGGCCTGTTAGTTTGACCTGGTAGATAGTTGCTAATGGTGTGTACCCTCCATCTCACCATGCCACATCTTCATGTATATGTGTAAAAAGGGAGGATCCTTGATCTGATTCACTGGCAACTCTTGGCTCTGCATTGTTCCTCGGGGCTTCACCTCCCCTTTTACCCTGTCCTTGTGACAACCCAATCTTACAGATCTTGCTCTGATCATCTGTTGTTGGAATACAGAGTATTCCTGTCCTCACAATTGGTTCATACACAATTGCTTCATATACAGTCAATAGCCTCCTTTTAACTCAGTCTTTAGGGCTTAAGTGCATTATACCTGACTGGGCTAAACCCTATAGTTCCTTTTTTTAATCAGTTCTCTTAAGAAAAGTCCAAAGGGGCACCTTTATCTAAGGGTCCCTGGGGGTTTACCCCCTCCCATCACAATCAACTCACAATTTGTTGTTTTGCCCTTCCAGCAAAGCAGCAGAGACCTCTTGGTTCTCTTGTTGCTGGCCATCGGACCACCGTTACCAGCTTGCTGGATGCAGGTAGGTACTGAGACTCCTTTGAGTCTCTGGTTAGAAGAGCAGTTATCACTCTTCTCACTTTGCCCCTGTTGGGGCATATTCAGGTCAGAACTGGCTCTTTGGCAGCCACAATCCTTCTGACTCCCTGTCCCCAGCTGGGATGGGGCACGTCTTTATGACGTGATCAGCTGCACACTGGCCAACCCAGAGCTGGCACGAGCTGATAAAGCATGGCAGCTGTGACACCAGGGATTCCCCAGACCAGGCCGCCTGCACTTCCTCCAGTGAGTTGTTGATTCTGGGGAAAGCTTTTTCCTCCTTCCTCCACACCTCAGGAGAGGTGGGGACACCCTTGGGGGTTTTGGGGCTGCGGTAAGGGTCAGCAGAAAGTATCCCACTATGACAGGGAAGTTTAGTCTGTCCCCTGCATGTTGCTTCTGGCCAGTGGTCTTGGAAGGATATCCTTGAATGGTTCATGGCCCATGATGTATTGGACGTAGCTGTCTCTTGACCATCCGATAGTTTTGGATACCATGAGGTGCCTCCTCGGTTTCCAGTAGCAGTGAGGTACTCTGCAGGCTCATAGGACACTCGCATTACTCAGGTAACTCATGCTCCAAGTGTTCCCAACAATTGGCACCTACATAGACACATCATATCTTTTCTCTCTCATGGTTTTGGCCAATGGCCTGTATTTGATCAGCTTTCACTCCTTGGCTACAGCAAAAGCTTGCCACCAGTTCTCAGATGGGATGGTCATATTGATCATCAGGACCTTTTTGTTGTCCTTATTCATTATCACAATGTCTGGACACAGCTGGCTGTCACAGCCATGAGGCATCTCTTCTAAACCAAGTGAAGATAAACAAGGTACATGCATGAAACAATCAATGTTCCTTACAGTCGACAAGACACCAAACAAATTCTGTAAGTGACAAATTTTGCAGTGTTGTGGTGTTAGGCGTCCTTCCACTAACATCTGGAAGAATTTTTCGGCTAGACAGCCATTAGGCATTCATGGGAATGAACATCAGTTTAGGATGGAAAGAGGCAGCATATTAATCTAAATTCATGGCTGTTCCAAGGAGTAATGTGGTTTCTATTATATCTGGATAATAAAGCCAGATTCTGAAGCTTTACTCCAGTGAATTAGAAAATGACTGAGACTTCAACACAGTGGTACTTTTACCTTATCATTATTCTCAGCTGAAAACCAAAAATGTAACCCTAAATATACAGGGAGGATATACTTCATCAAGTGCCCATACCCATTGTGATTAAAAGTCAGTCTTTCCCACCCTTTACCTAAGGTTGATATACTCCTTTTTTGTTTGGTGCAGGGAAGTTGTATCTGATAAGAAAAGTCCCTGGCTGATCCAGGTGCTTTAATTTCCCTGCGTAGAGGAGGACTTTGAATAGAAGACCTGGTTTTGGAACTTAAAAGAAATTGGTTGCAAGTCCAGCAAGATGAGCTAGTAGATGGTCCTACCAGCTCACAGGTCCCAGGTGTGTAGAATATTTACTACGGTACTGGGACTGAGCTATGAAACCAGGGTCAATGACTAAAATAAAGAATGCTTCTCTTCCTGCTGTATTCTAGGAAAAACAACCCTAATATCTGCTCTAGGGACCTGTAGGCATAAAGACCTATAACATTTTGATCCACTCTGTTGTTTTAGCATTTGTTTATATATATAAAAAAGTCTCATTGTTTAAAGTCTCCACAGCTATAAGCAGGAAACCACTGGTAGTATCTTTTTTCCCCTCCCTTATCTTCAAAAATGCTAAAGACTATCTTAGCCTTTTTCTGCTTGCATGACTTTCTGTTCTAATAATTTAGGATGTCCATATATAATAAATGCTTTCTCTATTCATTATGAGAGGTCATTATAAAATTACACACATAAATATGTGTGAGCATATTCCTTTCTGGCTTAAAGCTGATGACTGAACTGTTAGTTTTATTTTTGTTTGTTTTAAACCAATAGAGTAGTCACAACACTTAGAACACATCTAAGTTAAATGAAGAGCGATCTGTTTAAAATTATCTGCAGTTGTACCCAGTAAGTATATTTTTATCACTCTGCAAAAAATAAACCTTCAACAGTCATAATGAAATCATTTAAGGAACAGAGTGACTTTCTCCTGATTATTACATTAGCAATTTGAGTTATTTCTGGAAAGACAGGTCAAATGGAACAAACTGACTTTTAAAAATTAATTGATGTAACTTTTATAAAATCAATATATATAATTGCCTTTTGGAATGCATAATGTATAATGTATTATGCCTTGGGTCTGCTGCATTCCCTTAGCTTTTCTTCATTTCATCCCTCTCTCCCATACTTACAGGAGGATATTGACAATTTTGTTTATCTTGCAATAAAAAACCTAATATTTGCTTTCTAAAAACAAGTGTATAACAAAATAAACACAGGTAATTCTTTAAATACATAGGTCTTTCCAATTGATGTAGGAAAACATTAGGTGGGTCTTTTGATTTTATAACCATCCATATTTCTTTAATAATTCTCTTTGCATGTATTATAAGACCTCTTCTCTTTCTCTCTGCTTGCTTTTTTATCTAGTCTTTTTTACTCTTTCTTTTCTTTCATTACTCATGCTATGTTTCTTTATTATATCTTGGGTAGTGCTTCTTACCAGTCTTTGGTCTGGGCTAGAGGTTAAATACTAATAGTTTCCCTCCCCAGGGAATATGGGCTCCCTGGTGGGCCCTAAAAGGCATAAGGAATTGCTCAGTCCTTGGAAGGAGGGTTGAACAGATAACATCACAGCTGGAGGCCATAATTTCCTGGGACAGTTCCATCCTTATCTTCTCTCCAGATCAATCTCTAAACTCATCCATCAGTCTCTCCTGACAAAAGCTAGGGGCGGTCTGCTATTGCAACACCTTCTGCATTTTAATTGCCATTGTAGGATGCTATCCCAGAGTGGGTTAACTCCAAAATTGGCTACCCGAGGATAGTGAATACCTATGGGGTATGGTGCTAGTGAAGCCAGAATCTTGAGAGAGGCTGCTTAATATCTAGAGCCTTCCTTGTGCTTGTGTGCTCACACTAACCCTCAACCAAGCTTCACAGTCACAGGGCTCTAATAAAGCATCAAAGCATGACAGAGCTGCCCCCCCAGTCTGACATTTGCTGCTCAGCAGTCATTTGGACAGAATTCTAGCAAGGAGGCACAAACTGCTCACATGGAGGGGTATCAGTGCACAGATCAGGAGAGAAAGTAAGCCAGGCAGGCAGAGAAAGACCAGCTTTAGGGGAGTATGGTGCATGTTCAAAGGGAAGCACAGTGATGACCCTCATGCCCTAAACTCTCCAGCTGCAGTTGTTCACAGCAGTGGAGTGTGGGAAGGGACAGGATGCTGACTCTGCCTCCTTTTCCCCCAACCCCAACCTCTCCTCCTTCTTCCAAAATGGTTAGAGTGGAGGAAGAAACCCATGGGAGCCCCAAGCCACCAGTAAGAGCTGCAGAAGGAGCTTGTGTGCTCTGGTTGAAAAGAGTGAGGATGGTCAGGGTGAAACTGCAAAGGATGAAGGAGAGAAAATGTTAGACAGCAAGGAAAAGAACATGAGAGAGTAAGACTTCTAAGGCCAGAAGGAACAATATGTTCTCATCTGACCTCTTGCATGGCACGGGCCACTGTATCAGAGACATGCGGTATTATAGGAGCTTTCTTTATATGGCAACCCCCCATGGATTAGTGCTGATCCCTGTCTCTAACAAGGAGAAGCTGCAGCAGAGAAAATGAAAAAAAGAAAGACATGGGTATTTTAAGTGCAGCATCTCCCTAGATGTGACTGATGTTGCTATTTCCAATCTGTTAGAGCAACACTGTGCATGTATAGGGGGAGGATACAGGCAGAGCCTGGTGAATAGGTCACCGTGAATCACTTACCTGACAAAGGCAGACAAGGTTCTTTGGGTAAATCTGATATCTTTTATTAGACCATCTCAAATAGTTGGACAAAAATCTTCTTTGCAAGCTTTCCAGTACAAATACCCTTTGTCAGGCTGAGGAAGTATCTGCAGATGGTCTGTGCTCTTCCTAGATGGAGGAGGAAAGCAACCAGAAGCTAGTAGGTATGCAAGCAAGCCAGTCAGTTAAAATGTAAATTGAGGGGATTAGTAGGTGAGAGACAGGTGGTGGGGCTGGGAAGGGGAATGAATGTAGCTGTAGTCAATGGAGGGGAGGGAGGAATGAGAATACCTGACACGTGGGTCTCAGTGTCTGCTTCTGGAGAACTTTCTTGTGCTGCATTTTTCTCAGTAGCACTCATGAGCTGCGTCATTTAATAGTTTGAATTCTTATAATAACTGCTCCTTAGCCAGTTTAGACAAAAGGTTCATCTTCTTATTTAGGCCATTGCTTGTTTTTGTCTATGTGCTGAAAGTCTTGGTTCTGAATTTTCTCTCTAGAGGCCTTTAACAAAGTTAACCTAAAAGCGACCCTTAAGCAAACATTCTGAGAGATGGAAACCTAGGGGCTTTTGAAAGGGGGTTGGGAAGAGAGGTCGTTGCAGTGGCGTGGAAAATTTCCCAAAGAAGACAAACTGATTACCCAGGAAAGGAATCTGTTGGGTAAAAGATCCAAGCCCAAATTTGGGAGTAGTGACAGGTTTGGGTAGGAGGGGCCCAAGACGGCAACTCACCCAATAAAAACTAACCTACGGTCCCAGTTTGGAGGTAACCTCACTTGCAGGACACAGAAGGAAGAATCGCAAGTGTAGGCCGGATCAGACTGATCACCTGAACCACCATCTCCGTCAACAAGAACTCCCATTCACGCTAAAGCTGTGGAGCGCCCAAGTGGGACCGAAGGAAGGGGACTTGTTCCTATCACTGCTGAGACCAACCCTAATACCGTAACTAAAGAATGAAAGTATCCTTGGGGATTTGGTTTCTCGGAATTCTAGGATTGTAAGTATACCATGAGAAATAATAGTAGTGATTCCAATTTAACCTTTACTTGTAATTGTAGTTGTTTTTGTAATACTAATTCTTATAGCATTGTTTGGGAAGGAAGTGTGTTTGGAGCATTGTTTCTAATATATGTAGTTATTGTGTTTTTAATGTTTGTGGTTTTTCTTAAAGCTAAGCAGTGTTATATGCGTAGCAAGGAATTTTAAAATAAAATTGTGTTGTATGACTTAAGTGTGCAATCATTGTGAAATTGTGCAATCAACCAAATACTCTCCCAGCCAGGCGCATCAAATGAATCAGTAAATTGTGTGGGATCTCTCTCTATTCCATAACCCACTAGAGACAAGCTGCACCTAACTGAACGTTTTGCTTTATGGACAGATTGTGACTATTTGCAATCCAGAAGGTATGGACACACACAATACTTAGACTGGTTTATGTGCCACTTTAATCTGAAGCAGAAAATGTACACACCTGTTAAGATGGCTTAAAGCTGCATGGAACAATTCAAAAGTGCACCTGGAAACACCAAACCAGACCAAAGGAGTCCTTGATTTACGTTATGCGTGGACACCAAGCCATGGCATGGGTCTGGTGGGCCTCAGGTATTCCACCCTGCATTGCTTCTCATCCCTAATGCTGTAACTGGCTGCTCTGTTATGCAACCAGAACTCTACTGCTGGCTCCCTTTTCTTCCTTCCCCCGTTCTCCAGCCATTTTTTTTCTTTCCTTTTTTTTTTGGCACTCTAATCAGTAAGTTCCCTTGTAATGCTTGTTCAGCAAAAGCAATCTTTTTGATGACCAGATGTGTCCTCACTCCATACTCAACTGTAGCCCCTCATTAAGACCCTTCCCAGGCTCTGAGAACTCAAAAACATGGGTCCAAACCTTTTTCCCCACCTCCTCCCCACCTTCCTTTCTCCCCTGGCACTCCAAGTAAGGTGGGCTACTAAAATGCACTGAATTCATCTTTAAGAGAGAAGGAAAGCAGAAAAGTGAAAATGCCCCTAGCCATAGGTTGTCCTCTTCTTACCCACCCATTGCAAAGCTTGCTGGATTATGTGCTTACTCCCACCTTCTGGTGTTAGAGCCAGCATACTTCAATGTCCAAAACACTCTGCCCGGGATCCTAGGGCTGACCCATGACAACTGGAAATGTTTCCAAATTGGTGGCTTTTTGCAATAGTTTATGCGTTAGGCATGTCCACATCCTTAGATGTGGTGGGCCTGATGAGTCTGTTCTAGTACTGTCAGGCCAAGATTTTCCAGAATGGAAATTGGGACTAGTTTAGCCATGTTGGGTCAAACATGGTTCAATGTTGCTGCTGTCTGCAGAGCTCAGGAAGCATGTGCAGCTTGGAGGGGAGCTAGATCGTCAGATGGAAGTAGACAATGGGTAGGGCAGAAAGAGACTGCTGGGACTGGCACCAAGCTGAATCCAAGTATACCATCTTTCATTTGGTTTTGATGAATGTAAATACTGGAGGTACAGCTGTCACTACTGACAGGTACAAGTTCCTTTGGGTTGAAATCCATGTTCCCCCTCCCGCCCCAAATACATTCTGTCAAAGAGCTTCAGAATGTCCCAGTGTTAACAACTTCACAAAGAATTGTTTCAGGCACTTAATTCAGAGATCTTATGGTGATTTAGCAAGGTATCTTAAATACATGCTTGAACTTGATTTGCAGTTTGGGGTGCCTGCATTACATGTTAATCACATCCATTTGTGCACAGTCAGGCTAGTCCATTGGGTATACAATTGCACACTATTTAATGAAACTCCTCCATGAATATCCAGGATCAGTGCTCTTGCAATGTGTTCACAAAATGGAATTTATTATCAGCTTCAACTCACATTAATCATTCATATGCTGAAGAGAGATAGCAGCCAATGTGAATTATGGACTCATGCAATAAACAATATCTTTGAAAACAGAGCTTCTTTAGGTGTTTTTCACATAAAAATGGAGTTAAGGTGAAATGGATTAAAATAAGTTTACTTAATCTTCACCTACAAATGCTACATTTCATTTCAAAGACAGGCATGTAATTCCGTAATAATTCCTTTTGGGTGCTGCATCTTGCAGATGGATTTTGTAAAGCTCTTCTACATTTGTGAAGAAGGATAACTTGAAATGTCTGGAGGATTACTAAAATGCTCCCTTCTTTAATAAGGCATTCCTGGGAGATGTTCTGAAATCCTAATGACTTATGAGTGTACAATCAGGTTTGAAGATTTCTCAAGAATTCTTCACTCAGAGAAAAGTTGCCTTTCTATTCTCTTATCATAGATCCATATGGCTATATTTTTTCCTAGACTAACAGGAGTAAAGCCCTTAAATAAAATTTTCTACCATTCAATCTTTCTTACACAGACTACTTTCTGCTTCAATGTGCAACGAAGTAGCAAAATATCAAGCAGGAGCAGTGTTATTTCTGCCTACCCTGTTACAGAATCTGTTGGGGAATACTGAGTCCAGCCACCATGTCCACATTCTAAGAATACTGAAAGGTTAAAGAACCTTTTGCACAGAGTTACATGTATTTGAGATTTTTACAGCATGACCTAAGATGAGAAATGCAATAAACTCAAGTGACTTTGCTTTATTTAAGAGCAGGTCAAAAATAGAATCTAGGAATACCTACATGGGAGAGGGGATGGAGTATGGTTGCTGCTATGATGGAATAATCTTTGGCTTCTCTTCGTGGGAGAAGGCTTTCTGACAGCAAAGTATTCTTTTAATCTAGCTAAAAAAAAAAAAGGTTGTTATCTAGCTTCGGCTTGTGGATTTGATTATTTCATACTTAAATATAAGGTTCAGATTTTTAACCATAAGAGTACTTTAATCATTGGGGCTACTTACCAAGGAATATGGGATATTGTCCATTACTTGAAGTCCATAAATCCACTCTCCATTTGAGTGTGAATGATCCACTTTCAGTCAAAAAGTGTTTTGCCTTGGTAAGAGAATTCCAGATTAGATTCTATTGCCTGATTTGTGCTGAAGGTCAAATTAAATGACTGTCCCAGTCACTTCTGACTTAACACTTACTAATTTAAATCAACCCACATGCCACATGAGGCTTTTCAGTGGGTTTGTCATTTGCTGCACAACACGAAGTGAAAATTCCCTGGACATGAAAATAAAACATGAGCTGATAACAGTATGTGCTAAACAATGTGGGGCCAAACTCTCAGCCAGCATAAATCTGCATAGCTGATTGAGACCTATCATTTGTGGCCACGCGGTTCTATGCCAGCTGAGTATCTGGCTCGTTGTATTTTTAATGTGGACCTAAAGGAGATGAGAACAAACTCTCTGAGCATTAAGGGAAATTAATGCTTTTCAAATGGCACTTTGCTAGTCTCAGAGAATTACATTCCAGAACTCTAAAGCTGCTTTGCATTGGAAAGAGAACATGGGAGTATGTTTAATGCGCTCTAACTTATACACAGTACTGGTTCACAACTTGCATTGATTTACCAAAAGTTCCCAAACATCCCTGTGCATCCAGTCATGCTCCGGCATATTTTGTCAGAACAACGATGTATTAAACTAGAGAATAGTATTACTTAATGTAAAACACTTAATGTAAAACCTAACCTACACTTACCAAATAAATAGGAAAGGTAAATCCAAGTTTAGGAAAGCATATAAGTACTTGCTTAAGTCAAAAACACACAAGGCCCATGAAGTCAGTCTGTACTTTCTGAACAGTGGGGTGTTCTTGACTCAGGTTTGTTAACTTGCTACTTCATAAGTAAATTAATTAATTAATAATTTGCCATGAGTCATTATCAGATTATGTTGCTAAATACATTTCCTTTAACATGAGGAGTTAATTAAACAGCTTTACCTGACAATATAGGTAGTGCAACTATAGATCAGTCGGAAAGGGTATCTTCTTTTAAATGGAGGGGAAACATCACGTGCACACATTCTGTCGTGATTTGGTAATAACACTGACAGAAGATAGGATCATCTTATTTTCTGGTTTCAAATATTGTTTTTAATATCCAGAATGCAAAGGTGTTGACTTTGAGTGAAAAGATGGGCTACTGTTTTAAATGTTTCTAAGTTCTCACTCTTGCCGTGAAATACATTAGTAGGGTACATCAGGGTGTATTGTGGATGAAAGCAGCTCATCCTTTCCCACTAAAAGCAGAGAGACAGAGACTTTTAAAAACTTGTATACTAAACTTTTAAAGAAGAGATAGCGAATGTGCAAAGGTATGTGGCCCTCCCAAGGGCTGAGCATGAAACCCTTGTTAGTGACAAAAAATATATATATACCACTGAAAATGGAAATCCCCTACCCTATACTCCTCATGGGGTTACACATGTAGGAGAACCTCTTCCACCTTGTAGAGTGCTCCCTCAATGGCTCAAAACAACTCAAACTGACCCACATTTTTCCTGCAAGATGGAGTGTCCAGACTCAAATGTGACATGCACCCGGACCAAGAAGCAGGAAAGTTGGAGGGCATCATTGGAGCTGTTTTTTTCTATAGTCAAAACATGCATGAAAGCTAAAAAATGGCATTTTTTCCAATGGGAGTTGGTGATCTTGAGGATAATTAGGGGTGCCTTTTAATCTAAAAGGGCTGAGAACCACTGGACTTGGGATTATTAGAGCACACTTCTCCAAGACTGTTTCACCCAACATCCTGACCCAATATGATACTAGATGCCTTTCCTCCCAGTGCATTCAAATTCTTAGCTGCTTCACATTTGCTATTTTTTGGGTGGAAATGTCTATAACAATCTTTCACAGCCATCACCCCTGCAAGGCATTCTCAACAAAATTTAACTTAATTCTATTTTAGTAACCATGTTCCTTCCACTCTAATCCCAGGTATAGGGTGCCATGTGAGCCAGCCTCCTGCTACCTTCTTATGCAAACATTTGAGACTGTAATATCTAAGGCTTTCAGTTTCCGTGAACAGATGGAACATGTCACAAGGGGCTGAGACTGTGGGGTGTACCACTCTAAACATTGAGTTAAGGCAGTCATATTCAATAATTATATTCCTAACATTCTCAGAGAAGAGTAAATCTCTCCAATGACTGTACAGAAAGAATTGCCAGTGTGGGAAGACAGAACTTGGTTCTCAAAACAAATTCCTGAGAAACAAGGAAAGAGGCTTTTATTAAGGATAGTTGCCAAAGGACATGTCCAAGGAAACCTAGCAAACCACCACAGTTTAGTTTCTTTTAGTTAGAAAGCTCTGGAAGACCATTCTGATTAATTGCCTCTTTTTGTGATTTAGGTAACTTTTTCAATAGCATTAATATTTTGGATGCAAATTGGGAGAAATAAATTATATCTACAGCTTTTGGTGCACAGGAGGTTAAGTTTGCAACAGAATAGAAATAAGTAACAGCTTAGGATACATGGTGTGTGGCACCTGAAGCATTAAATTAGATTGCACGACTAATTAATACTTGTCATCTGTCTTTGCAGAACATGCATTCTCCTGCTCAGTAAATAACAGCCAAACATCCATGGTTACACCTAGAACTCAGTTGCAGTCCATTAACTTGAATTAGGTAACAGTTTCAGATTTGTGGAGATGCACAAGTGTCACCAAGCTTGGGCTTTGCCCCACTAATTCCATTACCTTTCTCAGCCTCCTCTTACAAATGCAAAATGGTAAATGTACTTGGGGGTATAAGCCCCACTGAGGGGGAGTGTAAGAAATTATACTGACTGATACAAGGGAATATACCTAGGAGTGATGGGATGAAAATGGAGAAAGGAAAAGAAGGTGCTGGGGGTGGGAAGGAGTTTTAGGGGCCAGAACAGTAGAAAATGCCTGATAAATATCTGTTAGAATGTAGCTGTCTCCTTCCCTGGCATGAACAAAAGCAATCTGTACAATTAGCATCTATTCACTTCTGTTCAGGCCTATGCCACACTCCCCACTTTAACAGCAAAGCAACATCTGGTAGTACTGTAAACACCCTGACTAATGGATTTCTCCTTATGGTTTCATTCTTCTTTCATCCTTTCCCCAGGACTGCAAATTTGGGCCTCTCTGAGTCCAATGCTTAGGTTTCAGGCCATCTTCATAGAGGGAACAGGTGAGATAACTCAGCCATCACTTTCTGTGACAAACTGGAGATTGCATTGTTTTACACAAATTTTGCAAGGCTGTTGTAGCTCAGGCACAAAATCAGCTCACCCAGTGTTTCACCATGGTAATGCTGATCATAATGAAAAAAAATGATGACACCTTACTCAACCTGCCAAAAAATGTTGTGTGTCAAGGGCAGTTAACAGTAGGGCACAAGCCTTGGGTTCTGATTAAGGGTTGGTGGAGGAGGGCAATGGAGTAAAAAAAAGCTATGCTGCTAATCAAATAAAAAAAGCTATGCTGTTAATCCAGCAGCTACAAACTTAGGCTGTGTGGAGAGGGGCTGGGAGCTGGGCAACGATGTCAAGGAGGCTCTTGGGTGCTGTGCAGGAAAGAAGCAGGGAGTGAAGACAGGGTGACGCGCTCCTGCTGCTGAATTAAGGGTTTTATTTGTTCACTCAAAATAGCATTTGGCAGCATTTTGTGGGGAGAAGGTGGCAAATTTAAAATCCTTAGCTGGGATGCACTTACCCCTAGAGCTGTCAGGACACTATTGCTGCCCTGGCTCCACCCTGGCCTCCTCCTCCTGTTTGTGGAGCTGGAGTCATACAGCTATCAGGACCTCAGGGCAACCTGCCTTATCCCCCTGAGTCCTAGACTCCGCAAGGAGCTGCAGGTGTGCTCCTGGGTGCTTTCTACCCCCTCTCCTTCACAGCTTTACCCAGGGTGACAAAAGAGGTTGCTATGCCTCTGGCAGTCAGAGCTTTGGAGAGGCTACAGAAGCCATGTGACTATTGAGCTGAAACATCAACTGAATCAGAGCAACAATTTTTTAAATGCATCTCTTAATAATAAACAGCCAGCTTTCCTACATGAAAGAAAATACTGTAGGCTATACACCTTAAGAAAACCAGTGCTTATAGAATAGTACTTTTGACACTTTCTGCCATGCAACTAACTACAGAAGGAACAAGCATAAATATTCAGTGTAGAGAGCTGAATGAGATCTATAGGCTGAAGCAATGTATTGCCTCATATAGGCAGTACATATAAATACATAAAAAGAAGCTAAAATGAGGGTGCACCTTCTGTTGGCTAGGGAACTATAGAAGACGTTAGAAAAAAGAAATTTTTAAAGACATTTTTGCACAGTAATGAAAGAGATCATGTGACCTTGGCAAAAAAAAAGTCATGGGGGGGCAGGAGACTACCAAGTTCTGAGGCCAGCATAGTAGGTCTAGCAGCAGTTTGTGCTAGGACCATTAGGCCCTGTGACTCTATGCTGTGTCTTCTCCCACAGAGGTCATGGAGAGATCTGGTGGAAGAGCAGCCTTCCTGGGAGCTCTGGGAATCTGGTTTAGGTGTACACTGTGATGCCATCTGGTTGCTCTCCTGCTGGCAGTTTAGTGGCCTCTACTGATGCTACTTTCCTATATAGCGGATTGCTCCCTAACAAACCTCATCAAAATGATTTAAATAGTGGAACAGACGAAAGCAACAATGCTGTGCTGTGTGTCACCATTGCCTTCAACACTATTCTGGGTGTTGGAGCTCTTCCCTTGCCCTGTGTCACCCATGACCATTCAGAAGTTAAGGTCTTTGGAGCACCTCTCCTAGTGAGCCTAGTATAGTGAACTTAACTTTAATATTCAATAATCTCCACCACACTGAGGAAGTTTCGGAGGACCGAAGCAAAGATAACACTGTGCCAATACTTTAAAAGGGTAAATGGAACCACCCATGTAGTTATGGGCCTGTCAGCCTGACATTGATCCTGAATAAAATAATGGGATGGTTGATACTGGAGTCAATAAAGAAATGAAGGAGAATGATATAATTAATCTACTTGACATGGTTTTATAGAAAATGGGTTACTTTTCAAAATAACTTGATTTTTTTGAGGAAATTACCAGTTTGGTTGATTCAGGGGAACAGCGTTGATGTTACAGACTTCTGTAATGTATTGGGATTTATTAGCACAGAAGTATTGTATGCAAGTCAGGAGAAAGCGATTTTTCTGCTCTTCTCTGTACTGGGGAGACCCTATCAGGGGCTGTGTCCAGTTTTGTACACTACAGTACAAGAAAGAGATGTACAAATTGAAAAGAATCTAGACGAGAACAAGAGAAATGATATTATTTAGTCTGGTAAAGGGAAGACTTGATAGGAGATGGGGATTTGATTACAGTCTTTGAATATAAAAGGGGTCTTTCACTACATAAGCTTGCTGGTCAGTTGTTGATGTCCACAACTGACAGGACAACTAATGGGCTGAATTTGCAACAAAAAAAAGGATGATTTATGTTGGATAGTAGTGTGCCAACCCTGCAGCCCCCAAACTAGTACAAGAAGCTAGGGGGAGTTCCCACTTATATACAGAATATTACTGGGGTAGGGTCACAAGCCAATGAGAGAGGACAGGTAAAAAAAATATCAATACTGTGGTAACATATGCTTAGCAGTTTAATTTCCTCTCCCACACCTCTGGACTGTCCCCAACTAAGCCTTTAGTCCCTAGAGCACTCAAATAGCACACTGCAGCTGCCCCCAAGTCTGAGTCCAGCTCCTTCAGTCCCCAGTCCTGGCTGGCCGAGCCTCTGAGATCTCCAGCTCCACTGCGCACTCCTCTGTCGAAGGCCGACCAGATTCCACGTGCACATTGCTCTCTCTTTATCTTACTCCAGCCTCAAGCCCCCTCTTCTTTTTTTCCCTTGCCTCCAAGGTCCTGAAGGTTTCTGAGAGCTGCAGTCTAAATTAACAGTCAGCACAGCTCTGCAGACTGCCCATCTGGTTTCTCCTGTTATTACATACATTACATTCACATTACTGTTGGAAGAAATATTTAACTATCCTCAGAGTTAGGAAATTGGAATAGGTTACCAAGAGATGTTGTGCAATTACCATCACTTATGGGGGGAGGAGTCTTATATAATGACAAGAACAGGTTAGTGACACAGAGTAATCTGGATCATTTGGTAAACTGGGCACAATGTGGAAAAATCCAACAGCTGAGGTCTAGGAACAAAATATACATGCTAAGTGCACAAGATGGGGGATTCTCTCCCAGGAAGCAGTGACTCTGAAAAAGACTTTGAGTTTGTGACAGAACATCAGCTGAACATGAGCCATGTGTGACACTGTGGCTGGAAGAGCTAATATAAACTTGGCACGTATCAACTGGGAGATAATATTACCACCGTAACTGGCACCAGTGTGGCCATTACTGGAGTGCTATGTCCAGTAATGCAATTCACAGTTCAGGAAGTTTAAGAAAAACTGGGGAAGAGCAATAAGAATGATTAAGAGACTGGAAAACCTCCCTTGTAGTAAGAGACTGAAGGAGTTCACTCTGTTTAGTTTATAAAAAAAATGTGACTTGAGCACAGTCTGTAAGTACCTACACAAAAAAACTAAAATCTGTTCATTCCAGCCAACAAGAAATTAGATCCACAGCCCAATGGTTGGAAATAGAAGTTTAACAAATTTACACCAAAATTACTCTTTATATTAATTTTAAACAATAAGGTTAATTGACAACTGGAACTTGTTATTAAGGGAAGTGGTAGATTCTCCATCCCTGCCACCTGTTAAATCAAGAGTGGATCTTTTTTTCTAAGAGTTCTGGTCTATTCAGAGAGCAATTGCCGACTGGGGGGGTAGGGTGCTGGAAGTGCCAGTGGCAAACCTGGAAGTGCTAACAGTGCTTCTCTCGGTGCCCCCGCATTCTCAGGGGCGGCACCGGCTGTCGTCCCCCAATCCCTGGCCAGCAGCAGCCAATCACAAGGGGGGCACATGCTCTCCTGTACTCCCCTATGTGTTGCTTATGGTGGGGAGGAGATGCATAGTGCAGGGGGGAGTTGGAGGGTTTGAGAGTTTGATGGAAACAGAAGCAATGTCCTCATCAGGAATAATGTTCCTTATGGCTTATAATACATCCTCATGGGTGACATTAGTGTACAAGGGATGTGACAGTAGCTAATATGGTATTTGCTGGACACACACCAGTTTTTTTTGTCTATGATAGCCCATTTTATGATAATGCTGTGGTTGTTTTCAAGGCGGATTATGGCCCTCTGTTCCACAGAACTAAGATTGTAACATAGGTGGTGGTATTTTTTGGCAATATCTGAGTAGACATGGAGGAAGAAATAATTTATGTATAGGTCCAAATGGGGCTGCAGGCCTCAGGTGGTAGCCAGGAGGTTACCTCCCTCTTATGCCATTGTAGGGGTCAGGACTGTGGTGGGTTGATCATTACATTACATTTTGTCATGGAAATAGTCTCTTAGTTGAAGGCAACGGAAAAGGTCTCCATATAGGTGCCCTTCATTGAGCTGTGGAATGGAGCAGAAGAAAAGGCCATGGGATAGTAAGACATCTCAGAGGGGCTGAGAGCGTGGCTGGATAGGTTGATGATATTGCTGAAGATTAAGGGTTGTTATCAGAGTAAGTTTGGAAAGTTTTGCTTCCTTCCTCTTTAAGGAGTGGAACTGTTTGTGATAGGCCTCAGGGCTGAAAGCAGAGATGTCCTCTTGTTAAACAGGTGTTATATTTGAGTTGTTCCCTATGCTGTTTATCTTTGTGGCTCTGATGCTAATTTGTTACTGTTTCCTTTACAGAAAACTGATGAGGTGTTTCCTCAGTTTCTCTGAGACAGAGGCACAGCTTGTCAGAATAGACTGTATGCTATGTAGAATGGAGTGGATTGGTCAACTGAATTCCCTTAGATATGTTGTTCACCTGCTTGCATCTGGTTACTAAGAAGATATCTGAGCATACCTGAGCACATTTCATCTGTAGATTGATTCTCAGTCCATTTCATTCAGCTGCATGTGCTCTCTTCCATGAACACAAAGGTAACTAACCATGTCAGTTTGAAGTCAGACAGAAGATAGGACAGGGCAGCATCTGACTAACTGGTTCAGAGAGACAGGGATTTTGTCGGCAACAGACTACTTTGTCAGATACTATGAATGGACTGGCAGAAAGAAAATATGTTTCTACTAATAGGTCAGAGAATGTGGTCACTGAGAATGACTGATATTTAGTGGCTGCAATTGTTTACCTCATACTCTAGTGCTGTTACCCCTACTTTTCAGCTACGTAATTGAGAGAGACTAACGGGCAGCTTTTCAAATATACTTTTGGCACTTAAGATTCAGGATTAAAAAGTAGATAAGATGCACATAACAGGATTTGCAAAATCATTTCAGTGCTTAACTCTCACTGAATTCAGTTCAACTCAGGCATTCACAAGCTCCTGAAAAATTGGCACTAGTGTCTAAGGAAGAAGTTGGACACTTAGGGCATAGTCCCATGAGTGGGAACATGTGTTTCCCTGGGGACAGACAGCACTGGCACAAGGTGTGCTGCTGCTAGTTGTCCTCAGGGAACACCTGTGCTAGACATGCTCCAGCACACAGCACGTTGGCCCAGGTGGGGTAGGGGAGGCTGGGGCCAGCAGCCTTACCTGGGGTCTTGGGGGACCCCAGCAGCTGCAGTTGCAGCAGTCCTGCAGCAGGGAGCCTGACCAACAGCTGGAGTGTGGCTCCAGCCAGCCAGGCTCTGGTTTTGGGGAGCACGCGCTGCTGCTACGTGCTTCCCCCACTTTTTTTAGGCATGGGTTTTTTTGAACCCAAGATCTCCAGGGGTCAATGCTCCTCACTGCAAACTAGCAGCATGGGAAACCCATGTCCATGCTTGTCTAGATGTGCCTCATAAGAGCTTTAAAAATCAGATCTGAAGCCTGTTCATTGATGAAGCCCTTTACCATGGGTGGTAAAATTAGGGCAGAGGATCAATGACCAGCATCAAGGTGAGAAGAAAGGCCAAGTTTAACCATTCAGAGTTTCAACTCTGCAAGCTCATTCTTGCTCATAGCACCCTGCAAGGCTCCATGCATGCAAGTCTGCAAAATTGGTAATTTAATTTCTACTTTATTGTAAATGGTTAATCAGCAGGGAGTTACCTATCAAAGAGGTTGCTATGGTGTGGTGTCAGAATGCAAGGGGCCCATCTCTACAAGCAAGAGCTACTGAGAAGTTTTAAATCAGATGATTCATAAAAAGGAGTGGAGCTGCTTGACCCTGTATTATCAAAGGTTTGCAACTGTAGGTACTGTGGAAGACAGCAACAGCAAGTGCTAAAAGGCGCAAAGGAAGGATTACTAAAGGACTTTTGTGATGACTGAGGGGTTAAGATGGTGCTGCAATCTTGTTACCAACAATATATCTATATGCACTGGACTTCATCTCAGCTGCAGAAGGCATATTAATACCCTAAGGTGTGTACAGAACTGCTCCATGCACATTTTACAGCACTGTAATTTAGAGCACTTTTTATAGTGCTATGAAGTTACAGAGCTCTTAAACATGACAGAAGTGCAGTGTTTAGTGGGGGGTGGAGGGTAGGCTCTGAGCCTCCCTGCAGTTTCCAGGCTAGGAGGTAGGAGGAGATTTTCCACTGGTCAGAAATTTAACCAGCATACAGAATTTATTTAAAGTGCTGTAGGTTGCTAAAGTGCTATAAAATACAGTGCTTCAAATTTAATACCTCATTTAACAAGGGTTAATTTAAAGCGCTGTGTCCATTTTTAAAATGCGGTAAAGCTTTGCACTTCTGTTAAGTCATGGCAATAAAGCACTTTAAATGGTGAAGAAAGCAACTTCTGTACACGTCCTAAGCAGCAGCTTTAATGGGTGTGGTATTTAGGGTGGCAATTATGGAAGGCCAGTCCTACCAGTTTTGGGGTGTGTCTGTGGGCAGTGTTCAGAAAACCTCTCTACCTGATGTAGGCTACTGCCAACATTGATTTAGGACAGGCTGCCACCATACTAGTGAGATGGCCTTAAGGAATAAAAAGAACATCTCAGTCATAAAGGCAACTTTAAAAGAATGCCACACTGAAGAAAACTCAGTACCTGCCATTTACCCTCCTCTCAGAAGAAGCTTTCATGTTTCCTTATAGAGTCAATCAAAAAATACTGGACATGCACGAAAACACTCAGGACAAGGCAAAGAAAAAAAAGTAGGCATGAAAAGTTATTGCAACATCTGTCAAAAGAGCTGCATTTTACAAAAGCATTAGCTGCTTAAATAGCCATCCATGTTAAGCAAGACTCAATTAGCGTTAACATGCCCATAAACCCACCCAGGGGAACTCTGAGCCAGGACTGACAATACAGCCCTAATTGTGCCTTGTTTTTAACTGGACAATTTAGATGGGTAAGTCTTGTCTAACGGGGGGTTTTCTAGATTGCACAGAAGAACGCAGACTTCAGGTGGAAGGTGTTATCAGGCCCTGTTTTATTTTATGATGCCTTATGTTCTTTCACCATGGTTTTACATAACTCATTACTCTGTGAATCATTAGAAGTTTGGGGATTAGAAACAGGTGTCATTATCTTGCTCTTCTGAGGATTTCCCTTCTGGCAAAAGATTCATTGGGAGCCAATAAAACTGATTATACAAATTATTATGTGAGAGTGGCCAAATGTACTGAACAGACATCCTTCATGAATTAAGCAAGCCTCAAGTAACCTGACAGTTGATTAGTGTTTGAGCATAACCTCCCAACTGTTCCAGTGCAGATGGGAGGTCCTATTTTTGTCTTAGCTGCGCTAGAGTCCTTTAAAAGTCACATTGAGCTTAGAAATTTTTATGGTTTATCACAGCGTATGGGTCACATACGGAGATGGTATAAACAGGTGACATCAGTGGAGTTATCATATTTATCCATGTTCCACAGGCACCTTTCCCCCCAGAATCAGCCCTCCAAAATTGTGATGTATGTCGTATGCAGGGAAGCTGATTCTTCTTTGCTGGAATAGAAACATGGAGTTATAGAAGCATGGAGATACTGTACTTTAATGGCTGCCAAAATGGCTCCTGCTTCTTTTTGGCCTCAATTTTCCAATGTTAACCCTCTCACAGCTGATAAGGAATTTGCAGTAGCTATTGGCTGAGCAATGTAGGTTGTTCCTGAAACAACAATTAAACTTGCTCTGAGCAAGTGAGTGGCAACACAAAGTCTGAGGTTTATGGTGTGGAAGCAAAACTTTATTATTTAAAGAAATGTATATAAGAAACTATATCCCATAAAAAAGTAACTGTCTTGCTGTTCCCTTTCAAGGGTCTGGGACCTAGCCTTGTTGCTGTTCTGCCACACCAGGAAGTTCCTGCTGCCTCACCCAGACTATTTCCTAGGATGGCACACTTCCTGGATGCTCTATTCCAGGGTGACTTACTGTATGTTACACAGTCAGCCATGATGCCGAAAAAATCTTTTTTTCTACATTGTGCTTTCCAAAAATATTGTGTCTTATTCAGGAGTATGTGGTATGCAAGCAAATACAGTAGAGAAAGGAAAAAATTGACTTGTATGAAGTCCTGAGAAGTCTCCTACATTAATACAACCAGAATGTTTTTAAGGCAGACTTTATCAGGGGCTAATAAATGGACAGGTTCTGTGTCACCTTCCTTCCTTGTCTGCTGTGAAGAATATCAGCAAAGTCAGGATTTTTCTTATTTGTATTATGCAGTTCAGAAATCCATGTTTTGACATTTTTTTCCTTTCCTGTTTAGTTGCTAACTACAGAGGCACACTCCTGAGCGTGAGGGCCTCAGAGCACAAGCTGGGGAATTCAGATTCTATTAGCAATTCTGCACCCAGACTAACAAACAGCCTGCATTTTGACAGATGGATGATTTGTGATTTTTTTTCTTTTAAAATAGCCTTGTTATGCAGTGGAGATGAATACACACAAGTGTACAGGCTGTCAGTCTCCCAATAGATAGGAATCCAGCAGCTAATAATCCATGTATTGTTTGCTCTTAGTTCAAGGTTTTCATGGCAAATGAATTCAGAGACCAATTCGACCTGATAAACCAAACTAGGGAATAAAATGTGGCAAGTGATATAAGTCATGATTTGAAAAAAGCCTTCAGGCAGGAGGACTCTGTGAATACTTCTAGCAAAGTGTGGCTAGGGCGAGTGTTTTTCTTTAACTTACCAAACAGATCCAACGTCTGATTTTGAATGTGAATGTTTGGTATGGTTGTTTCCTTTGTCAGAACCATAGAAGAGTGAATATCAATATTGAGGGTATACCAGACCCAAATATTTACACAATATGTCTACTCCTTTGGGTGTGTCTATAATCTGAGAGAAAAACATTCTCCTCTTATTCCGTATTTTTCATTCTATTGTTGCAGAAGTAATTCTCCAGCCACACTCACACTTGGGGCTTGTGTTTCCAGCTGACACTCCCCTAAAAATATTTTCTTTTCACTTTGTAATCCCTAAATTTGCTGCATTTTTCATCTTGGGAGTGTAGGATGTGTATGAGCATAACTGATAAAATGTCACATCTGCTCATTTGTTTTCACTCTGTCATTGGCTGGGAAATTGTGTGTGTAAATCCCATTATTACTGAATTAGCATGTAACTAACAAGCCAGGTGTCACAGTTAAAGGCTTCATTGTATCTTCTGTTTTCTTTAAAGAAGATAATTACTATATTCTTGCAGGATAGATTGAGATGTATCTCCCCAGAACACAATGGACTAGAACTATCTAACCTGGAAAAACTTAGGTACCCCTTTAAAATGTATTTCAGATTTAGCAGGTTTCTTTTGTAACATGTGTTGTCAACAGAATTTTTTTGTATAAAATGTGATTCATATCCAAACTTGTTGGAAAAATTCTAATAAGTCATATTTCACTGGATGTTGCTAGTTGGGTGAAATGGAAGTGATTCACTGAGACTGACAAAATCAGACAAAGATCTGAATGAATACAGGCAAATTTCCAGATACCTGCTAGTTTACCTTCTAGTTCTTCAGGGGCTCACTTGGGATACCACTGGAGATACTAGGCCTTCTAGATAACTACCACGTTGACTGTCTTCAAACCCCAGGGAACCCAGAGTTTCCAAGGTTTGCAGCCTTGAGATGACCCACAAAGAAGCTACCTTGACATCAGGGCTCCTTCCCCTTTCTTGGAGGATTCTGAAAGTTTTGTTTTTCATTTACAGTTGGAACAAAGCCACAATTGGACAGTTCAAACCCTTTGATGAAATGGAATTACCTTTTCTCACCCACCTTCCCTACATGTTGCATACAAAATTATCCCAGAATGGTGGTTTTTAGACTCAAGGCACCCCCCATTAGACTCAAGGAACACCCTGGAAAAGGCCAGCTCTTACCTCTCATTCATTTCTTGACTACAGAAAAAATACTAGAGCAATTCTTTTGTTGCAAAGAACTCAGAAAGATCACACCAGGTTAGAATATTTTTGAACAATGGATTCCTATCTGAAATCTCTGGGTTTATCTTATGAAAAATATGTAGGCAGGGCTAGTATTGTGTGACACCTTTAAAAAGATTTCACAGCACCCTAAGGTGCCATGGCACCCTGGTTGATAATCCCTGCCTTAGCAGAACATTATTAAGGTCATAAAGTCAATTGCTTACAAGTTAGGAAATAACACATCTGAGGTTGCCTGTACCACATACATCTTTTGTCACAGGATTGTGTCTCATTCAGTATACATGGGATGAATTGTGGTTGTATATTGTAGGATAACATGTCTGTGAACTAGAATCACATCTGTTACAAAGGAAGACAAAGGATGGTTCCATGATCAAGTCAGTTGAATGTTCCCCTAGGCTAGGGACAGACATTACACATAAACCAGTGATCAGAACTGGGTTTAAGTGATCAGAAATTGGTTTAAACCAGTAACAGAACATAAGTTCAATGCACATAAACCAGTTTCATGGTTGAATGTACTATCAGACTTAACTGATTTGGGTCAAACCAGTTTATGGAATGTCTGTCCCAGACCCCTTCCTGGTTTAAGTTAAACCAGAGTCCCCCAGCATCCCAGATGCTTTGTAGCCCTGGGCTGGGTTGTGCTGGGCTGTGCTCTGTGCTCCAGAGAGCAGGGCTGGCCCCGCCCATCTGCTACCTAGCCAGAGCTGCAGGCACAGCAGGGTCTTCCTGTCTTCTGCCCCCATCCACCACTCGCTGCTCCCCCAATCCCCTCTCACCACCCTTCCTCCCATCTCCCATAGCATGGACCCCAGCCCCATAGACCTTTTCCAGCATGTGGTATGCTAGCTAATGCTGAGAGGTATCTGTATGCGTACGTCTCCAATTTCACTGGGACAGGACAAAGGCAGACAGGACAGTGTCCGCTTAGGGCTTTTTGGAGCTAATCAACAGGTCAGCTCCATTCCTTCCTTGGAAAAAGCTGTTTAAGACCAGCTTGAACTAATGAGAGAGACTTTTGTTTTTTTGATGGGCTGCTAACCGCTGTGTTATCAACTCCCTGCTGGCTCCCTCACCTGTCAGATTTGCTGCAGACAATATGAAGAAGCAGGGAGAGGGAGATTTAAAAGCTCAGTATAATCAACAGATGCATGCTCTGCACCCTGCCCCCCCCCACTCTCCCTTTACTTCAGAGTGCTAGCCAGGGACTGGGGCCTGGCAACACTCCTGTGCCTTGGGCAGAAAGTGGGGAACAGCCTAGGATGGTGCAGGCAGGGTGGGGGTTTAAACCCCTCCCTAATCACAGTGTCCGGGGCTTGGCCACCACCCCTCTCAGGGTTTGGCCATCACCCCCCTCAGTTAGACTAACCTGCAAATATTGAATCAATTCAGGCTCAGGCTTTTTCAATGTCTATTCCTAATCCTGGAGAACTGGATTTGAAACCTGTCTGTAGTACAGATGTTCCATGTGAGGTTCACAGTCATGCAAGGCAGCATTTCACAAACTGTCACTAATTCTGTGTTTATCATTTTCTGGGTGCCTGACTTGAAACTAGGCTCTGGAGCGGTGACTTGAGTTAGGCTCCGGAGCAGTGAGAGACATGCGGGTGAAAGCCCGCTGCGCCCCCGCTCCCCCGAAGCCCCCAGACACCGCCTCAGCAGCTGCAGAGCCCCCTGCCAACCCCCAGCACAGCCAGAGGTAAGTGGGATCATGGTGGGAAGGGGTTAACTCCTTGCTCCCTGGGAGGAGGCAGCTGCATGGAGCCAGGCCACGTCAAGCCCCTGCCCAGGCCCCTACTTGGTCCAGCCCCCCAGGGAGAGAGAAGAGAAGAAGGGGGTACTCACCAGTCCTCCTCATGTAGGGGAGGGCAGGGCAGGGCAGGGCCCCCCAAATCCAGGGCAGGGCCCCCCCGGCCTGAGAAATCAGCTTTCCCCGACGGCGGGCCCACTGCACATGCGCGCAGTTTAAAAGGGCCCGCCAAACAGGGAAAAAAAAGCTCAGTTAGGCTCCGGAGCAGTGAGAGACGCGCGGGTGAAAGCCCGCTGCGCCCCCGCTTCCCCGAAGTCCCCCAGGCACCCCCTCAGCAGCCGCAGAGCACCCTGCCGACCCCCAGCACAGCCGGAGGTAAGTGGGCTCGTGGTGGGAAGGGGTTAATTCCTTGCTCCCTGGGAGGAGGCAGCTGTGTGGAGCAGGGCTGGGTTGAGCCCCCGCTCAGGCCCCTACTTGGCCTAGCCCTCTAGGGAGCCACGCGGACCAGGCTGCATAAACAGGTGCTTGAGTTAGCGCGGAGTTCACGCAGGAGAGGGTGTGGGAGGGCACGAGACCCTGCCTGCGAACCCCCCAAGGTAGACAGTCCCAGCTGTAGCCAGCCTATCAGAGGCATGACATGGATGGGCACGCACCGCACCCCAAGGGTCCCCTCAGGCTCTGCGGCCCCGCCATTGGGCACCTCAGAGACAGCCACCCAGATGGAGCCCATGGTTCTGGGCTTCATGCAGATGGAGCCCCTGGCTCTTGGCTGCGGGGGCTGCCTGTCCCTTTTTCAGGCTCTGGGGCCTGGGAGCATGGCCACCTCCCCTTGTGGGGTCTGCTCCCTACTGGGTTCTCTGGCGCACCAACTGGAGGAGCTCCAGGCCACAGTCCAGAGACTGCGTGCCATCAGGGACTGCGAGCAGGAGATAGACTCCTACTGCCAGGCCCTTCTCCCCCGGGAGCCACAGGATAGAGCACTGTCTCCCTCCAGGACTAAGGAGGACTCTGGGACCTCCCACTCTGCCCAGTCAGAGGCATGGACCAAGGTGGTCGAGGGCCCTAAGGCCTGCCACACCAAGGCCCCTCCCTCACCGGAGCTCAGCAACAGGTTCGCACCTCTTGCAGCCCCAGCAGAGCCTGCTCAGTTGCCAGCTCCCGCAGGCAACCCAGGGTTAACCACAACTACTGTCCCCGCTCTCCCCAAGACAAAACGAAAGGTGTTTGTTGTGGGAGACTCCATCCTGCGGGGGACTGAGGGGGCAATCTGCCGCCCCGACCCCTTAGCCCGGGAAGTCTGCTGCTTCCCGGGGGCCTGCATCTGAGACATTGTGGAGAGGATCCCAGAGCTCCTCTGGCCCACAGACCACTATCCCATGCTCCTTATTCACGTGGGCACCAATGACACAGCTCGGAGCACCCCCAGCCAGGTCATGAGGCGCTACAGGGATTTGGGAGCGGGGCTTAGGGGTCTGGGAGCTCAGGTGGTGTTTTTGTCGATCCTCCCAGTCTCGGGCTATGGGCTGAGGAGGGAGAGGAGGATCCATGCAGTGAACCAAAGACTGCGGAGCTGGTGTCATCGGGAAGGCTTTGGCTTCCATGACCACAGCCTGCTCTTTGGTGAGAGAGGCAGCGAGCTGCTGGGAAGAGATGGCCTCCACCTCTCCCCCTGGGGAGGAGGCTCTTCTCAGCCAGGCTGGCTGACCTGCTCCACCGGGCTTTAAACTAAGCCCGCTGGGGGATGGGGGGACTACTGCCACTGCTGGCCTGCTGAGCAACCCTTGCAAAGCCAGCAGACCAAGGCACTTAAGGGAGCCCACCCCTGCCCCAGCCCTGGCACAATCTGTGGGCAAGGCAAGAGCCCCCAAGGGGACACTTGCCTGCCTGTACACTAATGCCAGGAGCCTGGGCAACAAGCAGGAGGAGCTCATCCTCCTGCTCAGTGCAAAGAATTATGACATCATTGGGATAACGGAGACCTGGTGGGACTCCACCCATGACTGGACCACGGGTATAGAGGGCTATACCCTGTACAGGAGGGATCGTGTTGACAAAAGGGGCGGGGGTGTAGCTCTCTATGTGAAGGAAAGCTACATGTCCCTGCAAGCTGATGTTGGCGACCAGCATGGACAGCTAGAGACCCTCTGGGTAAAAATTCGTGGGGAATACGGCACAGGGGACACAACGGTGGGAGTCTACTACAGACCTCCCACTCAAAGTCCTGAGCTTGACCAGGAGTTCACCCGGGAACTGACTGAGGCCGCTTGCTCCAGGACCTTGGTTGTCATGGGTGACTTCAATTACCCGGACATCTCGTGGGAAGATCACTCAGCAAAATCCGAGCGGTCGCAAAGCTTTCTCTCGTGCGTGGATGACCTCTACCTGACTCAAGAAGTCTATGGGCCAACGAGAGGCAAAGCGCTGCTCGACCTGGTACTGGCTACAGGGGACGACCTAATCAATGACCTAGTGATCAATGGGAAGCTGGGTGACAGCGACCATGAGCTGATCACCTTCACCATCTGCCGTAAAGCTGGCAAGTCAGTCAGCAACACAGAAGTCCTTGACTTCAGAAAAGCTGACTTTGACAAGCTCAAGAGGCTTGTCGGTCAGGCCCTTAGGGACCATGACCCCAGGGAGATGGGAGTTCAAGAAGAGTGGTTGCTTCTCAAGGAAGCGATCCTCAATGCACAAGCTAAATCTATTCCAACACGGAGGAAAGGCAGCAAGAAGGCACAGCAGCTCTCCTCTCCTAGGGACCTAGCGGACCTCCTACGGCTAAAAAGGAAAGCCTACAAAGGATGGAGGACGGGATTCACCTCCAAGAAGGATTATTCTGCACTGGTCCGGTCCTGCAGGGAGCAAACCAGGAAAGCCAAGGCTGCAACTGAACTCCAACTAGCTTCAAGCATCAAGGACAACAAAAAGTCCTTTTTCAGATATGTGGGGAGCCGGAGGAAAAGCAAGGGCAACGTTGGACCCCTGCTAAACCAGATGGGGCAACTGACAACTGATGCCCAGGAAAAAGCCAACCTATTAAATAGGTACTTTGCATCAGTCTTTCATCAGTCCCATGGGACTGCCCATGCCTGCTATGGGACAGGGAGATCCGGGTGATGGGGATCCCCTACCCTCCATAAATGCTGACCTCGTGAAGGAACACCTTGAGAAGCTGGATACCTTCAAGTCAGCCGGCCCTGACAATCTGCACCCCAGGGTACTCAAGGAGCTGGCGAGCGTCATAGCCCAGCCCCTGGCACGGATCTTTGAAAACTCCTGGTGCTCTGGTGTAGTGCCCGAAGACTGGAAGAAGGCCAATGTGGTGCCGATCTTCAAGAAAGGGAGGAGAGTGGATCCGGCTAACTACAGGCCCATTAGCCTGACTTCTATCCTGGGGAAGATCTTAGAAAAGTTTATTAAGGAGGCCATCCTTGATGGACTGGCCCAGGCTAACATCCTAAGGGATAGCCAGCACGGGTTTGTTGCGGGTAGGTCTTGTTTGACCAATCTCATTTCCTTCTATGACCAGGTGACCTATCACCTGGACGAGGGAGAAGAGATTGATGTCATATATCTTGACTTCAAAAAAGCTTTTGATCTGGTATCCCATGATCACCTCTTGGCCAAACTGGCCAGTTGTGGCCTTGGCTCCACCACGATCCGCTGGCTGGGAAATTGGCTCCGTGGTTGGACCCAGAGGGTTGTAATTGATGGCAGTCACTCATCGTGGTGCCCTGTGACCAGTGGGGTCCCTCAAGGCTCTGTCCTTGGACCCATACTGTTCAACATCTTCATTAATGATGTGGACATTGGAGTCAGGAGTGGACTGGCCAAGTTCGCCGATGACACCAAACTTTGGGGCAAAGCATCCATGCCAGAAGATAGGCGGGTGATCCAGGCTGACCTGGACAAGCTCAGCAAATGGGCAGATGAGAACCTGATGGTGTTTAACACTGAAAAATGCAAGGTTCTCCACCTTGGGAGGAAAAACCTGCAGCATCCTTATAGGCTCGGCAGTGCTACGTTGGATAGCACTACAGAAGAAAGAGACTTGGGGGTCATCATTGACCACAAGATGAACATGAGCCTGCAATGCGATGCTGTGGCTAGTAAAGCGACCAAAACGCTGGCTTGCATCCATAGATGCTTCTCGAGCAAATCCCGGGACGTCATTCTCCCCTTGTACTCGGCCTTGGTGAGGCCGCAGCTGGAGTACTGCGTCCAGTTTTGGGCTCCACAATTCAAAAAGGATGTGGAGAAGCTTGAGAGAGTCCAGAGGAGAGCCACGCACATGATCAGAGGTCAGGAAAACAGATCTTACGATGATAGGCTGAGAGACATGGGACTCTTTAGCCTGGAAAAGCGTAGGCTCAGGGGTGATCTGATGGCCACCTATAAGTTTATCAGGGGTGACCACCAGGATCTGGGGGAACGTTTGTTCACCAGAGCGCCCCAAGGGATGACTAGGTCGAACGGTCATAAACTCCTGCAAGACCGTTTCAGGCTGGACATAAGGAAGAATTTCTTTACTGTCCGAGCCCCCAAGGTCTGGAACAGTCTGCCAGCGGAGGTGGTTCAAGCACCTACATTGAACACCTTCAAGGAGTAAATTGGATGCTTATCTTGCTGGGATCCTATGACCCCAGCTGACTTCCTGCCCTTTGGGCAGGGGGCTGGACTCTATGATCTCCCGAGGTCCCTTCCAGCCCTGATGTCTATGAAATCTATGAAATCTATGAAAGTAAAATACACACACACATCTATCTATCTATCTATCTATCTCAGCTACAAGCCTTACTAGGGTGGAACTTTAAGGTCTTCTGCTGGCAAATGGAACAAAACAGAGCAAACAGACCTGTACCCATGGCTTCAACACCTAATAAGTGACCTAATTTTCAAAAGTGCCATGTATCCAGCAATTGCACTGGCAGGTCAATTTTTTATACCTTATCTGAAAAACAGCAGCGGTGCAAACTAGTTAGGAAAGGTATAAATGAACACTTAAGGTGCCATTTTTAGGGCCTTTTCTCAGCCAGTTCCAACATTGCCAGAGACCTTAGTAAAGAGTGCATCAGGAAGCATTTGGCTCTAATGCTGTGAAAGTTTGATTCTGTTGTAGTGTTACCCAAGAGTAACTAAAAACTAGTAGAGCTATTCCAAGAGCAGCGAGGGGGGAAACAAGCCCAACATCTTTAGAACCAGGTTTCCTGTTAGTAAGGCATTCAGAGTAAGGTATTGACAAGATTAATGTGGAAGAAATAGGGGGCAGAGAAAATGCTTGCAAGAAAAAATTTAACACAAGACTTCTACTCTAAGATGTCTCTCATCTAACAAAGTAATTCAGTAGACCAGCAATAAAATTTAATAATGTTAAACCCATCATGCAGGACCCCCTAAACATATTAGTTTCCAAAAACAAAGATTAAAGTTTATCTGCTAGTAATTGTAGATGGAATTTAATTAAATTCATGATTTAACATATTTTCAGTATAGATGCCCAACAGTTCTTCCAGACCTACAGTAAAACCACTGAAGTTTGAAACAGTCTAGAAATTACTATCTAGGTAGCTATAGGAACGGAACTCATAAATATCGGCACAAATCACTGCTTGCAGGGGCAGATGTAGGCCCACATTTCTATTTGGCTTGTTTTTCTATCACAGAAGATGTCAATTGATCTGTAATTTGTATAAAAAAGGAACTTTATTGCCCTGAGATTTGGGAAGGTATGCGGGAAATTTGTCTTTAGATGTAATATTTATTACTTACACAGCAAGAATCAATCCCATTATGTTTGGACCAGCCTGACACAAAGAATTTTTAATGCTCTTTAACTATGACAAGTCTCTTTCAGCACTGCCAACTTTCACAATTTCATTGAGAATCTGATGATATTTGGCAGTGTCTTTAAATCCCCAGCTGCTGAAATGGTTTGAATACCAATGAATCTAACCTTTAAAAAAAAAAGGAAAGTTTCTAAGTATTTTTGACTGAAGAGGAAATAAGCTTGAAAATATGAATTCTAAAGATTCAAAAAAGCTAAAAGGAAAATAACTGGTGGGCACGAGGGGAGAAGAGACAAAGAGGGCATGTTTTTAAATCTCTTGATTTTTAAGTCAGTTTTGGGATTTTGGGGACCCTGTTTCAGGTTGTGTTAGGCATTAGGAAACTGTCCGAAGAGCCTAGAATTTAGCCTTGAAGAACACAAGTGTTAAAAGTGAGCCTTAAGACTGGTGTAAAATAAAGACTTCTGCTGGATCCTGCATACCAGCTTCTGCTCTTCACTACACCCATTCCACCCCATTGAAATGAATGGGCTTGTAGCAGGGATATAGAAAACAGAGACAAACACATCCTTTCTGCCCATCATTCAATGCTAGACATAGTTCAAGCTTTCCTTAATCAGGAGCAAAAAGTTGTGTAGCTAGAATGAATATTTCTTTGAGTGGATGCTGAATACTGTGGTGACTCTTCCCTGACATATCCAAGAAGAGATGGCCTGGTAGGCTGCCCAGAGGCTGGGTCTGTGAGCTGATGTGCCAGCAGTTTTCATGATTTATTTGTTAAGCATAGACAGTCTGCTCAGTCATGTGCTAGCATACAGAAATGAAAACTGCCCTCAACTTGGGAACTTACAAGCTAAAGCACAGATAGCAAAAAAACCCAGAGCCACAAGTTAGCTTGGAAAACATTTTCCTTGTTTTCTCATTAGTTTACTCATGGTAAGAAGATCTTAGGAGCTGTTCGCAGGTTCTTGAAGGCAATACAATATGTTTTAGCATTGCCATTTTGGCTTCACAGTGGAAGAATCCACCTGGCCTGATCTGATTGGGGGAAGAAGGTAATTTTGGCTGGACTGGAGTGAAAGAGGAGGAAAGCAGCAAAATCTTTATTACTGTGGTAAACAGTTTTGTATTTCTCCAATGCGGGGGAGTGGGGGTGGGAAGAAGAAATGTAAGATTTGATGATGGTTGGATGAGCAAGAGCCACAGATGATAAACCCCATATGGGTGGCTGCATAATATAACAGTCCTCAACAGTGGGGGAAGGTAGCTATGAAGAACGGGTGGGAGGAATTTGGAGCTGTGTTTAATCATGAAAATCTAGAGCGAACAGGTCAGGACCCTTTTGTGCAGGCACTAAATAACCTCACAAGTAGAACCATCTCTGTCCTGGTCTGAGAGGCAATTGAGTGCAAAAGCTAGAGGGAGGGGAAGGTGAGAAGAGAAACAGGAGTCAGACCACAACCACACATGAATATTGACTAGCTGTGCCAATAGCATGCCTGCCTTGACTCTCTCCTCCGCGGTTTATTGTCCCTTCTAGCTGTGAGCTATGTTGTGGGAGTGATTGCTGGCACAGTTTATAAATGTTGTATGAGTGTCCATCTGCCATATGCTCATTGGATTACCACGCAGCCCTCCAAACTCCTGTCTGTGCTCTTTCTCTCACTAACCCAGCAGCCATAATATAGGCAAGAGTATAGAGAGCCATGATATATAGAAGCCCCTATATTCTGTTGCTTTGGCAAGTCACTTAGGATGAAATCCCTTTCCAGTTATTATTGGGCACCTACCTATGTGGACTGAGCTACCTAAGTATGATTCTGTTCCATCCTCTTCTACCTGAGATCCATTAATGTGTATGCTTTTGTAATGAACTGTCATCTGACCTTTATGACTGAGTCACAAAAGAGCAGTAAGGAGGAAGAGGACCCACCTACCTGTTGCATTAACTGTTTTTCAGGGACTTGACTAGGGTGAAATAGGAATACACTTAAGTGCCTTAGTTCACATACACACTAAAGCAATAAAATGGAATCTGGCCCTTCCTCTTCCCACCTTGTCTTATTGTTCATAAAATGTTTATAAAATGGGAGTAATGGCATTTGCCCACCTCACCAGGATATTGTGAAGATTAATTAATTCAGGGCTGTTCAACTTCTTAGTGGCTGGGGCCTGCATACCACAAGCCCCTGCACAGCAGCCCCCACCACAGCCACATAGACTGCAGATTCCTCAGGTCCCTCAGACCATGCCATATCACACTGCCTTTCGGACAAGGGCAGGAAATTGAATCCAGAGAAAGGAGGGAAGCTTGGTAACCCCTGGCTCAACAGAGGATATGGTGTAGCGAGATACAGCCAGGGTGAGCTTGCTGGCTGGAAGTTAACCCCTCACGGGTTGCATGTGACCCACAGACTGCCAACTGGACCTCCCTGAATTAATACAATCACAAGTTCTTTGGAGATTAAAAGTCCCATATCGTGTCAAAGTGGGGTTGTTGTTTTTGTTAATCAGAGCTGTCCAGTACACCAAAAACAATACTGATAAGTACTTGCAAGAATCTCTAATAGCTCCTTGGTCAACTGTGTTCATGTTACTTTTTTGAGCATCCCTGAGAATATGCTTTTGTTTGCATGACTGGGCATGTCTATGTAAGATGTTATGTCACTGTAGCAATGAGTTGTGGTGACATAGCGTTGGCAGGCACAAAACATGACACCGCCACTCCTGTGCAGTAGCTCATTGCTACTGCACAGTAGGGTTGGAAATGACTCATCCGGAGCCTGGACTGTGCAGTACTGGCAGTTACTAAATGGCTGCGTAGTAACAACTGTGCAATTGAGCATGCATAGATGCACCCACTGTCTACTTTTATCTGTGTTCTTATTCAAATACATGTTCTCTCTCTCTCTCTCTCTCTCTCTCTCTATATATATATATATATATATATGTATCTCAAACACACACACACACCACATTTCCTAGTCTCGGGCTTGTAGCATTTTGTTCTGAGAGCTGGGAAATTTTAGTTAGGCAACAGGAACGTAACTTTGGTCAGTGCATTTTGGTGGGACTGGAGTGGGCAGCAAAAACAATAATATAAGATTTAGATCATTGATCAGCTACCATACATAGTAAGTGACCAACATTGGCAAGCAATCCTGAGCTTGCATGTCATGCACCAAGATGTGGGCAGTCACCATAGGGCACCTGCATGGTGAGCGCAGAAGCTAGGAGTCCAAGAGCTGAAGGTCACAAGCCAGGAGTCCAAACCAGGGAGTCACAAGCCAAGATCAAGGGCTGAAGTTAGGGTTAGGTCAGGAGTTCCAGGCAGGCCAGGGGCACAGCAAGGCATTCTGTTGCCCAGAAAGCTTGCTGCTGTCTGCTCTGAGCCTAGAGAGGCCTAAGCAGGCAGGACGCTTCCTGTAGTTCTGGGGGATGACTCATCTAAGCCACTAATGACTGCCAGCTGGGGTCTGGGGTTGTGTGTAGAGGAAACGAGGGGCATGTGTGTGCGACACTTTAAAGTGGGTTAATGGTGTCAGTGTTTGGACACTTCAGCAGTGTCTTGTGCATTAATTCCAGCTGGTGTAGGAAATTTGGTGATGTAATGCACCTTAAATGACTTGGGGCACAGCAAACTAAAACTCCTCCAAGGAGATTTAGTTTGCTTTCCCTACAGTCGCAGAGCGAAGCACTGGGCACTGCGCAGCTCAGGGGCTCTGCGGGAAGCCCTACAGCAGCCCAGGAAGGCAGGCTCCACCCAAGAAAAGCAGCGAGACTGATTTCGCCCTCCCCACCCCTGGAGCCTACCTGCCTACCTGAGCCGTGTGGTAGCCAGGTGCTTCCCTCTGCAGCTGCGGTGCCCACCAGTGTCCTCCCCTACGCCCCGCAGCCCAGGGACTGCTCCGCCCACCAGCAGCTCACCCTCCCCTCCCTGCTGCCAGAGAGGCAGGTAAGTGTGTGGTGTGTGCATGACACGGGTCTTAAGGGCCCTAAATTGAGGTGGTGGCCTTAAAAACCCACCGCTTCAATTTAGGGCCCCCATTTCATCTACAGATGCCCTGAGGCAGGATTCTCTCCATTCTCACCATGTGGTATTTTTCTGAATACACTGCTTTTCAAACAATTGTAAACAGCAAATAAATAAATGCAAACCAGTCTGTGGCCAAAATAAAGTGATTGTGGAAAAGGAGTGAAGAATCTGCATAGCTCTATCCATAGCTCTACAGTTACCTCTCTTCCCTTTGGTAGTTTGCAGTCCCAAATGGCACAGATGTAGTCAAGTTTTTAATTAGTTTGAAGACTTTTCTTCATTTCTAATCACTGTTTTATAAAAATCAGAGCAGTGTTTGATACAGTGCAGCCCAGGGGTTCATTCCAGCAGTCACTGGAATCCGGCAGAGCCTTTCCTTTGACATCAATGTACTTTGGGTCTGGTGTTTGAGACTGGAATAACCATCTTGATCGTATCTCAGATCAGTCATTGCTCATGTTTTTACCGCTATGAAGATCCATTTTATGCCAAAATTTTAGCATCTCACTTTTTCCTTTCCTGGCCTTTTCTCCTGATTGTTGTTCTGAAGCATGGGACTACTGAGAATATATTCTTCTTTTCTTTTTATGGCTTGGAATCTAATTACTGAACAATATAGCTCTATGCTGAGTTCATCTGCTGAGTTAACAGAATAGTGAATAAAGGAGGGAGAGTCAATACACTGTAATTTATTTAATCTTTCAGGAAGGATTTTGATTGACCCGCAAGAGGCTATTAGCTAAGAAATTTGGTAGTCGGGTACCATATGCCATGGAGTGATTGCTCAGAGATGTCTTTAATGTGTCTAGAAATGCAGGTACATTATTGTAATGCTCCTCAAGTGTTCTCAGAAAAAAATTCCAAATGGACCACTAGCCTAAAATGAACATGTACATCAAATGGTGTGCCCTCCTAAGTACATCGGTCGTCTAATCTATCCCTCTATAGATGTTTCTCTAGCATCCATCACAATAATGTGTGTATGTGTGAATGCATTTCCTAGTGTTAAAGAAGTCAGGAGAGCAAGCACGCTTTTGCACATGCCGCCCACAGAATTCTAATACTTAAAAACAACCTCCTTTTTCAGCAATCTGTCCAGAAAATCACATACTGTGACTGCTGTTCTGTGACTCAGACTTTTCCTTCTGCACTTCACACGCCAGTCAGTCATTAACATTGGTCTGAGTGATGGATGCCATTGTCAGAGTGGTATTATGCAAGGGCATGAACACAGGAAACATGCCCATAAACCATTTTAAGACTTGAAGGGTTTAGTAGGCATGTCACTGGAAAGTGAAAACTCGCTAACTTATTTTCAGTCATGTCCTTGAACTAAAGCCCTAAAACTTTTGAGGGAAGGGGGATGAGTGTCAACAGTCCTGTAAAACCTAATTGTGAATACCAAGATATTCTGTTTGGGCCTGTTAGCAAGAGAGTGGTTGGGGGGTTTCAGGTGTCACCAAGGTCCATGCCTAGTCCTGGACTTCAGTGCTGGATCATTACTTTGGCCCATTTCCACTGGGTTTTTAAACTGCTTATAGCTTCCATTCCTCTCCTTCTCTAGCTGCTCTCTGTTTTCCAGTGCATCCTTACTCTCCCCAGTTTCTTATTCTGTTCAAAAGTAATAAAATGATGGAAAGACAGCAGTCTCTGCTGGGGCTGTTTCAGCCTCCCCCTGCCTGGACAGATCTGTGGGTGTGTCTGCAGTTTGCATACAACGGGTTGGCAACTTACCTATAGCTCATGGAGCCATTGGATCTAGCCCACAGAGCTAGGGCCTTGGTGGCATTCAGTACCAGGGGCTTTGCCCACACTAGGCAGCCAGGCAGCAGGGAAATTTCCTGTGTCACACCTCAGCTGGGTAGTGAGTAGAAGCAATGGCAGGGAGAAGCAGCAGCAGTGGCCTGCTCCTAGCCAAGACCTGAGCTGGACCTTTCTGGCCTGCCACTGCAAAACAGTACCAACATTTTGAAGCCTAATAAGTATACAGTAAACACCACCAGGCTTTTCTGCTCTAAAACAGCGTGAAACTTATTTTTACTGCACATTTGCATTTTGTTTTCCTTCTTTGCCCCACCTCGCTCCCTGATTCCTCACAAATGGATCCTATGTGTCAACGCAGACTGTTCTGTATTTACTTCCCTCTTCTGTGGAAAACTGAAGGCTATATGGTTGTTATAAATCATTATTGCAAAGTGCTAGATGAGCAGAGATCTATAGCAGCGGGGCTTGCTGATCTATCAGGCTAGGGACAGACTTTACACATAAACCAGTGTAAGTGATCAGAAACTGGGTTAAACCTGTAATGCAGCAGCTCCCAACCCTGGGTCATGACCCAAATGAGGGTTGTGGGACAATGCTGGCTGTGCTGCACACAAAAGACGAGCCGCACCCCATGTCAGGAGCTCCCTCACCTCTAAGCCACCACTGCCATTGCTGCACTCCACTCCCAGCAGCGGGTCATGGAAAAAAAAGGTATTGGGAAACACTGCTGTAACAGAACAGTTGTTCAGTGCACATAAACCAGCTTGAAAATGGCTGAAACCAGTTTGAGATAAACCAGGTTCAATGCAGTATCAGACTTAACTGATTTGGGTCAAACCGATTTATGCAGTGTCTGTCCCAGCCCGCCTCCTGGTTTAAGTTAAACAAGACTCCCCCAGCATCCCGGCATACTTGCTGAGCTGGGCTCTCTGCTCCACAACAGAGGTAGCCCTTCCCTCTGCTCCCTTGCTGCAGCTCTGGCAGAGACTGTAGGCACCTGCCTGGCTTCCCACCTCCCCTTACCACTCCCTGCTAAGCAGGGATCCCTTCTCCTCTCTGCCTTACACAGACACCTCTCAACTTTAGCTAGCAGACCACATTCTGGCTATGGTCCATGCTGTGGCAGATAGGGCAAAGGCAGACAGCAAGTGACCATTTAGGGCTCTTTGGAGCTAGTCAACAGGTAGCTGGTAATGCCCTTGTCTCTTCCTTGTAAAAAGCTATTTAAGAAGAACCTGAACTAACAGGAAGGCTTTGCTGGTCATGCCCACCCCCCCACTCAGCACTATAGAAGGAAAGGGAGGGCTGCTCTAGTACCTTCCGGCTTGTAGCCTGAGGCACTATAGGCATGTACCTGCATTTCTGCGATGTCTGTGCAGTTGCAAACCAGTTTAACCTAGCCAGGGTAGACTAACCTGCAAAGATTGAATCAGTTTAGGCTCAGGCTTTTTGAATGTCTGTCCCTAGCCTCAGTGTTAAACATTCTAGCTTGGCATTCATAAGCTGAATGGAAACACTTATTTTTAATATTTTTTGGCACTTTCAGAACTTGAGATGTATTTGTTCTTTCCTGGAGTGGGTTGCTTAGGTTTTGATATTCTCATACAACTGTGACCATCGTTAATGGGTGCAGAGCCATAAGTCTTCCCTTGCTGACACAAAGGAATATATGGCCAAGGTTTCATAATTCCAAGGTTTCATAATTCCAAGGTGTCTGGCAGATGTTTAAACAATCTGTAGGTATGGGCTAGGACCATAATCCAGGACCCAAACATATCTAAACCTTGGGGAAGTTGGAAATGGATCCATATCCAGAGCCCTGTGACACATCCCTTCTCTTTCAGGGTGCTTTCAATTCTGCTCCTGGTGCCATGTGATTTCTAGGCAATGCTGCAGTACCAGGCAAGTGGCTGTTTGTGATCATGACCCAAGAGCTCAGGGAACAGAGTCCTGAGCTGCCAGCTCATTTAGGGATTTGTAGAGACAGAGGGAGATAATGAAGCATAGCTAACATGGCAAGATGGATGCTCTGTCTAATTTGTTAATGACCTGAGCAACTGCTGTTCCCTGCTGAGTGCTTTTTTTTATTCCTGTTCATGAGCTGAAAATTATATTAAAATCCTCACTGAAAAGTAACTCTCAAACAACTACATCAAAGTGTTGCTCAGATGAAGCAGAGACCCACCTCCTGGACTAGCTTGCCCCAGATCTCATTCCTCATTTGAAGCTCTGCACCATATATGAAATAATTCACTTTGGGGCTTTGCTTTATAAAATTATCTGTCTATTAACATTTTTGGGTGGCAACAGGAAATAATAGTAAGGGTTTAGCTCATTACAAAATCGGACACCACCATAATAAGTACTTTAGTAATAGATCAGTGAGACTGAAAATCAGAAAGAACAATGAGGAATATCTAATTATTAGAACTAGAGTGGTTTGTACTTATGACTTCTCAGTCACCAAAACTTGTCTTAGGTGGCATGGAAAGAGGAAGATTCAGAAGGGACTTAGCTAAGAAATCTATCTAGCTATCTAGACATCTACTTGTTTTAGCCTTTACATCTGAGTACCTTTCCAGAAATGAAATCACAAACAGTAGAATCTCTCCTCTTTTTCTCCTACTCACAGTACTCAGGGTTGGTAGTGTTTCATTGTTGCTGTTTCTAAACTGGGATGGAATCAAGATATTACGAAGAGGCTACCAGCTGTGAGAGAACCAGAGCAAAGAGCTGGGGTTTGTCTGTAACTGGGAAAGTAGTGTTTTCACTGGTCATTCTTATTTCATGAGGCACTGAGTTTCATGATCTTGGTCCTGTTCCAGTAGAGGCTCTGTCTCCCAGAGATGAGATTATTGGAGAGACAGGGAAGATACTGTGTGCACACACATGCACTGTGGTGTTATATTAGAACAGAAGTTTTGCTACTCAGGACAGTCAGGACATGGTAAGAATGCTAGGTGCCTGAACCCTTGATATACCTCAGAGCAGACTCCAGCCACTGCAGCTTGGAGGAGATGAAGGAAAAAGCCTGTACAATGGCCCTTGTAGATGTTCAGAAAGAATCTGTTGTCTGTAGAGGCATAAGTAGCAAGTTTTGTGCCCTGGGCAAAATGTCCTGATCCCTGAAGGAAAGGGAGAAGGTACCAAGCAGTGAAGAGGAGGATGTCCAGTTTTACATGCCCAAGGGATTAAAAAATCCCGGTTTTTAACTACTGCATTGCTGTCTGCCTGTCCCCTGCTACTGGGTGTCCCATGCCCGGCTGCTACTGTCCTACTCCGACAGTGCAAGGGTGCTGCTCCTGCTGCCATTGCCAAAGCAAAAATGTCCCAAAAGGCTGGTGATTTGGTGCCACCCCTAAGTCAGCACCCAGGGCTGGTATCCTACTTGCCTACCCCAAATGACACTACTGCTTGTCTATGTGGATAATTTTCTGTGAATATTCTTTTGTGTATGTGCAGTGTAGGCCTTGTGACATGAAGCTCTAGAGCAGTATTTCCTAGGCCAGGGGCGTCAAACTGACCTGTGGGCCAGATCCAGCCCACAGAACTGTTCTATCAGGCCCACCGGGCTACTAAAATTCAGCAGTGGGTCTAGGCACTGGCAGTGAGTTGGAGGGCAGCAGGGCCAGTGACACAGCCCCACCACCGATTGCCTCACCACCAATGAACCGCTGCTACTGCTGCTTAGCCCCACTGCTTGGTCCTGCCACCCCTGGCCCTTCACTGCTTGCTGACCCTAGTTTCTTTCACCCCTGAACCTACCACCATTGTAGCTGCTGGCCCTGCAGTTCCAGCCTGGGAGGAGCCCTGGGGTCTGGATCCTGCCTGGGTCCCAGGGTGAGTTTGACACCCTTCCTAGGCCATGCTTAGTGGCCCACAGTCTGTGTAAGGGATTGTGCCAGGCTCTATTTGCCTTTAGGGTTTTCAGTGAAAAATGTAATTATCAGGGTGGCACAGACTCTGTGAGAAATTGTGAAGGCGTGTGGTGGTTGTTGGGATCAAGAGCTTCCAAACTGCTGACTTTGAGGTAAAGGAGCAAACAGCCTCCCTGATCAGGGCAGGGGGTGAAGGAGGAAAAAGAGAGATCTTTACTGGTCCATGCTCTCAGAGCCCAAGGTAGACAGCAGCTCCAGTGGAAAAGGAGCTTTCCACGCCCAACTACTGGTGAAGCAGCTTCTGTACTGACTTTTCATAAAAATACTCTACCAATAATTCTATCTGTGACACTTTGGGGTAGCCACAAATGGAAACAAAGTCAGAATGGCTTGGGTAGCGTAACCAAAGTAAAAGGAAACAAGATATTAGACTGGGGTTGGAGGTCTTGAGTTTTTTGTGGAGACTCTTGTAAATGCTGGCAGCTACTGACTCCTTGTTGTGGGATATGGTGTGCCATATGGAGAACTGTTCTGTGGAGGTGGGGGATGAGCTAGCATATGACTAGCTCCTGAATGGTACAAATAGTGCTGTGATCTAAAGCCACAGAAGGGCAATAGCAGAGTTGAGGGCACTCAGCATTCTGTGAATGTGCAACTTGCCCAAAGTCACACAGGGGATCTATGGCATGTGACAAAACCAGGAAATGAAACTAGGTCTTCTAAGCCCTGCATTAACATCCTAACCACTGGGCTGATTCTTAGAAATGAGAAGAGAAAATGGCAATCTTTGGAGACTACAAGTGCACAAACCTCTGTCTTAACCTTTTCGAGAGAGGTGAGACTCCATCATCAAAACAAGGCTTTGGACCTCCCAAGACCTCTGTTAGTCACATCAACATGCTTCCCCAGAGTCTCTCTTAGTGGTGAGGTTTTGGCTAGTACTATAAATCCTTTGAAGACAACAGTGGCAAGAGACACAGGCTTGACAAAAGGGTTCCTTTAATTGCAGTTATTCTTCTCTGCAAAAGCAATAATAACAAATTACAAATCCTTGCAAAAAAAAAAACCCTCAAAAAAAAAGCCCCTTTAGGACTGATCTCCCCCTTTCTTGTAAGTGTTAGGTGTTGTCAGTATTTTGGGACAGAGGGAGGATGTGACAAGTTCCTCTTGCCTTTTCTCTGTCTTGTAGCAGTTCTTGCTTGCAGCAATAAGGAGATTCTTGTATCAAAAAGTACCTACTTTATTCCTTTTCCTGGGTCCCCAGGTTAAGGATCGGCAGGCCCTGTGCAGTACTGGCATGCCACTGCTCTATGGGGTTAGGGCCAAGAGGTTCGAGACAGCTCAGGCAAAGCAGTGCAGATTGCTTCTCCATCATAGTAATTTGACTCCAGGTATATCTGCATTGCAGCCTGGTACCTGACAGTTTCAGATAAGCTACCTGGGGTACTAGAAACAATGTGCCCAGCTGAGAAGTTTGGGCCTGTACTGCCATGGCTAGACAGAGCTATTCATACCTGAGTTAGCTCATGTTTCTCTACACTATGCTGTCATTTTCAGCACATACTAACTCTTAGGGTTAACCTCCCTTCCGAGAAGTTTGGCATTTGTGACAGACTTACTTGATTGAGCTCCAACATGTCCAGGGGCTCGAGAATCCTCAATTACGATTGGTGGAGCAAATCCACCAATCAGAAACAAGCTGGGGGAAATCGGGCACTGCTCCTTTCCCAAAGGGAGGATTGGACTGTGGACTGCAGTATGGCAGGTCCACCACAATTCAGGGGCGGAACCCCCAAAATGTATAAAAGGACAGTGTACTCGGTGCGCTGGAGAGAGAGATGCGGCGAGGGACAATGAGGAGAGAGGAGCTCCGGACACGACCGTTCTCAGGACCCCACCTGAGCCTCAACAGTGCATGGACCAGAGCACGGCGCTCAGGCTCTGGGAGCTGCTCAAGGTGGCTTGAGCCTGAGAATCTGGGAAGTGGCTGGGTGGGCCATGCATGGCTTGGTGCACAGAGAGCTGGCCCTGGAATCACATGGTGCGCAGGCTGGCTCACCAACAGCTGGCCATGGGAGCAGTTCGAGGCTGCTCTAGTTAGCCCCGGCTCTAGGCTGAGTAACTGGATCCTGCAGTGTGGCTCAGCATTAAACTAACAGAGCCCTGATGCCCAGAACAGGGCCTGGGAAAGGGAAGGACCCCCAGTGTGAAGCTGGGGAACCAGAGCCAGTAAGGGCTTGGCTCCCATAGGAGTGCCCTGGGTGCCCAGTGTGGGGTGCCAGGTAATGGAGAGGAGTTGGAGGCCCTCGTGGGACTGGCCACTCTGGGAATGAGCCTTGGCTGCTTCAGAGCAGAAGCATGAGTTGCTGGGGAAGCAGGTCCCACAGGGGAGGTGGGTTTGGGAGAGGAGGGTCTGCCCCCTCCATTGTGGGAGGGGGCATGTCCACATCCCGGGGCCCTAAAGGGGAGGGGCTCCAGGGAACACCCCGTGGGGTGTTGAGTGCACCCCCTTATTTTGTGCTTGTTGTTGTTTCATGTTGTACAGGTTAATATAGTTATGGGTACTCCTTAAGGGGGTTTATTTACCTGTCTTCATTACCTATATACGTTTACTGCCTATTCTCAAAATATTGCATTGCTACCTCAATTTACCTGGGTTTATCTAATTAATGCTTATATGTGTTTATTGTGTGGATACCTTGACTTACCTGCTCCAGAGTGTTAATGTTCATTCTGTGCAGGGGGGTTAATTATTGCCTATGCTGTGAATCACCCGGTTTATGTTTTGCAGTCCCTCAAAGTGGTGCAATGTGTTGATTGCAGGTTATTGTGTATGGTGTTACATACTAATTCTACTGTAAATATTTAATGCCTCATTCATATTTATTTTGCATACCAATACATTTGTATATAGTTAAGTACTTTGTTTCAGCCTGGCTCTATAGGGAAGAGAGCGAACTGGTCCCAGGTGGCAGGCCCCTCTCACAGCACTCTTGCCTGACTACCGCATCCCTTCCACTTGCAGACAGGGCACACCCCTGGGTGTACCCAGGCTACACATTAATAAAAAGAACCTTGTCTTGGCCAAGGTGAAACATAATTGCAACATGTAGCACAGGATTTAGTTCCCAGTACCAAATGGAGTTTCACTCTGCCAGAGACAGTGTCAGTATTATGAACGCCTTCCATAAGTAGAACAGCTTTTTGCTGAAAAAGGATTTGCAGAATTTTATAAAGATGGTCAGACTATGGCTTGGTTTGGATAAGACCTATGATATTAATGTAAAAATGTGACTTTGTTAGACTAATGTATACACAGAAAAAAATCTGTATAATTTAAATCAGGGGTGTCAAAGATATGGCTCATGGGCCAAATCAAGCCCACAGAGACATTTCACCTGGCCCACAGGCTTCTAGCTAGTGTGGTCAGGAATTCAGGAGTGGGACAAATGGGCAGCTGGAGTCTGCCACTCAATTCCTAGCTACAGCGCCCCATTGAAAATGCATGTTGGGGGGGGACATGGGGGAGTGATAGCTATGTTAACCGCCGTGCCACTGCCGCTAGCCCTGCAGCCATCACTGGGTCCAGAGCAAGCCAGGGAGCCTGAGTGGGTTTGACACCACTGATTTAAATGACTGTATTTTCTGTTTATATAAGCTCATGACAAAATTAATGCCTTTAAAAAAATTAAAAAGAAATCTCCAGGTGTTTGTACCATTGATAGATCATTTGGATCCATTTCATACCCATGTATGAATGAAAAATCTGAATCTGAATTAAGCCCATAGAAGAATGCTGTCCAATATGTTGTGCTTCCCTGAGTGTATACAAACAGCTAACCAGCCTGCCCATTTTCATCTGAGCAGAAAAATGTTCAGTTTATGTGAAGTTTCTAGGCAGGGAATTTATGTTAACAACTGCCGTGGCTGAACAGACTTCTAAGTGATTTCCCACTATTCAGAGTCAGAAATGTGATGTGTTTGTTTGCTCATTACTACAAATGTTTACACACAGCATTTCTGCTAAGGTGGTGATCTCATTAAAAATGCTTATAAATAAAATTAATTTAATTATTTGTTTTATTTAATTAATATGGTGCCTTCTTGATATTTAAAGAAGAAATACAGGGTTATCACTTGTACCTAGTACAATTTAAATGATTAACCATTCTTGCACTCTGCAAATTATATGGGTGTTATGTCTGGAATTAAAAACAATTCCAGCTGTAACTATCATGCCCCAAATAATCACGCAAGGTCTCTGCAGTGATATTGAGTTCACCTTGTAAGTACATGGTGGCAAAGTGTAATTACATGTCTACTTGTGTCTTTCAAACTTTCTTGGAAAAAAATAACTTGTTAATAGTACTGCATTGTAATAATAACCTAGGGAAATTTCTCATTTCCCCATTGGTTTTCAGCACTTCATTAGATTCATAGATTGAGGCCAGCAGTGGCCACTGTGATCTTCTAGTCTGACTTATTGTTAATTTAGAACATAGCCTTTCTCAAGTTAATTCTGCTTTGGATTACTATATGACCTTTATAAAAACTGCCCTTCTTTCTTCAGACTTCTATATTGCCATTCATCCTGCTTAACACTTGTGTGGGGAGAAGCTGATGTGTGAATCACATAAGTTTTATTTAAGCCCTACCCTGGAGGCTTCAATGGGACAATATTGATGTATGAACCTTGTGCTGGTTCTTGGGCCAATAATGAATTTCTCTTCTAATGCTTGTGCAGTGTGGTGATGATGCTCTGGAAAACTTTGGCTAGAAAGACAGGTGTAGTGCTCTGTATACACTACTGAGTCCAGCAGAGTCTGACTCATCTGGAGAAAAGCCTTTGGTAGGTGTGGTAGACAGATGCACCATTACTTCATACAAGGGTTTTGCAGTCTGAGAAGGCATCATAGTATCATGGTAGCTAGGGTCAGGAGGGACCTGAACAGATCATCTAGCCTGACCCCCTGCCACAGGCAGGAATGAATGCTGGGTTCACAAGACCCCAGACAGGTGATCATTTAACCTCATTTGAATTTACCCAAGGTAGAGGCGAGAAGCATTTGGAGTTGCTTCTTAGTTTCCAAAGAGGTGCCTTTGGCATTTCTTTTTTCCATAGTCTGCAGCTAAGGCAGGGTGAAGAGCCTTTGTCATTGCAACTTCCAGGTGGTCTATCCAGCAGCAAAGAACTTATTACCTCTATGGTAGATATATACTTCCCCCTCCCTCCTTCCCCTCCACAGCAGCTTCTTCACTGAGACCAGCTCTACAACTCTGTGAAGCAGGAATAGTTGATGATGACATAGATGACTGTGCTGACTGTGTCTGGCTTTGGGATTTTCTATTTCCATTGGTTCAAAAAGCCCAACCTAGTGACCCCCACAGTGTGGTCAAATTTATTCATTTTCCTTGGACTTCAGCCTGAGAGGGCTTGCTATGGCCTTCACATTTGCTTTGTAGGAGCCCTCCTATTGACATTGTTCCCCAGTTCATGTCTGGTGCTCACATGACATACCATCTCAACACTTGTGTAGGTTTTGGATTGTTGATAGTCTTTCTATCATCATGCACCTATATGATATTCTATATATGTAATTTGATAAAGGAACACATTACTATGAAGCTGAAATTATCTTCCCCCTTTATGTGACACTGGTCAGACCACAGCTGGAGTACTGCGTCCAGTTCTAGGCCCCATACTTCAGGAGGGATGTGGACAACATAGAAAGGGTCCAGAGGAGGGCCACCCACATGATCTGGGGACAGTAGGGCAGGTCCTACAAGGAGAGGCTACGGGACCTGAACCTGTTCAACCTCCACAACAGAAGTCTGCAAAGGGATCTGGTGGCCATCTACAAACTGGCCAAGGGGGACTAGCAGGCTATGGGAGAGTCCCTGTTCCCCTGAGCACTACCAGGAGTAACAAGGAATAACGGTCATAAGTTGACAGAGAGTAGATTCAGGCTAGACATCAGGAGGCGCTACTTCATAGTCAGGGTGGCTAGGGTCTGGAACAAACTTCCAAGGGAAGTGGTGCACGCTCTTACCCTGGGGGTCTTCAAAAAGAGGCTAGATAGACACCTTGCTGGGGTTGTTTGACCCCAGTACTCTTTCCTGCCATGGCAGGGGGCATCTGTTCAGGTCCCTTTCAACCCTACTAAGTATGAAACTATGAAATTGTCATGGTCTTATTTGATACAACCAAGGATTTTCAAGCCTAGGAAACTAAAGTCAGTCTCCTCACTCTGTATTTTGCCACCAGTTAAAAGTTGCCTGGTTTGTTGTTGCTTATTCTAGAGGGTCTGAGTATCTGGAACCCCTACTGATTTAATGGGACTTGTTGATGCAGCATGCTTATGAAGAAAGGGTCACTTCTTTGAGGAAACTAATTATGAATGTATGATCCTATCTTTACTTCCCCAGCTTTGAAATTTTGGCCTTGACCTCTGGAGCATACTTTATTTTTACTGGGAGGAGAAGGAAAGAAAAGGCTATTCAAACATTTTTTGCCCCAGCAGAAAATGTTACTGTAATTGAGGCCCCAATTCAAGAGATTATGTTATGTGGGGGTGGGGCTTATAGATCCATAGATTCATAGACTGTAAAGGGCTAGAATGGACCTTACAAGATCTTCGGGTCCAGACCCCCTGCACTAGGCAGGAAAGACAACTGGGGTCAGGTGACTCCAGCGAGGTGACCATCTAGTCTCCTCTTGAAGATTTCCAGGGTAGATGATTGCACCACCTCTGGAAGGAGTTTATTCCACAGTCTGGACACCCTAATTGTGAAGAAGTTTTTCCTAGTGTTAAGCCTGAAACAGTCTTCCAGGAGTCTGTAGCCGTTACTTCTGGTATTCCCCAAGGGTGCCCTGATGAACACTGAGCCTGATATAGCGGTAAGCTGCTACCAAGTCCCCTCCCAGCCTTCTCTTTTTTAGGCTGAAGAGACCCAAGGTCCTGCAGCCTTTCCTTGTATGGCTTGCCTTGCAAATCTCTAATCATATGGGTGGCTCTTCTCTGGACTCTCTCAAGCTTTTCCACATCCTTGTTGAAGTGTGGTGCCCAGAACTGGACACAGTACTCCAGCTGCAGTCTCACCAGTGATAAGTAAAGCAGAAGAATCACTTCCCTGATTTTGCTTGAGAGGTATCGGTTGATGCATGCCAGAGTATTGTTTGCCCTGCTGCCTATAGCATCACACTGACAGCTCATGTTCATACTATGGTTTATTATTATCCCTAGGTCCCTTTCAGTCGTGGTGTTAGTCAGTTTGACGCCACTGAGCCTGTAAGCATGTTGTAGTTTGTTTGTCCCCAGATGGAGCACTTTGCACTTCTCAATGTTGAACTTTATCTGGTTCCAATCCACCCAACTTGCTAGCTTGTCTAGGTCTGCCTGTACCTGCAGCCTATTTTCAAGTGTGACCATGCTCCCCCATAACTTGGTGTCATCTGCGAACTTGGCCAGTGAGCTCTTCATCCCCACAATCAAATCTTTGATAAAGACATTGAAAAGCACTGGACCAAGTACAGACCCCTGAGGGACACCATTGGCCACTTCTCGCCAGGATGACACAGATCCATTCATTAGAATTCTCTGGGTCCTACCCTGCAGCCAGCTTCCTACCCAACTGTCCAACAGTTAATATCGCCATCCTCCAATTTTCCCATGAGAACATCATGGGATACCAAATCAAAGGCCTTTTGGAAGTCTAGGTATACAATGTTGACCTCTCTCTTGTCCAGGTGGTGAGTTACCTGGTCATAGAAGGAGATGAGATTTGTAAGACAAGACCTGCCCATGACGAAGCCATTCTGGCTGTTGTTCAGAATCATGTCTTATGCAAGTGTATCGCACGAAGACTCCTTGATGATTTTTTTCCAGGATTTTCCCTGGGATATAAGTTAGGCTAATTGGCCTATAGTTGCCCAGGTCCTCTCTCCTCCCCTTATTGAAGATGGGCACAATATTGCCTCTCTTCCAGTCTTCAGGGATCTCCCCCAAGTGCCATGAGTTTTGGAAGAGTTTCGCCAGAGGTCCCACAGTGACTTCGGCCAGCTCCTTCAGCACTCTTGGATGAAGTTCATTTGGTCCTGCTGATTTATATATGTCTAACTTTTCTAACTGATCGTGCACCAGCTCAATGTCAACAGTAGGAAGGTGGTCATTCCCACCACGCCCATTCTGAGCCTTATCTAGTATGATTTTCCCCTTAGTCCAGTGAAATATGGAAGCAACGTCATTCAGGAGTTCAGTTTTCTCCTGAGTGTTGGTAACCAGCTGTCCTGAGTTGTAAAGCAGTGACCCCATGCTTCCATTTGTTTTCCTCCTGTTCCCTACATACCTGAAGAAGGACTTGTTATTGTCTTTGATTTCCATTGATAGTTTAAATCCAGTCGCTGACTTAGCCTTTCTAATCTGCTCCCTACAAGTACAGGCCATTGTTGTATAGTTCTCCTTGCAGACTGTCCCAAGCTTCCATTGTTTGTATGCCTCTTTCTTCTTTTTCAAGAGGACCATGATATTACTGTCATTATTAAGCATCTGCTTAATCCCATTAGGGCATAAACATGGGCACAAGGTTAAGCGTGTGCTTATGTGCTTTCCTGAAGTCAGGCTTATGCTTGAACATTTTTCCATAAGCATGGGCTTATTGTCTAGTTTTGGAAGGCTCTGGTAACAGTTAGCGAATACCACCTTTCCAAAGTTAACATAATAATAATCTGACGTTATTAAAATGTCAGAACAAGCCAATTATCTCTATTGACAATTAGCTTGATTGTTCAAAAGATAATATCATGAAATTTAATGTACTTTTTTTTCAAATGATTCTTTCTGAAATTAATGGCATGAAGATAAATGCAGCAAACCTTGGATGGTAGGCACAGAACTGTAATTCCAATTACTACAACTGAGTGCAAGAAAATTGTTCACTAACTTCATTAGTAGAATTAATGTTCCAGATGGCATTTCTGCTATTGCTTTTCAAATTAACCATGATAATTAATAGTAGAAGTATTACAGTATAGAACAGTGTTTTAATAATTTCTTGCAGTATTTTATTAACTTCTTGACAGGTGTTAGGGATAGGTGCTGTATGGCCAAGGCCCATGCCTGCCTGACATCTTACCAGAGTAAGCCATTGGGGCATCGGAGAGTACTGCTACTACCAGTCTCCAATGTTCTTTTTTCATCTGCCATGTCTCAAAGTTCTTTAACTATTAGGAGCTGGATGTGTAGGTTGGTGGGGATCCTGGTGGGTCCTCTTGGAGGGCTTTCCACGTGGGGCTCTCCCTCGCCTTACACCCCACACTAACAACTTCCTGGATGACACATGTTGGGGCCCAGATCTTGTATCACCCCAATGCCACTGGCAGCTAAGCACCTGAGGGCCAAACAAATGCCTAGGAGTTTAGATCCATTCACTTGGGTCCCCTGAGGCCATTTAAAATCAAACAGGGCTTCATTCATTGGTCCATCAACTAAGATCAGTCCATCTAAAGTCCACCAGGCCAATGACCTTAATTAATTCCTCCCAGGTTCCTGAGTTAATCAGTCAGGCCCTGTCCCTTAAGGACCCCATCAGATAATCAAGTAAGTAATAAAAAGAAATGAACTTAAGACATCTTCTGTTCTTGGGTTAATCAACTTGGCTCAGTCCATTTAGGGATCTTGATCAAATAATGAAATAAACAATCAAAGACCTATGAAGTCAATGCCTCCCAGGTTCCTGGGTCAATCAGTTTGGGTCAGCTCCTTTAAGGATGGCTCTGCTCATCAAACAAAAATGAAAAAAAAAAACATTCTACTTGATTCTTCCCCTTACTTGGCTCCTCAGGGTCAGGACCCCTGAGCACCTCCCATGTGGGGTGCTCTCCTTCTAGCCACTTTACCCAGCACCAGGAAAGGGGAGCATGATCCCCAAAACAACAGAAGAGAAAAAGAACATAAAAGAAGCAATGGGGTCATGCCCCTGGAAACTCATGGACCACTTCTCAATGACGCCGACATTTTAATCCTCACCCAGCTGTCTTTGAGTCATTCTTGGTTCAACATATCCAGAAGCTTGTTAATAGTCCTCCAGCCACTCTGACGAGAGGATCTGCTTCCTTCTCCCACTGCTGGCCATGGGACACTGTTGGCAGGAAAGACTTCCAGTGTCATCTCAGTCCACCGGATGTGGTCCTTCTCTGACTGCCCCTCTCTGGGGCTGGAAATACCCTCCTGTGCCTTCCTTCCACCAATCCACAGGGATCACAAGCTGCAGAAACATAGCAGCATGCTTCCCACTCCTGCCAAGCTTCCAACTGCACCTGGGGTGAGTATTCCTCAATTGGGTTTCCTGGGGCTTTCCTCTTGCCTTGGTCTTTCCCCCTCACGACAGGATATGTCCAAACATGAACTGAGACCACAGAATCATAGAATTGTAGAAAATTAAGGTTGGAAGCATGAACAATATGTGCCCCCACCAGCTGTGGGGGGCATGGCTGCACTGGCGGCGGTAGGAGCATGGCAGTGGTGGTGGGAGCACAGCAATGACAGTGGGACCATGGCGGCAGTAAGCATGGAGCTCCCCCAGATGCTGCTGGCACTGTCGGTGGGGGTGGGGGGAAGGGGTGGCAAGCACCAACCAGGGTTCAGTGACCACCCGCAGGCACCGTCGGCAGCATTGGCAGCAGCCAGCGGTGATTGCCTACCACCCACAGACGCCACTGTTGGTGTTGGCCATGGAGTGGCCAGTGGTGGCCACCTGCAGGTGCTGCCAACAGTGTCAGTGGCACCTTTTCACAGAGGGTGCACTGCCACACTCAGGGGGTGCATGTGCACCTGCATGCACTCCCTACACATTGCCCCAGGTTGGAAGAAACCTTAGAAGGTCATCTGGTCCAACCCCCTGCTCAAAGCAGGATCATCCCCAACTATATCAGTTGTGGTGTCCCTGTTTGCTTAGTTCTGCTGGTTGGCAGCATGGCTGACAGTTATTCTCATACCTGTTCTGTGGCTTGCCCTTGTGTGGTCAGACAAGGTGTCAGAGGCAGAAAGGATTCTACCTGTAGGAGTGGTGGGCCTATTACTGAATTGCATTTGCCTCTCAGAGCAAATGGATGAAGGAGGAGCAGGGAGTAGGTAGAGCTGCAGGGTAGGTAGTACACCACAGCTTTTATATTGGTATAAGAAGCTACCTCTCCAAGCCTGGTGCAGTTGTGGCCCTGGCTGGCATGGTGCTTCTCAGCTTGTCCCATGGACCAGTGACTTTCACTACCATTTACTTTAGAGTCTGCATGAAACACAGGATCTAGCCCACTGTAACTGAAGAAATATTGTAAGTGTATTTTGGTGGGAGGGGTGGCAAACAACTGGAAGTACAGTACTACAGAGCAGAACAGAAATAAGTAGGTAGTCAACAAACAAAAGCTGATCTACAAAGAAGAGTATAGTAACTGCTCCCAGAAAGGCAGACACAGATGCCAAGCGCCACAGCTCCCTGCCAGGGATTGAAGGTTCTCAGGCTCTCCAGCTTGGAGGAATATAGTTTATACTAGAACTAGAAAAAAGAAGCAATGCCCAGGTAGCAAGGTAATGTGATTGTTTATATTCTGTAGGACAGTGACTTGTTTCTTTGTGTGTGGGGGGCAGCCAGGGGCTAACTAGTAAGTAATGTCCTGTGCCAATTTTAAAGAAGGAAAAAGTGGCCTGTAAAACAGTCAGAAAAGGCAATCTTTGGGAGATACATGATTCCTCATTAGGAGTGTGTGAAATGAGCCATATTTGATTTGGATTTGGATTCGGCCCAAATCAGGACAGTGATTCAATTTGGATCACTGTCCCTGATTTGATTTGACCAAATCCAAATCTGAAGATTCAATGCTGATTCGGAGAATCAGCTATTCAGTCTTAGACACAGCTTTAAATGTTTTTTCTACATATCTTGAGGTACCAGGAGGCTCATGAATGCTACAATACTGGGACAGATGGAGCGTTCCACAGGAGCACAGCGGCCCCCCCCGAATGCTTGGCGGCAAACCCAGAAGTGGACTAGAAGTATTCTGGCAATCAGCCACAGGGGAACCCCAGGTGCCTGCCCCAGACCTTGGAGGTACCAGTCGCTGAGCCAGGGGAGATATGGGGGGGCCTCCCAGTGAGCTCCCCAGCAGACCTGGAAGTCTGGGTCTGCTGCTGAGCATGAAGGGGACCCTACTGCGCTCCTGTGCCCCACCATTGCAGCATTCGTGAGCTGCCTGCTACCTTGGGGTATGTAGAAAAAACATTTAAATCTGCTTCTATGTCCAAATCACTGAATATTTCCAAATCTCTCCAAATCGATTCAGAGGCTTCCGATGCAATTTGAAGAGATTAAAGGGTCTCCTGATTTGATTCAGATTTGGAGATTTGGCCACCGAATCAGGCTGAATCTCCACCAAATCAAATCAGGGGTCGAAGCTTCACACAGCCCTATTGCTCATGTGTTTCTCCAGGTATATCTATACTCGAGTGTATTTGTAGGGCAGAAGACATGATTTAAGTGACATAATTATCATTAGGGAGACAAGAATTTTTGTGGGTGATATCTTTTATTGGACTAACTGTATTGTTGGTATAGACATAAGCAAAATTTCAGGTATCACAATGCCTTTCCACAGGCCTCAGACAAGTATCCTCAGGAAAGCATTCCTCAGACAATTATCATCAGGTTCTTAGTTTGGCTCCACAATGGAGGAATGACTGCAGATCCAGTATGCTAGAGAGGATAAGGCTGATCTGACAGATTTATTTCCAATTAACTAAACCACTCCAAGATAAATTGGTAGAACCAGCTTTATTAGTAGTACACAAAGACATAAAGTTGATATAATTTTGGAGTAATGTATTGCAAAGTAATTCAATAACAGCTCTTCAAATAATGCCAAGAAAGTTAATTAAAAGTCTTTCTTCATTTTGTTTAAATAGCTAAAATACCAACCAGCAAAACCACAGACCACATCATTTGAGATTCTGGGCTTGCTTCATGAACTAGAAATGAACTGAGTCGCTGTCCAAAATGGAGAGCATGAGCAGGAAAACAGGTGCATGTAGTACCAGGAAGATGTCATGTATCAAAAGTCATTCCCAAGATGGGCAACCATTGTGATAAAGTGGGGATGGACAAAATGTTGGGGAGACAGCAGGAAAGCTGCAAATGAGGAAGAAAGTGGAAAAATAAAGCAAAGGCAATGCCCATTTGCAGTAGTGAACCATCAGAGAACCAAATTGGAAGCCATAGGATAAAATGCTAGACTTACTGAACACATCCTAGCTGATTATTTCTGGGGCATTTGGGGTAGTAGCATTTCATTCACTGAGCCAAGATAAGCTGAGGTCTCTCCTCTCAGCAGAGAGATTTGTTTTTGTCTCCTTGTCACTGACTAGGAAATGTATGGCCTCTATTGCAAGGAGCTGGGTAGCTGGTGTGGTCCTTAATTTTTCATTGAACTGATTACAATGGAAACTGAAAGCACTTGACATCATCCAAAAAGAGCTCAGGTAATCTCAGGACTGGTCTAAGAAGTTTCTGCTGCAAGTGGATAAAAAGCATTGGGAAGGACATCCTGTCTGCATCAGTTTTGCTTCACCTCTGTGTTGTAACAAAGCAAACAGCAGCTGACTGAATTTAGAAGAGCAGAAATCAATGCTGGCTATTCAGTAAAAGACAAACATACTGCTAATGGGCAAGTTTCCTAACTTGGCTATGAGGAACTGTACTTTTAAGAGTACATTTTGGCATGAATCATTTAGAAATAATTGTTGTGCTGTGCAGGTCTCGTGTTACTCAATGCCAGTCAGTTAGCACTCTGAAAGAAACAGTCCTCTGTCAGATATGTTGGCTCGGAATGAGAGATGAACAACATATTAGCAATTCATTCAGGCAGTGCACTGCTAAATGGCTAAGCTGGCCCTCCCTTTTGAATCCTCTCCACTTCCACAGAGAGCTACCAAGGAGTTCTCTGAACTAAAAAAGGATCAGGCAGTAACATGATCTGCGTGCTTGGGGCACTATGGGTACAACATAACGCAATTGCGCTCATCTTCTATCAAGGAGGTAAGTGATGGTTTGAAATAGAAGCATCTCACCAAAAGAGGTGCATGTTCCATTCTGTTCTGTCCATGGAAAAGTAACTCATTTCTTATGAATACCTTGGGAAAACATATACCACAGTGGAGGCAGGGTAATATGGAGGCCTAATCACTTAGATTTGTGGCCTACTATCACAGGAGCTGTAGGAATTAGAGAAAGGAGGGATTTTTTTCTCTCCCATTGGAGAATGAAGAAGCTTCCTTTCCCAAGGGAAACAATACATGGTAGTCTTGGGAAAACATGAGAGATCACACCTTGAAAATTAAATATGATTTCTTATAAAAACACCACTTTAAGATGCTTGTAAAACATATTAGCTATATTTTCCTTTCCTTTATTGCTCTGTGCAGATGGACCACTGATGATGATTGAGTCCCAGCTTTGCAGATAGAGGGATAAGAAAAACAACCTGAATAAGATGATTTAAAACTCCCTGAAACATTTAAAAACATTTTAAAACATTGTATGTTTTAAATTCCTGTAACATATGTGGAATGAAGTCAGGTGATGATGGTGTGGGAGTAAGTTAGATTTTCAGTGTAGCATAGCAGTTTTACTGACTCTCATCTGCAAGACCTCTACCTAATCATTTTGCCACTGGTGAATCAAGTAGCTATTCCATACACATTCAGATAAAACCTTTTTTATCTCATCACACTATCATGTTTGCACTCAATATACTTTGTGAGCCCAGAAAATATAATGTAACTTTTGAGGCATAATTTTAAATACATTGAGTTATTTTGCAAGCAGGTTGATAGTGAGGAGTTTTTTTTTCTGTCTGTACATTAAGTAAAAGAAAGAGATGAACAGGGAACATCCAAGCATGAATTACCAACTGGGCCATTTACATCCATCACTGCAAAATTAGCAATTAGCTGAGTAGTGCAATGTGGAGCTCCAGCTATGAATATTTCAGTACAATTGAGACAGTGAGTTCATGTTTATATCTCATTTGCAAAAGGAATAAAGTGCAACATTCAAATGAAATGTTTAAGAGTGATGATAACAAGATTTTTTGCAACACATTCAAGTCTGCATTTGGGATGTAATTTTTATTGTGCCTAGCAATCAATGCCAAGGCACAGTCCCAGAAGAAAGATTCACAGTACTTTTTATGAAGATTGAAAGCTCATTGGGCTCCTATTTCATATGCTGGGCAGGCAGGAGCATGTTAGTACAGAGTTGCTAATATCTGGAAGATACTGTAAAACACAAGAGACAATTGCAACTTCTCCCTGTCCTTCACTGTTTCCAAAGGCTAAAAAGAGGATAAATTAAAAATGTAATCAGTATAATGCATGCTTCCTTCCATGTATCTATCCTCTCTATTGGCCAAATGGAAATTGCTCTGGACATTGGCCCGTGTTGTGGCCCCCATGCATCATGCTTGTAAAGGCTGACCATTCTTTTTAGAGCTGTTGCAACCCAGCACAATTTAGACAAGCCCTGATGTTACTTTAACTAGTGATGCAGTTCCCCACTAGACTACTTTTTTTTTCTTACATATGCCACTCTAAAATGGCACACAGGTTGTTCATGGAAAACAGAATGAAGGGGAAACAAGATTTTTCTTCATGGCTGAATGATAAGTGCAGGGGATCTTGGCTGCAGTGGCTGTAGCTGTAAGAGGGTTAACACTAGATCTGCCCCCTGCCCCAACAAGCTGTCAGAGGGAGAAGCATGGCAGCCATCTTACAGCTATGTCTGCCTGCTTCTATTCCTCCATGCTTCTATTCCAGTGAAGAAAAATCAACTTCTCCACTTAAGACATGCACTCAACTTTGGAGAGCTGATTTTTTTTGTGGGGGAAAGGTGCACGTGGTATGCAAAGAATACAATAAACACTTTTTACAAAGACTCACCTGTGCTCCCTGAAAATATCTTTCCTCTGGGCTCCTGCTGAAAAACAGAATGTCTACTGGATGTAAAGGTAGGAAGAAGGAAATGCTCTGAAAGCCGTCAGACCATTCCCATCAAACCAAACACAGGGCACGGGATTGCTCAGAGTCGCTAATCCCACATGTACAAGAAGTCCCACATGGCTTATGCCTTCCCCCAAATCACTCACCATCAATTTGAAGCCACTGGGAGCTAGTGAGAGAGTATAGCCACAAGGCCAGCATGATGCACCTTGCATGAGGCACATCCTGTTTGCATTCACAACCTATCTCATTCTTGAGGAGGAAAGCTAATTATGCTGGGATGGGATGGGCTCCACCTTTCCCCTGAAGGTAAGCGTGTGTTCTCTTCTAGGTTGGCGGACCTCCGCCGGCGGGCTTTAAACTAGACTCGTTGGGGGAAGAGGAAGATGAGGGCAGAGGAAACATCAGACTGCCAAACCAAACAGCACCCATAACTACAGCCCAGCCCAGACCAACAAGCGAAGTGAATAAACAGGTAAGAGATAGGAGCCAGGGTAATGCTGGGACTAGGGGGTCAGTACACACACCCACAGGAGGCCTCAAATGCCTCTACACAAATGCTCGTAGTATGGGTAACAAGCAGGTGGAACTCACCCTCCTGCTGGCTGACACCAGCCCGGACATAGTGGGGATTACGGAAATGTGGTGGGACGCAACGCATGATTGGGCGGTGAATGTCAAGGGCTATAGGCTGTACAGGAGGGACAGGATAGGAAAGAGAGGTGGGGGTGTGGCACTCTATATTAAGGAGGAATACACATCCTCGTCAATTAGCAAGGAGTCAGGGGAGGGGCACTCTGAAGTGCTTTGGGTTAGAGTACAAGGCAGTCGAGGGGAAAGAGACTTAACGGTGGGAGTCTACTACAGACCTCCCAACCAGGAAGAAGAGCTTGACCAGGAATTCTTGGGTCAGCTCACAGAGGTAGTGAAGGCTAAGGATGTGGTAGTCATGGGGGACCTGAACTTCCTGGACATCTGCTGGGAAGAACAGTCAGCCAGGTCTGAACACTCACGTAGGTTCTTGGCCAGAATGCAGGACCTCCATCTAACTCAGGAGGTGCACAGCCCCACCTGGGGGGACGCCTTGTTGGACCTAGTGCTGGCCACAGGTGATGACCTGGTGAGGGGGCTACAGGTGCTCGACCACCTGGGCGACAGCGATCATCGCCTGCTGGAATTCACCATCCAGCGCAAGGTGGCAAAGGCATGCAGTAAGGCAGTGGCCCTAGATTTTAGGAGGGCAAACTTCAACGAGCTAAGGAGGATAGTTGGAGAAGCGCTGAGGTCCCGGAGGGGGGGGAGCCAGGTGTCCAAGCAGAGTGGTTGCTCCTTAAGGAGACGATCCTCCAAGCCCAAAGGAAGGTAATCCCAACAAGGATCAAAGGGAGCAGGAGAGCACACAAGCCTCCGTGGCTCACCAAAAGCATCTGGGAATGTCTCCTTGCTAAAAAGGAGGCTTATACCCAATGGAAAGAAGGGGTCATCATCAGGGAGGACTATTCAGTAGTTGCTCGGGGATGTAGGGGGGTAGTTAGGAAGGCCAAGGCAGAGATGGAACTGGGACTAGCTTCCCAGATTAAGGACAATAAGAAGTCCTTTTTTAAATACATAGGGGGGTAAAAAGAAGTTCCCGGGTAATGTAGGGCCCTTGCAGGACACGTTGGGAAACTTGGTCGTCATACCGGACGGCAAAGCTAACATGTTTAACGATTTCTTTGCCTCCGTCTTCCTAAGTAGGGACCAGAACAGCTACCTCCCTGCTGGGCCCCCCTCGGGCCCCAGCGGATGCACACCTGGGCCACGGGTTAGTGAGGATTTAGTTAGGGAGCTTCTGGAGGGGTTGGACGTATTCAAGTCAGCCAGTCCGGATGATCTCCACCCTAGAGTTCTAAAGGAACTTGCCGAGGTCATTGCAAGTCCCCTGGCATGGCTTTATGAGCACTCGTGGTGCTCTGGTGAGGTACCGGAGGACTGGAGGAGGGCCAACATGGTCCCCATCTTCAAAAAAGGCAGGAAGGAGGACCCGGGAAACTATAGGCCGGTTAGTCTTACCTTGATCCTAGGCAAGCTGTTTGAGAAAATTATGCTGGAACACATCCAGGAGGGGCCACTAGGGGACTGCATGCTTAGGGGCAACCAACACGGGTTCATCAGTGGCAGGTCCTGTCAGACCAACCTGGTGGCCTTTTACGATCAGATCACCAGATCATTAGATGCAGGGGTAGCAGTGGACATAGTCTTCCTGGACTTCCGGAAGGCCTTTGACACTGTCTGTCTCTCACCCCGTTCTGATTAAGAAACTGGGGGGCTGTGGTGTCGACACCCACACAGTCAAATGGGTCGCCAACTGGCTGGAGGGCTGCACCTAGAGGGTGGTAGTGGATGGGTCCTTCTCAACCTGGAAGAACGTGGGCAGTGGGGTTCCACAGGGCTCGGTCCTCGGGCCCGCACTGTTCAACATCTTCATCAGTGATTTGGACAACGGGGTAAAAACCACCCTGTTCAAATTTGCTGATGACACTAAGATGTGGGGGGACGTGGGCACACTGGAAGGATGCAACGGGCTACTATCAGACCTAGACAGGTTACAGGGGTGGGCGGACGATAATAGGATGGGTTTCAACACAGACAAGTGCAAAGTGATGCACCTCGGGAGGAAAAACCGGCACCATACCTACAGGTTAGGGAACTCCCCTCTTGTCAGCATGGAGGTGGAAAAGGATCTTGGGGTCATCATTGACTCCAAGATGAACATGGGCCGGCAGTGTGGGGAGGCAGTTAGGAAGGCCAACTGCACCTTGTCATGCATCCACAGATGCATCTCGAGCAGGTCCAAAGAGGTGATCCTCCCCCTCTATGCGGCGCTGGTCAGGCCGCAGCTGGAGTACTGCATCCAGTTCTGGGCGCCACACTTCAAGAGGGATGTCGACAGCATGGAGAGGGTCCAGAGGAGGGCCACTTGTATGAACAGGGGACAACAGGGCAGGTCCTATGAGGAGAGGCTATGGGACCTGAACCTGTTCAGCCTCCAAAAGAGAAGGCTGAGGGGGGATCTAGTGGCCTGTTATAAACTAGTCAGGGAGGATCAGCAGGCATTGGGGGAGTCACTGTTCCCCCAAGCACCGCCAGGAGTGACCAGGAATAACGGTCACAAGCTGGCAGAGGGTAGGTTTAGGTTAGATATCAGGAGGCGCTACTTCACAGTCAGGGCGTCTGGGATCTGGAACCAACTTCCAAGCGAAGTGGTGCTGGCTCCTACCCTGGGGGTTTTTAAGAGGAGGTTAGATGAACATCTTGCTGGGGTCGTTTGACCCCAGTACTCTTTCCTGCCATGGCAGGGGGTCGGGCTAGATGATCTGCTCAGGTCCCTTCCAACCGTAGAAACTATGAAACTATGAAATTATAGTTGCGCATTGCAGGCTATGTTTTATGTAGACCACTTCTCTTAATACCAGTTTGAATGTCAGAAAGCCAAGCATGCAGATGTTTGCAAATGCCAGGTTTGCAACCATTCATGCAACCTAATATTGGCCTCTGATGCACAGAACTCTTGTGCCAGGTGCTATTGATAACAACAGGCAGGTTTAAGTAAATTGAGAATTAATAAACTAGGTGAGCTTGAGACCTACCCAGAAACCTGGAAAAAATATACATGTTCCTTGGGTGTCGTTTAATGCTGCCCCACTTGCAAGCGCTGTGTCTGCATATGAAACAAAGGAAAATATATAATCAATGAATGTATACAAACAACAAAGAAAGAAAATAGTTACCCCCCTCCCCCGCCAAGGCATCTTTGTCTGCTGTCCTTCATTTTAGTTCAGCTACCTGCTGGCATGAATCTCTGACAGCAAATGTCTCTAATTTTATAGATTTCAAAGATTTCATAGACATTAGGGGCTGGAAGGGACCTTGTGAGATCATCAAGTCCAGCCCCCCCTCCCCCGCCCTAGGCAGGAAATCAGCTGGGATCAAGTGATCCCAGCAAGAAAAATACCCAGCTGTTTTTTGAAAGAGTCCAGAGTAGGTGTTTGCCACACCTATGGGGGAAGTTTGTTCCAGACCCTGGACACACACACTGTAAATAACTTTTTTCTTATATCTAGTGTAAATTGGCCTTCCAGGAGTTTATGGCTGTTAGACCTTGTTATCCCTTGGGGAGCTCTGGTGAACAGCTTTTCTCCCAGGTCCTGATGCACCCCTCTTATATAATTGTAGGCTGCTACCAAGTCCCCCTGAACCTTCTCTTATCTAGACTGAAGAGTCCCAAATCCCTCAGCCTCTCCTCATATGGCCTTCCCTCTAGGCCTTGGCTCTTCTCTGGACTTTCTCAAACTTTTCCACATCCCTCCTGAAGTGGGGGGCCTGTTACTGGATACAGTACTCCAGCTGCAGCCTCACCAAGGCTGAGTAAAGCAGGAGGATGACATCCCTGGTTTTGCTTGAGATGTCATTTGGGGTCCAAAGCAGCATCTCCAGGTCAAAGTGCTGGCCTTGTTAGGCTTCCTGACGCAGTTCAGAGCTCCCAAAGCACTTTGGAGCCACTTTGGAGTTGCCTTGAAGATCTGGCCATAGGGTATAATGTGGAAACAATAAAATATATGTAACTTTGTTGTTTTTTGTCCTATTTGGATTTTCAGGGATGGCAGAATCTGCAGACAGCATGAAGCCTGCCAAGTTTCAAGAAGATTGGTGCAGGGGTGTGGGGGGAACTGCACCCCAAATTCTTGAAAGCAAAACTCCTGTCACGTCTATGTGTCACAACACAGGGGGGTCAAAACTGCAGGGGTGGTAGCTCTTGCTGAGGCCACAAAGCCTGCCAAGTTTCAAGATTGGTGCCAGGGTTTGGGGAAAACTGGCCCTCAAGCTGTGGACAAGCAAAACTCATGCCATGGGTGATACCGTGTGTGTTAAGGTGCAGAGGGGTGACAGCTGCAGGGACGGTGGCCCCTGCTGTGGCCACAATGCCTGCTAGCTGTTGAGGAGATTGGTGCAGGGGTTCTGGGTTCTGAGGCCCTGCACCCCTACCTGCTGACAGACAAAACTCATGCCATGGGTGCTTGTGGGACCAACTATCTCTGTCTTGGGGCGGGGAGTGGAGACACTACTGTAGGCCTGGCTGCTAAGCTACTGTGTTACCAGTTACCAGTCAATCATGATTCACTCAGGGACCAGCTCAATACACAGGACTAGGTAATGTAGCCAGTTAATTGCCATCAATTAGCACCTACAAAACCAGGCTAAGGAGAGGAAAGAATCAATACAGACAATCAACTGCCCCAAGACAGACACAGTCAGTCCCACAAGCACCCATGGCATGAGTTTTGTCTGTCAGCAGCTAGGGGTGCAGGGCCCCAGACCCCATGTGCACCAATCTCCTTGACAGTTGTCAGGTGTTGTGGCCTCAGCAGGGGCTACCATCCCTGCAGCTTTCACTCTGCTGTGCCTTAATGCACACAGGGTCACCCATAGCATGAGTTTTGCTTGTCCACAGCTTGAGGTGCAGTTCCCGCCAAACCCCTGCACTTGTCTCCTTGAAACCTGGCAGGCTTTGTGGCCTCAGTAAGAGCTACCACCCCTGTAGTTTTGAGCCCCTGTGGTATAACACATAGACATGACAGGAGTTTTGCTTTCAAGAATTTGGGATACAGTTCCCCCCAAACCGTTGCACCTATCTTCTTGAAACTTGTCAGGCTCTGTGGCCTCACCAGGGGCCACCACTTCTGCAGTTTTCACCCCCATGTGGTGTGACACACAGCCATGACATGAGTTTGGCTTTCAAGAATTTGGGGTATAGTTCCCCCCAAGCCCCCTGCACCGATCTTCTTGAACCTTGGAAGTTTCATGCTCTCAGCAGAGGCTATCATCTGTGCAAGTTTCATCCAAATCAGACAAAAAAACACAAAGTTATAGCTATTTCATTGAATCCCCATTATACCCTATGGCCAGATCTCTGAGGTGGCTCCAAAGCTTTGGAGCTGCTTTGGCCGGATCGAGGCAGAAACCCCGTCTGGAGCTCTGGATTCGATCACTGCCATATGAAGTGGCCAGATCCGAAGCTGGATCGAATTGCTGCCGACTTGCACAGGCATGCCAGTTACCTAACTATCAGACTGTAAGATGATCAAGGCCATAGTTCCCCAGCTTGGCCATGGGGACATCATGGGGAATTAGGTCAAAGGTTTTCTTGAAATCCAGATATATGACATCCACATCATCTCGCTTGTCCAGGGCTCATGTCACCTGGTCATAGAAGGAGATGAGGTTGGTCAGGCAAGACCTGCCAGTCACAAAGCTATGTTGGCTGGCCTTCAGAAGCTTGCCTTTAGTTAGTTTGGAATTGATGGATCCCTTGACAATTTTCTCCAGGATTTTTCCAGGGATGCACGTCAGACTGATTGGTCTATAATTCCACAGGTCATCCCTCCTCCCTTTCTTGAAGGTAGGGACCATGTTGACTCTTTTCCAGTTATCCGGGACCTCGCCCAAGCACCAGGAATTTTCAGATACCTTTGCCAAGGGGGGTACAATGATGTCAGCCATCTCCTTTAAGACTCAGGTGCATTCCATCTGGGCCCACGGACTTGTGAATATCCAGTATTTCAAGGTGTTCCCTCACCTGATCTATATCAATTTTGGGTCCACCACCCACACCCAGGATGGTTCATGTTCTTTCTGATAGTGTGATCCCCCTGAAAGGGTGAAAAATAGATGCAAAAAAGTCATTTAGGAGATTGGCCTTTTCTTGGGCATCAGATGTCAGCTGCCCCATTTGATCTCACAGGGGCCTAATGCTATCTTTGTTCTTTTTTTGACTTCCCACATATCTGAAGAAGGACTTTTTGTTGTCCTTGATCCCTGTTCCATCTCTCCAGGCAGAGTTGCTTGAGCAGGGGTGGGGTAGTGAGGGAAGGTGCAGGGATGGGGCAGGGAAATTCACATAGGCCTCATGAATAGTGCCCCATGTATATCTTGCTACAAGATAAGAACCCCATTCTCCTCTCCTCCTCAGTTCAGCTCTGTCTCACCAAATCAGGCATTATTTGCTGTTCTGGTAATTTAGAAAAGGGTTGTTTGGAGGATTTCTGGGTAGAAAGCTTATGCAAATGAATTCCCTGTATTCCCAGTTTTCCCAGATCACTCAGAGATGATGGCTGGGAGCTCCTTGTCTATGGAACTTGTCTATCTGTGGGTTGGGTGAAGAGCTTCTGGACCAGCCCTTGGGCAAGTTCCTCTGACCACTGACAAGAGGAGTCAGTGAACTCCCAACGCTTTGGAGTAGAGGTGGCTGACCTGCAGCAAATGTCAAAAGTAGTACGGGCTAGTGGCACAACAAGCAGAGTTGGTGCCTGGGGCAAATCCTGTGGGAGAGCAGAAGTGGGTGGGCACATGGTTCTGAGAGTGGGGCAAGTAGAGTGCAGGGTCTGAGAGTGAGGGCAGAGGGGCATGAGTTCCAAGAGCAGGGACGGTGCCAGAAGTCTTACCTACGTCGAGAACTCTTACACAGTCCTGGCTGACCCGCTATTGCTACCACATATGCTCTGCCCACCCTGGCTGTTGCTTTTAAAGCAGCATCAGGGAATTGTTTTTGAGTTCCTGGCATAGGTGTGCTGCCAGGGTGCAGATTCCATGGTAGGGGCTGATTCTGGCACCCCTCCTAATTTGGTGCCCAGGGTGGATGCCCGTCTTGCCCACCCCTAGTTACACTACTGGCACAGGCAATTTCTGTGCATGTATGAGTGGCATGTGGAAGATTAGAGGTGGGACAGGCAGCACAGTGGCAGTAATGGCAGGAAGCAGAAAGCAAGGCAGCAGATCAAGCAAGGAGCACTGGGCAGGAAGCAGAGCAGCAGTTTGGGCAGGGGAAGGAGATCAGAGTGGCATTCAAGGAAGCCATGGGGCTAAATAGTGGCATGTCTGCCAGAAGTGTTTGCACCATTGGTCTAGAACTTCATGTGGTTAAACAGCTGCCTGAATACTGTCTGTGATTACATGATCACACAGTGGCCTTTCCATAGGACCTCTGCCTCATTCTGTACACAGGATGCTCACACAATTGGACCAGATTAAAATTACTCCTGCAGCTGTTTTTTGAAGTGAAGAATGACTTGGCTCTGCACCTTAAATAACGTTCACAGTTACTGTCACAAGCTGTTACACAAACACAGTCGTTTACCCTAAGCTCTTAATAAATGCCAGTCATTGGCAAGCTTTATTATCCCCCTGTAAGTGAGGAGGAGCATTGTTGGAGATGGGCAAGGCTGGCCAGGCATTTCTCATACCCCTGACATTTCAATTTGGGTTAGGCTATGGGCCACAGTTTCAAATGAATCCCTGGATGCCTGTAGCAGCTCATCATTTAAACTGGGAGAGTGATAGTGTATCCCCAGCTATGTACACAGTTGTTTATTAATGAAGGATGCAGTTGAAAGAGCTCTTTGGCCCTTTGGTGTGGCTGTTGGACAGTCTAGGAAAGTATAGATGCCATCCAAGAATTGCTGCTTGCTGCAGCTTTGAAGCCACTGCTGGAATGTTTGCCATGGAGCCTGAATACTTTGAGTAGCTGTTTCTGTGCAGGTCATCTCTGTAGGAAATCAATACATTACTGTTGTGCGTTGCAAAAAGATCCATAGAATTGATGTGAAGGTACATTTCTCTTAATCAGTTTTGTTCTGAGAGGGACACAGCTTTGGATAAACCACAGACAGAAGAGTTCTTAGGGGAAAATGCATTCAGACATGTAAATGAAAACTTGCATAGCAATGGATCACTTATGCTTGCAAATACCATATTTACCTGCATACCATATGTGCCTAAATAAGATATGCACCTTGCTTTGGGAAGGCAAAATGAAGAAGAAAGTTCTTTCCAGAATCGTGGCTGAATTATAACCACATTGAGCAGGGGCAGAATACATTTCTTAGCTCACTCACCCTCCCTTTTCTGGTCAGCCAAAAAGATAGAATTTTAACCCTTTTACAGCTGCTGCTGAATTGGCAGTAGTTTTTAGCTGCTCAGCCAAAACCCTGTGCCAATTTGGCAGTGGCTATGAAAGGTTTAAAAGTGCAGCTGTCATACTGAAGAGTGGAGAGTGGATTGCACTCCTCCCTTCATGAGGCCAGCTGAGAGAAAAGAATGGCAGGCATTCCAGCAACCTCATGCATCCAATCCACCATGGAAACCAGCTTCCCTGGTTAAAAAACACACACCAATTTTGGAAGGCTGATATTTAGGAAGATGGCACATGTGGTATGTGGGCAAATATGGTAAGTGTTGTAGATACCAGTAGCATTGCCTGTGCTGCATATGAATAGACAGAAATTTTAGTCTGTAAATCTGTATTTGTAAAAATGCAGGACTGCGTATATAACACCCATTTCCTGGCAGAGCTGCTCATTTTCACCATCATGACAAGAACCATATAAAAGCCTAAGATAGCTATGCACTGTAAAAAGATAAGGTAGTTTTATGTACACAGATATTGTCTTGAATACACAACTTTAGATTTTCGACATCCCTAAGATAGATTGTGAAGCCACATTTTAGGACGCTCTTTTGAACACGTGCCCTGTATTGTTGATGTGAAAAATAGTACCACATTTATTTCTGCAACAAAGAGGCCATTCAAATCATTCTGCCGCTGTAGATGAATCCAATAATCTGGCTTTGTCTGAAGGCGTGTGGTAATGATTTTATTCTCAGCTGTGGTCCTACATCTGCGTGCTCTCTATTAAAATCTTGCTGTTATCTCCTGCTGACTTTCCTCCTGCCCTTTCATTTAGCACTAAATTTTGATTCCAGTGGGGCCTTTTTTTAGGTATTATAATAATTCTCTTTTTAATTACCATTACATGGGTGGGATGATGATAGACTTTTCTCTCTGGCATTTTATCATCCCCAGCCTTTTACAACAACCAGTCCTTCAAAATGAATGAAAATTTTTTCTTCAGTGAGTATCAATGATCTGGAAGGAACTGTAGAAGAGGTGCATTAGTCATATCAAGTATGCAGGGCTTCACTCCTAATTCTCCCCTGCAGGTTTATTGGGTATGGCTGTTCTATGAGAGAATACCGAGCTGTTGACTAGAATGGGGTCCAAGCCCTCTAAGGATAAGGCTCCTTTTATTCATTTATCTTGTTCTCCACTTCCTCCTCATTATGACTCATCTCTTACTGCTGGTAAGTTGAGAGAGGAGGATGTAACTATACTAGGTCAAAGCAAGAAAGAGTTAATAGCATCTCTCCTGGATTTCCATCAACTGCTACCTACCATACCTGACGGAAGTGCCATAGTCAGAAGTGTGGGGCTTCTAGTGGTTGCTAATGACCACAAAGAAAGTTGACATAATTGGGAGAATGCAGCTGCCCTGTATACCTCTCTTGTGGAGGCAAGTGTCAGTGGCCTGGGGACTCCAACCAGTCTTGGGTGCAAGAGCTTCCCTGGAGAAGGGGAGGTTCTGCCCACTCTGGGAATGGGACAGAATAGCCAGAACTTCACAAAATCAAAAGTCTCTTTTGTTCTTCCTTTTAAGTTGCCTGCTTAGATTCTGACCAGTTCTGGTCACTGTTATGTCATTTGTGCCCATGAGTATGTGCATTACTGGAGTGGTCAGTGCCATGGGGCTTTTGACAGAGTATCTGCTGAAGATCTGTCTCTTCTTGGATGATGCCACACAGGGAGATTGCTATCTGCCACTGGGACAATGTTTCATGATCTAGTTTTATGAAAACTAATTTTAGTGGTCGCTGGTAAGACCCAACTGTAACAGGGGCACCACTGTATCCATACAGCTCCAGTTGCAGCACCAGCCTTTCTTTTCCTCTTCCTTGATGTGATGTTCCTGTAGTACTTTACTGTTCTGCTGCAGCTGTGTTTCTTATAGTTTCAGAGTTTCAGAGTTAGTAGGGCTGGAAGGGACCTGAGCAGATCATCAAGTCCAACCCCCTGCCATGGCAGGAAAGAGTCAAATGACCCCAGCAAGGTGATCGTCTAGCCTTGTCTTAAAGACCCCCAGGGTAGGAGCCAGCACCACTTCTCTTGGAAGTTGGTTCCAGATCCTAGCTGCCCTGACAGTGAAGTAGCGCCTCCTGATGTGCCATGTTGTACCATTGTAAGCTTTCCTCTTGGCTCCTATTTATAATGTATCAAATAAGCAATTGCCACGTATTAGGGAATTTTCCATCCCCCAATGTTTTTTTCTTGACAGAAAGACAGATTTTTCATAGGCTCAGCATTTCATTTCCAGAACATGTGTTTTAAATAATAAAGGCACCAGAGGGGCCAAGTTTTTCTTCTTTCCAGTAACTGCTAATTAACAACTTCTAGCCTGAGAGAAGAAAATCTTCAGAAAACCTTCCAGGTCTCAGAGGACATCGTTTTTCCTCATACGCCTGCTGGCTCTTGAATTCAGTGACTATGACATGAGAGATGCTGCCCAGCATTCTAAATATTTATTTCACTTTGTTGCTGTCAGCCCTGTTGTTCCATATTAACAAGACCCCCTACATTCAGATGTCCTTTGAAACTTATTCAAATGGGGCCTGCAAAACTGCTCTGAGAACTAGGTGAAACCTGCCAACAAGGTCTTTGATGCTCCAGGCATTTGATCAAGCCCAGAAAACATATAATGCCATGTTTTATTGTGCTGATTTAGATGAAACCAGAGAGCAGCAAATATATCTCTCAGAAGAAAACAATGGAGCATTTTAGCCACCAGACCCAAGAGCTTGATATTCAGATGTAAAAGGCCTAGGAAGGATGGTTGGTGATGTGTGAGATATGAGGCAACCCCCTCCCCACTCCCACACACACATTGATCTCCTCCTGTCTGTTTCCAAAGCTAGGTCTGTTCATAGATTTCATAGACATTAGGGCTGGAAGGGACCTTGGAAGATCAAGTCCAGCCCCCTGCCCTAGGGACATGAAGTCAGCTGGGGTCAAAGGATCCTAGGAAGATAAAATGTCCAAATGTCTCTTAAAGGACTCCAGATTTGGTGCTTGCACCACCTCTGGAGGCAGTCTGTTCCAGGCTTTGGAGGCTTGGGCAGTAAAGAAGTTCTTCCTTATGTCCAGCCTGGAATGGTCTTAGAGGAGTTTGTGACCATTTGACCTTGTCATCCCTTGGGGCACTCTGGTGAACAGCCTTTCCCCCAGATCCTGATGAGCACCCTTTATATACTTATAGGCAGCTATCAGGTCCCCCCTGAGCCTGTGCTTTTCCAGGCTGAAGAGTCCCATAGCTCTCATCATAAGGTCTGTTCTCCTGCCCTCTGATTATGCATGTGGCTCTCCTCTGGATTCTCTCAAGTTTTTCCACATCCTTTTAAAACTGTGGAGCCAAGAATTAGATGTAGTACTCCAGCTACGGCCTCACCAAAGCCGAGTACAGCGCAAGGATGACATCCTGGGATTTGCTTGAGAAGCATCTATGGATGCAAGCCAGTGTTTTGCTTGCTTTACCAGCTGTGACATCACATTGGTGGCTCATGTTCATCTTGTGGTCAATCATGACCCCCAAGTCCCTTTTGGCCATGGTGCTAGCAAGTGTAGCGCTGCTGAGTCTATAAGCGTGGTGCGGGTTTTTTTCCCAAAGGTGGAGAACCTTGAATTTTTTGGTGTTGAACACCATTAGGTTTTCATCTGCCCATTTTCCGAGCCTCTCAAGGTCAGCCTGAATCACTGTCCTGTCCTCAGGTGTGGACGCTTTACCCCAAAGTTTGGTGTCATCAGCAAACTTGGCCAGTCCACTTCTGATACCAATGTCCACATCATTATGAAAGATGTCAAAGAGCAGAGACCCAAGGATGGAGCCTTAGGGGACCTCACTGGTCACGGCGTACCATGATGATTTACTTCTGTCGACTACCGCTCTCTGGGTCCGACCTCAGAGCCAGTTCTCCACCTATCAGACTGTGATGTAGCCGAGGCTGTGGATGTCCAATTTTTCTATGAGATGATCATGGGACACCGCTAGTTGTCCCTGGGGAACGCCTGTGCCACATGTGCTCTGGCATATGGCAAGTTACCCTGGGTAGGGTAGGGGAGGCTGAGGTCCTGGGCGACTCCTGGGGCTGCAGCAGCAGCATTCCTGCTGCTCAGAGCCTGGCCAGCAGCTGGAGTGTGGGTCTGGCTGTCCAGGCTCCAGTTTTGAATGGCATGCTCTGCCCCGACATGCGCCGCTCTGCTTTTTTTGCACAGGTTTTTTTGACTCCAGCATGGCCTTTTTTTGACTCCTAAATATCCAAAACTTTGTGCTGCTCCCAGAGAACAGGTGAACATGCAGTATGTGGTACTGTAGACATGTCTGTGGCGCCACACACTGCATGTCCATGCTTGTCTGGATGTGACCAGTGGGTGTAAGAGACCCCATTGCAATCAACATGTTGAGTAATATGATAAAGTGGGATGGGTATTGTGAAGTACATGACAGGGGCTGTTAAGGGTCACCCTTTGTGTATAAGAGATTGGAGTCACCAATCTGCTGGCTGTCACTCTCTCACTTGCGTAAAGACGAGGCCGGAGGAGAACTCAGGCCTGTGCCTACATTGGTGTGGTATGGGCAGGGTGTAGGGGTGGCAGAGCCCTGTGAAGAAAACCTTTGCCACTATCCTAAACACAAAAGAAAACAAAAGATCTCATCTCCCTTTATGATTCTTTCTTCTTTTTTTTTGCGTCATTTAACATCAAAGGCATGGGAGGCAAGCACTGAAGGAGATAACCCTAAGGAAAAGGGGGGTTAGTGGCTGATCCATCATCAGGAATCCTAGAGATCCTCATAAGGTAACTCCTACAAGATGTTCTGGCACTGCACTGTTGCCCACTGTAGAGGGTCTGCTCCCTCCTCCCACCTCTACACTCTGTCTGTTGCCCAGCAAGCCCCATGCATAATATTTTACACCTTCCTCTATTCCTTCTCTATCTATACATTCCCTTTTCTCACTGCACAACACCCCTTCTTCTCTCCTCTTTATACAGCTCTCTTCCCCCCAAATCCCTTCCTGCCTTGTTAATTGAAATGAATATTATATTCAAACACAGGAACCTTAACCTTTATGTAAACCTACTTTCATTTCATCTGCCCTACCTTTCTGTGCACTGACAGAGTCCTTTCCTCCTTTTATATGGCTTGCTTTTTTCAGAGAACATGCAGGCATTTACTCTGTGTGTGTGTGTGTGTGTGTGTGTGCGTGTGTGTACACATGCCCTCTGTGTGTGTGTGTGTGTGTGTGTGTGTGTGTGTTTATGGCACCTTCCACAGACATCCAGACTTGAAGCCTCTTCAGTATTAATGAGACAAATGAAAGGAGGAGTTGTGTGAAGATTCTGCTAAATTTGTACTGTTTGTGTTAAGATCCCTCTTCATTCTGTGCTAAAGGAGGCCATGTGGAAGCGGCTGTTTTGACATTACACTGTTTCTATAAGGCTGAATTGGGACACAAGACTTTTAAAATGTGTTTATGGCTGTTCCAAGTTAAACTCCATCACAGCAATATGGAGGGCATGCAGTAGCGCCACGGGAAATCACTTTCTTGGCAATCTGGCACAGACCCAGACAAGGCCATTGAGTCTGGATTCCTTCTTTCTCTCTTCTGAGATGCAGGACCAAGGCCTCTGATCCCCTGTCTAAAGCAGGGATCAGCATAGAGGAGATCTGGCCCATGGAGCTGCTGGATTTGGCCCATGGATGTGGGACTTTGGTGGTATTCAGCAACGAGGGACTTCAGCTACAGTCGCTTTCCCATGTTATAGTGTGGAAAAGTGGTGGCAGCACCTGGGTCCTAGGGCCCACCCATCTGCCACTGAGTTGAACTGGGACAGTTTGGACCCATAGCCTTAGAAAGCTGCCAATCACTGGGCTAAAGTAACAAAATGCATAAACTTATTTATAGAAGTCAGCAGAAGCTAGAGAGGAAAATGGAATTGGTCCAAGTAAAAAAGCCTCCTGCTTCCATTCCTATATGACAACAAATTGGCTTACAACAGGGGGGAGAAAGATGCAAAGATTGGTAAACTACCTTAAAAAAAAGAAAGACCACTAATTTAGTCCAAACTTTGATATTAAAATAATAGAAACAAATGAAACTGCATAGGACAAGAGATATCTAGCTAAGTCTTTAGAGACAGGCTGGATACAGTGTATGCAGGGACCACAGGCTCATCATTACATATCTGAGTGATAAGTAAGTGACCAGACTGGGAAATGGTGAGCATGCATCAATTCTCATTGCAAACAGCGGAATTATTCCAATGCTCTGGTACATACCTAAGCTCATTGCTGAATCAGGGCCTGAGTTCTGTTTTAGTAGGGGCAGAGGTCATAATTCTGTGAAGAACCAGGTGCCTTTTGCAGGTTGGAAAATAATTCATGTGTTTCTGGACAGTTTCCTTGTCCTCAGCTCCCCTGTCCTTTCCATTTTGCTTAAGCTTTTAGCAGGATGCTATTCTCTAGATGCAGGTGCCTTGTGTCATTCCCCCCTGGAGCCTCGTTCAATTATCCTCTGATCATTTTTTATCTTAAAGGTGTGAGTGAGTTTTTTATCTTATGAAGCATGGAGGTCAAGATGCCATCAATACACCAGCCATATCCTGTTTCATCTGGTTAGAAAATGTAATAGACTTTCTTCTCTCTCAGTGCCTCCTTGTACCTGCTACAATCCGCTCTACCTTTTAGCTCTTGAGTTATTTCTCAATTTAGTTTCTTATAACCCACCATCTGAAATGCCCTGTGATCTTGTCCTCCCTGTACTCAGCCTTGAAACATCAAACTGACAAGATTCTGGTCTGCCCAGTTGTCCGTCTATCTTTAAAGAGCCAGGGCATATATTTTCTTATCTCTTTTCCCATTCTTCTGCTTTCCTATTCCTTTCTTGCGTGCACCTTCTTGAAGTTTTCCATATACCCACAGCTGTCTGCATGCTCCAGTCCAAGAAACTCTGTTTTTTACTACAGAACATGTAACATAGTGACTGATTAGTGCAATACCGTTGTAGGGAAGCATGTTCTTGCTATATAATTATATAGCTTAATTTGAAATTCATAGAATGACATCTCTAGAATTTAGTTTCTGCAGAACTATATTAAATGTCCATCGCTTACTATTGATTTATTTCTGTTTACTCTGAAGGACTTTTTGGCACATGGACAAACACAATACAGGTATGGTGAGCTGATTTGCACTGTACACTAACTTTTGTTTCATAGCACAGCTTTGTTACATGTTTTTGCATGATAGCATTGCAAGCTGAACATCAGAAACAAAGTCAGATCCAGAGCTCAAATGGCAAGTTGAAGAGTATGAAAGTGGTCCACACTTTGCATTCCACTCTGGCTATTTAATGCCAGAATCTCTCTATGGCTGTGCAAATAAAAGCACTGTTCATCTCAGTGCAGCAAGAAAGAGAAGTCCAAGTGCTAATAGTCTATCCTATCATACCAGCTCACAATTTAGCAAATAAAGCCTGCTCTTTACAAGAGGGACAAATCTTGAGATTTCCATTAGGCCCAAAAAGCCCCTTGATTCCACAAAAGGGGCCAAAAAATAGAGTAGAGAGAATCTGAGGGATTTTGATCTATCAGATTAGTTTCCCTGGTCTCCCTGCTGAGGTTGGCCCCAAAGATCACAGTAGTTGTAGCAGTTTTATGAAGTTACAATCTGATAATACCAGTCTGTGCTGAAACCTTAAAATGCTTTGGGGACTTTTGAAGATTCAGATTTATTTTTTATGTTTATGCACCTTATATTTTGTGACAGAGCAGGTCATATTTTGTAACACTGTGTGTTATTTTGTGTATTTTTATAATCATATATTGGTAGTTTAATAGAGTGTAAAGTATATGACTCTTAGCTGGGGCTCTGCTGGGAACCCTTTCTTGATGCTTACCTGTACTTACCTGTGCTTACCTGTTTCAGATCAACTGCTTACCCATGCATTGTTCAATGCTTTTTGAGGTGGTGTAATCTTTTGGCCTTCATTTGCAGGGCATAACACTATATGACAAGTGTATATGTGTGTACATATGTTCCTCAATATTAATTTATTTAGATTTTGTATATATTAATAAATATGTACATAGTTAAGTATTCCATGTCCTGGCCTGACTCTATACAGACTAGAGGGACCTGTTTTGCATTTGCACATCACTTTCACAGCACTCTGGCCTAGCCACCCATCCCTTCTATTTGGAGAGAAGAGCACGTACTGGGTGTACCCGGGTTACACAAAGAAGGCTAACGGTGTAGTGAGCCACAGTAGTAAAAGTGTTGCCAGTAGGTCCCGGGAAGTGATTATTTCCCTCTATTCAGCACTGGTGAGGTCACATCTGGAGTACTGTGTCCAGTTTTGGGCCCCCCACTACACAAAGGATGAGAACAAATTGGAGAGAGTTCAGCAGAGGGCAACAAAAATGGTGAGAGGTCTGGGGCACATGACTTATGAAGAAAGACTGAGGGAACTGGTCTTATTTAATCTAGAGAAAAGCAGACTGAGAGGCAACTTAATAGCAACCTTCAATTACCTGAAGGGGGATTCGAAAGAGGGTGGAGCTAGCTCATTCTCAGTGGGGGCAGGTGACAGAACAAGGAACAAAGGTCTCAAGTTGCAGCAAGGGAAGTTTAGGTTAGATATTAGGAAGAACTTTCTCACTAGGAGGGTAGTAAAACACTGAAACAGGTTATCCAGAGAGGTGGAAGAAGCTTCATCCTCGGGTGTTTTTAAAACCCAGCTAGACAAAGCTTTGGCTGGGATGATCTAGTTGGGGATGGTCCTGCCTTGAGCAGGCGGTTGGACTAGATGACCTCTTGAGGCCTCTTCCAACCCTAATTATTCTGTGATTTCTAAAGTGTCACTATCTATATGTGCACGGCATTTACTGTGCAGTAGACTAGTGTACTACTTGGTTGCCTACTACCTGCAAATGCAGATAGTAGATTAACTATGTAGACTTCTGAGCAGGAGCAAATTGCTCCCAGTCAGCCCAGACAGCAAGGGGAGAGGAAATTGTTCCTTCCCCAGCAGTTTGGGGGATGGGGCTGGGAGACAGCTGCCCTGGAGGTGGGACACCAGGGTCAGACTCCCTGCACACAGAACTGCTCCCCTTGGGAGTACGTGTAGATGCCCTACTGGGCTTACTGCACAGTATTTTACTTTGCAGTAAGCTTACAGTGCATTAATAGCACATGTAGATGTGCCCTCTGTGCAGCAAAGTCCTAAGCTGAGGGACACCCCTGATTCAGGTGGACACAGTGGGAGAAGTTCCTCCCTGAGATGAAAAGCTCATTCTGTGATCTCAGCATCATGTGCTTCTAGTTCTGAGGAAAATTCAAGCAGTGAAGGTGAGGGACTCCAAGCTTGAGTTGAATACTGGTAGCTTTTGAACTACAGTGATGGCTACCTCTTGGCAGAGATGTTGCAGAGGGAGGTTTTGAACATTCTGCTCTGAGAACTTCCAAGAGTAGACGGCACGGCCTTCTTGCCAGGGGCTGAACACAACAGCCTTTTTGAAAACCCTAGCTACCCAAGCTAGGACCAAAAGAGAAGGCCAGAAAATCTTCCAGGTTCCTAAATGACTTGGCTTTGTGAAAGGAGACTCCCCCAGGAACAAGAGATGATCTCGTGATAGGTTTTCTGCTGATATCTTCCCAGTCCTGCTCAGATTTAACGTTGACCCGCTGTCTTTCATCCACTTGCCGGTTTAACCAGACACTAAAATGGGTGGCTAATAGAGCTCGGAAGTATAAGAACTGATGGTTGTCTATGTTGTAGACATATGAGACCATGAGGCTCACTATTTGCCCTGTGAGGGAGGCTTATAACTGTTTGAAACAGCTAGATTACAGGCCAGAGGGAATTCCCTTGTGAGCAGGTTGTTACAAGACAAAGTGTCTGTCCCTCAGTTCTCTGAATGTTCCTAAAAGGCAGGTTCTCATCCAGCTGAGCGCTTTGCCTACACACATCCCCACAGGCACAAAAATGTCTGAGTATATTTAAAGGTCCATGAGACACTAGTTACCTGCCTTCTTTAAAACACTGATAAAGTCTGCACTTCATAAAGGCTGTCAGCAGGTCATATTGTGCAAGGATGAAGTTTTCTTCTGACAGAAAATAATTTTTTGTGCTGTCATAGTCTATGGCTCCATGGATCAGCATAAACTGGGAGGGACTGATTCAGGCCACTCCACTAAGTCCTTCCTGTCCTCTCCACTTGTCTGTTTAATAAGGATTGAATTTTCTTACATGTAAACAACAATAGGAGCTTAGTAAAAGTCGATTTTGGAAAAATTAGCTATCACTCAGAAAAGCCTTTGTTTAGAAAGAGCTATGAGAATTGTCGCTTCCCAAAAGCAAATTCAAAATGGAAGCCAGTGTTGGACAGTATCGTAGATGTAAAACAGCCAATGATTTTAAATTTGTCATTTTACATATAATGATGCTTTCAAATATGCCTCCTTAAAAATCCTATTTCAGTGCAAAACTCTGCACTTGTGGAACAGAATCCATTATATACACTTGTGATTGCATTCCAAGATATTGATTTTTAAGTGGTGACCCTGCATGCTCTATTGATGTGATTTAATTATTCGGACTAAGCAGTGGTGTGAGGTGCTACCACTTCAGCAAGCCTTGCAGCTATACCATTAATAAAATTCCTATCTTAACTATAGCACTCTTGGGTCAGGTGGAAGACACTGAGTTATGAAGGGTAGTTTATAGCCTGACTCTGGGCTCTGCTTGATGAAGTGCTACAAACTGCTTGTACTCTGTCTGCCTCTAAAGACATTTGGGTTTGAATGCTTAGAGTTTCTTGACTAATTCAAATTCCTTTTGTAATGTACCAAAAGACAACGAGTGCAAACACAATAAGTCATTTGTGGCAGAACACAATTTGAATGAAATATGCTCTCTTATTTCAGTGTCAGAGCAACACCAATGAGGAATTTTAAAGGTCCTGTTCAGTTGGCATAAATCTGCTTAGATTTACTGCTGTCAGTGGAGCTAAGATGACTTACACCACCCAGGATCTGGCCCTAAAGGTATAAACAGTACAGAGGTCCAGATTTTAAAAAGAGAGCTCAGCTCTTGCTCAGGCAATGAATGAAGTGATCAAGTTTTTAAGAGCTCAGTGCCCAGTAGCACCCACTGGCATTAAAGGAGAACAATTGGAGCTGTTGGGTGCTAGCAAATATGGTCCTTTGTAATATAAGACCAAATTGTGCCCTTAGAAGATAAATGTGTCTTTTGTGGAAGCTGTGTGGAGATGACAGAATTAAGAAGAGCTGAATTTCGAAATAGTATCTCTCATCTAGAACCAATTTAACTCCTTCTTTTGTCTTCTTTTCTTTAATCTGGTTTGTAAATATAGCCTTGCCTCCCTTATATAACTAGACTGCAATCAGCATGGTCTCTATTCAAATAAACAAGAATTGTATACTTTTGAATTTACATTTTCTGTTTGGAGTTTTTTGATTCAGGAGTTTGCATAGAGAAAAGTTAGTCACAACAGCAGAAGGTAAGGAGTTAGGATCTATTCCTCTGGGGCTGTCTACACACACATTTGCATTGGTTTCACTAAATGTTGCATCTGTGCCGTGTAAGCATGACCTAGACCTAATGGAGCCGTACTGATTACAGAGAATTAATAGGTCATTTGCCTTTAATTCACTGCTAAGTACTGGAGGTTTAAGAAGCAGAGTGGTAAGATGCCATTATCCACCCTCTCTCACACAGCAATTATTTTAAAGAGACCATGCAGTTTAATCTGATATCTTTTGCCATTACACTTAAATGTACTAAAAACAGGTTGGATTTTTATTTTTGGTCGGTGATCACTGCAGCTTTTTCCAATGACAGACCAGAATGACCCAGCTTGGGTCCAAGGTGGGCAAATGCTAAGACTTGACCACTGCCTGCTACTTCTCCCTGTCTCCCTACCAGCTCAGCTAGAGCACAGAAAAAGCTCCCTACCACCTGGCTACAGCACACATGAATTCCCCTTGCCACCAAAATGCCACTGAAGCCTCTTAAATCCATGGGCCAGATTCACTGTCTGTATGGGACAGATATGGCCTGAAGACTAAATGCATGGGTCAGCAGCCTGATATAGCACAAGACTATTCTAGGCACCCACATTAGGGCCCTGGAGGTGCAGGTGAGGGAGCTCCAGGAGGAGGTTAGCAGGCTGAGGGGAATCAGGGAGGTGGAGGACAAAATTGATGGCTATTTCCTTTCCCTGCAGGGCCACACACCCAAGGAAGAAGCATCTTGGGAGGTGCCCTCCACTGCAGAGTGGCAGATGGTCATCTCCAGAACCAGGGCTGCTCACAACACAGCAGTACTAATTCCTCCAGTCCAGCTAGAGAACAGGTATGAGGCCCTAAAGGAGAAGGAAGGAGAGGAGGCAACTGGAGAGGAGGCAACTCCACACTCTTCATGCTCCAAACAGGCTGAAGGAGCTAAGCTGTCCCGGAGGAGAAAGCGTCGAGTGATCATCATAGGCGACTCCATCCTGAGAGGTACAGAGGGCCCCATCTGTTGCCAGGACCCCTCGACACACAAGGTCTACCGCCTACCCAGAGCGAAGATTCAGGACGTGACAGGGATAATCCAGACCATGATCCAGCCCACTGATTACTATCCCATGGTCCTAATCCATGTGGGTACTAATGATGCGGCTAGGAGAAGCCCTGATCTCCTGATTGCAGACTACCACGCTCTGGGGGGTGTGCTGAAGAAGATAGGTGCACAGGTGGTATTCTCTTCTGTCCTACCAGTGAGCAGATGTGGAAGACGGCATGAGACATGCATCAAAAAGAGCAACTGGCAACTTCGGGAATCGTGTCTTAAGGCGGGCTTTGGCTTCCTTGACAATGACCCACACATCATGACGAGAGACATGCTCGGATGGGAGGGCTTCACCTTTCCCCTAAAGGTAAGCGTGTGTTCTCTTCTAGGTTGGTGGATCTCCTCCAGCGGGCTTTAAACTAGGCTTGTTGGGGGAAGGGGAAGACGAGGGCAGAGGAAGCCTTAGACTGCTAAACCAAGCAGCACTCACAAGTACAGCCCAGCCTAGACCGATGAATGGAACATATACACAGGTAAGCAACAGGGGCCAGGGCAATGCTGAGATTAGGGGGCCAGTGCACACATCCTCAGGAGGCCTCAACTGCCTCTACACAAACGCTCGTCGTATGGGAAAAAAGCAGGAGGAACTTACCATCCTGCTAGCTGATACCAACCCAGACATAGTGGGGCTCACTGAAACGTGGTGAGACCCAACTCATGACTTGGTGGTGACTATCAAGGGCTATAGGCTGTACAGAAGGGACAGAACAGGGAGGAAAGGCGGGGGTGTGGTGCTCTACATTAAGGAGGAATGCACATCCTCGTCAGGTAGCACAGTCAAAGGAGGGGCACACAGAAGCGCTCTGGGTTAAAATACAAGGCAGTTGAGGGGAAAGAGACTTAACAGTGGGAGTCTACTACAGACCACCCAACCAAGGGGAAGAGCTAGACCAGGAATTCTTAAGTCAGCTCACAGAGGTACTTAAGTCAAAGGATGTGGTCATCATGGGTGACCTGAACTTTCCAGATATCTGCTGGAAAGAGCAGTCAGCCAGGTCTGACCGCTCACGTAGGTTCCTAGCCCAAGCGCAGGACCTCTATCTAACCCAGGAAGTGCAGTCCCACCAGGGGAGATGCCTTGTTGGACCTGGTGCTGGCCACAGGTGACGACTTGGTGAGGGGGCTGCGGGTGCTCGACCACCTGGGCGACAGTGATCATCGCCTGCTGGAATTCACCATCCAGCACAAGGTGGCAAAGGCCTGCAGCAAGGCAGAAGCCCTAGATTTCAGGAGGGTGGACTTCAATGAGCTAAGGAGAATAGTCAGGGAAGCACTGAGGTCCCGGAGGGGTGGGAGCCAGGTGTCCAAGAAGAGTGGTCGCTCCTTAAGGAGACGATCCTCCAAGCCCAAAGGGAGGTAATCCCAACACGGATCAAAGGGGGCAGGAGGGCGCAAAAGCCCCCATGGCTCACCAAAAGCATCTGGGAATGTCTCCTAGCTAAAAGGGAAGCACACACCCAATGGAAGGGAGGGACCATCACCAGGGAGGACTATACTGCGGTTGCTTGGGGATGCAGGGGGGCAGTCAGGAAGGCCAATGTGGAGATGGAACTGGGACTAACTTCCTGGATCAAGGACAACAAGAAGTCCTTTTTTAAATACACAGGGGGCAAAAAGAAGGTACCGGGTAATGTGGGGCCCCTGCAAGACACACTGGAAATTTGGTCATCACACCAGATGACAAAGCTAACCTTTTTAACAACTTCTTTGACTCCATTTTCCTGAGCAGGGACCAGATCAGCCCCCCCACCGGGACCCCCTCACACCCCAGAGGAGGCACACCTAGGCCAAGGGTCAGTGAGGATCTAGTCAGGGAACTTCTGGAGGGACTGGATGTATTCAGATCAGCTGGTTCAGACGATCTCCACCCCAGAGTGCTGAGGGAATTGGCTGAGGTCATTGTGGGACCCCTGGCACAGCTTTATGAGCACTTGTGGTGCTCTGGTGTGGTGCCAGGGGACTGGAAGAGGGCCAATGTGGTTCCCATCTTCAAAAAAGGGAGGAAGGAGGATCCGGAAAACTATAAGCCAGTTAGTCTTGCCTCGATCCTGGGTAAGCTTTTTGAGAGAATTATTCTGGCACGTGTCCACGAGGGGCCAGCGGGGGAGGTTATGCTTAGGGGCAACCAACACGGGTTCGTTAGGGGCAGGTCCTGTCAGACCAACCTGGTGGCCTTCTACGACCAGTTCACCAAATCCTTAGATGCATGGGTAGCACTGGATGTAGTCTTCCTGGACGTCCGGAAGGCTTTCACCCCTTTCTCATTAAAAAACTGGGGGACTGTGGTGTCAACATCTTCACAGTCAAATGGGTCACCAACCCAGGGAGTGGTGGTGGATGGGTCATTTTCGACCTGGGGGGATGTGGGCAGTGGTGTCCCCCAGGGCTCGGTCCTCGGGCTTGCACTGTTCAACATCTTCATCAGTGACTTGGATGAGGGGGTAAAAAGCACCCTGTTGAAATTTCTTGATGACACTAAGATGTGGCGGGATGTGGGCACACTAGAAGGAAGGAATAGGCTACAATCGGACCTAGACAGGTTACAGGGGTGGGTGGATGAGAACAGGATGGGATTCAACACTGACAAGTGCAAGGTGATGCACCTGGGAAGGAAGAACTGGCACCATACCTACAGGCTGGGGAACTCCCTTCTCATCAGTGCAGAGGCAGAAAAGGATCTTGGAGTCATCCTTGATGCCAAAACGAACATGGGCCGGCAGTGTGGGGATGCAGTCAGGACGGCCAGCCACACCTTGTCATGCATCCACAGATGCATCTCAAGCAGGTCCAAGGAGGTGATCCTCCCCCTCTATGCGGCACTGGTCAGGCGGCAGCTGGAGTACTGCGTCCAGTTCTGGGCGCCGCACTTCAAGAGGAATGTGGACAACATGGAGAGGGTCCAGAGGTGGGCCGCTCACATGATCAGGAGGCAGCAGGGCAGGCCTACGAGGAGTGGCTGCGGGACCTGAACCTGTTCAGCCTCCACAAGCGAAGTCTGACAGGGGATCTAGTGGCCTGTTACAAACTAGTCAGAGGGGACCAGCAGGCATTGGGGGAGTCCCTGTTCCCCTGAGCACTACCAGGTATGACTAGAAATAACAGTCACAAGCTGGCAGAGGGTAAATTCAGACTAGACATCAGGAGGCAGTACTTCACTGTCAGGGTGGCTAAGATCTTGAACCAACTTCCAAGCGAAGTGGTGCTGGCTCCTACCCTGGGGGTCTTTAAGACAAGGCTAGACAATCACCTTGCTGGGGTCTTTTGACCCCAGTACTCTTTCCTGCCATGGCAGGGGGTCAGACTTGATAATCTGCTCAGGTGCCTTCTGACCCTACTAACTATGAAACTATAAACAAATAAGACAACCAAGACATTCACTGGGTCAACCCCCTGGTTAATTCTTTCCCCCCCTACAATTTTGTTACATATTTTATTATTCATACAAAAATGAAGCTTCTTCTGAAATAAAAACCAATATTAAAGTATGCTTTCAAGCAGAAAAAGCACTCAACCACCACCTACAAAGAGATACTGCATTCCCATGGCCTAATATGGAAATCAACTACTAACTTTCAGTAAGATACTTTGTAGCCTGTTGCAAAGGGTAAAGCTGAACTTGACTCTTTTCCTTATCTCTTACTTCATTAGCTTAACATTTTATAAAGAGTTTTGAATTCATAAAGAAGTAGGGCTGGAAGTGATCTCCAGAGGTCATCTAGTCCAAACCCCTGCCTGACGCAGGATCATCCCTATCCAAACCACCCCATACTGTTTTAGATTATGGTTTGTGTTTCCCAACTGGTGTGCTGCTGCACACTGGCGTGCCATGAGGCACACCCAGGTGTGCTGTGGAATTTTGGGCTGGAGCCATTCCCTCTGCCGCCGTGGACACACAGAGAGACAGGGGGCATGGCTCCAGCCAGTGACTTGCATCTGCGTGCTGTGTTCAGCTGCCCTCCCCACCCCGCGCTCCATGCCTGACCACTTGCCAGCTCCCTTCTCCCCCACCCCCCATGCTCCGCATTTGGATAGTTTGCTGCGGGCTGGGAGAGGCCCAGTAAGTGTGCTGCCAGAACCAAAAGGGTTGGGAAACGCTGAGCTAAACTGCATAAGCCTACCATCAACCCTGACACAACACAGATGTAGCACCCTAACCTGCCACATGGGAACCACAGTAGCCAATATCCTGCTTCTATGAAACATTGTCAATATATGCTCAAGAGCTCCTGTGTAGAGGGCCACAATTAGTGCAGGGCAGTCCAGATCCTGCAAACAATTATACATATCTTAATCTCACATAGCATGAACTGCCCCTTTGACTTCAGTTGGAGTAAGTTATAGATATGCATTAGTTTTTCCAGGATGCAAATGTTGTAGGTTATTGGAACAGAGAACCTATGGTTCCTGCTACTAAGAGAAAGAAAATGGAGGCAAACTGCTCAGGCAGTCAAGAGGAGGTCTAGCTATAGAGTGATAGGTGGCCAGAGCCCTTTAAATGAGAAGTGCCTATTACTGTGTTAGTAGCACAGTGGTAATCCAAGAGGAGAGTAACCTGGGGAAGCAGCACGAGAAGAACTGCAGTGTTAGCTCTGCTACTATAGGCCATCCTGCTGGGTGGTACGCCAAGCATGTTAGACCTGCAGACTGCCCAGGGAATCATATGACAGGAAAGGGGCAAAGCTTTGGAGCATATAAGCTAAAGCCGGAGCAAACACTCTTGGCCCTGGAGGCTGAAGGGAAAAGAGCTCTGTAGGAGGATGCCTGCGGCTGAGAAACTGACTGATATTCTGTAATGTTAGGGAGCCATAAGTAGAAGGCTGGCAGGGGAGTCGAACCAGTATGGATAGTGATTGCCTTAGAGAGCCAGCAGGTTTAGAGAATTAAGTTGCAGCTTTATGTACTGTGTTTGAGTTTTTCATCAACAGCTTGGGCAGGACTAAAAAGGGGTGAAAGGTGGTCCCAGTGGTATGCAAGGGGCATATGGGTGTATGGAGTGCTGCCAGAGGGCAGGGGCTTGATTGTGGCAAGAGAGAAATAAAAGCCTGGGAGAGACAAAATACAGGTCAAGGACTCATAGACCATGAGGGGCAGAAACAGGGCTTGTGAGTCTATAGCCCAAGAGGGGCAGAAATGGGGTGAGAGGGCCCACAACCCAAAAAGGGGTGGAGATTGGGGCCAGAGGGCCCACAGCCCAGATACCAAGAGGTTGAGACAAGGAATGGAGTCCAAGGAGCCAGACCCAGCATAGTGGATTTAGGTCAAAGGGACCAGCCAGAGAAGTGGGAGTATGAGCCAGGAAAGCTGAGGTCCCAACAAGGGAGTGGAGGTCTAAGGCAGCCTGGTGATGTGGGGCAAGGTGCCCACGTAAATGATAATTGTAAACTCCTGCAAGGCATGGGCAAAGCTGTAGAAGAGGTTTGGAAGCCATGAATAGCTCCTAAGGCATCAGGTACCCTTGGGGCATGTGTGGGCCAAGATAGCCCAGCTAGCAGAAGAGGACTAGTTACAGCATGCTCTGAGACCCTTGGCAGCCTCCCTTCCTAAATTTCATTAACAGGATTGAGGCATAGCAGCCGAGAGCAAAGGGAGGGTACCTTAACACGGCGCAGGAGTCAAGTCACCACCAGAGAGAGTAATGACCACCCTTGGGGTGCAGGTCCTGTTACAGTTATCAAATGACGGGAAAAGACAGCTCCCTTGAAAAAGGTGTTTTTTCTTTTATTAGCATTATGGTAGCATCTACACCCCCATTCACTGAGCAGGGCCTTCCTGTCCTGAATGTTGTACAGACAAATTACATACAGTCCCTGCCTCAAAAAACCTAGGGTACCTATATACATGCTGGTTTACATTCTAATTAGAACATGTCAAAGCAGACTTGATTAATCGAGTTTGCTCTGCACTCCAGTGTGGCCTCATCATCATATGTATAAGCTCCTGCAAGTTTAAAAATGGCTTGAATGAGGTTTAGATTCTGCCATTTTTAAACCTGCAGAAGCTTAATATGCTTGATGGTAAGGTGTTTTAGCTAGAGTGGCTCTCTGGGAACAACTCTAATTAAAAAGCTCTCCCCCCAGCCCTGAGCATGTGTATAAGCAGCCATTAACTCTGAAGGATAAGCCAGATTCAGGAAAAAAGAGAAGAGAGGTGATGATAGAGGTGGAGAGCACAGGAAGACAATGAAATAACACTGGTAAACATGACAGACAGTTGTCCTGGCACATAAGCTGTCTAATAGGTGTCCATATTTTTGTAGGCAAACTTGTAACGGGTCAAAGAGTTGCAGCAGTGCTGCTGTAAGCAATGTAGTATAGATTGTTGTGACTGTTTTGTTTGTTTGTTTGAAACAAGTGTCATATCAGATCTCAGCCTACTGTGATTGAGACCTAGCTAAATGCAGTGTCCAAGTAGCCTGGCATCCTCTTTTAAGTGATAGGATTCTGCATTACATTGTGTCACACTGCACAGAATTATCTTTTATTAAAACTTTCTCTACATGGGGGAGTTTTTTCAGCATAATTAAAAATGTGAATTTAAATCAGTACATTTTGTTTAGTATAGACCCCTTACCCCTGTGTAAACACTCTAGTCCCAATATTGGAGTGCTTTTTTCTAGTTTAGTTTATCACTTGGGTGAGGTTTACACTAAATAGAAAAGGGGGGAAAAAGCTCCTCTCTCACAGGAATATGTATACATAGGGGATTGTGCCAGTGAAATTGGTAAAATGTTCCTATTTAGACAAGAGCTCTGGCCTACTTGATAACAGGCCAAAGCCTGTTGTGAAGTGGTCAGTAAGGCTAGCCGCACCTTGTCGTGCATCTACAGATGCATCACAAGCAGGTCCAGGGAGGTGATCCTTCCCCTCTATGTGGCATTGGTCAGGCCACAGTTGGAGTACTGTGTCCAGTTCTGGGTGCCGCACTTCAAGAGGCATGTGGCCAGCATTGAGAGGATCCAGAGGAAGGCCACTCACGTGGTCAAGGGGCAGTGGCGCAGGCCCTATGAAGAGAGGCTAAAGAGCCTGAACTTATTCAGCCTCCTCAATAGAAGGCTGAGAGGGGATGTGGTGGCTATTTATAAACTCACCAGGAGGGGACCAGCAAGAATTAGAGGAAGCTCTGTTCCCCTGGGCACCACCCAGGGTTACTAGGAATGATAGCCACAAATTGTTAGAGAGAAGGTTCAGGCTGGACATCAGGAGACCTTACTTTACAGTTAGGGCTGCCAGGCTCTGGGATGGGCTTCCAAGTGAGGTGGTGCTCTCTCCTACCTTGGGGGTTTTCAAGAGGAGGCTGGACAGATATCTGGCTGGGGTGTTATGACCCTGGCACCCGTTCCTGCCCAGGCCAGGGGGTCGGACCTGGTAATCTGTTTAGGCCCCTTCCAACCCTAAACACTACAATACTATGAAGCCTTCTGGGCTGGATGCATGGCTCCAAACTCTGCCCTGTACCATGCCCCATGCCTCACAGGTGGTATTTAAATATTGTCCCTTTCATGAGGTCTTGGGCTAACTCAGCCTTTTGTGGTTACTAGGCTCTCTGTGCCCCCTGTCACTGGGCCCTCTGGCACTGGGCTAACTGCACCCTCTGGCACTGGGCTCACTGTGTGCCTGGTCCTGAGCCCCCTAGTGCTGGGTTGTCTGCACCCCTGTCGCAGCACTCCCTGGGGCTGGGCTCGCTACACCCACTCTGGCACTGAGCCCTCTCTGGAGCTAGGGCTCTACACACTATTGTGTCCCAATGAGGCCTCCTCCTCCCCTATTAGCCTCATCCCAGTCCACCGGTATAAAGGACAACATAAACACAAGTCTCTGGGCTACAACATAACAATAACAATAAGACTGGAGGCCACACTCTGCCCCTTTAAGAAGGCAAGCTTCTCCCTCAGTACTGTATGCCTCCTAGCCCAAGGTACCTAATGAGCTCCTGGAGCCCTATTAATCTTGCAGGCCACAGATCAGGCTCCCAAACATCCCCAAGTAGCTCTTTCACACAGGAGCTGTTCCCCTTGGTGAGTGCCAGAGAACTAACCCCTGCCAGCCTTAGTCCCAGGACTTATATATTCCCAGGGCCCTGCCTTCTTCTGGTCAGCTGACTGTGTGCAGGTGCCAGCTGATTTCTTCATTAGCTTGCTGCCCAGGCAACCTGCAGCTATGGAACTCTGCCTTACTCACAGGGCTCTCTAGCTAGGCTGCTTTTGCTCTTAAAGGAGCAAGCTCACCTTAATGCCCTGCAACAATACAGAAATAAATATTTCTAAAAAAAAAAGTGGTCTCCTGAGTATCCATCAGAGACAGGATGCTGTAGACCTGACAAGGGCATAAAATGATTTTGATGCAATTAGTATGTAAAGTCTCATTGAATTTAATAGGTTTTCACACAATATGGAACCTTAAAATGTATTCAAAACCCTTTTGGAAAAAAGATGATCTTCATTTTATTGCAGCTTTTTGAATTAAAATTACTTGGCCATGTAAATTTAACTAGCAAAAGGTACCAGCTAATATGGTGTCTGATAATTAGCTAAAGTAAAGAAGAGAATATACATTCCAGGGAAGGGATAGACAGTAGATCAGTGGTCTCCAACCTTTTTAAGCAAGAGATCATTTTTGGCATTTAAAAGAAACCCAAGATCTACCCCTCCCCCACCTTACAGTGACAACCCTTACATCTACCCCTTATAGCAGGTAAGTCTGTGGGGAGGGAAGGGGGAAAGATTGAGGCAGAGAGAGAAAAAATTATTTGGGGGCATGCCTCCCCAGAAGATAAGTCTGTGGGAGAAGGGGTGGGGGGAGGGGAAAGGGCTATGGGGGTGGGGGCAGATTGAGGCCCCAGCCCTACCCCCACTTCCTCCATCACTGCTGGGGCCTCTATCAGCCCCCTCCCCCCCAATGACAGGGAGGGAGGGAGTGGGGCTGGATCAGGCCCTGTACAGCCGGGGTGCGGGATGGAGCCATGAGCGGCTGCTCTGGGAGCAGCGGGGGGCAGGGTGGAGGGACGGTGGGGGAAACATGCAGCCTGGGAGGGCACGGGATGGGGGCATGTGCCCCTGGATCAACATGCCAGCTGGGTCAGCTGCTGCTGCAGTTGTGGCTGGGGCTTGGAGTGGAGCTATGCGGGGGGCTGCAGGCACCCAAAAATTCACTGTAGTGCCTCCCCCCATAGCCGACCCTTCCAATGTCACCGCCATTGCCCAGCCCAAGCCCAGCTCAGCACAGCCCAGACCACTGCTGTGAAGAGCGTGGTACTGCCAGCCCTTTCCCCTGCCTCCTCCCCCCCCACCCCAGGATCTGTACATGGTTGTGGGGTGGGCTGGGGCTGGAAAGCAGTGGAATTCTGGGCTCTTCACAGTGGCAGTCTGTGCTGCGCTCAGGCTGGATTGTGGTGGCAATGCTGGGAGGGTGGGCTATGGGGGGGTTACAGTGAATTTTTGGGTGCCTGCAGCCCCCCATTCCTAGTGCTGCCTGGTGCACTTGGACCCCAGCCCACAATGGCAGCTGGCATGTAGGTCCAGGGGCACATGCCCTCCCAGGCTGCGTGTCCCCCCTCCCCATGGCACCCGGATAAGCCACTTGTGGCTCCATCCTGTGCCCCAGCTGTGCAGGGCCTGCCCCTGCTCCAGCCCCACTCCCTCCTTTCCTCACAGCTGTTGCAGCCGCTTGAGCTGTCTGGTGTTTGGGGAGGGGCATGTACCCCCACATCTGTGTGCAGGGGAAGCAGCTAAAGTTGTGGGCTGGTCTTTGTGCCCTGAGCCCCACTGCAGCTGCCCCAGGAACAGCCTGATGCCACACGTGTCCTGCCACTGGGCTGAGCCTCGTCCCCTGCCCGTCCAGCAGCAGGACACAGGTGGCATCAGGCTGCTCTCAGGTGGGCTTCAGCAGGGCTCAGGGTACAAAGCCCAGCCTGCAACTACAGTTGCCTCTGCTGCACACAGATGAGGAAGCCCTCTCTTCCCCTTCTTCCCCCCACACCCCTGGATGAGTTGCTCAGGCTCAATCCTTCCACCATCCACCCAGCTGGGCCCCCAACTTACCCCTGCTCCTGCATCTGCAGCACTGTCCCTCACCACAGGGACCTTGATCAGGCTCCCACCCCTTCCCTCCCCCATGGACAGACCTGTTGGGCTGGGGGTGGGACACATGCATGCATGCAAGCGCCCACTCAGCCTCCCACCCCAGTCTTGGATCAACTCCAAGGGGCTCCAAGATCTACTGGCTGATCAAGACCACCGATTGGTGACCACTGTTGTAAACTATAAAGCAGCAAATGCAGCAACTTGCCTCGGTACCAAAATATGACTATCAAATGTTTGTCCTGGGTGTGGAGTGCCTGGTTGTGAAAAGACATTGCCCACTAGGAAACTGAAGAGCAAGAACAGAAAATGTGGGAGCCCCAGGAGTGGAAAAGAAATAGGATGCCTACTAGGCTTGTGCAAAGTGGCTAGTATTCGCTTCAGATTCAGCCAATTCGGGGGACAGTAATTCAATTTGGTGATTTGAATCACCGCCCTGAATTGATTTGGTCAAATCTGCTTCGGAAGTTCGGCTGCTGCCGAATCTCTGAATCAGCCAGGCCCATCCCTGGGGGGGGGGGTGCCAAGCGGCTTGTGCAGAGCCCCTCATTCAGTGTAGGGCACTGGGGATCACCCCCATGCCCAGCAGTACCTGGTGAGTGGGGCTTTTTTTTAAAGTACCGGGAGCTGGGGCAGGCAGGGCTGGGGGAGCAGGCAGGGGCTGGGGGCTGGCTGGGGTCCCCCCATGGTCCCCTCCCCCAGGCCCACCTTCCCTGCCTCCTACTTACCTGCTCCAAGTGCAACTGCAGCTCCCTACTGCAGCAGCGGAGACTGCCCGAATCATCGAAGCTCTCCAAAGATTTGGAGAGCTTTGAATCTATTTGGACCTTTTAATTAGTCCCCTGATTCAATTTAGATTTGGAGATTCAGCCACTGAATCGGGTTGAATCTCCTCTAAATTGAATCACCACCTGAAGCTTTGCACAGCCCTAATGATTACCAGAATAATGGTTACACATCCTGGTAAAACTGAGATAGTGAAGATGTGCTTGAAGCACCATAAGAAGGAAAGTTATGAAAAGCAAGATACATGTCTCAGAGCATGGAGGTGAACTGGATGAGCTCTTAAAACAAAGATAAACTCTCCCCCAGTTTGAGATGAGGACTTAGGCTTCTTTTCAGGCAGATGCTGGGGACCTGTGGATGACTTTTGATAACTGTCAGCAAGCTGAAGAGTGTGTCAGAATCAGAGGAAAAATCCTGGTGGCATTGACAATCCAACTGTCAAATTGGGTGGGACTGAGGATGTGGGGACAGGTAAAAAAATGGTGGAGCAGGCTTGTAGTAGGCCTGGATCAAAGGATCTGAGCAGGGCAATCAAGAAGCAGTGGGCTACATGCAAGGCCATTAGGCAGCTGTCCAAGAACCTTGACCCCTCCTGATGCTTGAATACAGCCCATGAAAACAAGTAGAAAGAAGTAGCTTGAGTAGATACTGAAAACGAGCATGGAAAGCATCAATGTATGGTGCAAGAATGGGAACAGACTTCATTCTTTATGGAAATATGATTGGCTGGGATTTGGATGCTACCCTGGAAGTATTTTGGTGGTTACAACTCTTCAACAAGATAGCAAAAAACAGGGAGGGACTGGGAAGACTTCCATGTCATGAATGTGGGGTCACAATCAAGAGATTTCATGCAACGCCTGAATCAGAGTGCTCTAAGAGCATTTATACACATACATATGTCTGTTCCAGTGTGCCAGAAATCCAGTGCATCAGAGCAGACTCGATTAATTGAGTCTGCTCCGCATGTGAGCTGATACACCTGGTGCTGCGTTGCATGCATTTGTAGAAACAGTGCAATGTGCATCAGTGCTGAGAAAATGGTAGTGGTGTATTTTTGAACTAAAACAACTTCAATGTGTTTTAGCTCCAAAGTGCACCAGTGCCATTTTCTCAGCACTGCTGTGCATTTCACCATTTATACAAGTGCGTGTAGAAATGTGCTAAGAGTTTGACAGCTACTAGAGGAGGGTCACATGATGCTGAAAGGGACCCTTCTTTCTGATGCCCAATGATTGGGCTGGAAGCTAGAAAACATGAGTGACCAGACCTCTCAGTCCTGAGTCAGAAAACATCCATGAACTAGGCATGGAAAATACAATGTGAGCACATTGTACACCTATCCTGAGACTAGGCAAGGTTGTAGAGGAGAAGTACGGTATATAGCATGGTGGTCTTGGGGCCCAGTCAGCCCTGTACAATGGGCAAACCCAGTACAGCTGTGGCCAGTTAGCACTGAAGAGGGACAGGAGAAGCTCCATAGGTTGGGACTTGGGAAAGGGAGCTAGAACCATCAGTTTCCCAGGGAGGTAGCCCTTAATGCCAGCATCCCTGCATGTAGGACCATGAGCTGAGGAGCAGTTGGGTTTCTTTGGTTTTTGGTCTCTTGAACACTGTTGAAAAGACTCCAAAAGGAAGCCCTCTGTCTTCTTTATCTATGAAGAACAGGGATGTTAAAGCTGAAAGTTGGGAGAGAAAGAATCTGGGAAATTGAAGATTAGTTTGGCTTTGGTCACTGACTCTGAAAAAGGATGGGAACTATTTATTTATTTATTCATTTGGTTTACGTGCCACCATCCTGACTAAAGCTTGGGACAGTTTACAAAAGAGAGCCAATGGATTATTAATATAGCCTACTGAGCATAAACATGATCAGTCCAGAGGACCAAGTCACAAAAGGAGACCGGTGCATGACCTGGAGAGAAACCTGATAAAGGGTAGTGGCTAAGGACTGACATCTGCAACACCACACACCTGCATGAGGGGATGCTTCAAGTAAAAGTTAGCCCCTTTATAAAGGAGTTATTTTTATAAGCTGTTCCTGCTCAAGTTACCCCCTTACCCCTTCTTCACACACCCTTTTAATAATAAAGGTGAGGGGATGACAACTTACTTCTAGAGAGAAGTTGCAATTCCTTTCCTTGTGCAATGAAAAATGAATCTCTTGATACTATGCATGTGAGAGACTGACACTTCTAGCTTAGAGCCAGATTCCCACATTCTGCTACATGCTCAGAAGGTCATTCCTAGCCTCACAGCCTGAATCACTCCACTCCCAGTTTGGATACGTTGGGACACGGCCTTTCTTTTTCTTTTGTTCTGCCTTTGTACAGCACTTAGCAAAAGGAGGTTTATGACAAGGACTTTAGGCCATCATGTTATCACAGATAATCATGGATGGGTTAACACTTAGCCTAAGGTGCAACATGGTAACAATGGTAACATTGAGGGTGGGAATGTGTGGGTTGGATACATTCTATTTAATTACTTTTCCTTTCTTCTTGCAGGAGACAGAAGTGCCCCTGGAAAGCCTCACTCCTTATGCCTATCCTGAAGTTTCAAGCAAGGACATTGCTGAATGATGTGTGTAGCAGGGCACTAAGTGCCTGCTACTTTTGGAGCAGTGAGGAGCCCAGGCGCCTAGGTGCAGGTTGCTAGGGCAACTGGAGGGAGCCAGTGACCCCCACCTGCTAGCGGTTGGCTGACCAGAAGGGGCAGGGCCTGGCTCCCATTTAAACCCCATGGCTGAGGCCAGGCTGGTAGTTCCCTGCTGGCAGCTAAGGGGGAAGGAGCTTTTCCCGAGCAAGTAGAGGGAAGAGGCCTGAATGCATAAGCAGCTTGATCCTGGTGAGAGATGGAGCACCCTTGTGGTGGTTTGAATGATGTTTCAGCCACGTGGCATGAATTTATGTTATAGCCCAGGGGCAGGTGTTTTGTTTGCTTTTTCACAGGAGGTTTGAGTGAGGCTATTAGGGGTTGAAGGAGGCCTCATAGGGGACCCAGAGAGGGTGAAGTGCGAGACGGGGCTGCAGAGAGCCCGAGTGTCCAGAGAGGGCGCAGTGCGAGACTGAACAACGTCCGATCCATCTGCGAGGCTTGGGGTGTGGTAAAGGGGTAGTTGGAGCCACGCATAGCCCATAAGGCTGGGGTGCACCAAAACACCCATTACAGAACTCGACCAGTGTCCAACAGGATAACTGTGTCCAAGAGGACGGAAAGGCAGCCTCTCTATTATACATTAACATCAAAGACATGGTGGGTGAGACTTGAGGGTGCTTTTAGGCTAACTTGGCACAGTAAAGGGGGCGTTGGGGTTGCCGTGCTCTCCCCTTAGGATTCCCTCCTGTAACAATGTGATAAGAACTGTTATCTAGAGTCTTAGGCCAGGAGAGACCATTATTTAATTTAGTTTAATCTCCTGTACAGTGCAAGCCATGACTCTGGGGTTTTGTTTGTTTGTTATATATTTTTGGAAAAATGTTCACGTATCAGGTCAAATTAGCCAGATTAGTTCTAAATCCTTGGAATTGTTCAAAAACCTTATGTGGCCCTACTACCGGCAAGTATCCTCCACCCCAGACTTTTCAGCTTGGGGCTTCAAATACTTCCAAATCCTTTGGTAGGCATCCTACATGCAGGCCCAAACCCGGAGGCTTGGGGTTCAGATGCCCCTGAATTTCATTTGCCCCCAGCCATCTGGCTGCAGGAACAAGCTAGGGAGGAGTCTCCCATTTCCATTAAGTTGGCATGTAGCCAAGATCCTCTCACTGGGAGCTGGTCAATGGGAAGCTAACTATGAGGCTTTCAGAAGGAGTGCTGTCTGCATGCAGACAGGGGTGCACCCTTCACTACACAGTGCCAATTTCATTGCATTTCAGCTCAGGTATCCGACCAGTGCAGCAAACCACACTTGATCTTGGCCCACAAGAGGCCAGAAGTAACCTGGTTACTCATAAACTGAGTGCAAATAGCTTAAGCCTGCCTCAACCAAATCGAATCAAGGCTGGGTGCCTTTCTGAAAGAAGAGTGCAGGAAAGGGAGAACTCACCACTTCATGTGGCAAGTTTACTCTACTTTGCTAATAGTTATTAGTCATTAATAAGCAGAGAGCAGTTGCTCTGAGATAAGGCAGTCCCACTCCTGAGCTACTTAAGGAGGCTTTTCTGGGAGCTAGTTGCTTTGGGTGTCTGATTGGTGCTTAAATATTTGCCTAGTGCCTGGTGTATGTGTGGGTTTTTTTGTTTGTTTGTTTGTTTTTCTCCTCCCTGCACCCACTCCCCCTTCCCCTGATGGAGTGACTGATTGACTGGGCTTGCTCTCAGAGGGGCTGGATTAGCTAACTGAGACCTGGAGATAGGCTAGGCAGCCCCCAGCAAACAAACAGAGTTTGCCTAGGGCGTTTACTGTATGAGGGAGCAGGAGACTCTGTATGTGAGTGTGTCAGCATGCACAAAGTCCCAGGTACAGATGTTTGGTATCTGGATTTTTCTGGTATTTTCTCCCCCCACCTTCACCCCTTTTTTAATTTCCTTGCAGTGTAGGTGTCCTCCAGGTAGCAAAGGAGGCATAAATGGAGGCTGGGTCAGCACTTATGAGCTGCATGGGATGTGTCATGTTTGTGTTCTTCCCAGAGGGTTAAGACCATTTTATTGGTACCAAGTGTAAGCTGGCATCTGACTGGGAGGAAAAGATTCAAAGGTTGGAAGCACAGATATCCATGCTCCATTGTATCAAGGAAAAGAAAGGTTACTTGGACAGGACTTATGAGAGGTTGGTACTGGACAGGGGAAAGGGAAATGAGTAGTCACATTGTTGCCAGCACAAGGTGCCCGAGGGAGGCAACAATTGGGTTCGTTGCCCAGTGTGCATCGCGCCAAATAAACACACTGGGGGGAAAAGCAGACAGAATTTATTTGAGCTCAAGTAAAAGGCACAGGGAGACTGTATGGTCTCAAATCCTGCACACTTAGCCCTGCAACAGTGTGTTTTTATACCCCGGTCAGTTTTCCTAGTGATTTTCCACCAGCTGGCCCCCCTCTTCCTCCCCTTTCCCTCCTCCCTTCTCTCTCCAAGCGGTGCCCTTGCATTCCACAGAAAACAGTTTTAGCTCGCCTGTTTTCCAGAAGGACAGGAGATTGCAGGCGCCATAGAAAGGGTTACAAAGGTTGGGAAAGGGGCGGGGGGGTCCTGGCTTGTCTGAGCCCGGAGCAGAAGGACTTCATCGACGCTCATGGTCTTCCATCCCTCTGAGTTACCCGGCGTTATGCCCAGTAACACCAACAACATATTGCCACTTCTTCTCAAGAGAGGAAGGGGCCAAAACTGAAGAGGAGCACATTCAAATCAGTAGCCGTTTTCAAGCACTCTGCAGTGAAACAACTGAGGAAAAAGCTGTGGAGAGGACATCTAGTGCAGAGTATTCAGCAGTCTACAGTGCAGGAAGTGCAGGGCCCTAAGGACATGGACTCTAGGACCACTGGAACAAGAAGGAAGGGAAGAGTGGTGGTAGTGGTCAAGGAATCTCTTTTGCAGGGACAGAGGCACCAGTTTGTTATCCAGATTTGGAGTCCTGGGAGGTATGCTATCTGCCTGGAGTCCACATTCAGGATGTTATAGAGAGACTACAAAAGCTCATCCATCCTTCGAACCATGGCCCTTTCCTGGTTTTCCATGTAAGCACCAACAATACTACCAGGAATGACATCTGAGCTGATCAGAGGCAACTGCTAGGCTCTTCACAGGAGGGTTAAGGATCTTCGGGAGCTTCTCATTGATCCTCCTTGTGGAAGGCAAGGGACCATTGTATCCTGGAAGTAAATTTGTGGCTGAGATGGTGGTGTCAACAAATATGAAGGTTTTGGATTCTTTGATAATGAGTAGAAGTTCTGAGGAAGAAAACTGCTATCAAGACATGTGATCCATCTGATGAGAACTGAAAAGAACATTTTTGGGTGTTGTCTGGCCAGCCAAATAAGAAGGGCTTTAAACTAGGTTCCACATGGGGATAGTAATTAAAACCCTCCCACAACACAGCAAACATTCCAGAGGGGAAAGGACCGGAAAAAGCCACTCCACTTTGGGAAAGGACCAGAGAGCCACAGGACAGCAACTAGTGGTGCAAAAGGAAGGTAAGTAAGTCAAAATGCAGAATGTCTAATGTATGTATACAAATTAGAAGTATGGGAAATAAAAAAAGATAAGCTGGAAGATGCAGCCTGTGAAAAGAACTGTGACCTGACTGGTATCACAGAAACCTGGTGGGATGGCTCTTCTGACAGGCATGTCAACACTGAGGGTTACACTCTATTTTAGAAAGATGGGGCACAAAGAAAAGGTGGTGGTGTTTCCTGGTATGTCAAGAAAAGATTTACTACTTCCCTGGTTCAGGGGGAAGAAGACAGCAGAGCAGAATGCATTTGGGTGAAGATGAAAGGAAAATGGATGCCGCACCAATATAATGGCGAAGATTTATGATAGGCTACTTCTAGGAAGAGGAGGTGGATGAGGCATTCTTTAAGGAGGTGGCAAATCTATCCAAAAGTTAAGGGATGGTACTGATGAGAAACTTTCATTTTTCAGACATCTGCTGGAAGAAAAACATAGCCACGCATAAAATGTGGAACTAGTTCTTAACTTGTGTGTAGGACAACTTTCTGTTCCAGAAAGGGGATCATCTGTCTTGGATCTTGTCCTGACCAATAGAGAAGAAACAGGTGGAAGACGTGACGATAATGGGCAACTTGGGAAGTGATCAGAGTATGATAGAATTCCAGATCCTAACCTGGGGAAATCATAAAGTCAGCAAAATCAGGAGGCTAGACTTCAAAAAGGCAGATTGCATCTGATTCAAGGAATTATCTTTCCATCATACCATGCCTATTAAGACTGAAGGATAAAGTCACGCAGGAGGGCTGAGAGCTTCTAAAGGACCCAGTACTGGAAACCCAGCAAGAAACTGTTCCATCGTGATAGAACTACAACAAAAATAGCAGAAAACTACTGTAGCTGCACAAGGGGCTTCTAGGATGCCTCAAATGCAAAAGGAAAGCATATAGGCAATGGTAAGATGGGCAGATCACCAAGGAAGTGTACCCAGAAATAACAAGAACCAGCACAGACAAAATGAGGAAGGCAAAGATAAAGATTGAGCTGTACCTGGTGATGGAGGATAAAGACAAGAAAAAGAAATCATATAAGTGTGTTGGCCAGAGAAGAGAGACCAAGGAAGCTGCTGGTCCACTGTCACCTAGCCAGGGGGAACAGAAGGGAGAGCTACTCAACAGTTAGTTTGCCTCAGTCTTCACAAAAAATATAAGATGCAGCCAGACACCTAATGAGGATTATTTGGATAATGAAGAGGATAAGATGAGAAATGAGATGACAAAAGAGCTTGTCAGAGAGCTTTTGATGGGTCTGAATGAATTCAAAACAGCAGGACCTGAGGAACCAGGGTACTGAAGGAACTCACAGAGAAGATCTTGGAGCACTTGGCAATATCTTTTATGAAGTTGTGGAAGAAGGGCCAAGCACCAGAGGACTGGAAAAGGGCCAGTGTAGTGCCCTTAAAAAAGGCAAAATGGAGGGCTTGAGAAACTACAGATCACTTGGCTTCACCTCAGCACTTGGGAAGTTACTGGAACATATCCTAAGGAAGACTATGGCAAGCATCTTTAGGAAAGACTGATCACAAACAACCAGTATGAACTTATTCTTAATAAGTTGTGTTAAACAAAACTCAATCTCCTTCTTTGACATAGTAACTACTTGGAGGGATGAAGGTAATGCTGTTGATATAGTGTATCTGGATTTCAGCAAGGCTTTTGACAAGGTCCCACAAAGTTTTCATAAATAAATTGGAGAAATAGGGGTTGGAAAAAATTACTATAAGGTGGATAGACAACTGGCTGAATAACTGCAAGCCAAGGGTAATTAGTAATGCAACGAGAGGAGTCTTACAGAGGTTTGTACTGAGCCCAGCGTTGTTCAACATTTATTAATGATTGGGATGCTGGCATAAAAAGCTTATTGAGCCAGTTTGCAGATGACAAGAAACTGGGAAGGACTGTAAAGATGTTGGAGGCTCGGAGTATAATTCGGAAGGATCTTGACAGATTAAAAAGTGGGGCTAAAGTTAACAGAAAAAAGTTCAGTGTGGACAAGTACAAGGTTCACCTTGGGGAAGAAAAACAAAAATATAAATACCAAATGGGTGATGCCTGGCTGGCAGCACTATGGAGAAGGATTTGGGAGTCCTGGTAAATCACAGCCTCAATATGAGCCTGTAGTGTGAAGCAGCTGCACAAAAAACAAATACAGTTTGGGATGCATCAACAAGCATTAGATGCAAGACATGGGAGGTGATAATGCCTCTCTACTAGGCACTAGATAGGCCTCATCTAGAGTATTGCATGCAGTTTTGGGACCCCATTTTAAGAAGAATGTGTAGAAGTTGGAGAGGGTCCGTAGGCAGGCGACAAAGACGATAAAGGAAAGCAAATCATGCAAGGAGAGATTGAAAGAGCTATGCATGTTCAGCTTGCGGAGAAGGTACTTAACAGGGGATATGATAGCAGGCCTCAAATACCTGAAGGACTGCCAGAAAGAAGGGGGAGAACATATTTTATTTCTTGCCGCAGAGAGTAGAATGCAGACCAATGGCTTGAAGTTGTAGGAAAGTAGGTTTATATTGGATATTCAGAAAAACTTCTCCACTGTGAGAAAAGTAAGACAGTGGAATAAACTGCCTAGGGAAGCTGTGAATGCTCCATCACTGGAAGTGTTCAAGAAGAGACTGGACAGCCACTGGTCGGGGATGATCTAGGATTAGCTATGCCTATGTTCTATATTAGGTTTTTCCTATGCTTCTGGGCTTTGCTGGTTGCCCCCTGACCCCTTCTGCTACATGTGTCAGGGTGTTTTTAAGTCTTCCAGAGAGGAACTGGATGTTGGATGCAACCAGAGCTGGAGATCTGGATTGACATGTTCCAGCACTCCTTCTGGGATGTAAAGCCAAAGATTCCCTGTTACAGCAGCTTTCCCCTCCACTCGGGTCAAACTGATCACCATACCTGGGGTAAGGAAGGAATTTTACCCCATGATCAGAGTGGTATGGATTGTGAGGGTTTTGTTTTCCTCTGTAGCAGGGAGTGTGGCCCTCTACTTGGGATCTCTTGGGCATATATTAATAACCTTCTACAGAAGAAGGACTTTGGCTGCCATGGTTCCCTGCCTTTACCTGTGGCAGGTTGGTGTTAGGTCTTGTCAAGGTTCACAGTAACTTTACTAAGAGTTTAGATTGTGGCAGGCAAAATATGGCCTGCAGGCTGAATCTGGCCCACCAGGCAATTCTAGCTGGCCCACAGGGCCCCTAAAAACATTAGTAAATTAATATTTATTTGCTCCTGGCTGCCTGTCAAAGCTGACAGGAGTCGGGGGCAGTAGAACTCAGGTGGAGCCCTCAGCAGGATTGAGCAGCCCAGCCCCGGCCCACTCTCAGCCATTTCACTTCCTTCTTGCCCCTGCCATGCTCTAGCACCATGTGGCTCCTGGGAGCATGGGGAGCACAGGGCCATGCTGGTACGTGTGTGTACATGTGCAGGCAGGGGCAGAGTGTGTGTATGTGTGTTCACAGGGTGAGTCCCACATGCATAGCCCACCATAACATGCACCCACACCCCCCCTTGCACTGCCATATGTGCAGACCCTCACACCCACACCTACACCTCCTCACATATCTCGGTCACCTTCCCCCACATACCCACACACCCCCAGCCCCCCACAAACCTAAACACCCCACGTACAATATACAAGAGTAAGACTTCATTTTAAGCTATTGTGCAATCACCTCTGTGTACACTACACAAATGCATGTAAATCAGGACAAAAATCTTTTTTGAAATCAAATTATTGAATGCTGTAGATGTTTGCTTTTTAGAATATAATTTGGTATTTTTCTGGTTCTGAGATGGCAAAACTCCTTGCTGAAAGGAGTACTTCCGGGAGAAGGGGAAGAACTTCTTGTAACAAAGGTTAGGAGTTTAGGGGGTGGGACTTCTGGTCCTAAGATGGCGACAAGAGGGTGAGGCTACCCATGCAGCCCTTGACAGCTTGCCAAAACTTGGTAAGCACCCCAGGGTTAGATTATGGATTTGTATAGGATGGTTTGGAGAGGATGATCCTGCCTCCGACAGGGAGTTGGATTGGTGACCTCTGGAGGTCCCTTCCACCCTACCTCTCTATGATTCTGTGATTCTATTGTTGCCAATCCTGTCTTATTTCCATTTGAATACATCTGTTTTCAGTCTCTAGTCATGGGCCCTTCAGCTAGACTTAAGAAACCTTCAAAAGTTAGCATTTTCTCCTGTGGGAGATACTAGGGCTGTGCAAAAAAGTCTATGGGCCAACAAGAGGCAAAGAGCTGCTTGACCTGGTACTGGCTACAGGAGATGACCTAATAGGTGACCTAGTGATCAATGGGAAGCTGGGTGACAGCGACCATGAGCTGATCACCTTCACCATCTGCCATAAAGCTGGCAAGTCAGTCAGCAACACGGAAGTCCTTGACTTCAGAAAAGCCAACCTTGAGAAGCTCAGGAGGCTTGTCAGTTGGGCCCTAAGGGACCATGACCCTAGGGAGAGGGGAGTTCAAGAAGAGTGGTTGCTCCTCAAGGGAGCGATACTCAATGCACAAGCTAAGTATATTTCATCTCAGAGGAAAGGCAGCAAGAGGGCACAGCAACCCCCCTGGCTCTCCAGGGACCTAGCAGACCTCCTAAGGCTAAAAAGAAAAGCCTACAAAGGATGGAGGATGGGATTCACCTCCAAGGAGGATTATTCTGCACTGGTCCAGTCCTGCAGGGAGCAAACCAGGAAAGCCAAGGCTGCAACTGAACTCCAACTAGCTTTGAGCATCAAGGACAATAACAAGTCCTTTTTCAGATACATGGGGAGCCGGAGGAAAAGCAATGGCAACATTGGTTCAGCAGGGGTCCAGATGGGGCAACTGACAACTGACGCCCAGGAAAAAGCCAACCTATTACATGGGTACATTGCGTCAGTCTTTCATCAGTCCCATGGGATGCCCATGCCCTCTACAGGACAGGGAGGTCCGGTTGGGGGAGATCCCCTGCTCTCCATCAATGCTGACTTCATGAAGAAACACCTTGAGAAGCTGGGTACCTTCAAGTCAGCTGGCCCTGACAATCTACACCCCAGGGTACTCAAGGAGCTGGCGAGCATCATAGCCCAGCCCCTGGCATGGATCTTTGAAAACTCCTGGAGCTCTGGTGTAGTGCCTGAAGACTGGAAGAAAGCCAATGTGGTGCCTATCTTCAAGAAAGGGAGGGAAGTGGATCTGGCTAACTATAGGCCCATCAGCCTGACTTCTATCCCAGGGAAGATCTTAGAAAAGTTTATTAAAGAAGCTGTCCTTAATGGACTGGCCGACGCCAACATCCTAAGGAATAGCCAGCACGGGTTTGTTACGGGTAGGTCTTGTTTGACCCATCTCATTTCCCTCTACGACCAAGTGACCTATCACCTGGACAAGGGAGAAGAGATTGATGTCCTATATCTTGACTTCAAAAAAGCCTTCGATCTGGTATCCCATGATCACCTCTTGGCGAAACTGGCCGATTGTGGCCTTGGGTCCACCATGATCCACTGGCTGGGAAATTGGCTCCATGGTCAGACCCAGAGGGTAGTAATTGATGGCAGTCGCTCATCATGGTGTCCTGTGACAAGTGGGGTCCTCCAAGGCTCTGTCCTTGGACCCATATTGTTCAACATCTTCTTCATTAATGATGTGGACATTGGCCAAGTTCACCAATGACACCAAACTTTGGGGCAAAGCATCCATGCCAGAAGACAGGTGGGTGATCCAGGCTTACCTGGACAGGCTCAGCAAATGGGCGGATGAGAACCTGATGGTGTTGAACACCAAAAAATGCAAGGTTCTCCACCTTGGGAGGAAAAACCTGCAGCATCCTTATAGGCTTAGCAGTGCTAGGCTGGCTAGCACTATGGAAGAAAGACTTGGGGGTCGTCATTGACCACAAGATGAACATGAGCCTGCAATGCAATGCTGCGGTTACTAAAGTAACCAAAACACTGGCTTGCATCCATAGATGCTTCTCAAGCAAATCCCAGGACGTCATTCTCCCCTTGTTCTCGGTCTTGGTGAGGCCACAGCTGGAGTACTGCGTCCAGTTTTGGCTCCACAATTCCAAAAGCATGTGGAGAAGCTTGAGAGAGTCCAGAGGAGAGCCACGCGCGTGATCAGAGGTCAGGAAAACAGACCTTACAATGACAGGCTGAGAGCCATGGGGCTCTTTAGCCTGGAAAAGCGCAGGCTCAGGGGTGAGCTGATGGCCACCTATAAGTTTATCAGGGGTGACCACCAGGATCTGGGGGAACATTTGTTCACCAGAGTGCCCCAAGGTATGACTGAGTCGAATGGTCATAAACTGCTGCGAGACTGTTTCAGGCTGGACATAAGGAAGAATTTCTTTACTGTCCGAGCCCCCAAGGTCTGGAACAGCCTGCCATCGGAGGTGGTTCAAGCACCTACATTGAACACCTTCAAGAGCAAATTGGATGCTTATCTTGCTGGGATCCTATGACGCCAGCTGACTCCCCACCCTTTGGGTGGGGGGCTGGACTCGATCTTCCGAGGTCCCTTCCACCCCTAATGTCTATGACATCTATGAAACTTCGCCGGGTGTTTTGTTTTGATACACTTCAAGCTTGAAACAGCAAAATCAAAATGAAACAAAAGGCTTCAAAACAGGTTTGAAATGAAACAAGGGCACTCAAAATATTTTGAAAGTTTCTAAATGTTTCGAAGCCAGGCTTACTTGGCTTCAGGACTGGTCCCAGGTGGCAGCAGCAGCCTCCTCTCATTCAGCATGCAGATCTGGGGGCCTGCACCCCTGGGAGGGCTGCAGGGCTGTGCTAGACTCCTCCCAGAGGTGCGAGTCCCCAGATCTTTACGCCAGATGAAAGGAGGCTGCAACAGCAGCAATCTTCCCTGATTCCGGGTATGGGCCGCACCCAGTGCTGGTTCCAGGCAGCAACCTGATCCTCTTCTCATCCAGTGCAGATCCAGGGGCTCACACCCCTGGGAGGAGTCTGGCACAGCCTGGCAGCCCTCCCAAGGGTGCGAGCCCCTGGATCTGCACCCCAGATGAGAGAAGGCTCAGGCTGACTCTCCCACCAGGGACCAGCACTGAGTGTGGGTGCCCCCAGCATATGACAAGATCGCTGCTGTCAGCAGCCTGAGCCTCCTCTCATCCGGTACATCACCACAGCCCTCCTGGGGGTGAAGGCCCCTGGATCTGTGCACCAGATGAGAAGAGGCTGCCGTTGCCAGTAAGTGTCAGGACTTTTGCCTTGAACATGTAACCCGGGCACTACTCCAAGAGGTACCCCCTCTCCAATTGAAGGGATCAAAGCAGGTGCACAAGCACTGTGGAAGGTGTAGGGACTCTCCTCTCCCTATAGAGCAGAGCCAGACCACCAATGGGGACTTAACCATATACCTTTTTAATACTGGGAACATAACAGGCATAAATCAGAGGGTATAGTGGACACTACAATGCCCCAAGTGGGCAGGATTCAATGAAGGTTAGACACTTACAATCATTGACAAAAAAACAGGATTAACAAAATATAAAACACAAACAACAGAACAAACAATACGAGTTGGTGAAATAATAAAAAGGCGCAAAATGTCAAATGACAAGGAAATATAGGGCCTTGGTATCTGGAGGGGGAAAACACAATGGCCCCTTTCCATAGCCAGAAGATTTGCTCTTTGTTAGCTCACTCAGCCCAAGTCACCTCAGTTGGAACTTGAACCCAAGTCTCTCACCTCATAGGCAGGAACACTGCCACACAGCTACCCCTGGTGACACTATGCCTAACCTGCTATGGATTTTGACCTTCCTGGAGCCCGAGCCTCACAGTGAGCTGCCTAGCCTCTGGAAGAGCTGGAAGCAGAGCTGGGAACCTCTCAGGTCCCTGCTCAGATCCTTGCTGGAGCAGAGGGAGCCTCTCCTGCTGGCCGTGCACCACAGTGCTGAGGGTCCCACTGCTGCCTGCAGGTCCTGCTCTTTCAGGCTTTTCTGGGGCATTGCTCCTACCCCACTGGCTCAGCTCTGTGAAGCTCCTTCCTTGTTGTCCCTCACTGGTCTCTCCTGAGTTGGCCCACACTGCCCCTTTTATCCCCTCCAGGTGACCCAAGGGGCCAATCGGGACACCAGGGGGGGGGAGTCTCTGGGGCCTGATTGGTGCGGAAAGGGAATCCCAAGTCCTCCAATCATCTTTTGCCTTTTCAAAACCCCTGGGCCAGGTCACTGCCAGCCAGCCTGTCACAAACAGTTTGAGGTGCAGTTTCCTAGAACCCCCTGCACCTACGTCTTTGGAAATTGGCAGGCTTCATGCCCTCAGAAGGGGCTATCATCCCTTCAATTTTCATCCAAATCAGGCAAGAAACAGCAAAGTTTTAAGCATTTTCATGAGTCCCCATTATAGCCTATGGGCGAAATGTCAAAACTCATTGAAACAGTGAAATAGTCTCAACAAAATGAAATGGGACAGTGCTTCAAAATGAAACACTGTCCTTTCTAAGCAGCAAAATGGATGTTGAAACAAAATGATGGTGTTTCACACAGCCTTGGGAGATGCCTCCAACTTGTATAACAGCTGTCATCTCAAAAGCCCTTTTGATTGAGAGCTTAAATTTCGCATTAAAAGCATTCATAGTTTCTAGGGTTGGAAGGGACCTGAGCAGATCATCTAGCCCGACCCCCCCCCGGCCATGGCAGGAAATAATACTGGGGTCAAACGACCCCAGCAAGATGTTCATCCAACCTCCTTTTAAAACCCCCCCAGGGGGGGAGCCAGGACCACCTCTCTTGGAAGTTGGTTCCAGATCCTAGCTGCCTTGACTGTGAAGTAGTTCTTCCTGATATCTAGCCTAAACCTGCCCTCTGCCAGCTTGTGACCATTATTCCTGGTCACTCCTAGCAGTGCACGTGGGAACAGTAACTCCCCCAATGCCTGCTGTTCCCCCCTGACTAATTTATTACAGGCCACTAGATCCCCCAAAGAAACATCTATAACACTCCCTTGCTTTTTTTTTATGTCTTTGCAACAAGGTATTTAGCAGAATTGTCCAAATTGTTAGAATTCTACATGACTGTGCCATGAGTGCCTCTACTATGGCTTCAAACTTGTGCTCTCTAGGCACCACAAGTGTGTGCCTTAAGCCCCTGTGCCACCCCAGCCCCTGCATTCTTTGAAGCCCTCACAAATTATGGGTTTAGGTGTTTTTTTTTCTTTTTTTCTTTGTGTGTGTGCATACTTTAGTAGTTGCCACATCTACTTTACAACATAGGTGCAGAACAATGTTCCATATTCTAACATGGGTCTTATCAGTGCCATATAACAGAGGCAGACAGGTTGTTTGGGTAAGTCTGATATCTTTTATTAGACCAACTCAAATAGCTGCTAGCAACTTGCTAGAAAAATTCTTCTTAGCACACTTTAGGATTAAATACCCTTTATCAGGCTGAGGAAGCATCTGCAGTTGGTGTGTGCTCTTCCTGGGTGGAATGAATAGCAGAGTGGCCAGAGGCTGGTATGCATGCAAGAAAGCTAGTCGGTGAAGATGTAAATTGAGGAATCAATGGGTGAACAGGGGTGGAACAGGGGTGGGGAATGGAAATGAATGTAGCTGGTAAATTGTGGAGAGGTAACCTGCCAGATGTTATGCAGGTTATAATGTGTCATAAATCCGATGCCTATATTTAGTCCATGATATAACAGAGGCATAATTACGCCCACTTTCTTACTTGCTACTTCCCTGTTCATACATCCAAAGAGAGCCTTAGCTTTCCCCCTCCCCTTTCACCAACCTCTTTCTCCCAAGGTGTTCCACTAGTTGCTTATATTGAGGTGTTTGTTCACCATTATTTTCTTTAGAGTAATGTTTTTCCAATACACAGCTCCCTATTGTGTAGAGAATGCAGACCATACCTGTTCCTAGATGCTTAACCCTGCATTTGGCTAAATTAAAACACATTGTTTGAATGGGTTTGATTTACTGAGTAATCCAGACTGCTCTGTGTGTTTATCTTATCTTCACTGGTTGGGCCTCTGCCCATTTGCAATTTATCTGCTGGTTTATGCCTAGCGACTAATATTTTTTTATCTGTCAGTAAATATCAAGAGTAGTACTGGGCTTGATACTGAATCTGGTGAACCACCACTAGAAATGTCCACCATCCACAACTGATTTCCTATCAACCACTGCTGTCTGAGATGTCAATTAGCTTGTTCTAAAGTGACTTATTGTGATTATACAACATCAATAAAGCACACAATAGATTTTTGGCAAAATGTCTTGTAATACTAAGAGAAATTTATCAACTACAATCAAGTCTCAAAGAATGAAACTAGGTTTGTCATGATAAAACCTATTTGCTATGTCATTCCACTTTTTCCTTTTGAATATTGGCACATTAGCACTTCTCAGTCTTCTTGAAATGTCCTGGTATCCCAGAATTATTAAGACTGAAAGTCAGTATGCTGGGGAACTTGTCAGCCAGCTCTTTGAGGACTTTGGCATTCAAATTATTTTGCTCTGATCTTTTAAAAATGCTTGTTCTTAATAAATCTTTAATATCTTTCTTGGTTATGAATGGACTGTAAAATAGTTCATTCTTATGGGCACAAGTGCATCATCCTGCTGCTTTCCAAATATAGAAGAAAAATACTTACCAAAACTTAAGGTAGTTCTGAGTTGTAGATATACCATGACTTATTTTGTTCTTTTAATGAGAAGCACCTATTTTACCCAGTTTAACTTTCAAGGTATAACTTGTTTTGCAGACTTCTAAGATTCTAATCGTGCAGGTCATCTGGCCAGGTCTCAGTAATGCCACTTCTATTAAATTTCTCCTTGTTAAGTAGAACTTTTCATTCGTTTTAGCTTTTTGCTGAGGTCCTTTGATTTATAAGGAATTGGACATGCTTCTCTTAGTATTTTTTTTGCCACAATGCCTGATCTAGCTTGTCACGTGCTAACTTTTGAGTTTGTATCATGCTTGCCTCTTTGTTTACTCTCCTGGCATTGAGAACTCCAGAATGGTGGAATTTAGGTATGTGCCTTAAGAAGATGCAATACTACAGCAGGCACCTAGTGAAACATTTGGGCTACCCTCCCAAATGATAAGCTAGGATGGATGATATTATAGTAAAACATTAGCTCTGACCACCTCTGCTCAAGAAAAAGGGCAAATATACACATGGGTGCTAGAAAGCACCCTGACCCTGTCACCAAATTCTGTACAAACAGAACACTGAACTGAGGCAAGCCTGCCTAAATCTACTGTTCAGTAGAACAGGAACATTTTCCTCCTCTGCTGAAATTGCAGGAGAAGACCTTGAATAACTGTGTTGCTGTGGATGGGCTTCCCTCCCAGGAGGCCAGGTGCATCAGTGGATGTAAATTTACCCATTACACAATTTAAGCAATAATTTATTAAATTTAATTAATGTATGAAATTAAAAATCTTTAAGTACAAAGTGTGGGGGTTTTTTTTTAAATCTCTGGGTGGCTACAGCAGGACTTTTCTAAACTGAAGTATCTCATTGTGTAACACAGCAAAATCCTTCATCACAAAGGAAATCTTTTAAACTTAATGTGAAATGAGGGTGTATTCCTCTAAGGCTCAAAGTTGTGAGGTAGTAGATATCTCTTATGGCAGCCTTAAGTGTCCTCAACTGTCCTTAGCATTAATGGAGAGTTAGTGCTCACTATCTTGCAAAGCACACAGTGCTTTCCAGGATCAGAGGAACTGTTGTACCTCAATGAGCTATAACTGGTATGACTGTGAAAAGAAAAAGTAGGAGCAGAACAGACAGTACAAAAGCAGCAGTTGCTGGGTTGGAAGGAAAGGGTGCAGGCAAGTATAAGCAAATGGCAGGAAGAGGAAGCACAGTGTGTGCATCTACACATGCATTTGCTCCTGGGCAGGTGTCCATACATGCAGAAAAGTGGGAGCAGACTTAAAAGGCAGCCCCACTCAGTGCTCCCTGGCCAGCCACTTTTCTAGGCGGGAGCAGCATGCAGAGCCCAAGGGAGCACACAGCAGCTCTCTTGCCACAGCCTCTGTCTTCCTGTACCAGCTCCTGGCCCTGGCCGTGATGGAGCACCCCAGGCTCCTGCTGGCTACCATTCTGGCCCTGCTGGCCTGCCACAGTAAGTGCTGTCTAGCCCAGGGCAGCCTGGGCCCTGTCTGGTCCCCGTATGCAGCGCCACCCGGCTGGCCTCACCATGCCATCCCAGGACTTTCGCTGCCACACAGCTGCCACCTGGACCCCATCCTGCTGCCTGGACCCTGGCAGGGATGCCTACAATGTGCTCTTGGATGCCACTGCTGAGGCCATTCATGCCCTCATGGGCCTACAGCTCCTACAACTCTGGCCCGCCTGGCTAGCCAGGACTGATGGCTAACTGGGACCATGAGCAGTGGCTGGAGGAGTTCCGGATTCCCTGGGACACTGTGAAGGAGGGAAGGAGCTGACAGGCTCTGAAGCTCCCCACCCCGAAGCAGTCACATTCAAGCCCCGCTCTCAGACCGAGAGCGTGGGATGAACTCGTGCCTCTGCCAGGTGCAGGGAGGAAGGCGGGGCCCGGACGGAGAGGGCCGACATAAAGGAGGCACTGGCGGCAAGCAGAGGGGAACTGGAAGAAGGCGGAGGAGGAGCCGATGCTGGCAGGGGCACACGTGGGCAGACGTGAGCCGTCCTGAGACGCGGCAGGACCTTCTGGGGTAAGGGTAAACCCCAGCGGGGCACGGGAGCCAAGTCAAGCAGCCCAGTGAGGCCGCAGACTGTTTGATGTGGCCGGGAGTGGCTAGACCCGGCAGGAGCCGGGAACCGTATATACGGTAATAAGGGGGCACTCACAGACGGTGAAACTGCCTCACCCATAATCAGGAGGACCGAGTGGCCTCCGGAAGCCCTAGGGAGGGCTGAAGAGCTCAAAGAGAACCAGAGAAAGCGTGCCAGCACCCCAGCATACAGGGTAATATTGCAGAAGACGGCTGAGAGACCAAACTGCCCCTCGCTCTAGGGAATCCCTGGCTGTGAACTTTGTGTTGACCTTTGCATTTCTTTTACGGACGTATTGAGCGTTATTCTGATGAATGACCGGCCCAGATCAGCGGTCAGCATCCCGGTGGTACGGGCGAGGGGGCAGGGGAGGCGGAGGCCTCATCGACGGGACCCCGTGAATGGGAGGAGTCTCACTTCTGGACTGGCACGTGCCGGACATTCTAAACTGAACTGGATTACAATCAAAGTCGTGGCAGGCGAGTCGGATGCGTGCGACCACAGGTGAGAGACCCTTAGCCAGTGGGAGGCGGTCCCGACGCAGGGAGGGGTGGCTACCTCGGAACCACCCTCCCATAGACACCTTGCCCTAGAGCAGCTTTACCCATAGTTGGAGTGGCAGGACACCACCATGTGGCAGCCCCTCCCTGCAGACACCCTGCTGGCCATTGCCATGCTCAAGCTGCCCATGCTTGCCAGCCTCCACTGCATTGGCCACCTTTTCAGCGTGGGTAAGGTGGCCACCAGGGAGGCTGTCCTGGAGGTGTGCAGTACCCTCCAGGACGTGCTGGGGCACACCATGCATTGAGTGCACAACCCCCTGGTGGTGATAACACAATTCCAGGCCCTGGAATTCCTCCAGTGCACTTGGACTCCTGTCTTGGGCAGGAATCACATCCCCATCACCTGCCTACCTCATGGCAACTGCCCCTACTACAGCCGGGGGGCTTTTACTCCACTGTGCTCCAGTCTATTGTTAACCACCATGGCACCTTCACAAACGTGAGCACCAGCTGTGCAGGCAGTGCCTCCAATGCCCACATATTTTAGGACTCCCCCTTGGTGCAGAGCGGGCACTTCACACCAGCAGTGCCAGACCTCCAGCTGGGGGTGGTGGTGGTCCTGCTTCTCTTCATTAGGGACCCCACCTATGGTTCCTCCCATGATTCATGTGGCCCTACACCAGCCAGCTGGACCCCCGCCACGTCCACTTCAACTGGTGCCTGGGCTGTACCTGTGCCCTTGTGGAGAGTGCCTTTGGCTGGCTGAAGGGACACTAATGAAACCTCACCACCCACCTTGAGGTTGCCGAGGCCAACATACCCTGGGTCATCATCACAGCTTGTGTGGTGCATAACATCTGTGAGGCATGGGGGGAGCTCTTTCATAAGGCCTGGACAGAGGAAGCACAGTGGGCGGAGGATCCCTGGCACTGGCAGCACCAGCTATGGCAGCAGCAACAATGGCAGGTTCCCCCCCAGCCGAGGCCCCGGATGAGCTACACACCCACCAGTGGCACTGGGTATGAGAGGCACTGGCTGACTCCTCCTACACTCCCTGCTGTAGCCCACCTGGAAAGCTGCCCCCATCCCACTGCCCACCCCCAGCACCATGCTCACTGCGGACAGTTCTCCGAAAAACACTTTAATCCCCTCATGGAAACGGACTCTCCTCCCCCAACAACCTTTCCCCCTCCCTCTCTCCCCAACAACAGAGCCCTTCCACCACCCACTACAAATTAAACACCATCTTTCCTGTACAAACTATTTACAGAGTTGTGCTTGTGTGTGCCCTCATGGGGTCAGGACCCGACGGGGTGGAGCTTGGGGACAGGCGGCCAGCACCCCCAGCTTCTTGCCATTCCTCCTCAGAAGTGTATACCTCCATAAGCCTGGCTGGCAGGGGGCTCGCCTAGGGACAATGGTGGCTGCTGCTCTCCCAGCCAGTGGCCAGGGCCAGCAGGGCGCATGAGTAGTTCCGGCTCCACTGCAGGGAGGTCTTGCTCTGCAGCTATGTGGAGCTGGGGTGAGCAGCGGCTCTGGGCCAAGGCGGGGCACCTGGGACAGGGCCTGGGGTAGGGGCTGGTGGAGGTGGTGATGGATCTCCACCGAGGCCCATGGCAGACCTGCTGCTGAGCAGTGGGTGGCTGCCAGGGGGCAGGTGGGGCTGTGGTTTGGGGCAGGACAATGGGAGGCATGAAGGCAACTCCCAGGACCAAGATGGTGTCCAGCACTGCCAGGTCCTCCTTTGTTGCCTCTACTGCCCTGGCCACAAGCACAGCTTGCTGCTCCAGGGCTTCCATGTGCCACTCCTCCAGGGCCATGAGCCTTGTCCTGAACTCCCAGTCCACCCAGTCACATGCCTCCTTGCAGGCCAAGTTCTTTGCCCACCATGCATCTTGCTGGGCCAGGTCTTCCATGTGCCATGTGTCCTGCAGGGTGACATCATCCTCCCACCAGGCCCACAAGTCTGACAGCCACTCCTGATGTGGTTACGCAGCAAAACCCCAGAGGGCAGGAGGGTTGGGGGTTGGGGCTGCAGCAGGGCAGTGGGGGAGGGGGTGGGACAGCAGGGAACTCCCTGGCTGGCTGGCTGGCTGGCAGCACAGGGGCCGGTTCCTGTGCTCCCAGGGGCTGAGCAGCCAAAAGACACTGCCTAGGGGAGGGAGGGTGGGAAGGAGGGAGGAGAGGGGCCCTGGTCAGGTTCCTTGGCAGGGTGCTGCAGCCCTATCCCAGGGCAGGAGGTGCCACAAGCCTCTTCTCCTCTTCCCTCCAGCATGTGTTGGGGCCAGTTACCCTCCACCACGTGCACGAATTGCAGTCACCATGCTCTGGTCCAGTCAGGCTGGGCACAGTTGGGACCCCTCTGGCAGGGCTGGGTGGGCGGAGGGGCGCAGGGAGCTGCAGGTCAGGAGAGAGGGGCATTGGCAGGGCTGGGCACGGGGAGGGGGGCTGTGGCTTGAGAGTGAGGGGCATCGGGGAGGGCGGAAGGGACTGTGCAGGGTTGGGAGTGCAGGGCACTAGCAGTGCTAAGGGGCTGTGGGTCAGGAGCGAGAGGCACCAGCTCAGATGGCGGGTGCGGCAGGTCAGGAGCGAGGGGCACCATCATGGCCTGGGGGGAAGTGTACTGTGGTTTGGGAGTAAAGGGCAGCAGCAGGGTTGTGGGGGCTGTGGCTTGGCAGTGAGGGGCAACAGAATAGGCTGAGGCAGGGCACCAGCATGTCACTGCTTTCCCCAATCATATTCCTCTCCTGCACTCCTCCCCAGCATGTGACACGCGTCCTCTTCTTTGGACGTGGAACTATGGTAACCCTAGATACATATGCAATTTAGTTGTCTTCTGATTAACTTTATATTGTTCACTGTAAGTCAGCAGTGAGCGGGTGAGAACTGCGTCATCCGCACTGAAGCATTTATTTTGAGGCAAACCCTCATAAGCAAGAGCTGACAGCAAGCCCAAAAGTTAGTTGAGACTTTCTCAGAGTGACTTGGCTTTGCAGCTGTTGCATCAAGTAGCCTAATAAATTATTGTACATTTTGAACACTCTTACTATTATTAATCGTTCATCATGCATTGTACAAGGGTTGAAATTATCGTAGAAATACAGTAACTATCGTGCGCCTCGCAACCCTGGCTTAGCGAAGCTATGGGGCAAAGGTCCGACGTAAGAGCAGACGGGCTGCGCATGCGCCAGAGAGCAAGGGGCGGTACTGCCCGTTGCGCGCACTGGGGGGGCGGGACCTCGAACGGCTCCGCCTTCCTGTTGTTCCGCGGGACCCGCCGGCGCCCTCCCCTTTCGCCCCTCACCTCCTCATGCCTGACGTCACATCCGGCCCGCTGGGGTCGGGATTGGCTCCGGCGGGCCGGAAGCGAGGGGCGGGCGCTGCCTCCGTTGCCGCAGTGACGGGGCTGGGGGCGGAAGATGGCGGCGCCGCGTCGCTCGCAGCACCACCACCACCCGCCGCCGCCCACCCCCGCCTCGCCGCCCGCCGCCTCCCCGCCGCGCAGCCCCAGCCTGTCCCCGGCCGCAGCTGCGCCCTCAGCGCCGCGCCACAGCCTGGCCGGGCCCGAGGGCGAGGCGCCCCCCTTGGCGGGCGGCGGCCGGGACGGCGGCCCCGAGCGGCCCCCGCGCCCGGACAGCCCCGACAGCGCGACCGCCGCCGGGCCCCCCCCGCCGCCACCGCCCGCCGCCGCCAGCAGCAGCAGCAGCAGCTCCGGCTCCTCGTCCTCCGCCTCGTCCTCTTCGTCGTCCGCCGCCTCCAGCCCCGCGGCCGACAGCCCGGAGCCGCCAGCCGGGCCCGGGACCGGCAGCGGCGCCTTCCGCGAGCTGCTGGAGGCCTGCCGCAATGGGGACGTCACCCGCGTGAAGCGCCTGGTGGACGCGGGCAACGTCAACGCCAAGGACATGGCAGGGCGGAAATCCACCCCCCTGCACTTCGCCGCCGGTGGGTGAGAGCTGAGGACCCGCTGCGGGGGGCGGTGGTGACCCAACCCCCGGCCTGAGGCTGGCTGGAGACTTGCAGTCTCCCATTGTAGCCAGTACAGACATTTGCTGTCCTAGGAGAAACTCTCCTGGGAATGATGTAACCCTGGTTGTTCCCATGCTAGGTTTGTCCCAGTGTAAGGTTAACAGTGCCAGTAGCATTCCCTCTCTCCCACTCCCCCAGTGGTTTTGCTGGGTCCTTTCTTTTGTCCTATAGCCCCTGCCTGGAGGAGCTCTCGTCCCAAGGGGCCATTAGCTGTTGTCAAGTGTGTTTGTGGATGTGTGTGGAGCTCATAACTTGATTGATCAAATATCAGTCTGAATTGCTTATACCAGGGTTACTTGTTGGGAAAACAAGAGTTTTGTTCTCTGTCAGATGGCTCCATGCATGCCATAACCTTTGTGACTTGGTGCATGTTACAGGTTCTGCCCTTGGTAACTATAAAATGCTTTTCATTTCATGACAAGCCAATAGCTCTTTCTCCTCAAAACAAAATGTTGAATAGACTTGAGATTGCTTTTGTTGTATTTAACAGAACAACTTGTTGGTACTATATGTGCACTTTAATAGACTGGTCTAAAGTAGATATATATAGCACACATCTTCAGCTCACAAAAGCTTATGGTATGTATCTATATAGTATACTTTAATTAGTCTGTAAAGTGCAAGTCTTCCTTGCGTTCTGTTTGAGTAAAGCCTTGCCCTACTTTGTCTGTGTCCAAGCAGTGTATCACTGGGCAGTGTCCGCTGGCTCTTTGGACTCATTTGAGGGCCAGTGGGAGCTGTCTGATGCACTTTCCTCAGCGTCCCACCTTGGCAGTCTTGTTTTGACCTTTTGACCTCCACTCCTGTCCCTGTTTTGTTATTATTTGTCCTCAGTAATCAAGGTTGCATGGTGGGCCCAGGCCAGGGGTGGGCAGTTATTTTGGGTGGAGGGCCGCTTACTGAATTTTGACAAGCTTTTGAAGGCCACATGGGTAGCCCTGCTCCTTGACAGGTGCCCCGCCCCCTGGTTGCCATCTTGGATCCAGAAGTCCTGCTCCCTAACCCTCTACCTTTGCCAACACAAGTTGTCCCCACCACCTCCGGCAATACTCCTTTCAGCAAGGGATTTTGCCATCTCACAACCAGAAAAAATACCAAATTATATTCTAAAAATCAAGCATCTACAACATTCGTTAATTTGATTTCAAAAAATGTTTTTGTCCCTATTTACATATTTGTGTGGTATACACAGAGGTGATTGCACAGTAGCTTAAAATGAAGTCTTACTGTTTAATACTGTCAGAGGGGTGGGGGGCAAGAGAATGTGGGGAAGGTGCGTGGGGCATGGATAGGTGCATGGGGTGAGGGAACATGTATATGTGGATATGTGGAGTGTGGGTGGGGTTTGTGGGGGCAGGGTGTGGGGTGTGTGAGAAGTGTGGGTGTCTGCATGTATGGCAGTGTGAGGGGGGGTGTGGGTGTATGTGTGGGACTCGCACTATGAGCTCTCTGTCATAGATGCACACACCCTCATGTTCTTGGCTCCAGGGTCCAGCCTGGAGGCAAGCAGTGAAAGCGGCCTCAGGCAGAGGCTTCCAGTTGTGGGTGGGGAGGACCTGGCTGGCCTTGGTGCTGGGTCCTGCCAGCTTCCCCTCTGTCCTACTGCCCCTGCCTTCTGTTGTCTTTGACAGGCAGCCAGGAGCAGATAAATATTAATTTTCTAAACTTCTTAGGTGCCCTGTTGGCCGGGTAGAATGGCCTGGCAGGTTGGATTTGGCCTGCAGGCTGTATTTTGCCTGCCCTGGCCTAGGTCCATGTCCCTGAAGGGTGCCAGATAGGTCTGTTTGATTTCAGGCTAACATGGCTAACTGTGTCTTTTGGTACCATGTTTACCATTACTCCGGCTAGGTAGCTTGTATTAATCTCTACAGCTGCTCTCTCTCTGAGCTATCTTTTATTTTTGGTATCTTCTTAATCTTAGTTAGGAAGATGAAGTCTCTGTCTCATGAAGTCACTTCATAGTGTCTGAAAAGAAGGGAGAGAGGACTCTGTCAGAGTAGTAAGTAGTTTTCTGTTTCCTCTTTCCACTGGGTTCAAAATAAGTCCCATCCTTGACTGAGATGGTGGCTGCCCTGGGAATGTATGTTGTTAGAATGTTGGAATTGTGAAGTGGGTGGGTGGAAAGTCCATTAGGAGCAAGCTTTTCAAGCCTCCACTTGCTTCAAAGAGATATGGGATGTGATACTTTGAATTCATTGGAATTAAAAAATAAAGACTGGTGGAGGGCAAGAATAAGCAAAAGAAATGGGAAAAACCTTATTCCTTATTAGTTGTACAAGAAATAAATCTCTTAAAGTGCATAAAGGTGGAGAGAAACTAACAGGGCTGCATTAACCAGAACACATTTGGCTTGAAACTTTAGGGGTGCTGATATTTTTGTCTTGGGGTAGTTCCTAGTGGTCTTAATCTGGGGTTGCTAAATTGTACAGGTAGGTAGAAAAGACTTGTGTCTACAGAACTTGAGTTTGGCTACCGAAGAAGATGTATAGATGGAAATCAATAGGGAAGGGGATAACCATAAAATGAGCAAGCTAAGGTACAGGTACAGAGATTAAAGATGATTTTGAAACTATTATTGAAATGCGAGACTATTGTAAGAAGTTTTATAGAATAGTAAATGTTTTTGATCTGAGCCTTCAAGAGGCCGAGAAGCGATTACTATAGTCTCAGCTCACTACCTCCATGAGCGTTAAATAGAATTGCTAGGGCAGGTTTTGAATTCTATGTACCGGAATTGCAGTATCTCCATACAGCATCCAGTGAAATAATGCATAAGTGCTGACTGGAGTGTTTCCACTCTTCCAATATAAGCATTTTTAATAATGGAAATGTATTTATTATGCCCACACGGTAGTCAGTACTTAAATTTTGAAGCATGAGTCCAGGCCGAGACGATCATTTACAAAAATAACTTCTTAAGGAGGCACTTCTGGGACTTTATAAAGTGTAGTGTTTGGTTTTCAGCTACAAAATAACATTATCTTTTTTTTCTTTTTTTAAATATATTGTCAGCATAAAGAGTTAAAGGTGGCTTTTTGGGAAATCTGAACTCCACCAGTAACCTGTGGATGTATACCAGCTGAGCTTGCAACAGAAGTACATACCATGGGGTATGCAGATGAAACTTTAATGAGCCGTGAAACACTGGCTACTGGCAGATGTGGAAAAACCCCTCCCAAAAAATGCGCTTTATTGGAAGAAACAGCATGTTAGTTCAGCCTGGCTCTGCAGCATCTATATAGATTGGGTGCTTCAGCGGGGCTTTTTGATGCTTTTAGCTAAAGCTGATTCAGTCAGCTATTAGATGACAGTGCCAAAAAAGCCTCACTAAAGCACCTGATTTATATAGACATTGGACGAGCTGGGTCCAACTAATGCACTGCCTCAGTTTTCTCCTAAAGTTTCAGCTTTATCAGCATATGTGGCATATGCTTTACCTCTTGAGCCTCTGGTACACCACAAGTCGTCTTAAAACTTACGCCATGTGGTTGCTGAATGTGTCTGTGCAGTGGTTCCACTTCATCTGTGGAAGAAAGGGGAGAACTTGTTTGGAAGCTAAATGTATTGTTGTTTTAAAACCGATCAATATTAAGTTCTGAATTCAAGAACAAAAAGAACTTTTATGTATTCTGTGTTTCAGCATAGGTTCCAGCATCATTTTTTTAACTGTATAGCTTTTTCTCTCTCCTCCAGATTAAGAAGGGTTTTTGTTTTTAGTTGTCATATATCATATTTGCTTGAATACATGATGCATTTTTCCCCCAGTCAGCATGGGGGGAGGGGAAGCCCCTCATCTTACATATGCATCTGAGGAAACCTCATTAAACATGTGTCCATCATTAAATTGCTGCCAAAAGCAGCATGTGCTTGGTAATGGAAACCAACTACAAAGTTGATTAAATGCAGCCAACGCTGAGCAGGCTATAAAAAAACGCAAGGCCCACATTGGGCAAATATACTGATTGCAACCTACCACAAGGATAGGTTAGTGCATCCTATCTGAATAATATATATGGTAGTGGCAATTGAGTGAGTTCCCCTCAAGTCTGACTCCTAAGTCATGGTGAGCCAGTACATTGGATACATTTAGATTTCTTCACTCCCACAGTTGAGCGTGGCTTTCTTTCCCATTTCCAATTATTCCTGTTTCTTTACCAGTCTTAAATGCCTGGCCAGCATCACTAAGTGGGGTCCCACACAGGTCACTCAGAATCCTTGTCGCCCTCTCTCTCAGCCTGTCAGGTATGATTAGTGTGGCCCCACCTTCTGTTTAGTGGAGCAGGTTGCCCTGGACCTCATTTGCATATAATTCTTTGGAGGATCCTCGGACTCTTGACAAGAGCAAATGGGTCCAGTCATAAGTGGGTAGCTGATTAGCTTATGGCTCCTTTGTGGGGGTATCTGGAGTACAAGCACATACTGAGCAGTGCTGAGCCATGGGATAACCATGGCTAGAACTGCTTTTGACTATGCTGGGGCTCAGCCCAGTGACTTATATGGTAAATCATGAGCCTTTTGGCTTTGGACTAGTGGTAGGTAATGTAAGTAGATGCCAAAGTACATGCTAATGTGCTGCTTAAAAGTGTGTTTGTGGATTACCTGTGCTAAAACTTGCAGCAATGTCAAAAAAAGGTAAAATGCAATAATTCTGGAGAACTGAGTCTATGGGTACTATGAGAACTGAGTCTATGGGTATGCAAATTACTACAGATGTTTATTTCGAGGTCAGTGTTTTTAAAATTGTTCCTCATTTTTATGTGCTCAGGAAGAACAGGGTCTGACAATAAGGGGCGGGGCATGGAAAGGAAGGGACTACAGGGGGAAGAATTTGGGAGGAGGCAGAAGGGGCTACCTGACCCCCTAGATTAATTTTCCTGCTTATAGCAGTGGGAGGGGAAACCCTCGCTATTCGTGGGTGCAGCATTTACAGTTTCAAATATTTGCAAATGCTGAACCTGCATCTTAAATGCACTTACAGGAGCTCTGCTGTTGCCACTGCTGGGGTCCCACCATCACCAGCACAGCCATGCCCCGCTCCCCCCAGCTGCCGGGGGCACTGCGTTCATGATGTTCACAAATGCAGTGCCGTATTCACGGATTTTGCCATTCATGGGGATCTCAAAAACGTATTCCCTGTGAATGGTGAGGGTTGCCTGTATACACCAAAAGCTGAAGGGGATCAGCTGGTGAATATTGTGAACTTTTTAAATTTACAACTTCCAAAATGAGGCCTGCAACTTTTCATGCTTATGTCCAATTTGTTTTGAAAACTATATTTTGGACTGAAAAGGTCTAGAGATTTTTTTTCTTAAAAATGAAAGTTTAGGATTGGTTGAGTGATGGTGATCGCAAATGCATTTATCACCTTATGCTAGGAACTTTTGTTCTCTAGTTTGCTAACTGTGTTTTTGCTGAGACATAGATGTAAGATGCATCTAAGCCTGATAGAAGTTTCTTCTTTCTTCCTCCCTGGTATCTGCTTTAGGCTATGTAGGGTTACTATGTGTCCTTGTGGCCAGCTGGCTTTTTAAAATGCAAGCAAATGTCCCTGTTTTTGCTTTGCCTCTGCTTTTCCCAGGCACAAGCAGCTTGGATGCTTGGGGCTAGGAGCAGCGGGCAAGGTGACTGGCTCTTGGGGGTCACGCATGTGTGTGCATGTGTGTGTGCGCCCATGCAGGCAGAAGGTCTGGAGTGGTGGGGGCAGGGCTGTGGCTCAGGAGTGAGGGGCACCGGCAGGTCTGGCAGGCAGGCAGGCAGGCAGGGAGCTGTGGGTTGGGAGCAAGGGGCACCAGCAGGGCTGTGGGGCAGAGACCTGCAGGTTGAGATTGAGGGGCACCTGCAGGGACTTAGGAGTGACAGGTAGAGGTAAGGCACAGGCATATCACCATTTCCCCCCCCCTCTCATCATATAGATTCATAGATTCATAGATTCATAGATGCTAGGGTCGGAAGGGACCTCAATAGATCATCGAGTCCGACCCCCTGCATAAGCAGGAAAGAGTGCTGGGCCTACATTACCCCAGCTAGATACACATCCAACCTTCTCTTGAATACCCCCAGGGTAGGGGAGAGCACCACCTCCCTTGGGAGCCCGTTCCAGAGCTTGGCCACTCGAACTGTGAAGAAGTTCCTCCTAATATCTAATCTAAATCTGCTCTTCTCCAGCTTGTGGCCATTATTTCTTGTAACCCCCGGGGGCGCCTTGGTGAATAAATACTCACCAATTCCCTTCTGTGCCCCCCTGACGAACTTATAGGCAGCCACCAGGTCGCCTCTCAACCTTCTCTTGCGGAGGCTGAAAAGGTCCAGTTTCTCTAATCTCTCCTCATAGGGCTTGGCCTGCAGGCCCTTAACCATACGAGTGGCCCTTCTCTGGACCCTCTCCAGGTTATCCACATCTTTCTTGAAGTGCGGCGCCCAGAATTGCACGCAGTACTCCAGCTGCGGTCTGACCAGCGCCCGATAGAGGGGAAGTATCACCTCCTTGGACTTATTTGTCATGCATCTGCTGATGCACGATAAAGTGCCATTGGCTTTTCTGATGGTTTCATCACACTGCCGACTCATGTTCATCTTGGAGTCTACTAGGACTCCAAGATCCCTTTCCACTTCCGTGCCACCCAGCAGGTCATTTCCTAGGCTGTAGGTGTGCTGGACATTTTTCCTCCCTAGATGCAGCACTTTGCATTTCTCCTTGTTGAACTGCATTCTGTTGTTTTCTGCCCACTTGTCTAACCTGTCCAGGTCTGCTTGCAGCTGTTCCCTGCCCTCCGGCGTGTCCACTTCGCCCCATAGCTTAGTGTCATCTGCAGACTTGGACAGAGTACATTTCACCCCCTCGTCCAAGTCGCTGATGAAGACATTAAAGAGTATCGGTCCAAGCACCGAGCCCTGCGGGACCCCACTGCCCACACTCTTCCAGGTCGAAACCGACCCATCCACCACAACTCTCTGGGTGCGACCCTCCAGCCAATTCTCCACCCACCGGACTGTGCAGTCATCCAAGTCACAGCCCCTTAACTTGTTCACCAGTATGGGGTGGGATACCATGTCAAAGGCCTTCCTGAAGTCCAAGTATACAACATCCACCCCTCCTCCTGCGTCGAGGCGTTTTGTGACCTGGTCATAAAAAGAGACTAGATTGGTCAGGCACGATCTACCTGCCACGAACCCGTGCTGGTTTCCCCTCAGCATAATTTGTCCTGCCAGGCTCTCACAAATGTGAGCCTTGATGATTTTCTCAAAGATTTTGCCAAGGATGGAGGTGAGACTGACTGGCCTATAGTTACCCGGGTCCTCCTTCCTCCCCTTCTTGAAAATGGGAACCACATTGGCCCTTTTCCAGTCCTCCGGGACTTGACCCGTGCGCCACGAGCGTTCAAATATTCCCGCCAGTGGCTCTGCAATGATGTCGGCCAGTGCCTTCAGTACCCTCGGATGGAGCTCATCCGGGCCTGCCGACTTAAAGGCATCCAGTTCCTCCAAGTGACCCTGCACCACCTCAGGGTCCACGCATGGAAGTCTGGTGCCTTGCTGCTGCCTCCCTACACTCCCAGTGAGAGACTTGTCATGCCTCTCACTTAGGAACACTGAGGCGAAGAACTCGTTGAGGAGTTCAGCCTTGTCCCCTCTGTCCGTCACCAATTGTTTCTGCCCATTTAGCAGGGGTCCTATTCCTCCCTGGGCCTTCCTTTTACTCCCTATATATCTAAAAAACAATTTCTTATTGTCTTTTACTTGGGTTGCCATCCTCAGCTCCATGGTAGCTTTGGCCTGTCTAACTGCCTCCCTACAAGCACGAGCAGAAGAGGTATATTCCTCTTTGGTGATCTCTTCCTGTTTCCACTTTTTATGTGCTCCCCTTTTGGCCCTTAGTCTCCCCAGGATTTCTCTGGTCAGCCAGGGAAGCCTCCTGGCCCCTTTCCCTCTTTTACCTCGCACGGGGATCGTCTCGCTTTGTGCGAGAAGGATAGCTTCCTTAAGGCACAGCCACCCTTCTTGGGCTCCCATCGTTTCAGAACTACTACTCTGCAGTGCATCCTTCACTAATCGCCTGAGTTTGCTGAAATCAGCTTTCCTAAAGTCCAGCACGTTCACCCTACTGGTTACCTTACCCACTCGACGCCTTATGTTGAATTGTACTTTTAGGTGATCACTGTCCCCCAGATGGCTACCGATCTGTAGGTCCCTTACTATGTCATCCCCCGTTGCCAATACCAGATCCAGTAAGGCATTCCCCCTAGTGGGACCATGTACCTCCTGCGTCAGGTGGAGGTCCTGTACACAGGTTAGAAACCTGCGTGAGCGGTGGGACTTTGCTGTCTGTGTCTCCCAGCAGATGTCCGGGTAGTTTAGGTCCCCCATGACCACCGCCTCTTTAGCTTTTATGGTCTCTGAGAGTTGCCTCAGGAGCCCCAAATCTATTTCTTCCCCTTGATGTGGGGGTCTGTAGCAGACCCCTACCACCAAATCCTTTTCTCCTTGCCCCCCATGTAGCCTAACCCACAGTCCTTCTACTTCCTCATCCTTTGATTCTGTCTTGATGAGGGTTGATGTATATTGCTCCTTAACATAGAGCGCAACCCCTCCCCCCCTTTTCCCCACTCTGTCCTTTCTGTACAATCTATAGCCCTCAATATGTACCGCCCAGTCGTGGGATGGATCCCACCAGGTTTCCGTCAGCCCCACTAAGTCGTAGTCGTTTAGTGCAACCAGGAGCGCTAGTTCATCCTGCTTGTTATATCCCTCCTCTCCACAGGTCCTCTTTTTTGATCCTGGAAATATGGTAACCCTATACATGATGCTATCCCATTATGCACTACGCAGGCTAAAATGAGCTATTTGGCTTGGCTTTAGTGTAGACACCTGGCATTTACATAAAGCACCATAAATTAGTGCCCCCCCCCCGATGTGAGGGTTGGGGGAAGTGGTTGAGCTCCACCTCGGAGCTGATTGAGCCTGAGGAGCCTGCCTGTAGCTTCTCTCCCTTAGCTCTCTCCTCCCCTCATAGCTCTGGTGTTGTCTTTAAGAAGGGAGGGGGAGCAAGTTGCAGGCTAGGGTTTGACTAGCCTGAGCTGGACGGAGGTTTGGGGTGGAGTGGGGGGGAGGCAGGGGGCGTCCAATCCACTTGCCCTTCTTCCAGCTCAGGTTGGGTAAACCCAAGCCTGCAGCTCGCTCACTTCCCTTCTTTTCTCCCTTCTTGCAGACTGCACAGGGGCAGCTTTGGGCTATGGGGGAGGAGGGCTCCGGCAAAATTGGGGGGCTGCATCCTCCCCCCGTCCTCCCAGTGCCACCATTGCCCACCCTGAGTGCAGCATGGCCCAGCATGACCTCCAGCCCAGGCCTGTAGCTGCAGTTTGCCCTGCCCTGTACAGATCTGGGGTCACCCCCCTGTGCCTTCCCAGGGTACACACAGCAGTGGGAGCTGTCCATCCTCCCCACAGATGAGCTGCGGCTTCATCCCATGCCCCAACCTGCCCTGGCTGAGCAGCCCCAGCCCTGCTCCCTCACCGCGGGGGGGGCATTGATTTGCCCCCCCCCCACCTGTTCCCTCCCCCCTCGCCTTCCACCACAACAATCTTACCAGCTGCATGCAGTTCTCCAAGCTGCTGGGCTCTGCTTCCCTCATGCGCAGTCATTTATTGGCCAAATTTATCAGCCACATCAGGCCAACTTCTGATATAATCCATTTTCTTTATATCGGTGCTGACATGATATCGGACCGATGTATCAGTGCACTTCTAACTTTTGCACAGAAGCAACTGTTAACATGAAGCTCTCCCACAGATCAATCAAGCCGTCAGATAACCAGAGAGGATGTTTTTAGATGTGTTGGGGAAAAGGGGGGGGCCCTTTAATTAGTGCATCTCCGAGAGCTGCTCCAATTAAAGCATGCGGACTCTCTCGTGTATCAGCATCCCCACTGCTTCAAAATGGTGGAGGAAGTGCTTTATCTAAAGCTTGTCAATTTAAGCTTTAGATAAAGCACCTCCTCTGCCATTTTGAAGCAGGGGGGATGCTGATCCATGAGATGTGGAGGCTGGCTGGAGTACAGTAATTACTATGCTCCAGCAGACTCAGTTAATTGACTCAATTAATTAGTCTTGGATCCCAGAACTGTTGTGTTCTTGGCTTGCAGCTCCTAAAAAGGTGTACAGTGATACAATTTATTCTCTGGTTGCAGGGGACAAGGTAAGGATCAATGGTCTTAAATTGCTGCAGGGGGAGATTTAGGTTGGATACTAGGAGAGCCACCCTGAGGACTGTTAAGCATTGGAATAGGTTACCTAGAGAGGTGATGGAATGTCTAATCTTGGCAGTTTTTAAAATCACATTAGACAAATGTATTGCTGGGATAGTTTAGCTGGAGATGGTCTTGCCTTGAGCAGGGGGCTGGAATAGATGACTTCCTGAGCTCCCTTCCAACACTATTTTTTATGATTCTGTGTAGGAAAGGGGGTATTGAGTAGTGATTTCTCGTCATATAATTTGGTCCAGGGAATGTTATCCTACCTTGCTTTTCTGTTCCTTTATACAAGTTCTGGCTCTCCAGTTAGGGGGTGTGATGTGTTTAGTTATTTGCAGTCCCTTGGTTGCAGTACAGAGAGGAGGGTGTTTGGATTTTCTCATGCTTCTATGCTTTCCTGGTTGCCATATGGGGCTGGGAAGGAATTTTTTTCCTTCCTGTTACTACAGGTGTCAGGATTTTTTTTTCCTTTCACTTTCCTTAGAAATATTGGGTTTTGTCTGTAGTCAAGTTGAATGCATTTTAGCAAACTACAGTACTTCTTATTTTTGCAGTGGCAGGACATTGTCAGAACCCATATCTCCCTGCTTTACATGTGGCAAATTAGGGATGTTCTCAGGCGTTGTGCCTGTTATTTATGCAAGAGGGTTGTTTATGTAGTTTTTAAGAAGTTAGACCAGTAGTATATAACCTGGTGAGTGTTCTCTTTTTTTTTTTTTTTTTTTTTTTTAAAGAAATAGCTAAAGGCTGCAGAGAAAAGTATTGCTGGAACATACACAGTGAGCTCTCAGAACTCACCAGCATGTTGAGTCTAGCCGTGATTACAGCTTTTGTGTAGCTTGAGTCCGGGAAGTGAACACTGTTGCTTGTCTTCCTTTTTTTTTTTTTTTTTTTGCCTGCTGTTGAGGTCATTTGAGGGGGCAACTGATGGTTGTGTTCACACACTCAGTTTCAGGGCTGCTCTGGCTCTAGCCAGAGCCTGCACTTGTGTGTTAATGAACTTAGAGCTCATTGTGCATACATAGCTCTGGCTGGCGATGGGAGGTTCACATGGGTTTTGACAGCTGCGTATGGCCTGTGAGTGATAGGTTGAGCACCACTGGTTTATACAAATCAGGATGGTTTTAACTTCTGTGGATGGGTTAGAGGGGGATGATTCTGGCTTGAGTGGTACAGGATGTTCTCTTAAGGTCCCTTTCAGCCCTACTTTTGTATGATTCTAGTGAGGAAAGGAGAAATATCTGTGATCTCTTGGTTTTTTAGGATATGACTGGAGGAAAATTCTATTCATCCATTTTTTTGTAGGGGATATGAGAATATTTTTAGTTGGGTCTTTGTTGGGTGACCCATCTTTTAAATTGGTGAAGATATATTTAATGCGGACAGTTTACTTAAGAGTGTTGGGTAGTTGCTGGGTACAGGCATGTGCCCCTACGTTGCGCTGATATCCACTGCTCCCCTTGGTGGCTGCAGCACTTTTGGTTGGTCTAGGTGAAGTCTGATGTCCTCTCTTCCCGCCTGCCACGACTTTGATAAGAAGAAGTTAAGGAAAGGGACGTGGTGACTGCCTGCATACACCTGGATAGACCTCCGGGTTCTGCCCCAGTACCCGAAGCCTCAGAAATAAGAGTGACGAAAGGACTCTCTTGTTTATTTTAGGGTTAATTGACTTTTTTTTTAAAGCTGTCAGTCTAGTCCCAGATGGTTGGGCTTTTTGTTACCTGTCAGAGCCTGGTTGGTGGCTTCCTTTCTGCCCTGGGCTTCTCCTCAGGCTACTTTGTTAATTACAGCCATGCTGGGCTTAATTGGTGGCACATGGCCACTTAACGAGGAGGGGAACTCCCTTTGCTGCATCCATAGGCTTCCCCGCTCCCGATTTGGCTGTGGAGCCACCTGGGGAGCACAATCCCCTTTCCCTTGTCGAGGAGCGCCTGATCCTGATCTGGGCTCTCTCCTCACCATGACCACCTGTGGCTTAACTGGCATCCAGTGGTACCTGGTCTGCGGCCCCAAAGGCACAAAGCAAAAATCAACAAAAGAGGGGGAAAAAACCCCGCAGCTGACAGCTCAGGCAGATCTGCCTCCTGCCTTCTCTAGGGTCTCTCCCCACTTTGTCTTCCTCTGTTTTCTTCCTTCCACCCTTCTCTTCACTCCCGTAGCAAGGGTGTCGCTGCCTCTTTGGGGTCTGTCCAGATGCTTAACCAGCTTTTGCAGCCTTCTTCCCACGTCTCCAGCTCCCGGGTTTCCTGAGGCTCCTCTCTTCCCACTGTCCTTCTCTCCTCTCCTCCTGTGGCTTTGTTCCCGGCCCCCTGATATTGCCCCCGCTGCAGATTAGCGCCAATCCGCGTCACCTGTCGAGGGGGTAAAGCTGGGTAGGGGTGGATGGGGAGCTCCTGTCGCAGCATGAACATTGTGATCCGGTGAGGTCCGTGCCCCTGGCCGGGGATGTGCCCCAGGTGAGTACCCTCCGGACCCTCATAAAGAGCTATCTTGTTTGTATTCTTTTAGAATATTTTAGGAAAAGCCAAAGCCTGGTATACCCAACTAAAAGACTTAAGGAAAATTACAAAGCCACCATTGCTGTTTCCATACGAGCATGGCCGTGTGGTATATGGTGCCATAGACCTGTCTGGAGTGCTGCACACTGCATATTCAGGCGTTCCCTGTGCTGCTACCTTGCAGTGCAGGGTTGTTGGGTTTGTTTTTTTTGATCGTGGGAGATCCAGGACCCCTGCACAGTTGCTGGCCCTAGCCTCTCCTACCCTGTCCGGGGTAACCTGCCACATGCCAGAGGTTGCGTGGCGTGGACAGCCCCTGGAGATGAGTAGCAGTGGCACAAGTTTCTTGTTCCTGGGGAACCAAATGTCCGTGCTTGTGTGGATGCAGCCCATGGTAGTCCAGTATGACACTTCAGGATTTACCTGTGCTAGTTTAGCAATCTCCTATATTATGTTATGATCATCTGGATAAAATGGGTTTGGATAGCTTCAACCATGTTGTTTTTAGCTGCTGGCTTCTACAGATTTACACCGTTTTGGTTTTAATTGAGTTTTGACCACCAGTTTCTTGTGGGGAGGGGCAGAAATAATTTTAATGACATTTTCCTAATTAGGCTAGCCATTGATAAAAATGTGTAAATGATATATTGTAGTGTGTTTCAATGACGTCTATGCAAGACATTCTTGAAAATACAAATTGGGAAAGAAGATAAAATTCTTTATAGATAATAAGCATGATTTTTTAAAGAAATGCTGTGTTTCAAACACAAAAATAATGTATTGTATTTGAACTAATACACAGGCTTCCTAACTACTAATTAGTACCGGACTGTACATGCATTCAGAACAAAGCAAGTGAAAATTGAAATAGTTTTTAATGGAAGGTAAAAACTGAACATAACTTAAAAAATCTTGCCTGTGGTATTAAATAATGTTTAACCTATGAAAAGTAAGCAAACAGAAAAGAAATCATGGTACTTTACACTTCCCCTTCTAGTATTCTGATTCAGAATCTCTCTCTTCTGCCCCACTTGTATTAAGCCTTTTATTTCACATTACAGGTTTGGTTGTTTTCTTCATTTTAAGCTGTTTCTTAGCTTATTATAGATAAAACTAAAATTTGAGAGAGTTCTTTTTGACTGAAGCAGATGATGCAACACTGCAGGTATAACACCGCTTGGATTGAAGTTTTTTTTTTTCTCAATGTGGACTACTGTAGAAGTTTTGGAGATCTTTTTAAGAATGTCTGCTTGATAGCTTTCATCGTTTAAGGCAGTTAAATTACTGTTCTGGTCAAAATTAAGAAAAATGAGTTTTTTGCGAACCCTGGAGGGAAAAAAGAAGAATTAAGGAAGATGGACTGTAATTTTAGCAAAAGCATTATCATATTATGCAGGGATTTTGCATTGAAAAGAATATATTTGGAAGTCAAAGCACTTAAACTTAGAGGCGTACTAAACTCTAGGTAAAGTAGTCTACCTAAGCTCTAGGTAAAATGGCACTTTACATTAAAGAGGAATACCCATCCTCGTCAATTAACAAAGAATCAGAGGAGGGGCACTCTGAAATGCTTTGGGTTAGAATACAAGGCAGTCGAGGGGAAAGAGACCTAACAGTGGGGGTCTACTACAGACATCCGAACCAAGGGGAAGAGCTCGACCAGGAATTCTTAGGTCAGTTCACGGAGGTAGTGAAGTCTTAAGGATGTGATAGTCATGGTGGACCTGAACTTCCTGGACATTTGCTGGGAAGAGCAGTCAGCCAGAACTGACTGCTCACGTAGGTTCCTAGCCAGAATGCAGGACCTCCATCTAACCCAGGAGGTGCACAGCCCCATCAGGGGAGACACCTTGTTGGACCTGATGCTGGCCACGGGAGATGACCTGGTGAGGGGGCTGCAGGTGCTTGACCACCTGGGTGACAGTGATCATCGCCTGCTGGAATTCATCATCCAGCGCGAGGTAGCAAAGGCCTGCAGCAAGGCAGCAGCCCTAGATTTCAGGAGGGCAAACTTCAATGAGCTAAGGAGAATAGTTAGGGAAGCACTGAGGTCCCAGAGGGGAGGGGAGCCAGATGTCCAAGACAGTGGTCGCTCCTTAAGGAGATGATCCTGCAAGCCCAAAGGGAGGTAATCCCAATGTGGATCAAAGGGAGCAGGAGGGCACACAAGCCCCCATGGCTCACCAAAAGCATCCGGGAATGTCTCCTAGCTAAAAGGGAGGCGTATGTCCAACGGAAGGGAGGGGCCATCACCAGAGAGGACTATACTGCAGTTGCTTGGAGATGCAGGGGGACAGTCAGGAAGGCCAAGACAGAGATGGAACCGGGACTAGCTTCCCGGATCAAGGACAAAAAGAAGTCCTTTTATAAATACGTAGGGGGTAAAAAGAAGGTTCCAGGTAATGTGGGGCCCCTGCAGGACACGTTAGGAAATTTGGTTGTCACACCAGATGACAAAGCCAACATATTTAACGATTTCTTTGCCTCCATTTTCCTAAGCAGGGACCAGAACAGTCACCCCCCCGCTGGGCCCCCCCTCAGGCCCCAGGGGAGGCACACCTAGACCAAGGGTTAGTGAGGAACTAGTTAGGGAACTTCTGGAGGGACCAAGTCAGCTGGTCCAGACGATCTCCACTCTAGAGTACTAAAGGAATTGGCTGAGGTCGTTGCAGGACCCCTGGCACGGCTTTACAAGCACTCGTGGTGCTCTGGTGTGGTGCCAGAGGACTGGAAGAGGGCCAACGTGGTTCCCATCTTCAAAAAGGGGAAGAAGGAGAACCTGGGAAACTATAGGCCAGTTACCTCGACCCTGGGCAAGCTCTTTGAGAAAATTATTCTGGCACATATCCACGAGGGGCCAGGAGGGGAGGTAATGCTTAGGGGCAACCAACATAGGTTCATTAGTAGCAGGTCCTGTTGGACCAACCTGGTGGCCTTCTATGATCGGATCACCAAATCATTAGATGCAGGGGTAGCAGTGGACATAGTCTTCCTGGACTTTTGGAAGGCTTTCGACACTCTCTCTCTCTCCCCGTTCTCATTAAGAAACTGGGGGACTGTGGTGTTGACACCCACACAGTCAAATGAGTCACCAACTGGCTGGAGGGCCGCACCCAGGGAGTGGTGGCGGACGGGTCATTTTCGACCTGGAGGGATGTGAGCAGTGGGGTGCCCCAGGGCTCGGTCCTCAGGCCCACACTGTTCAACATCTTCATCAGCGACTTGAACGAAGGGGTAAAAAGCACCCTGTTCAAATTTGCTGATGCCACTAAGATGTCGGGGGATGTGGGCACACTAGAAGGGAGGAATAGGCTAAAATCGAACCTAGACAGGTTACAAGGGTGGAAGGACGAGAATAGGATGGGATTCAACACTGACAAGTGCAAAGTGATGCACCTGGGGAGGAACGGCCGGCACCATACCTACAGGCTGGGGAACTTCCTTCTTGTCAGTGCAGAGGCAGAAAAGGATCTTGGAGTCATCATCGATGCCAAGATGAATATGAGCAGGCAGTGTGGGGAGGCAGTCGGGAAGGCCAACCGCACCTTGTCATGCATCCACACATGCATCTCAAGCAGGTCCAGGGCGGTGATCCTCCCCCTCTATGCGGCACTGGTCACGCCGCAGCTGGAGTACTGCGTCCAGTTCTGGGCGCTGCACTTCAAGAGGGATGTGGACAGCATGGAGAGGGTCCAGAGGAGGACCATTCGCATGATCAGGGGGCAGCAGGGCAGGCCTTATGAGGAGAGGCTACAGGACCTGAACCTGTTCAGCCTCCACAAGCGAAGTCTGACAGGGGATCTAGTGGCCTGTTACAAACTAGTCAGAGGGGACCAGCAGGCATTGGGGGAGTCCCTGTTCCCCTGAGCACTACCAGGTATGACTAGAAATAACAGTCACAAGCTGGCAGAGGGTAAATTCAGACTAGACATCAGGAGGCAGTACTTCACTGTCAGGGTGGCTAAGATCTTGAACCAACTCCCAAGCGAAGTGGTGCTGGCTCCTACCCTGGGAGTCTTTAAGAGGAGGCTAAACAATCACCTGACTGGGGTCATTTGACCCCAGTACTCTTTCCTGCCATGGCAGGGGGTCGGACTAGATCTGCTCAGGTCCCGTCCAACCCTAGAAACTATGAAACTATAGTCATCGCATCTAATACAAATCATTTCTCAGTGGAAACCCTGTCAGCTAAGGTCATTAGACTGCAACTATTAGCTTGACAGTGTGTCTAAGAATTGATTAATGAATTAAAAATGTCATATCTGTACTAGTGCCAGCAGAATGAATTTTTGAAGCAAAATATTAGTGGACTTGACAATAATGCATTGGAGAACAGGCTTTCTTCTTTTTTCTTTTCTTTTTTTTTTGCCTTTAAGAGCAGATTTGAACTCCATTAAGAGCGTAAACAGAGGTGGGGAGAGTGGGATTATCTTTCATTTTGTAGGTGAAAATTTCTAAAGATTATGCAGATTTAAGAAATCTTTTACCCTTTCTGCATACATTTTGTGGCTGTGACTTTCATTTTGAGTAACTTATATGGCATAATTAGCATCTTGCTGTAGTTATTCTTACAACATAAACATGTGAGAGTGCTCTGTCTACTCAGACTTTTCCTTTTGTGATTGTCTGCATAAGTAGTTACTTGGTGATATAGAAAGCTGCATAGTATGTGTCCAGTGAAATGGTTGTAGCAATGAGGATATATGCTTTGGATACTTAAAATCCAGTTTCTAGAGCCTTATTTGGGCTAAATGGTAAATCTAGTCAGTTCTGCCATATCTTATTGTTGTCTGGGGAAGACTTTGTTGGTTGTTGTGTGAGAATTAAACCCTGTTACATATCTAATGACAGGAGAGGTTTTCTGAAGGATTTATTCAACTCTAACTGGATTCAGATGGGAAGAATTTGTTAGAAACCAACATCAGTTTAACATGGGGGATTATAGTGCCCAAACTAACTTCTGTGGAGAAGTGACAGTAAATATCTCTTCCATTGTGACTAGTTAATGATTTGAGTCCAGAGTCACTTTTCCATAGCTTGTTCTTGTATGGGGAAATTAAAAGCTAATGCATGGTAACTTGACAACATAGGGATTGTATGCAGGGTACACAAATCAAGTGCTCAGATTCTTGTAAGCTTATGTTTATAAGGGCACCTTCTAGATCAGGGGTGGGCAAAATACAGCCTGTGGGCTGGATCTGGACTGCCAAGGAATTGTATCCAGCCCATGGCAGGTCCCTTGGCCCTACCTGGGACAGGTGTGGGGGGCAGCCTGTGCTGTGGCATGTGCAGCTGGTCCTGCTGCAGTAGCTGGACTCAGCTTCCTGGCAGCTCCTGCAGCAGCTCACTTTACCTGGCTGCTGCTGCCAATCTGACCTGTACCCACTACCGGGGGTACTGGATCCCTATGAGCAAGGCATGCTCATCCATGAGGATGGAATGGGGCCGCACGTGGGTGGGTGGGGAATGACATCCAGGACCAGGATGGGTGGGCAGGGTTGGGGCCTTGGGCATTACTATGATCCGCTCTTGGCACGTCCCTACCCATGGAATTGGTGTCTCTTGCAGGGATGCATGGTGAGTGGATAATGGCTCTACTCCAGGCCTTGTACTGTTGCCACCCTGCAGTCCCAGCCCTGCCTGCCTGTTCTGCTCCTGGATGTGGCTCCCTACCTGTCTGGGGTGGGGAAGGGGGGGTTTCTGGTTTGATCTCCATGGAGACCTGCCCCCACCTGCTCCATCTGGCCACCTCTAGCAGTGGGTGCGGGGTGCATGAACTGGGAGTGGATAGGATCCATTGCACCAGGCCCGTAGCAGCTCACTGAAACTCCCTAAGGGAGACTCCAGTCCAAATAACTGCTCACCCCTCTTCTAGATATTCACTTTTCTCTGTTTGACCACGTTTCACATCGTATACAAATTTGAAACGGAACTTAAACTCTATGATGGTGAAAAGTAGGTTACTAAAATGGATGATTAGGATCAGATTGTGTATGCTTAGCTCTGGTCCTCCTATTAATGCCAGGAGTTTCAGAAATAGCTGGGAACTTTTTTCCATAAAAGAGTCTTTGGATCAGAGGCTGCTACAGAAAGTAGAGAAATTTTAAAGCTATTGGTATTTTCTTGGGTCTGCTCTACATGTTTGTTACTGGGTTATCCAAAAAACACTGAACAGCTAATCTTGCAGAGGTAGGGTGAGGAGGCGAAAGGGGGATTACTTTTATTAAAAAAAAAAAAGGAGAAAAAAGCACAAAAGCTTTTACTACTACAGTAGTGTCTCCCTTACTTACCTTTCTTTCCCCCCAACCTTCATTCTTCTACCTTCTGTTTTCCTAACTTCTACCCATTTACATTCTCACTGACTTCCTGTCACACTTTTAGCTTCTTTCATTCCTTGGAGTCTCAGAACAGCAGAGACTCCCTATGTGTGAAGAAGGGTGATTGCCCCTGACAGTTTGCAAAGAACTTTTTTTTTTTTCCTGGATTCATGATTGTTAGGGGCTGGAAGGGACTTTGCAGGTCATTCGGTCCAGCCCCCTTGCTGTAAGCAGGAATAAAATGGGGGTTAAGTGACCCTAGCGAGGTGACTGTCCAATCTCCTCTTGAAAACTTTCAGGGGAGGTGACTGCACTACTTCTGGAGGGAGTTTATTTCACATTGTCGACACCCTGACTGTGAAGGAGCTTTTCCTGGTTTTAAGCCTGAAGCAGCCTTCCAGGAGTTTGTATCCATTGGTCCTGGTCTTCCCTGGGGGTGCCCTAGTGAACAGTTGTTCGCCAAGTTCCTGATGTACTCCTCTGATATAGCAGTAAGCCGCTATTAAATCCCCTTTCAACCTTCTCTTCTTTAGGGTAAAGAGGACCAGGTCCCTCATCCTTTCCTTGTATGGCTTGCCTTGCAAGTCCCTGATCACACAGGTGGTTCTTTTCTGGACCCTCTCAAGTTTTTCTACATCCTTATTGAAGTGTGGCACCCAGAACTGGATGCAGTACTCCAACTGCAGTCTCACCAGTGCTGAGTACAATGGGAATATCACTTCCTTAGTTTATACAAGATGCATCGGTTGACGCATATTAGCATGTTATTTGCCCTGCTGACCACTGCCTCACACTGATGGCTCATATTCATGCGATGGTCATTCGTTACCCCAGGTCCCTTTTGGCTGTGGTGCAAGTCAGGCTGTTGCGACCAAGCCTGTATGTATGTTGAGGGTTATTTGCCCCCAGATGGAGCACCTTGCACTTTAGGAAAGCTGACTTCGACGAGCTCAGGAGGCTTGTTGGTAAGGCCCTAAGGGGCCACAACCCAAAGGGAAGGGGAGTTCATGATAGTGGTTGCTCCTCAAGGGAGCGATCCTAGCAGCACAAGTGATGTCTATCCCGTCTCAGAGAAAAGGTAACGAAAGGGCACAGCAGTCCCCTTGGCTCTGTAGGGAACTAGTAGACCTCCTCTGTCTAAAAAGACAGACCTACCAGGGCTGGAAGACTGGATCCACCTCAGAGGAGTATTCTGCATTGGTCCGGACCTGTAAGGAGCGACCAGGAAAACCAGGGCTGCGACTGAACTCCAACTGGCTACATGTATCAAAGACAATAAAAAGTCCTTTTTTAGATATGTGGGGAGCCGGAGGAAAAGCAAAGGTAACGTTCGTCCCCTGCTAAACCATATGGGACAACTGACAACTGATGCCCGGGAAAAAGCCAACCTGCTTAATGGGTATTTTGCATTTTTTTTTCAACAGTTCCAAGAACAGCCCTGCTCAATACGGTACAGGATGGCCAGGCTAAGGGACAATTGTTACCCTTCATCCATGTAGACCACATGAAGGAGCACCTTGAGAGGCTGAACACCTTCAAGTCAGCTGGCCCAGACAGTTTATATCCCAGGGTGCTTAAGGAGCTGGCAGGCATCATAGCTCAGTCACTGGCACTGATTTTCGAGAACTCATGGCACTCAAGTGAAGTGCCCAAAGATTGGAAGAAGGCCAGTGTAGTGCCTATCTTCAAGAAGGGGAGGAAAGTAGATCCAGGGAACTACAGGCCTATCAGCTTGACAGGGAAGATTGTGGAAAAAATTATCAAAGAGACCATTCTTGACAAACTGGCTGATGGCAGGATCCTGAGGGATAGCCAGCATGGGTTTGTTGCAAGCAGGTCTTGCCTGACCAATCTCATCTCCTTCTATGACCAGGTGACATATCACCTGGATAAAGGAGCAGAGATTGATGTCGTATATCTTGATTTGAAAAAAGCCTTCGATCTGGTATCTCATGATCATAGTATAGAAAAATGGCTAACTGTGGCCTTGGGTACATCACAGTCCGCTGGCTGGGGAATGGCTCTGAGGTTGGACCCAGAGAGTGGTAGTTGATGTAAGTAAATCATTGTGGTGCACCTTGACCAGTGTGGTCCCTCAAAGTTCCGTTCTTGGGCCTAGACTCTTAATGATGTGAACATCAGAAGTGGACTGGCCAAGTTTGCGGATGATGCCAAACTTTGGGGTAAAGTGTCCACACCTGAGGACATGATGGTGATCCAGGCTAACCTAGACAGGCTCAGGAAATTGGCGGATGAAAACCTGATGGCGTTCAGCACTGAAAATGCAAGGTACTCCACCTTGGAAAGAAAAACCCACAGCATGCTTATAGGCTCGGCAGTGCTACGCTTGCTGGCACCATGGCTGAAAGGGACTTTGGGGGTCATGACTGACCACAGCATGAATATGAGCCACCAATGCGATGTCACAGCTGGTAAAGTGAGCAAAACTCTGGCTTGTATCCATAGTTGCTTCTCAAGCAAATCCTAGGATGTCATCCTCCCATTGTGCTTGGCCTTGGTGAGGCTGCAGCTGGAGTACTTCATCCAATTCTAGGCTCCACAATTTAGAAAGGATGTGGAGAAGCTTGAGATGGTCCAGAGGAGAGCCACGTGCATGATCAGAGTGCAGGAAAACAGGCCTTATGATGAAAGGCTGAGAGCTGTGGGACTCTTTAGCCTGGAAAAGCGCAGGCTCGGGGGACCTGGTGGCTGCCTGTAAGTATATAAAGGGTATACATCAGGATCTGGGGGAAGGCCTATTCACCAGAGCACCCCAAGAGATGACCAGGTCAAATGGTCACAACACCTCCAAGACCATTTCAGGCTGGACATAAGGAAAAACTTCTTTACTGTCCAAGCCCCCAAGGCCTGGAACAGATTGCCTCCAGAGGTGGTGTGAGCACCTACTCTGCACTCCTTTAAGAGACATTTGGACGTTTTATCTTGCTAGGATCCTTTGACCCCAGCTGACTTCCTATCCCTGGGGCAGGGGGTTGGACTTGATGATCTTCCAAGGTCCCTTCCAGCCCTTACGTCTATGAAATCTAAGTGTTGAACTTCATCTGGTTCCATTCTGCCCAACTCTCAAGCCTGTCCAGGTCAGTCTGTATCTGCAACTTATCTTCTGACATGACCACACCTGGCCCCATAACCGGGTGTTGTCCTTGAACTTGGCCAGCAAGCTTTTCACTCCCCCATCGTAATCACTGATAATGTTGAGACGCACCTGTCCAAGCATGGATACTTGAGGGACACCACTGGCCACTTCATGCCAGGACAACACAGATCCATTCACTCTCTTGGTCCTACCCTGTAGCCAATTTCCCACCCACTGAACTGTCGAGCAGCCGAGCCCACAATCTTCCAATTTTCCCACAAGGATATTGTGAGATACTAGATCAAAGCATTTTGGAAGTCTAGGTATATTATGTTTACCTTGTCTCCCATGTCCAGGTGGTGAGAGACCTGGTCGTAGAAGTAGATAAGATTAGTAAGATGAGACCTACCCACGACAAAGCCATGCTGAATCTTACCTTCCATGAGCATATCACACACAGATTTTGTTAATGAGCTTTTCCAGGATTTTCCCTGGGATAGAGGTTAGGCTGATTGGCCTATAGTTGCCTGGGTTCTCCCTCTTCCCCTTCTTGAAGATGGGCACAATGTTGGCCCTCTTCCAGTTTTTCCCCTGTGCACCATGAATTCTGAAAGAGCTTTGCTGGGGTCTGCGATGACCTCAGCCAGCTCCTTCAGCACTCAGATGAAGTTCATCTGGTCCTGGTGACGTATAAATGTCTAGCTTTTCTAGTTGGTATTGCATCCACAGTAGGGAGGCTGTCATTCCCGGCATGCCCCTTGTGATCCTTATCTCACTTGTCTTTTCCCTTGGTTGGGTGAAATACCAAAGGAAAGTAGGCATTCAGCAGTTCAGTTTTTTCCTGAATGTTGGTTACCAGCTGTCCCGAGATGTTAAGGAGGGGGTCCCACATTTCCATTTGTTTTCCTTCTACTGCCTGTATACCTAAAGAAGGACTTATTGTCCTTGACTCCCGTGGCTAATTTAAACTTAGTCACCACTTTGGATTTCTTGATCACTTCCCTACAAGTGCTGGCCACTATTGTATAGTCCTTGAGGACCATTCTTACCCTAGCTTCCACTGTGTGTACACTTCTTTTTTCTTTTTTAAGAGGACTGCAATATCCCTATTAAGTCAGGAGGGGTTGCTAGCCCTTCTACCTTTCCTCTTTGCAGGAACGGTTTTCTTTTGTGCTTTGAGAATCTTATTCTTGAGCAATAACCACTCTTCATGCACCCCATCCTGCATTGTCTCCCCTACTAATGCTCTGAGCCTACCAAAGTCAGCATTTTAAAGAAATCCTGATGGTTGATTTGTCAACCTTGTGGCAACTTAGCTGGTCTAATAAAAGATATCACATCTTCCCAAGTAACCTTGCCTGACTTTAAGTAATTTAACTCAGAAAATGGTGAAATACAATTAAATCATATTCTAAAAAATAAAGAATTATAACTTTTAGCAATATTAGGTTAATGTTTAAGATGTGGAAATTTTTGTAACTTGAGTTTTCATTAAATGTTAAATTTAAACAAAATAAGTAACAATCATAATGGGCAAAATCCTTTTTCATTGAAATTACTGTTAAGCATTTTGCTTTGCCTTCTCTTTTTACTGGTTTCAATTCTTATCGGTATTCATTTTAAATGCACAGATATTTCCTGGATTTTTGGCTGTAGCCGTGTTGGTCTAAGGACATAGGTAAGGTTCTTTGAGTGAGTTTTTTATTAGACTGAGTAGCTGGGGGAAAAAAAAAAATTAAGCAGGTTTTCAGGTGCAGTCACCCTTCTTCGGGCTTAGGGAGTCTCTTCTGGTCTGACACTCCAAGGAATGAGAGAAGCTAGAAGTGTAACAGGGTGTCAGTGAAAATGTGAATAGGTAGAAATTAGAAAAACAAAATGGTAAAACAGGGATGAGGCGAAGAAAGAAGAAGAAAAAAGACGAAAGGGAAACACTATAGTGATAATAGTACAAGGTAAAAAAGAGAGGCCCTCAAAGAAAAAGGAAATGGTCGGAAATCAGGAAGACAAAAGGCAGAAAAGTAGGGGAGGAGGGGAGAAAAGGTGGAGGGAAAAGAAGAATGTAAGAGGTCAGGTCAGGCAGGTACCCGATGAATTAGATGTCAGGCAGGTTATAATGCATCATAAATCCCATGTCTATTGAGCCCATGATTTTTTTTTGTTTCCAGTACATTTATGCAGTGAAGTTTGTAGGCTTGTCTATGAAAGGTGTGTTGTACGTTCCTTTTGAAGATTAGAACTAAGAGATCGGAGAGGGAGCAATTGTCCTGAGAGTAGTGTGCACCCACAGGTAGTTGGGTATTTTTGTCTTTGATAGCTTTTTAGTGTGAATTCATTCTGGTGAGCAGTTGTTGTTTGGTGTCTTCTACATATTTTTTCCATTAAAGCATTTAGCACACTGGATGAGATGTATATAATGTTCCTGGAGGTGAAGGTGTGAGATCCAGGGATGGTGATAGTTCTGTTGTGGGGGGAGGGTGTGTAGTTATTGTGGGGGTGGTGGAGACGGTTTGACAGGTTTTGCATTTCTTGTCCTGGTATGGTCTAGGTCCATTGGGTATGGTTTGGGTTAGAGAGAGTTTGCTTCTGGTGATGGGGTTAGCAAGGTTTGCTGCTTGTTAAAGGCCAGGATATGTGGTTTTGGGAAGATCTCTTTGAGAATGGGTTCGTCTTCTAGTTTGGGTTGCAATTGTTTGAGGATTTTCCATGTAGGTTCCAGGGAAGGATAATTTGAGGGGGTTTTCTATTTGTACTGCAGCAAATCTTCACGTGGTATCTGGGTGGCTCTTTCAAAAGTGTGATCCTTCTCTCTGGAGGAGTGTCCTCATTGGCTGAAGGCCCTTTTCAGATTTGTGAGGTAGCAATCATGGGTATTCTCCTTGCTGCAGATTTGGTGGTACCGGAGAGCTTGACTGTAAATTACAGCTTTCTTGGTGTGTTTAGGGTGATTGCTGGTTCTGAGGATATATGTACTGTATGTTGGTCTGTAGGTTTCTTATAGATAGTAGTTTGAATTTTACCGTCTTGGATATTGATCATGGTGTCCAAAATGGAAATAGTCTGAGGAGGGGTAATGGTTGTTGAATTTTTGGTGGAAATCAATTGGAGACTGCAGGGTTTTGGTCCAAATGATGATGTCATCACCTGTGCATCTCAGGTTTGATGATGTAGTTTTTGAGGAAGTCTTCTAGGTGGGCCATAAAAAGATTGGCATGATCTGGAGGAAGTGTTGGTTGTTAAAACTGAAGTTGTGTGTGAGGATGAAGTCTATAAATTTAGTGATAGCTTGAGGTCTGTACTCTAAGTTGTAATGTCATTCTTGTAGGTATGTAAGGCAGGCTTGTCCTGTTATCACTGTAGTGCTTCCCTTTGGCCCTTTTCCCCCTGCTTTCTTCCCCCTCTCTTCCCTGTTCTACCTTTCGGGTTTTTCTAATTTCTACCTATTTATATTTTCACTGACATCCTGTAGCACTTTCTGCATCCCCTGTTCCTGTTTTCCTGACCTCCTACTAATTCCTTTGTCACTGACAGCTTCTTTCTACCATGTATTTTATCACTGCTATCTCCCTTTGGCCTTTTTTTCCCAGTGCCTGCTTCCCCCTCCATTACCTGCTTTACCTTTTGCCTTCCTAATTTCTACCTATTTACATTCTCACTGACCTCCTGTTACTTTTTTAGGTTTTCTCATTCTTTGGAGTCTCAGACCAGTAGACGCTCCCTATGCCTGAGAAAGGGTGACATCACCCAAAAGCTTGCCTACATTTTTTTTTCCAGCTACTCAGTTGGTCTAATAAAAGATATCACTCAAAGAACCTTGCCTGCAGATATTGCCCTACTTTTATCTGTATTGATTCAGCTCTTTGTTTGCCAGTTTCTTCTCTGATCTTAAATTGATACAGTCAGTAGCAGAGTTCTTCAGTTCTGAGGCTGCACTGGCTTCTTTTTGGTTAAACAGGCTGCTTCTGGCTTTTTAGTTTGCCATGTCTGCCAGAAATTTTTCTTCTATATCTTCTTAACACTTGCAAAAACTGCTGTAAGGTGAATCTAAGTAGTCGATCAGAAGTGTAATGGAAGCATAGATTACGAAGATAAGCAGCATTTTCCCCTCTTTAGGATATTTTGTTCTTTTCTTGTTTTTAAGGAGACAGTTCTAGGTGTACTAATGCTAAGGCCATGGTCCTTCCTTGTCAAGAACTGATTTGTGAAAATACTGGACCATCACTGGTGATATCTGGGACAGATTTGAGCTATGGGTTCAAGCAATGAAGTGAATTTTTCATGGATAACTTATAAGAACAACCCATAACCATATTTCAGCAGCGCTTGGCTTACATGCCGCCTTGTATATTTGGAGGTCTTTAGGAGTGGTAATAGAAGATCATTAAGACAAGTCTTATTTAGTGTGGATGCAGTTGACTGTTATAGTCGCATTCATTTTTCAGCATTTTTTAGTACTTCCTTGGAAAAATTCGTTCTCATACATGATGACAGAGTTGTCATATCTTCAGCATCACCTATGATAAGCTGCATAATATAGGCAGCCTATGAATAACACTGTGTGTGGATACTCCTTTATCCATGAAGCCCGAGCAGCTTTCATATTGACTATGTTGCTAGTCATCACCAAAATGACTTTCTGTAAACTCATTATTAATTTTTTAAGTTGTTCTGAGAGTTCACTTGTGCATTAGAATGCATATTTCTGGAGTCATTACCATGAAGTTAATGCCATCATTGTGCAAATTGCTCCATATATGAGACACTGGTGACATGCAAGGAGCTTTCGTAATAGGACTGACAAGCATTTTTTTTCCTTCACATCTGCTTCTGCCAGAAGCCAGATGTGAATCAGAAGATGACTTTCTACAGACTGCTTCCTATTTGCAGCTTCCTAAATTTGATGCCATTTCTGTGAGAGGTGTATGAAATACAAAAGCATAAAGGCTTTATGACTATATCAAAAATTGTATTTTGACATCTCTCTAGTAAATGTGAACAGATACATTTTTTACTTTTGTGTGCACGCGTATGGTTTTTTTAATCAAACATCCAGTGCTGCTTGAACATTAAAACTTTTTTCAAAATCTTTTTAACATTCTTATTAAATGAAGAAACAGAATTAGTTTCACTTTCATTATCTGTTCGGTATCTTTATTGAAAGGTGAAGTAGAAGGAGAATGTCAAAAAGAGGAAATTGTGATGGAAACAGTCCCTTCCCTCCTAGCTGTTTGATTGCAATCTATCTAAAACAGTAGCTGGACAACTATCATGACGAAAACATAGTTTTTCTCTATTTTATTAGTGTGTTGTGTTCTGTGTACTCTGGCTTTATTTGTAGTGATATAAATACCTTAATAGCTACAGCTTACTTGTGGACAGTGAGCTACAGCATGAAAAGGGGCCTCTCTGTCTACAGCATCCTTCCCAGTGCTCTGCTCTGCACAAAGGAGGAGGAAAGGATGGAGAGCAGTGTGGTCAGTTAATGAACATATCTTTACGACTGGAGCTGGCAACTTATGATCAGTGGCAGGGCTGGGCAATTATTTGGGCTGGAGGGCCACTTAAGGAGTTTTGGTGAGCTGTTGGTGGCTGGATCAGCATCCTCCCCAGCTCCCTGTCCCACCCCTTCCCCACAACAGTTCACCAAAACAGGGCAGGGAGCAGCATTTGGTGCTGGGACTGGGACAGTGGGGCAGTGACAGCGTGGATCCAGGGCCGGGGTCTGGGGCAGATCCTGGCTATGTGACCTAATCTGGTTACAATCCATCAGGGCTGCGCCGTGCTGCCAGGCCACGCTGCTCCACAGCCATGCTGTACTGGAGCTGCCCACATGTACCTGTGCTGGGGCACAGGCAGCAGGGCTGGGTCACAAAAGTATGCCCCACCCCCTCCTGGATCGGGCTGGTTGTGGTCTGTCATGCAGGGAGCAGATCGTGGCTTTTCCCTGGGCCCCAGCCCCACACTTTGCTGCCCTGTGATCTTGGCCTCAGCCCCACCTGCCTGTCCCACTCCAAGATGTTGCTCCATACCTGCCCATGGCCCCTTCCCATCTGCCTGGCTGAGCATACCCTGCCTGTGGGGGTCCAAGGCTGGTCTCCATGGAGACTCCCACCTACCTGCTTTGTACAGAGCTGGCAGTGGGTGTGGGGCAGTAGGGTCAGGGTGCCTGGGCAGTGGGACTGTCTGGTGGTGGTGGCAACACTGGCAGTGGCAGCTGGAAGGAGGAGCCACCACTGCTGGAAAGTGGAGTCTGACTGCCATGCTGCCCCAGCCCTATTTTGTGGCAGGGTTGGTGGGGCTGGCTGCATATGTCACAGCCCGGGCTGCCCCCCAAGCTTGGGTTGGGCAGGGCTGAAGGACATGTTGCAGACTGGATAAAATCCCTTGGCAGGCTGAATCTGGCCTGTGGGCTGTATTTTACCCACCCCTGGTGTGTGGGCTTGATCTGGTGTGGTAGCTCAGGGAATTGGCAACACACTCCTGCCATAGCAGCAGAGGAGGAGAATCCCCAGGGCCCTAGCATTGGCCTCCTTCTGTTTATTTCCCTCACAGCATCTGATTGCTTCAGGTTACAGGGCTGTGGCCTGCAGTGGGGCCTGGGTCATAAGGAGCAGCCTGTGGTAGCAAAAGATTGCCAGCCTCTGCTCTGAGCCTCTTTGCACCTGGCCTTTCAGTTTTTGGCTAGGGTTGCAGGAATAAAGCCACAGTCCTGGGAGAACTAGGGCTGCTCCCAGGCTCCCTTTCACTGGTGTCTAGGGTCTCTGAAGAACAGACCTTGCATTTCATTCAGTGTCATCAGAAATTTAACATGTCGCAGGGGGGGGTTCCACCAAAAGTATTTTGGTTTTCCTGATTCTTCGTAAGTGAGACATTAATAAATTACCTCAGTTATGCTCTCTTGTATTTCAGTTGACCAGCAGCTGTTCTGTTTGTTCTGTTTTTAACTGCTACACTTGAAGAATGTGGTCATTTGAGTGTTATCACTGACACTGTTGTTTTACTCCCAGGATTTCTTTGTAGACTGCAAGTTATGTAGGCCAGGTACAGATATTACACTTTTACTGGTATAAGTAGTTGAAAATCAGACTATATCCATAAAGAATGGAAGTTCAGCGCACACAGACTGGTTTAAAAATGGCAGAACCTGGTCTAAGATTTGCCCCCACACTAAAAGGTGAATGCATTTTCTGTTTACTACCAATCTAAACTGTGCTGGTTATGGAAAACCATGCAACTTAAATCAGTTCCACCTTGGGTTTTTGAGTGTCTGTACTTCGACCATATAGAGAGAGAGGAGGCAGGCAATCTTTGCAGCAAATTCAGTAGACTCTTGGGAGTAGCCATGAGCATCTGAGAATTCTTTTTAGGGAAGTTTGTTCTGTGTCTGTTTGTCATGATAGCAATCCTCCTGAGCACATTCAGTTCACTTTTCAGATATAGAAACAAAGGGCATTTTTACACGTTTCCTTAGCAAGCTGCACTAATTAAAAGTGCCCACACATCACGTGTGTCAGCAGCACAGCATGCCTCTGGTGAAAAAATGGTAGTGATGTGCTTTCAACTAAAGCACATTGAACGTGTTTTTAGCTCAAAGTGCACTGCTGCCATTTTATCAGCATGGAGGTGTGCTGTGCCACTGATGCATGCAATGTGTGAGACTGCCAGAGTATGTCAATTTAGGTGCTCCAGCAGACTCAGTTGAGTCTGGTGGGCTTTAAACTAGGCTCGTCGGGGGAAGGGGAAGATGAAGGCAGAGGAAACATCAGACTGCCAAACCAAACAGCACCCACAACTACAGCCCAGCCCAGTCCAACGAGCGAAGCGAATAAACAGGTAAGAGATAGGGGCCAGGGTAATGCTGGGACTAAGGGGTCAGTACACACACCCACAGGAGGCCTCAAATGCCTCTACACAAGCGCTCGTAGTATGGGCAACAAGCAGGAGGAACTCACCCTCCTGCTGGCTGACACCAGCCCGGACATAGTGGGGATTACGGAAACATGGTGGGACGCAACGCATGATTGGGCGGTGAACGTCAAGGGCTATAGGCTGTACAGGAGGGACAGGATAGGAAAGAGAGGTGGGGGCGTGGTACTCTATATTAAGGAGGAATACACATCCTTGTCAATTAGCAAGGAGTCAGGGGAGGGGTACTCTGAAGTGCTTTGGGTTAGAGTACAAGGCAGTCAAGGGGAAAGAGACTTAACGGTGGGAGTCTACTACAGACCTCCCAACCAGGGAGAAGAGCTTGACCAGGAATTCTTGGGTCAGCTCACAGAGGTAGTGAAGGCTAAGGATGTGGTAGTCATGGGGGACCTGAACTTCCCGGACATCTGCTGGGAAGAACAGTCAGCCAGGTCTGAATACTCACGTAGGTTCTTGGCCAGAGTGCAGGACCTCCATCTAACCCAGGAGGTGCACAGCCCCACCAGGGGTGACGCCTTGTTGGACCTAGTGCTGGCCACGGGTGATGACTTGGTGAGGGGGCTGCGGGTGCTCGACCACCAGGGCGACAGCGATCACGGCCTGCTGGAATTCACCATCCAGCGCAAGGCGGCAAAGGCTTGCAGTAAGGCAGTGGCCCTAGATTTTAGGAGGGCAGACTTTCAACAAGCTAAGGAGGATAGTTGGAGAAGCGCTGAGGTCCCGGAGGGGAGGGGAGCCAGGTGTCCAAGCAGAGTGGTAGCTCCTTAAGGAGACGATCCTCCAAGCCCGAAGGAAGGTAATCCCAACAAGGATCAAAGGGAGCAGGAGAGCACACAAGCCTCCGTGGCTCACCAAAAGCATCTGGGAATGTCTCCTTGCTAAAAAGGAGGCTTACACCCAATGGAAAGAAGGGGGTCATCACCAGGGAGGACTATTCAGTAGTTGCTCGGGGATGTAGGGGGGTAGTTAGGAAGGCCAAGGCAGAGATGGAACTGGGACTAGCTTTCCAGATTAAGGACAATAAGAAGTCCTTTTTTAAATACATAGGGGGGTAAAAAGAAGTTCCCGGGTAATGTAGGGCCCTTGCAGGACGCGTTGGGAAACTTGGTCGTCATACCAGACGGCAAAGCTAACATGTTTAATGATTTCTTTGCCTCCATCTTCCTAAGTAAGGACCAGAACAGCCACTTCCCTGCTGGGCCCCCCTCGGGCCCTGGGGGAGGCACACCTGGGCCACGGGTTAGTGAGGATTTAGTTAGGGAGCTTCTGGAGGGGTTGGACATATTCAAGTCAGCCGGCCCGGATGATCTCCACCCTAGAGTTCTAAAGGAACTGGCTGAGGTCAGTGCAAGTCCCCTGGCACAACTTTACGAGCACTCGTGGTGCTCTGGTGAGGTACCGGAGGACTGGAAGAGGGCCAATGTGATTCCCCATCTTCAAAAAAGGCAGGAAGGAGGACCCGGGAAACTATAGGCCGGTTAGTCTTACCTCGATCCTAGGCAAGCTGTTTGAGAAAATTATGTTGGCACACATCCAGGAGGGGTCAGCAGGGGGCTTCATGCTTAGGGGCAACCAACACAGGTTCATCAGCGGCAGGTCCTGTCAGACCAACTTGGTGGCCTTTTACGATCAGATCACCAGATCATTAGATGCAGGGGTAGCAGTGGACATAGTCTTCCTGGACTTCTGGAAGGCTTTTGACACTGTCTCTCACCCCATTCTCATTAAGAAACTGGGGGGGCTGTGGTGTCGACACCCACACAGTCAAATGAGTCGCCAACTGGCTGGAGGGCCGCACCTAGAGGGTGGTAGTGGATGGGTCCTTCTCAACCTGGAAGGATGTGGGCAGTGGGGTCCCACAGGGCTCGGTCCTCGGGCCCGCACTGTTTAACATCTTCATCAATGATTTGGACGAGGGGGTAAAAAGCACCCTGTTCAAATTTGCTGATGACACTAAGATGTGGGGGGACGTGGGCACACTGGAAGGATGCAACGGGCTACAATCAGGCCTAGACAGGTTACAAGGGTGGGCGGACGAGAATAGGATGGGTTTCAACACAGACAAGTGCAAGGTGATGCACCTGGGGAGGAACAACTGGCACCATACCTACAGGTTGGGGAACTCCCCTCTTGTCAGCACAGAGGCGGAAAAGGATCTTGGGGTCGTCATTGACTCCAAGATGAACATGGGCCGGCAGTGTGGGGAGGCAGTCAGGAAGGCCAGCCGCACCTTGTCATGCATCCAAAGATACATCTTGAGCAGGTCTGAAGAGGTGATCCTCCCCCTCTATGCAGCACTGGTCAGGCCGCAGCCGGAGTACTGCGTCCAGTTTTGGGCGCCACACTTCAAGAGGGATGTGGACAGCATGGAGAGGGTCCAGAGGAGGGCCACTTGTATGATCAGGGGGCAACAGGGCAGGCCCTATGAGGAGAGACTATGGGACCTGAACCTGTTCAGCCTCCAAAAGAGAAGGCTGAGGGGGGATCTAGTGGCCTGTTATAAACTAGTCAGGGGGGATCAGCAAGCATTGGGGGAGTCACTGTTCCCTTGTGCACCGTCAGGAGTGACCAGGAATAACGGTCACAAGGTGGCAGAGGGTAGGTTTAGGTTAGATCTCAGGAGGCGCTACTTCACAGTCAGGGCGGCTAGGATCTGGAACCAACTTCCAAGAGAAGTGGTGCAGGCTTTTACCCTGGGGGTGTTTAAGAGGAGGTTAGATGAACATCTTGCTGGGGTCATTTGACCCCAGTATTCTTTCCTGCCACGGCAGGGGGTCGGACTAGATGATCTGCTCAGGTCCCTTCCGACCCTAGAAACTATGAAACTATAAGTCTGTTCTGTGTGTCGGAGTAGGCTCCCTGCATGAGCATAAGTGCCCAAAATGGCAAAGCTGCTCTGTGAGTGTCCTTCTCCAAGATGCTTTTGATCACCTTGGTATCTGGTACGTTTGAATATGCTGTGTAGATGGATGCCCTTTGAGTAGCTTTGCTTTTTTCATTTGTATGCGAGTTGGGAGCATCCCTGCCAGGACACACTGGGACTTCAGTGTAGAAATACTGTTAATATCCTGCTGAATAGAGCTGTCTGCGGTTGCAGTAGATCATCAATAGGCATACCACACCCAGCAGTATACTGAGGCTTTTCAACGAATATGGGAGGGGGTCCTCCCACTTTAAATGTAACGGGAATCTGCACTGTGGGGAGGAAAGGGTGAGTCATGCACATGTCCTCCAGGATGTGGGGACACAAGGCCCTCACTTCTGCCCTTGCAAGAAGATAACATTCTGATTGCATCATGATGCCAGGCTGCTTTCTGTATTGGGGCATTTTTGGCTTATCATAGAATCATAGAAGTAGGGTTGGAAGGGACCTTGTAGATCTTCAAGTCTGACCCCCTGTCTGGGCAGGAGAAAAACTGGACTCAAATGAGTCCAGCTAGGTAAGCATTAAGCCTCTTCTTAAAGACCCCCAGCGTAGGAGCCAGCACCACTTCCCTTGGAAGTTGGTTCCAGCTCCTAGCCGCCCTAACTGTGAAGTAGTTCTTGCAGATTTCTAATCTAAACCTACTCTCCAATAATTTGTGTCCGTTATTCCTTGTTATTCCAGGGGGCTCAAGGGGAAACAGTGTCTCCCCCAAACCCTTCTGGTCCCCCCTGGTGAGTTTATAGACAGTCACCAGGTCCCTCCTCAGCCTTCTCTTGTGGAGGCTGAATAGGTTTAGGTCCCGTAGTCTTTCATTGCAGGGTCTGCCCTGTTGTCCCCGGATCATGCGGGTGGCCCTCCTCTGGACCCCTCAATGTTGTCCACATCCCTCCTGAAGTGGGGTGCACAGAACTGGATGCAGTACTCCAGCTGTGGCCTGACCAGCGTTGCGTAGAGGGGGAGGATCCTCTCCTTGGCTCTACTTGAGATGCACCTGTGGATGCACGGCAAGGTCCGGTTAGCCCTGCCAACCGTGACCTTGCATTGTCGGCCCATGTTCATCTTGGAGTCAGTAATGACTCCAAGATCCTTTTCTGCCTCCATGCTCTCAAGAAGGGAGTTTCCCATTCTATAAGTGTGCTGCTGGTTTCTACTGCCTAAGTACAGCACCCTGCACTTGTCAGTACTGAAACGCATCCTGTTTATGTTAGCCCACTCCTGTAACCTATCCAAATCTTGCTACAATCTTTCCCTCCCTGCTAGTGTGCTCACCTCACCCCAAATTTTGGTATCATCAGCGAATTTAAACAGGTTGCTTTTCACCCCGTCGTCCAAATCGCCGATGAAGAAATTGAACAGTGTAGGCCCAAGGACTGAGCCCTGGGGGACTCCGCTGCCCACTTCCCCCCAGGTTGAATATGACCCGTCACCCACCACCCTCTGAGTACGACCCTTGAGCCAATCTGCAATCCATCTGACTGTGTAGGCATCGATGCCACAGTCGCCTAGTTTTTTAATGAGGATGGGGTGGGAGACGGTGTCAAAGGCCTTGCTGAAGTCTAGAAAGACTACGTCCACAGCGACACCTGCATCCATTGCCTTTGTGACCTGATCATAAAAGGCAATCAGGTTGGTCTGACATGACCTGCCACTAATGAAACCATGCTGGTTGCCCTTGAGCATCATCCCTGAAGCCGGCCCATCACAGATGTGCTCCTTGAGGATCTTCTCAAAGAGTTTCCCTAGGATTGAGGTAAGACTGATGGGCCTGTAGTTGCCTGGGTCCTCTCTCTTCCCTTTTTTGAAGATGGGAACCACATTAGCTATCTTCCAATCATCTGGCACCTGGCCCGAGCACCATGAGTGCTCATAAAGCCATGCGAAGAGCCCTGCAATAACCCCAGCTAGCTCCCTTAACACCCTGGGGTGGAGAGCATCTGGACCCGCTGAGTTGAACACGTCCAGCCCCTCCAGAAGCTCTCTAACCCGGTCCTCCCCAACCTGAGGTCTGGAGGCGTTCCCCTTGAGTCCGTCTGGCATCACAGTGAGGAAGTCCTGGTCCCTGCACAAGAAAACGGAGGTGAAGAATTGGTTAAAGAGTTCCGCTTCCTGAAACACTTGGTAGTGTATGACTGTGGTCAGATAATGGGGTTTACAAGCAAGTTACTCTTGCTGCCTATCTAAAAGTCTGCCTGGTTGTTCTTAGTGCATCTTTTAATGGCCCCATCATATTAGACTTAACTGTTACTGTGATAAAGAAGGGTGATTAGTCCTTGAGTCTGGTGTATTTTCATAGTAACTTCCTAGATTTCATCTTTATTCTTACCCCCCCATTTCATTTCTTAAGGTATTTTTGCCAATCTTCTCCTCCTGGTGACCTCATTTCCTATTAGGAGTGCACCAATAGAGATTTTTGGGGCTGATACTGATAGTTGATATGTACAGAGGTATATAGGCTGATACTGATCTGATTTCTGATACCAGTCCGGCAGCTTGAAGAGCAGCGTCCAGCTGGTAAGTCTGGTGTGGTGGCAGGTGTATGTGGGGGGCTGGGCAGATCAAGGCCCCTGAGGTGAGGGAGGAGTGGGGCTAGGGTAGGGGCTGGGACAACCACTACCCAGTTGGCGGGGCGGGTGTGGGAAAGAGCTGTGGCTTGTCCAGGGGTTGTGGGGTGGGGGGACTTTTGCTGCTGTGCACCACTCATCTGGGAGGGCATGCAGGGGAGGGGTTTGTGCCCCCAGACCTGCACGGGATGGGGTGGCCTGGCTGTTCCTGGTGGGGGCTGGGCCAGGCTGCGCTTGGGGTGTTCAGCAGCGGTGCTGGGGGGGGGGGGCTGCAGCTATCCCAAAACTTGCTGTAGTCCCCTCAGCCCCCCTCCCAGTGCTGCCCGTGCCAGCCCCAGCCTGCCCTGCCCTGCACAGGTCGGTGGGCACTTGCTCCTCTTCCCCCCCCATGACCTTCTGGATGAGCGGCAGGAGTAGCTGTGGGAGCTGCTGGATGAGTGGCTCCTGTATGAGCAGTGTGCAGAAGCAGGAGCTGCTCCCTCCCCATTCCTGCACTTCCCTGATAAGCTGTGCCTATGTCCTATGCCTGCCCCATCCCGGCTGGGCAGCGCTTGCCCCAGCCCCACTTCTCCCTCACTGTGGGGGTGTGTATCTGCCCCCTCCTTTTCCACCACACCAAACTTACCAGTTGGACACTGCTCTTCAAGCTGCTGGGCTGCACTCCTTGCCTCCTATGTGCTGTGCTGCGTGCATGCACGGGCCCTTTATTGGCCACATTGGGCTGATTTTTGATGCAGCCAATTTTCTTTATATTGGTGCCAATATGATTTTGGACTGATGTATCGGTGCACCTCTGTTTCCTATATGAGCTCTAGTTTCCCAGCTGGATTAGTGGGGTTTGTGATTACTATTTTGAGAACAGTTGTCTTAAGGTGAACCAGCTGTATGTTAAGGCACATCTCTTGTTGTGTTTTTCCTCTGCTTAGGACTAGCTGAACAGAGGAATGTGGGGAAGGAGAAAAACCCTTTAGAGGAAGTACTTTTGGTCTTAAGGAATATGTAGGGGAAACTGGATTCTTTACCTTCAGACCAACAAATACTGAAAAGTCATTTGAAACTTCTAAGTAAATGGCAACTAGTGACCTTGACCCTCTCCGATCTGAATCGGTCGGTCGGTCAGTCCTCCGTCCGTCCGTGACAGATGGGGTGGGAAGGTCTATCAGGTTGTCACTGGATTGATTATAAAGCAAACTGATTGTATATGCCATAAATAAGATGAGTAAAATGGATTTTGCTTTCTTTTTAAAGCAAATTACGTTATCTGATATTGAGTTGCTTGCTTTTTCAGAAGAGAATTATGAGTTCCTGAAGTAGCCATTTTTGTAGTTTTGAAATAGTTGCTTGTCCATCCTAGCTTTTTTTACAGTAATATATGAAGGCAGCAAGTGCTGTTCTGGCTGAGGTGTGAATATGTTTTTGAAGTCAGAGTCCTGACTATAGAAAGTAATCCACAGAAGCAGACTCTGAAAAGGCCATGGATTCTCTCTTGCAAGATCAGAGCCTGTGAGAGAGTTCTTTCCTCTTTTTCCCCCACACACTTCACCCAAAGTGTAAAAAGACAAAGTACAGTTGTCAGATTTTACTGTGAAATCTCAGCTCTTATCTTCCTTTAGTATTTGTATTATATAGGCTGTACTAACTTGTATCTTGGAAATTAATTTTTCTGTGAAATTCTCCAGTGTTTTTCTGTGGTCTGTAACTCATTTTGCTGTTAAATTGCATTACCTTGTACTAAACTATTGTTTTTAGTGTTTGAGGTAGGAGGAGAAATGAGAGAAAATACAAGAACAAAACCCACAGAACTAAGACAAAATCTTTTTTATAAAACTCCCAACCTTCACTACTACTAACGCTTGTAAGCTGCAATGATTTAATGTATGTTGTACATCTATTTAGATGTAACAAAACTAGTGCACTTAGTTTGAGCCAGTGGATTTAATTATCTTGGTTACACTGTTGTAAGTTGGGAGGCATTCCACTAAATTCAGTGAAATTGTATTGATGTGAGGACAGCCTTGCCCAAAATGTGCACAGAACTGAAAAGAGAAGACAATTTCACTTTTGTCTGAACTACCCTTGCCATTTAAACCTTTATAAGATCATTTATCTTCTTAATAAGATATGTGTCTATTTCCAAATGCTCATATTCTACCAAAAGCTAGGTTCATTACTCTACAAAGTAATGAAGTGGGATAACACTTAATATTTTTCTGCTTTGCTTAACATCATGACAGAACGCTCAGAGAGTGAGTTGTGCTTTTCCATTTTGTTCAGAATGCTGTTCTCATCATTTTTAGAAGTAGCATAATGTTGGGGGAAATTTTATTATTACTTGCTTAAATGCAAGTAATAATAAAATTTGGTAGAAAAGGTTAAAATGTGCATCAAGAATGTTGGACATGGGAATCTTTTATATGTGACTGAAAAGCACAATTTTCACAGAAAATGCAGTACATGAAAAGTGGTCACAGTGTAAATGGGGGAAATAAAGGAATCATGAGCCCAGACTTGGCTTTCCTACCAATGCTTGTGCTATGCAATAGACTGGTGTTGCAGTGCTGTCCAGCTGTGCAGCCGGGCTGCCACTCCCCCATTACTTCAGCTGAAGCAGCAGCCAGTCTTTGGGCTCCTCTGGCTTCTGCCTGCCCATGCCCTGGGAGCCAGTGTACCACTGCACAAGAAGGGGAGGGTGAGGTTGGAGCCATATGGGTACAGTGTGTGTTTGGGTGGTATTAGTGCAGACCCCACTGGTGCAGCTTGTAGTAGATAAGTTGCCTAGCCCTATACTACATTACTCAGGAAAGGGAAAAAGGCTTGATGACACTTTGCATCACACAGCAGATAAGGCAGTTTAGTATCTGTTTTACTGGAGGGGAAAGGAAAGTAAGTTGTATGGAGGGCAGTGCACAAGAGGATGCAGAAGATGTTTATGCATTGAACACCATCACATGATGGGTGAATTAAGACTTAAGCACAGGAGGAGTTATTTTAGCAACTAGTTGTCCTGATTACCTCTAGGCTGCAGTCCTCACTCTTACACCATTACTACCAGGCATTGTCACATCCTGTGCTGCTGGACACTTCAGGCATGCATGAGTTAGGAGTCAATCCATGACCTGGAATAGTATCAGCCTTTGTAATGGGTAGTAGAAAGAGCTGATACACATCAGATACCCACTTTCATGGTCAGTGAAAGCTAGGGCCTTTTTTCTTTGAAATTCTTCTGCAAATTTTTGTATCTGAATGTGTTTATGTATTTTATAATAAAAAAAGATGTGTGGGTGAACAGCTAGTGTTCTGGAAGCTAAGTAAGTTTGCAACATGAGACTGGAAGGAACAAACTGGGTCATTAAATTCAGTCTTCAGTTCTGGCAGTTCACTACATTAAGCTTCAAATTATTTGTTCCAGTTGTTCCTATTAAAGGGTATTTCTGAGGCCATGCTTTTGATGATTAAAAACAGATAATTGCCTTTCCAGCCTAAACTTATTAATTGGAAGATTATATCTGTTGACTGACTATATTGGCCCAGTGACAAGTTTAATAAGGCTTTTTTTGTCCCTGGCATCTTTCCCTTTTCTGTTTGTAGAAATCATGTATCCTTTAGCTTTCATTTTACTAGGTTAAACCTGCCAAACCTTTTTTTCCTACCCCTTCCCTCCTCATAAGATGACAAGTGCCTCATTCCGCTAACAGTCCTAGTAGTCCTCAGTTTGGCATCTTTTTAACATAAAGAACTGGAACTGTCCTCAGAATTTCATAGATTTCGTAGACATTAGGGCTGGAAGGGACCTCGGGAGATCATCGAGTCCAGCCCCCTGCCCAAAGGGCAGGAAGTCAGCTGGGGTCATAGGATCCCAGCAAGATAAGCATCCAATTTGCTCTTGAAGGTGTTCAATGTAGGTGCTTGAACCACCTCCGCTGGCAGACTGTTCCAGACCTTGGGGGCTCGGACAGTAAAGAAGTTCTTCCTTATGTCCAGCCTGAAACGGTCTTGCAGGAGTTTGTGACCATTCAACCTCGTCATCCCTTGGGGCGCTCTGGTGAACAGACGTTCCCCCAGATCCTGGTGGTCACCCCTGATAAACTTATAGGTGGCCATCAGCTCACCCCTGAGCCTGCGCTTTTCCAGGCTAAAGAGTCCCATGGCTCTCAGCCTGTCATCATAAGATCTGTTTTCCTGACCTCTGATCATGCGCGTGGCTCTCCTCTGGACTCTCTCAAGCTTCTCCACATCCTTTTTGAATTGTGGAGCCCAAAACTGGATGCAGTACTCCAGCTGCAGCCTCACCAAGGCCGAGTACAAGGGGAGAATGACGTCCCGGGATTTGCTCGAGAAGCATCTATGGATGCACGCCAGCATTTTGGTCGCTTTACTAGCCGCAGCATCGCATTGCAGGCTCATGTTCATCTTGTGGTCAATGATGACCCCCAAGTCTTTTTCTTCTGTAGTGCTAACCAACGTAGCACTGCCGAGCCTATAAGGATGCTGCAGGTTTTTCCTCCCAAGGTGGAGAACCTTGCATTTTTTGGTGTTCAACACCATCAGGTTCTCATCCGCCCATTTGCTGAGCTTGTCCAGGTCAGCCTGGATCACCCACCTATCTTCTGGCGTGGATGCTCTGCCCCAAAGTTTGGTGTCATCGGCGAACTTGGCCAGTCCACTCCTGACTCCAGTGTCCACATCATTAATGAAGATGTTGAACAGTATGGGTCCCAGGACAGAGCCTTGAGGGACCCCACTGGTCACAGGGCACCATGATGAGTGACTGCCATCAATCACAACCCTCTGGGTCCGACCACAAAGCCAATTTCCCAGCCAGTTTGGCCAAGAGGTGATCATGGGATACCAGATCAAAAGATTTTTTGAAGTCAAGATATATGACCTCAATCTCTTCTCCCTTGTCCAGGTGATAGGTCACCTGGTCATAGAAGGAAATGAGATTGGTCAAACAAGACCTACCCGCAACAAACCCATGCTGGCTATCCCTTAGAATGTTAGCCTGGGCCAGTCCCTCAAGGATGGCCTCCTTAATAAACTTTCTAAGATCTTCCCCAGGATAGAAGTCAGGCTAATGGGCCTGTAGTTAGCCGGATCCACTCTCCTCCCTTTCTTGAAGATCGGCACCACATTGGCTTTCTTCCAGTCTTCTGGCACTACACCAGAGCTCCAGGAGTTTTCAAAGATCTGTGCCAGGGGCTGGGCTATGACGCTCGCCAGCTCCTTGAGTACCCTGGGGTGCAGATTGTCAGGGCCAGCTGACTTGAAGGTATCCAGCTTCGCAAGGTGTTCCTTCATGAGGTCAGCATTTATGGAGGGTAGGGGATCCGCAAAACCCGGATCTCCCTGTCCCATAGCAGGCATGGGCATCCCGTGTGACTGATGAAAGACTGACGCAAAGTACCTATTTAATAGGTTGGCTTTTTCCTGGGCGTCAGTTGTCAGTTGCCCCATCTGGTTTAGCAGGGGTCCAGCATTGCCCTTGCTTTTCCTCCGGCTCCCCACATATCTGAAAAAGGACTTTTTGTTGTCCTTGATGCCTGAAGCTAGTTGGAGTTCAGTTGCAGCCTTGGCTTTCCTGGTTTGGTCCCTGCAGGACCGGATCAGCGCGGAGTAATCCTCCTTGGAGGTGAATCCCGTCCTCCATCCTTTGTAGGGTTTCCTTTTTAGCCGCAGGAGGTCCGCTAGGTCTCTGGAGAGCCAGGGGGGCTGCTGTGCCTTCTTGCTGCCTTTCCTCCGTGTTGGAATAGATTTAGCTTGTGCACTGAGGATCGCTTCCTTGAGAAGCAACCACTCTTCTTGAACTCCCATCTCCCTGGGGTCATGGTCCCTGAGGGCCTGACTGACTAGCCTCTTGAGCTTATCAAAGTCGGCTTTTCTGAAGTCAAGGACTTCTGTGTTGCTGACTGACTTGCTAGCTTTATGGCGGATGGTGAAGGTGATTAGCTCGTGGTTGCTGTCACCCAACTTCTCATCAATCACTAGGTCGCCGATTAGGTCGTCCCCCGTAGCCAGTACCAGGTCAAGCAGCTCTTTGCCTCTCGTTGGCCCATAGACTTCTTGAGTCAGGTAGAGGTCATCCACACACGAGAGAAAGCTTTGCGCCTGCTCAGATTTAGCTGAGTGATCTTCCCACGAGATGTCCGGGTAATTGAAGTCACCCATGACAACCAGGGTCCTGGAGCAAGCGGCCTCAGTCAGTTCCCGGGCGAACTCCTGGTCAAGCTCAGGACTTTGAGTGGGTGGTCTGTAGTAGACTCCCACCGTTGTGTCCCCTGTGCCGTATTCCTCATGAATTTTTACCCAGAGGGTCTCTAGCTGTCCATGCCGGTCGCCAACATCAGCTTGCAGGGACATGTAGCTTTCCTTCACATAGAGAGCTACACCCCCGCCCCTTTTGTCAACACGATCCCTCCTGTATAGGGTATAATTCTTGGTGAGCTCTTACTAACATATTATGTAGCAGCATTAAATATCTTCTCTGTACTAGGAATATCTTGCCTTGTCCATTCTAGGAGATTTAAAAGAGCCTCAGCTAAATGTGTTCATCTGTCATGAACACTTGTGGCCTGGAACCTGGGATGACTTTACTGTAAATCCTTCTTGTGCTCTGTTTTCTGCATGTCCTTTCACTGCATCCGAGGAAGTAAGCTACAGCTCACAAAGGCTTGTGTTTAGATACATCTACCCGTCTTCTACTTGACTTCAGACTAACATGCTAACTCTGTCTCTGTGTGGTAAATGGCCAAAGTTAGCAAGGCGGTACTCATAGATACACACCAGTAAGTCTTAGCACCAAAGTAGTGCAACCAGTATGCCAATGTGGGTATGGGTTGTGTGGTTCTGGGTGAAAGCTTGTGGTTGGCTATCTGGAGGCCAAGGAGTGTTTATAGCAGGATGCACCTTTTAAATATCCTTGATTAGCATCTTGTGGAAGGGTGAATTTCATGGTATTTGTGCAGGACTTTGAATTAAAGTCTTTGAATAAAAGCTTTTGCCCTAGGCTCGGTATATTAAAATTGTCAGCTCTCTGTTTGGAGGTACAAAAGACTTCTTTTTGGATAACCAAATTAGTTATGCTTCGTGTGTCAAAAAGGGATTTCAAGTGAAATACATGACATGTCTTTTAATTTTGCTGTAAAATGACTTTGACGTTGTCAGGCAGTTTTATTAATCTCAATTAATATGTCAGATTTCTTCGCTTGATGTCATTTGTTAAATTAGGTGCCAGAAAAAGCTTGAGTTTCTACAGGTGTGCATGTGTACGCTGAAGGGAGGCTCCAATATATGACTTAAAATTTTGAGTGAGGGGAGTGCAGAGATAGGTATAGCTGGAAGAGAAATATTTAACCTGCCTTCTTAGCAGGATATATACAAAGAATGTCTTGGCCGTATTCTGAACTTCTTTTTGCTGATTCCTATTATTTTAAAAGGTACCTTTTATTATTAAACCACAAACTCAATTTACTATCTTATTCTTTTAGGGGTGCACCAAAATACCAGTTGGCTATTGGATTGGCACCGATAAAAGGAAAAATGATGTTGTTGGCTTTTTTTGGTTGTTGTAGCCACATAATTATCACCGTGTGCCTCGAGCACCCTAGTGAGAGTAGTCTAATGCCCACGCCCCACCACTGGCCCTAGCCCATGGCAGACTGCAGATCTTGGGAAGCAGCAGGAGGGGTGTGGTTGCAGGGCACCATGCTCACCACAAAAGGATTGTTACTGGCTGTTGCCATGGCAACGCTCAGGGGCCTGAGCACTGGGGCTGCTACGGAGATGTTGGGCTGTGCGCAGGCAAGGTAAGGTGCCACGCAAGGGACATTCTGCTCCGCCTGGGCAATGGGTGTCTTTGCAAAAGCTGCTTCTGCTTGGTGGCTGTGGGAGCTCATCTGCACAGGGCCCAATCCATTAGCCAAGTGTACCCTGGGGCTCCAAATGCACCTGGTCCTGCTGTCTGCATGAAGGTCTGTCCTGCCCAGCCAGGATGGCAACATGGGCTGTGTGGGGAGCAGGGCTGCAGGTAGGAGCTGTAGGCGAGGGGACAATGTGCATGGGAATAAGGCAGCCATTACCTTCCTCATCATGAGCCAAAGTAGTCACGAGGTGTGTATGTGTGATAAATGCAAAACAAGCAAACAGGTTTATTTATGTCAGTAGTTTAAAATGCCTTGCACTATTACCGAATATTGATTATTGGATCAGCATTGGCCGATTATGGTTGTTTAACCATTGGCTATCGGTATCAGCCAAGAAAATGTTCATCAGTGCACTCTTATTATTTTTTACTTCTGATCTTATGACAGAATAGGTATTTGGCATCTGAGACCAGAAGGGCTTTTATAAGGATGCATTAGAGTGGAAGTGAAACACTTCTAAGCATTTCAGAAATCCTTGAAAGCATCCTGCTTAAAAGCATCCTTGAAAGCATCATCCTGGTGAACCCTGTTGTAGCATTATATATGATATGGAGTATTTTGATGCTCTTTCAAATCTTCAGTGGGAAGCAGTTGTGCAGTAGTTACATTTTCTAATTTGTATTGAGTTTTCTGCACATTTCTCCTGGGACTGACAACATATCTGTCTTCAAACTTTTTAGGAGTGCCAATCTCTGAGGCTTATCTGATACTGCTCCTAAAAGTGTTTGTTTCAACTTTTAGGGATGTCTGTACACAAGCGCAGAACCTGCTCCAATCCAACGCTCTGTAATTACAGTGTGTCGGAACAGAATCAATTAATCGAGTCTGCCAGAGTGTGGTAATTACTGCACTCCAGCAGCTTCCCGTGTCTCTTGCATCAGCATCCAGCTCTTCAAAATGGCGGTGGGACACTTGAACTAAAACTCATGAAACAAACTTTGATTCAAGCACCCCTGCTGCCATTTTGAAGAACATGGGCACTGATGCATGGGATGATGTGGTGCTTCTCTTGGAGCCACTCTAATTAGAGCCCCCCTTCCCTTCCCCAGCACTCCTGGGTTAAAAGTACCCTCATTGAGCAAATTTAAATGGAAGAAAACATGCCTACTTCAATTAGAACTGAAACAGACTTACCACAACTATGCAAAACCTTGAAAATGCATGTAAACAATGCTGAGGGTTGTGTCTGGCCCCTCAAAAGTAAACGTGCATCCTTCTGTGCCTCCTTACTCCAGCAGCATAACTGCTGGTTCTTGTGCATTTGTTTATTTAAGAAACATTATGCTTTCAAATTTTTTGTTACCATATAAATATGGAAATGCCAAATCACCTGCAGCAGTGGATATAGTTACATCTGTAAAATCAAAAGGTTATAAAGCACTTAATCATTGAATATTAAAGTCGTTATTTTATGATCCTTGTGCTGCCATATTTCCATTTCACAGTCAAGTAGATGATGTACATGAATGAAGGAAGTGGCATGAAGGTTTAGCTTCTTTCTAGTTCTGCTTCAGAGTATTGTTAGTTTTGCTGTAGCTCCGAATACCCTTCAATTCTGCCACTTTAAATCGTCTCTTCCTATTAGAAAATTTACATCATGACATTCCCTTAATTTAGTTTGTTAACTGATAGTAAAAGTTTAGGTCAGGAGGTGAGCAGCTGCAGTGATACACAGCAGCATTGGCCTTGCTGACAGTTCAATTAAGGAAAAAAAAATCTCTTTAAGTCACACCTTTGCCACTATAAATAAAAAGCCTCCCTTTCATAGTTCCAGCTTTCGGCTTGCTTGTTTCCAGTTCTATCAATGTAAGATTGTTTTTAATACTGGAAGCAAGATTTTAAAAAGAATACTTAAGACCCAGTGAAGAGCAAAAAAGTATTACAGTCCATTAATCCATATCTGACGCTGCTAGAGATCTTTTGGGGGTTTAGCTTGCAAAATGGGTGGGTTCTAGCATGGATTATAGTGAAGCCCAGGTTCTAACTTATACTTGAAGTAAGTAACTTACCCTTGGCTTAAAACAGCTCCGAATTTGGGCCATATATATACATACGTGTTCTGAATGGATAGTGTCTGCCTAAGAAGGTAGGGGTTACTATTGCAGTTCAGATGTACCCATTGTTCCTGTCTTGCTCCAAAATGGCATAATATTTGTTTTAAGTGCTGTACAGCAGGAGGTGGTACCTGCCATGTGGAAATTTCTAACTCTGAAGAATACAGTGGATTGTATAAGCTGTACAAGCAATACAGTGCGGCCCTCCTTCATTATATGAGACTGACAATGGAGTTCATCTCATTCCTTTAGCTGGTTGAACCCATGAAGGCTTCTTTCCAGTAATCCTCTTAAGCCTTGATATTATATCTTTTATGATGATGATAAATCTTTTCTCACTTTTGTGTGGTCAATTTTTAAAATATCAGGAAGGCTCTAGTTTGAGAGATTTTGTGATCTAGCAATACTATTATACAATTTCTAGTTAGTGCAGCATTTAATCTATTGTGTCATTTTGGGTTCTGTGCAATAGTTTTTGTACTAGCAAAGTTGAATAGTATTCACAGTTAAGACCAGATGTCTGTTCCATTCAGCTGCTGTAGATTTAGAGTAGTTAACTTCAGAGGTCATTATATTCAAGACTTTTTTTCCAGAAACACAGCAAAGTTGTACTTTCATGAAAATAATCTCTTTTAAAAATTGTCTTCCATATGTTTAAAGGGATTTGTGAAGCACTGAAACATTTGCCTTATGCTCTTTATTGAGGAATTATTTGTGCTGTCTTAAAATTCTCTTATTGTCAGATGTTTGGCATTTTTACTCTATAGTATGCAATTTTCCTTGCCAAAATAAGCATTCTGTCCTTCATACTTGTCCATTTGGCATTTTATTTAGTACCAGGTTCTCATCCTACTCCCTACTTGGTTTTCTTAACATAAATATGTAGGGGAGGCCCTCCCAGTGCATCTTTCCTTTTGTCGAACAATAACTAGACTACAGTCAGTGTTGATTTGGTCAAGTTATATTTTGTAAGTTGTGCTGTCTGAAGAGAGTCCATAACATTCATGGTATTTGAAAAAAGAGTCAGGTTGTCCTTCAGGTTCTCTTGGAAAGTCCAAGAACCAAACCCTCTATTTACTAGCTCTTACAGAAGAAAATAATGTAAGCAGTTGTATGTTTGCCATCTTTATTTAAGCTGGAATCTTTGCTTAAAGATTCAATTATGGTAAAAATGTGTTGGCTTTGGCCTTACTCAAGATCAGGGGCCCATCTAAAAGAATGGAATTTAAAATGCTCCTCTTCCTGATTTGGAAAGATAAAAGCTAATGGCTTAATTCAGCTAATCATTAAGGTACAAGGACCTCTCAGAATGGACCAAAAAAGGCAGTAAAGACTGCAGAACCAGTTACCAGAGCAATCTGTGGCAGTGTGTAGGTCTTAAGAGACCTGCTGCTGAGTACCTCAGTGTATTGTCAGTGTAAGTGTATCTTTTAAATAGAAAACGTATTATTTTTATCTTCATAGGTCATCTTTATTTATGGCCAAATGATTGCGAAGCAGGGTTGTTTGTTTTGGGGTTTTTTGTTTTGTTTTGTTTTTTTTGGGGGGGGGGGTTAAGATGAAGTAATAAGTAATTGTTCCTTATTTCTAATACCCATTTCTTAGCCCACTTGATATTGAATTCCAAATTATGTTGCTAGGCAGTTTAACAGAGGTATGTTCCTGTTTTTATAGGTTTTGGAAGAAAGGATGTGGTAGAACACTTGCTGCAGACTGGAGCCAATGTTCATGCACGTGATGACGGAGGGCTAATACCCCTTCATAATGCTTGCTCCTTTGGTCATGCTGAGGTGGTTAGCCTGTTACTGTGTCAAGGGGCAGATCCAAATGCCAGAGACAATTGGAACTACACTCCTCTGCATGAAGCTGCTATCAAAGGCAAGATAGATGTGTGCATTGGTAAGTATCTGTTACTGATTATATCTGTTTAATTAAATGCAAATGTATTGTACTGAGTTTGTATTCCTAACGGTTGTTGTAACTATTTATGTGCCACTCAGTAGCCACTGGGATCTACTGTTTTTTCTTTGCTTAAAAAGTTGGTGTGTTTCACTTGCAGTAATGAAGTCAGTTGATATGAAGATGGCTTTCCAGGCATGTACCATAATCTTTATTAAATTTGTGTCTGGAAGAATAAACTAGATCAGACAACTGATCTATCAAAATTTAGTTCCTAATTAAGGTTAATTTATGATTATTTTATAAATATATTGTCTTGGCGGAAACTATGTGAGAATGCATTGGAAAATAACATGGAAACTTACTCTGTGATAACATCTTGACTTCTTGAGTCTGAACTTGGCATTTATGCTCTTTTGTCTGTGGTTTGAAGGGGACTTTTCCCACATTATAAGAAATGAAGAGCCAACTTACTAGTATTAGGTGGCTTTGGAGGACTAGTTCCATGATAAGTACAGCATGGTAATATATTTGCGGCATATTTTCTAGAATGTTTCAGCAATTTAAAATTTATTTGTATCATATTAAGTGCTCTTTCATCTGGATGTCTCTTATTACAGCGTTTCTCAACCTGTGGGTTGTGACCCAAGAGTAGGTCTCCAGAATATATGAAAAGATTGCGAACAGACTTAAAAAATGGATCAACAAATTTAAAAAATGGATTCTCCTTTAAAGGAGAAAAACATGGGAAACCATGGCTTTTTCCCTTGCATGCTGGCAGAGTTCCAGCCTGCAAGGGGCTGCTTGAAGACCCCCTGCCCCACACACTGGGGGGCTGGGAGCAGTGGGTCAGGAATAAGTATCACTGCATTGGGAGTGGCCATCGATGTTTACAAATAGGTCCTAGTACAAAAAAAGTGAGAACCACTGTTTTATTGTACATATTCTTAACCTTGGTACTTCCTTCTTTTCTTTTTTGTTCAAGCAGAGTTCTCTATTCTTTATTTTAAAATTGAAGTAGCTTGAAAGTGCAGTATCATATGTAGAAGGAATTTGGTACCAACTCTTTTAACTATTGCTCCTTTGACAAAACTGAATTATAAAAATCATCTGGTTAATAACACTGAATCTAGGGAAAGACATTTGGATGCTGAAGTTTTAGTTGTATGTTATACTTATAATTGTGAACACTGATTTAGGATCTTTAAGCAGGAGCTTGCGCTGTCTTGCTCTCTCCAGCAGAGTACGGCTGGGAGCATGGTGCCACTGGGGCACGTGCTGGATGGGGTGGAGAACATTTATCTCTTCATACAGGAGGTTCTCGTGGCATACCTCCGTCACTTTTGTGGCAGTGGCATGCTGTGATGCACCATTTGAGAATCACTGCCATAGGCATTCAAATTGGGAACATAGATTTTGAGTAAGGGTAATTAATCTTTGGAAAAACTAACTGGGGAACATAGTGGATGTTCAGTCACGTGCACTGCATCTCTGTAAAATTTCAACACAGATAAGAGCCAAGTATTATGTGACAGAAGGAGAAATCAAATTCACAGAACTACAGGAAATAATCTGTGGGTTTTAATGAATCACAGCTAAAGAAGAACCGGCATTGTAATGTGTTTTGCATAATGAGGGCAAATATTATTTTCAGATGCATTAAGAGTGTTGCATATAAGTTACAAAAAGTATTTTTCATTCTACTTGGTATTGATGAGGCTTCAGTCACTGTGCTGTGCCAGTTTTGGGCACTTCACCTCTAGAAAGGTATGGACAAACTGGAGAGAGTCCCAAGAAAAGCAACAAGACTAGGAGGCTTGGAAAATATGACCTGTGAGGAAAAGGTTGAAGGCTGGGTTTGCTTAGTTTAGAAAGTAAGACTTGTGTGTCCCACTAGTTTGGTTTTTTTCCTCGGTAGATAAAATCTTACAAAGAAGATGATCACTTTTTCTTGATGTCCACCTTGTAGGACAAGAAGAAATCTGCAGCAGAGAGAACTTGGGTTAGTTTTGGGAAAGGATGTGTATGGCAGTTTACCTAGAAAAAAAGTGGAATTTCCCTCACTGGAGTTTTTTCAGCAGACACACAAACATATTAGGTATGTTCTTCTAATGCTGTATTTTTTTGCATACAACATGGACTTCTCCACCCCCACCCCTATCAATCAGCCTCCCAAAATTGTGATGTATGCATTAAATGTGGAAGAAGATTTTCTGCCTAGGAAAGAAGCAACCTGATTTGATTCCTGTTCCGTGGTACAGCAGTTGTGGTACCACTACTGAGGCAGCTGATGGGGAGAGTTGACTTAATTGCTCATTGTTCCTCACTCCAGGGGTGTTAACAACCATCTCTTCTTTTTAATGGTCTTGATGTTCCACTAAAGCTAACCTTTCTTAGAGCAGTTTTGCTGTCTGCTAGCTGCTTCTGGTCTGTTTCACAGCATTTCTGGCTCGAACACTTGAGCTCTTTTCAGGGTCATAGGTCCACCCATGGAGACCAGAGTTCATCAACAGCCAGGGAATCACATTCAGTTACGCAGGAAAGGGAGGGTGAGTTAGCTGAAGATGAGGTTCTGCCCTGCTCTGTGCAGCAGTAACTTCAGGAAAATCTTCTTTTCTTTGTTCTGCCTTTCAAAAACAAGGTGGGTATTATATTTGGGGAATCTGTGTGAAAATATAGTATTTGTCCTGCCTCGGGGCAGGAGGATGGTCCTGGATTTCTTGGGGTCAGTTCTGACTCTGCATTTCTACGATAAAAATAGGTGTCTTTCCAAAACCTTTACAGTCCTTCATCTGGAATAAGTGAAGTTCATATAGGAAATTATATGTTTTGTGTCAGGCAAGAAGCTACCTGCTGGTCCCCTGTTTGGCTTTAAAAATCTGTGAATAGAGATTCTGGATCCAGCGATGATCCTTTTATCTTTTAAAGCAATATGCAAACTATACTTTTGGAAATTCTAGGGTGCCTTTGATCATTGAACAGCTTAGCTTGATTGAACAGAACTTTAACTGTTCACGGTCAAATTTTAAGTTACCTAGGAACTGCTAAGAGGTTGGCATTAATCTGTCAATTGTTGGGTATTTTTCATTTCAAGTCACGTGCCTGGATGCTGTCACCATAAGGATGGCTAATAATATATATAAAAGCCAGTGAGCATGACTAAGCTACAGTGTGTGACTGCGTGCTGTATTTTTACTTAAATGATTAAAAAAATGTTACACTATTTAATATTTGCAGTGTGTGCTCTTAATTCTAGTCTGTCTCATTTCAAACTACTTTCATGTAACTTGACACCTTTTAAAAACAAAATACAATTTTTAGTGTCAAACCCTAGTCCTTTATCATGTTTTTTGTTCATGAGTTCTTGATTTTTATGAAAGGCCTTCTTTAAGATATCAGAATACAGAGCAGAGTTAATTTAATGCATTAAGTTGTTGAATAAGATAGGAAATGCAAGAAGCTTGCCAGAGTAGATGGATAGTAGAACCTTATTTGTTCACTGAGCAGTGTTTGTTTGTTGTAGCATAACTGCCACAAAAGAAATTGGCTTGTACAAGCCAAATTATCAGATATTAGATTTAAACAATCAGGCATGCTTTTATAAAGTATTAATAGAACAATGTCTGTTGACACTGACACAACATATGAGAATTTTTATTCCTGGACTCCAAAATTCTAGTGAAACCCAGTAAATTTTCCTTTTGGAGGCTGGAGGAACAAATTTTTGTATTTTTGTTTTTTTTGTTTTTGGCTGTCTATTCTCAGGATTTTCCAAATGCTGTAATGCAAGATGCCCCATTTATCCTCCCTGATCACTCCCCCTCACCTCCCATTTTGATATAACCCCTTTTACAAATCATTCCTAGCATGTCAGTGTTGTTTCTTCTACCAGTAAGTAATATGGCCAGGAAGTGGTGTATGGTAATTGAGGTGAATGAAACGGGCCAGGAGATATGGAAAACTCATGGACAATGATCTTTCAGAGCAAAACTAAAGACAGCAAGATAGTACAGCTGGATGACAGCAAACCATTGAGACCATGATTGTGTTAGAGCTGAAGAATTGTAGTTTTTGGTTTTTTGTAGTTCCATGGCTTAACATGGAAAATACAATGTGAACTTGTTTTCAGAGGAAATGTGCTTCACAGCTGGGCAGTTTTTTTAAGGTTTGGCAACTGGATGCAAACATAGTTGCTGACAAGCTAATACATGGGTGTTATGCCAAAAAAGGAAAATCCACTGCATTGCGCATACAATTTCCTCAAAGGAAACAACATAGAAGGTGCATGTGTAACTTGACAAGTTACAGTCAAATTTTCTAGTCTTGCCTGATATAAGACTTTCAAACACAGAGATCAAAGAAAAGAAACAGAAGATCCCAGAGGGTTGCAAATACCCAGCCAAAAAAGTTGGTGTGTCCTGGTTGTCTTTTTAAGGGATGTTTAAACACTGGATTTTTAATGATTATAGTAATCAAAGCTTTGTGTCTTAGCCTCACTTAATGAATGTGTCTGTTCTAAAAAATGACTGAAACATTAGAAATAATACTGTTGGGACAACATTTTGGTGATATTTATATATCTTGAGTTGGCTCGTTTGTCATGAGGCTGCACTGTCAATGTTTAGATTCAGCTCCCAGTACTAATGAGAAGCATTTTGTTAACTTTTACTATCAAAGACTGAATACTGTTCATTCCCTTAGGGAAAAATCAAGCAAGAACCACTTGAACAATGGATGTTGCAAAGTCTTAGTAGAGGTTTTAGAAGCTAAGCTAGGAAGAAGTAATGCCATGGAGAATGAAAAATTTGAGGAGCACTTTTGGTAAGGTGGTGAAGATGCTAAGGATTTCTTGTTCCTATAGAATCCTAATAAAAATAAATATTAAAAATGCCCACTGTTTTTGTAAGGAGGTAGAAAGAGAACATAGCTTACAGGGCCTAGAGAAACATGAGTTTTAGCTACTTTCAAAGGAGAGTGGGGAGTTGCTGTTCAGAAGCATTCATCAGCTATTAGGCTTGATTACATAGTCATGATCCTGTAGGTGAGCTGCATCGCTCAGACTTCAGCCTTAGTGAAATGGGGTTATCGCTGGAGCAGTTTTGCTATCCTTTGATTGCTGCAGACAGAATTATACAGACATAGCAGGTGCATTTTTAACAGCTTCTACCTGCATTCATTGGTATTGATTCAATTGTGATGTCTGTTTATACCTATCATGTTTGCTATTGTTTTGAAGCAGAACTATGTAGATTCATCAATCTGTTGGGTTATCTGCTGATAAACAGGGATCCGGGTTTAACGTTTTCCATGGAAAAATGAGGATTTCTCCCTTTAACGGGGAAAATCATGGATTTTTCCCTTTGAAGCCAGGAACTTTAGGTTTTTCCTTGCAGAGTGGCACAATTCCAGCTTGCAAGAAGCTGCTTGGGGGGGAGGAGTGGGGGAAGGTGATGGGAGGCAGGAGGCACCATGTGCATATCTGCATCTGCACACATGGTCACCATTACAGCCAGGCAGGGTGATGGGAGCAGCTTCCACAGCTGCCTGCAGGTAAGTCTGTGGGGGCAGGGGGCCTAGACTGCATGGTGGGGCACAGTGGGGGCCACAACTCTGCACTATTGCAGTTGTCCTGTTCCTGTGGGGCATTGGGTCCAGCTGGGCTGCAGCCATGCACCCTGCAGCCTCGAGATTCAGGCAGCAGCAGTGGCTTGGTGAGGGAGGAAGGGAGTACATACTGCACCCTTGCCTACTGGGCCAGGTACCCTTGGGGCAGGGTTGTTGCCTGGGCCTGGGGTGCAGTCCAGCTGGGGCTGTGTTGGAACAGCAGCGGTGCAGGGCTCTTGGTGGTGGTGCCTCTGTGAGGGAGGGAGCATGTGTTGCACTTTTGCCTGCTGCCCCTTGGGGGCAGTGTTTGGTGCTGGGGCTGCAGTTCTGCTGGGGTGGTGGTGCTGGTGGAGGCACAGGGGTTGTGGCAGTGGCGGTGACAGCACCAAGTCTGCCCGTCTGGTCAGGCTGCAGCTTTGTGCTCCACATCCCACAGAAATCTGGGAGGGGAGCATGGGCCTATCATTCCTCCTCAGTGCGCCACCAGTGGGTGTACCGAGATTCCCCAGTGCCATCAGGGGGACACCCCCCCAGTGGTGCAGGGCAATCTCAGGCATGCCAGAGCTTGGCCCCCATTGGCCCCCTGATGGTCCAGGCAGTCTGGGCATGGCATACCAGAGCTTAGCACGTGGCCCTCATGGCACAGGGCTTGTCCAGGCCATCAGCGCCCAAGCTCTGACTAGTCCAGATCAGCCCTGCCCCTCTGCGTCCCCCTCCCCCCCGGCTTGGCAACTGGTGCCTCCTGGATCTGGGGGGGGCACCTGGGCTCCCCCCATAGCCGATCACACCCCCCTCCGGCTGAAATACTTCCAGTTGACTTCTGTGTTTGCTGTCGAGCATGTGGAGGGCCCCTCTGCACTCCTGTAGGACATTCCATGTGCCAACATCATTGCAGCTTTCACAAGTCGCACTGGTACCTTGAGGTATGTAGAAAAAAACATTTAAAGCTGAGTCTGTGTCCAAATTGCTGATTCTCCAAATAAGCATTGAATCTTCAGATTTGGATTTGGCCGAATCAAATCGGGACAGTGATGTGAATCAATTAATCGAATCACTGTCCCTGATTTGGGCTGACTCTAAACTGAATAGGGCCTGCTTTGCGCACCCCTACTCGGCACCACAAAGCAGCTGGTGAGGGACAGACGCAGCTGGACCTGTTTCCTGGTAAGCAAAGGGGGCAGGGAGAGCTCTGATTTTTCCATGATTTAAAAAAAAATATATCAAAAATCAAATACCAAAATATGCTTTAAAATTGCAAATATAGCAATAGAACAACTGATACCTATATCTATGTAGTGACATTTGATTTTAAGTGGAAAAATGTGGATTTGGGGTGTTTTAATAAGAGAATTTGAGATTTTTACACAGAAAACCAGAGTCCCTGTCTGTAAGTCTTGATATATGTTGGGTCAATTAATTTCTAAGATTTGTATAAAATTTCAGAGTTCTCTTTTTTCCTGAATCACTGAAATTTAATCTTTCCCTATCAACTAACGGTGATAGAACACTGCAATTTAAGTTGCATCCTTTTGTGTGCTTAACCTTGTCTATATAAGCAGTATTTTCAAGAGCTTTCCCCTATTGCTGCCATTCTCTGTAGCAAGAGTTTCATCTCAGCTGAGATTTCTCAAGAAATCTTTTGGATTCTTCTAAAATTGCATTAGTTACTTAGGTGCAGGGGGTTTTGTTTGCTGAAAATGATCTGACTAACACACAAACATACATGGTATTAGTGAGATGCTCCTATGCACATAGATGCAAAGCCCAGTTGTAACTGAAGCTCCAACAACAAAGGCCCTTGGAAGTATACAGTATGGCCAGGGCTCTTACTCTTCAGCAGGCAAGACCTGAATCCTAAAACTTAGCCATAATTTGTGCTCTTTTCATGGGGGGAGAGAGGGGCATCACATCTTTCTTAATGTGTATATACTGTGTGGTGCCTTTTTTGTAATGACTATTTCAAATGTACAGATCTTCGGAAGATACTTCAATAGCACTGTGGGAATTTACTGAAACTTTGAAGCTGTAGAGCTGGTAACACTAGAAAAGGAGATTTTTTTGTATGACTAGATGTAATAGTCCTTTCTGGTTTTAAAATCTAGAAAAGTTAATTTCATGTGGAAATAATATGTAATGAGCATGAAAGATGCATACAGAAATGTCAATACAGCAAATCACTGAACTACATTTCAGATTTGCATGCTGTTGAAAATACTCATAGTGTAATACTGTCAAAATTATGACAGAATAGGGGGTCAAACATGGATAGAGATGGTTATAGCTTCAAATAAGACCTCCTCTTCAAATTGATTTTAAGAGATTCATTAAAATGGGTTTAAATTATTGTCATGGGTTTTCAAAATTCAATAAAACTTTCCCAAACTTTTAAATTTGATTTCTGATTTTGTCCTGGGCAACTTTTGAGTACAGTGCTAAATCTGGACTATCTAGCTCTAACAAGGCATAGTGTAGAACTTAAATGTGCTCAGGATAAAAATGTTTTGATGACATCTCTTGCTGAGATGCTTTTTATGACAACAGCTGTAGTTACCATATTTTCTTGCATATAGCACATCCCTGATTAAGTTCCCTACCCTGCTTTTGAAAGCTAGAAAGAAGAAAAATCTTTCATTGTTTCTGCTGCAGGAGCCTCTGCTGGGGGAGAGAGAAAGAGGATGTGTCCAAAATTGGCAGCTAGGGAGGCTCATGTTAGTGTTTATTTTAGCACAGGCCCACCTTCCCTCAACCACTGCAACAGAGGTAGAAACTGCTGTTACCATATTTCCCTGTTTATACTGCACACTCAGTTTTCAGCAGCTGAATTTTAGAGAAAAAGGTGCATATTGTATGAGGAAATATGGCATATCATGACTTGCTTGTTTCATAGCCAAAACTTCAGCCTCCAAGTCAGATCTCTTTCTGTACAGACTTGCGAAATCACCTTTTTCTTCTTTGTGCATTGAAATCACCATTTCTTGGACTTGGCTCTGAGAAAATTAGATCTAAACAACCCTATTGTAGAACGTGGAATCATCTGCATCTGTCAACACAATGAGATGTTTGGGTTTTTTGCCTCGCTGGTTCAGTTTTTTTAGTAGAGCTCAAAATGAGCCATCACTGCCAGAGTTAGCATGGAATTCAGCATCGTTTAACTTGGTTCTCAAAAAGTCTGATGCCTGCCAGCACCCTTTCTTCACTAATTCATCTTTGCTAGACAGAGACCTTGTGGTTGCAGCAGGATCTAGCAGAAATTCAGCACTGTAAAGCAGTGATTCTCAATCAGGGTGTTGCAGCTGCCTGTGTTGGGGGGGAACTGCACACTGCGGTCTCAGGAAACCTGTGCAGCATGTGGCCCAGGGTCTGCAGTCAGCAGCTGAAGGCTGCACCACCACACCAAAGTTGGACAACCCCAGAATAAACTATATGGGGGGGTAGAAAACCTTAAGCATTGTGCCAGCTTAGTTTTGCCTACTAAATACCTGCATAAATCAGGGTCTTGCAGTGCTTCTGGAAGATCTCAAAGGGGGTGGGGGGAAGTCCTCAGTAGTTGTTCCCCAGCCTCAGAATTATCTCCCACATTTTTGCCAGGCAAGCTTAGTGCCTTGATGGAATTTGCAACTTAGGTTTTCTTAGCTGACATTAGGAATCATGATAGGTTATAAGAGCGAAGGTGGTCCCTTAGGTACTAACCATTTGACTCAGTTTATTTTAGGGCCATGTAAGTCAAAATGTCCACCATGAATTTCACTTTTCAGTTGGACTTGAGTCTTTTTGTCCAAGGAGGGAGTCCTATGATAACACTTTGTGATTTCAGCTGAACTACCTTTATTTTCCCAAATCCAAGAATATTTCCAATTTAAGATGACCCTCCAATAATTAATCTTTTTCAAATTTTTTCTAAAAATTGGGTGAGAAACTGGCTGCAGGATAGGACCCAGCAGGGTAAACAATAATCTGGCATGCATCAATCGATGCATCTGCAGCAAAACCAAGGAGGTGATTCTTCTGCTTTACTCAGCACTGGTCAGACTGCAGCTGGAGTACTGTGTCCAGTTCTGGGCACCACACTTAAACAAGGACATGGACATGGACATGAAGAGCCACCCATATGATCAGTCTTACACGACAAGCCATACGAGAAAAGGCTGAGGGATCTGGGACTCTTTAGATTGAAGAAAAGAAGGTGGAGAGGGGACCTGGTAGCAGTTTACCACTATACTAGGGGAGTATGTCGTGTCCCCTCCACCCCCAAGATTGGCCAGTGGCAGCTTTTGCAGGCAGTTGCTACTCATCACCTGCCCCCACCTTGCTGCTGATGTGTCTGTGGGCAGTCCCTGATTGTTGCTTGCTGCCATAGTACCCCTCCAAGTCTCGGGACGTACCTGTCATTCATGCCCAACCCTTTCCTATCTATTCCTCAAGACTCTGTCATTACTGAACTATTCCTGTTTGCCTTGCATCCCCCTTTCACAAGTTAAGAGGGAGAGGACTTCAGATATCCCAGATTCAAGCTGTGCCTTTCTCATGATTGGCATGTGAAATTCTCTCTTGTTTGAGAGAGTTTTGTGTGTCTGGGAAATTTTCTGTAAAATTCTTCCTGGCCCAGGAGGCAAATAAGCATGAACTTGGCACTAGCTCCACTCCTTGCTTTCTTCTTTGGCTAGAAGCAGCTCTTGACTTCCTTGCCAGATCTGACATCAAGTATATTTATGCATAGTCAACTAGGTTCACTGTTGCCAACTAAATCTAATTTCATAGCTCTGTTTTTATAGTGATGTGGTAGTCCATCATAAATTGGAGTTTCTGCGTCTCACCGTGCTTCACTGGCTCCACTTATCCAGCCTGCACCAGTTCCATTCTAGGGTTAGGCTCTTGTGGCTTGGCACTGCCAGTAGATGATAGATTCTTATTCCCTGGTCAGATCCAATGAGGAATACAGTTTCACTCATCACTTGGAATTGTATAAGAGATGAAGACTCCTTAAAGAGAGAACCTAGGACACTGGTCTGCTCTCCAGGCCCAATGTTTTTTGGTTAGTTATTGCACAATGTCTTCCTAGCTTTTCCTATGTGTTCCTTCATGGGCCAAAGGCAAGAACCTATGACTGAACCTGGCAACAGGTCAGTTTGACTGGCCGCTGCCTCTTCTATCTTCCAGCTTCCCCTGAATCAGTCATCTGCTATTTTCCCCAGATTAGGAAAACTCCCAGACCTAGATTCTAAGGAGGTGAACCTCTAGAGGCCAATCCCTTTTCTTCTTCCTCCTCATTGAGTCTATTGCCCCATCATTACTACAGCAGATGGGCCATTTGGGGAATTTTCAGGATGTAACAAAATGGTGTGGCTCAGGCTCTGTAGGTACCTTAGAGCAAACTGAGTGCTTTTATAAACATATAGATATTCTTCAGCAATCTGTCCCCAGCAAAGTGACCATCTTCATGACAAGGTTGTCATAGACCCTGGTAAAGAGCGTCTGACCATCCTGGCTAAGTGTGTCCCACTGACTTGAGACAGAGCTCCCTGTAGGGAGAATGGATATTATTTTACACCCACTCTGCACACTCCTGCCTGGTCACCATGATGGCCAATGAAAAAGCAAAGTGATTATGCTGTACGCTCAATGACAAAAACCCCAAGTACTTGGACTTATTGGGAGTAAATCCTGCTCTTTTTCAGTGAGCCCTCAGTTCCAGGTGGTGAACTGTCTGGAGCTGATTGCTAGATAGTATTTTCATATCTATAAATACATGCTGACAGTATGGCATCCCTGGAATGACATGGCTTCATGGCTTTTCTCAGAAGAGTAGGCAACAGGTAAATCACCCTCAGGGCCCTTTTGGGTATGGCAGATAGACCTGAATGGTCCAGGGCCATACAGTAGTGGTCATCAGTCCTTTTTTCTGCCTTAAGAGTTGGGCTTCTTAAGGAGAGTTGAGAATTCTGTGGAGGACCTCTGTTTTTGGCGGAGGAGGACTCTGTTTCTAAGAGGGAGTGCTGCATACCTTAAAGGATTTGGTGTCATGCTGTATCTGCTTAAGGTCTGCCCTCCTATGTGTAAGCAGAAGCATAGGTATCAGCAGTATTCTGGCCAAAGACTACTGCAAGGCACCTAGCTAAACAGCTGCAGGTCTGATTCTGTGTTACCATATTTACTTGATTTTGAGATGAGAGTCCCCCCATTCACTTTTAGGAGGTGGGTGGAGATGTGGACAAAGCCTTGTCTTAGAATTGAGTATCAGACCCCACTCCAGCTGGGAGCTGTGGAGAGTGGCTGTTCAGGGAGCCCAGGTGGGCTAAGGCCATCAGTGGCATGCAGATTCCTGCCTCTGTGCCCCCCCCCCCCCCATTTCTCTTGTTGGCAGGGAGCCAAGCAGGGAAAGAGGAATCTGTGTGCCACTGCTTTGGTTCCCAGCTGGGTCAGGCTCCCTATGCAATCACTCCCCACAGCTCCCAGCTAGAGCAGTCTGACTCCTAGCTGACACAAGCTTAGGGTGCCCAGAATTGTTCCTGCCCTGCATTGCAAGGAGCAGCTTTGGCAGAGTGTAGGTTCTTCCTTCCAGCTGCCAGTGGGGGGGGAAGGGGAGGGAGCTGGGCAGGAAGGAATAAGCTTCTACCACTGTCCTCAGCCAAGCTGAGCTCCCTGCACAGCTGTTCCTCATAATACAGCTGAGGAGTTGTTCTGGGGCTCTTCTGTGCTTGGATCAGCTGGGGAAAGCAGAGGTAGGAGTGAACGTGCAGGTGGTGCAGGGCGAGCCTCAGGGGGCATGGGGTGAGAGAACAGATTGCCTCTTTCTTACACTTCTTGCATTCCCGCCACCTTTCCCCATACTGCCTGCCTCCCACCCCCTGCCCTCCAAACCACTGCTTTCCTATCGCAGGGGTGGTGAGAGGACAGATGCATGTAAGATGACTTGCCAATAATTAGGTTCTAGACATGGAACATTATAACATTATAATTTTCCATGTCTAAAACCTAATAATTGTGGGGTTATTTTAAATTCAGTCATCTTAGATTACAAATATGGTAATTGTTTTGGGGTGGGCTGATCCCTGATTGATCATCTGACAAGCTGCACTGTTGTACGCGTATCTCCCTGTGCTAGCGAAGTAGCTGATCATGTTGTTGGAATTTAGATCCGTTTTATTAGTAAAGTGTTTTAGCATAATATGAAATACTCTATTTGGAACAATTGTCGTGTTGACATCAACCGAAACGGTAATTAAGAGTGTTCTGCTTTAAATTCTTGTACAACTGACTGGTATCAGCAGAGGTGCCATGCCAAAAATACCACATGACCTTTGAGAGAAGCAGAAAGCTGAGGAGCACAGCAAAAACTGAAGATGGTCTGGAATACCATGGGGCTGTCAGCAGATTTGTCTCTTGGCCATGAGTAGTTAATCTGGGTTCTTTAGTGAGGCTGGGGATTCCCAAAAATAGGATTTCTTTTTTGAGACGGTCTTTAACTTGGTTCCCTGTCAGACCCTACTTGGAGGCAGTTGACTTAATGCAGAGATAAACATGTATGCTCAATAATTCAGAAGACAAGCTATGTGCAGGAGAAGGGTATGTTTGGGGCTCTGTCTTCAAGCCCAACAAACTCTTCAGTGGGGCGAGGAAGCTGAAATGCACTATGGCAGAAGTTGAACTAGTAGTTAAAATAGTTTTGGGATGGCTACAGGTCCCCCGCCCCGAGCCCAGCTTAGCCCAACCTCCTGCTGGGAAGAACCGGACAAGCTGCTTACAGCTCCGTCCCACACTCTGTCCCAGCTGTGCAGCCCCTGCCCCAGCCTCCCTCTCTTGCCATGGGGTGCTCTATCTCCCCCCCAACCCCTTCCTTCCCCCCTCGCCCCTTCCCCCATAATACTGTTCTCCCAGCTGCCCAACTGCATATGGGCAGTCAGATGAGTATTGAGTGATATGGCTTGTTAAAAATCAGCCATTGGTTTCAGCCCAAAAAATCTCTGTTGGTGCACCCCTACATATTTGGTGTTTGCAGAACATCTCCCTCAGGTCTTTTGGTCAATCTATCCCTGCTTCCAGATAGGGACAGGAGTAGATGACCTTGTGAAGTCCCTTCCAGCCTCACTTTCTTACAATACCCAAATCCCATTTTTTTTTTTCTATGAGGTTTAAACCGTGTTAACTTGCAGCACCTGTCTGTCAGTTGTTATTGCTAGGGTTCCTGGTTTTCTCTGATTTAAAAATTGCAAATTCTCCAATTAAAAACCCAAAATCCGTGATAAAAATTAAAGGCCCACCACATCTCTCCTCAGTGCTGCTGGTGTCCTGCAGTGCCCCCCACAGCCACAACAGCCCTCCTGATGCCCCTCACAACAGCTCCCCAGACCCACAGACATGCAGACAGAGAGGCACACACAGATACTGACACCCACCCCAGCAGGTGTGTGTGTGGGGGCGGGGAAGAGGTGGGGCAGGGCAGGGCAGGGGAAAGGGAAGGAGCTGGGGCATAGATCAATAAGGGGGGCAGCATGCCCCTGTGCCCACTCCAAGGCTGGACTCAGGTGCAGACTTGCCCTTTGCCCCTGGATCCTAGAGGTAAGTGGGGCTTGATGGCTGTGGGGCAGAGCTAGGGAAGGTGGCTGGGGGCTGAGGGAGACAGGGGGTGCTGCTAGTACCAGGTAGCACACTGCAGCCAAGAGCAGGGACAGGGGGTGAGGGCAGGGGTGCTATTCGGTGGGCCACACATGCGCCGGTTGGCCTGACGGGGTTCATACACGGAGGCCACCACTGCAACTCTGCCACTGCACCCTTTGCTACCATTCCATGGCCATCTGCATGGCTTTGTGGGCAAGTGGCGCAGGGCACGGCAGCGGCAGTGCGGTGGCAACCACCACGTGCGCGCCACATATGTGCCAACTGGCCAGGGGGTAGAATGTGGGGCTTGCACGCAGAGGCTGTCATTGCAGTGCTGCTTGTGCCCCGTGACTGGCTGCATGGCTCCATGGCAGTGTGGGGTTGTGGCAGCTGCGTTCTGGCTGGGGGGCTTTGTAGGCAAGTGCTGCCACTCCGGAGCCATGCCCTTCGTCTCTGGATCCTAGAGGTGGATCACTCACCTCTGGCGGCTGCTGCTGTTTACCTGTGGGGCTGTGTCAGCATCCCTCGCCACCACTATAGAGCCAGCCACGGAGCTGTGCAGCTGGCCATATGCGAGCCTTCCTGTCCCTCTCCCCAGGGCAGCCAGCTGGGCGGCATGTGTGTGGCCCACAAATGGCAGGCACCAACACACCATGCCCTGCATTGCTTTCCCACAAACCTCCCTGCAGAGGAGCACCCCTGCCCTCACCCCCTGTCCCTGCTCTTGGCTGCAGTGTGCTACCTGGTACCAGCAGCACCCCCTGTCTCCCTCAGCCCCCAGCCACCTTCCCTAGCTCTGCCCCACAGCCATCAAGCCCCACTTACCTCTAGGATCCAGGGGCAAAGGGCAAGTCTGCACCTGAGTCCAGCCTTGGCTGACTCAAAGGCTCAGGCTTCGCCCTTCCCCTCTCTCCCTCTGCCTCTTGGTAGGGTTGTGGGTTTCTCACCCTTTCTGCAATCAGCTCTTGCAGGCTGGAGCTGTGCCAGCCTGCAAGAGGTCTTTGCAAAAGCAGCAATTCACAGATTTCTCTGCTAAAAAGGGAAATCTGCATTTTTCTCTGATTAAAAACAGGGAATCTGTAGTTTTCTCCATTTTTCTGTGGGAAATGTAAAACCTGGGTCCCTGATTATTACCCATGGCTCTTCATCTAGGTTCACCCCTTGCCCCTCCTTGCTTCATTTCCCCATTGAAGTTTCTTTTTCATCGGGACCACCCAGAGAAAGAAGCAACTTCAGCTTTGTATAGGAACCACAGAGGTAGTACCTGTGGGAGAATAGGCCTCTTACTAATATTTCTTTATGGAGGGAAAGAGCATGGCTGGACTAGGAAACTTACAGTTTGTATCAAAGGAAGTTGTGATCCTCAACATCTGTTAAAATTAAATTGTCAAAATTTATAAGCTGCGATAATTTCCTAAATAGACCTAAAGAATCTAGCCTAAGTGTCCTCTGAACCATGGGTACTAGTTTTTAACAAGTTTTGGAAAAAGGAAAGTTGTCAGATTGAATGGCTGTCCAGTGTAGTTCTGATCTTTAAAAAGTTAAAGAAAAAATATGCTCCAGAGAACTGTGTGGGGTTTTTTTTGTTTTTGTTTTTTGTTATTTTTTACTAAAATACTGGAACAGTTCATTCTAAGTCCATGGAACACCCCATCTGACTCTCTTCCCGACTCTCATCCTGAATGTCCTTTTTGCCTGCCTGCCTTAAAAAGGCTCAAGGAAGTATATGGAGGGAAGGGGGCTAAATAACTATTCTTTTTTTCTCTAAAAACATTGCTCAGTAAGAGCAAAATTTATTGTATTACAAGGACTAGGGCAGCATGCTGAGCAGTTATTGAGTTGGAAGTCAAACAAGTGCATCTTTCAGAGTGAATATTGACACTTGTTCAGTATTTTTCATAATGTATCTATTTTAAAATATTAAATGGAGAAGAAACTTCTAAATTCAGATTATGCTTCTGCAAAGTACCTTCTATTTTGTCCATTATGCATCTTTACTCATAATTTCATGGAAGATGAGATATTGAGCATCCCTAAGGAAAAGGTAATTTGCTTATGGCTACCATACCTTGTAGTGAGAGACAATATATAGTTATGTGAGTTAGCAAGTTCATGTAACTTGGGATGGGATACATACTTTACCAAAATAATTCAATATTCAGTGTGTATTGTAGTTCAAAATAGCGTGCAGGCTTCCCTCACTTTATGCTGTACATGTGTTCCTGGAAAATGGTGCATAACTCAAATTGGCATAAAGGGGATCCACTTTACAATGTAACAAATAAGGATATGTTCCAAGACCTCCACTGTACTGACCCCTCAGACGCATTTTTACCACATTTACAAGACTGTTTTGGTACTCACCAACAGCAGACAGTATACACAAGCACAGGGTGGCAATGAATGTTACCATAATGGGGGTGGTAACTACAGAAACGTGTTGCAGACAATGAGCAAGGAGCACAGATCCATACAGGAGACTATATTTTGGTGCGCGTCACTCCCACAACGCACCACAAAAAAGCAGCTGACTGCGGGCTTCCATCACACTGATCACATAAGAATGAAATTACCTCGCATATAACATTTTTGATATAAAAAAGGTTATCGCATAAGAGCGAATTCCCACATACAGAGCCTGCATAAAGTGAGAAAAATCTGTAACTGACTTCTTTAATTCTTGAACCTTGAGAAGCAAAAAAATTCTAACTCCATAAAATGCAGCATAAGGGACAAAAATGAATAAAATAACCAGTTTTGTTTTGCCTTGTGAAAGGTGGTTTCCCTAATAATTGAGGCACGGTGTCTTAAAAATATGCAGTTGGACTTTTGAAGCTAACTGTCCAGACTCTAATATTAACATTTTATTTTTTGCCTTTATTGTAGGACTTGAAATTCATTGTTAGGTGTCCATTCTCTCAGAGACAGGGTTTTGGACAAAACTATACTTTTGGATCAGAAAGCTCCCCCCCCCCCCCCACGTTGTTTAATGAGATATAGGTTTCAAATTTTATCTGGAAACATTTTAAATAACTTCTGTTGGTGCGGTGGGTTGTTTTTTGGGGACAAAAAACCTCTTCTTCCTATCAGCGTGTTTTAATAGTCTGCTGCTTTGTGTGCATGTCTGCGTCCTCTTAGTCTCAGATCTGAAAAAGACTGGTTGGATAAGACTTCTCTTTTCCATATTTTAAATATCCTACACAGGTGGTATCATTTCAAAGCTTTATTCATTTAGATTGATTGCTTTATTTTTTGTAGCTCTGATACCTGAAGGCATTTTAGCTAATTCTACATGTAATCCAGCATCTGGCTTCCACCAGGAAATATTCAGTCAAATTTCATTTGGGAGGAATAACAGCTAGAACAGGGGATTAGAATCAGACTTGAATTTAGTTTGATTTCCAGGCTGTACCATTACTGTGCAGCGTGACTATGGGGAAGTTAAATATCTAAAATACCATTATAACCAATTGCTTCTACGCAACTATGGAGCTTAGTTCATGATGCTAGAGTCCAAGCAGTTCTGCTAGATTTGCTGTTTCTATCCCTTTCTCTCCTCCCCTGCCTCTGGAGAATTACCTTCTTGATGGGTGCATCTCAAGAATGCCTAGAGCAGCAGTTTGATCTGTCAGATGACACATCAATAATAAAGTTGACATACTTTATCTAAGTGAAATACGAACCAGTAAAACTGAAGAGGCATTATTCTCTTAAAGAGAAGCAAAATTGGGACCAAGCAATAAAAAGAGCAGGTGCTCTTAATTTAAAAACAGCGTTCTGCTCTAGATATGGATTAGAACATAAACTGTTCAGACAGACTGAGAATGCAGTTAAGATTTCTTGCTGTTAATAAATAGTATACTAAAACAAACATCTAGGGCATAATAGTGGCTATAGACTTATTGTTTGAAGGGAAAACTGACTTAATACTTTTGATGCGGCATAAATAACAAAGAACCAACTTATCCTGTTTACAAAATGAGATAAATGCTTTTCAAAACTAATATGAACATAACTTAGACAGTCAGACAGACCCTTTCTGTTAAATGCCAGTGGTACTGCAGGAAATAAAGGCAGACTGCCACAATAATGATAACACAGTGTCCTTTGTAAATGGCTCCAAGTCTATGATAGCTAACTGAAATACCTTTAAACATGTTTTTTGAAAACCTGCTTTTGTTGCCAATTATTCTGTATATGGATTCAGGTTTTGAGCTAAGAGTTTATTTGCTAGACCTTACTCTGTACAAGGTGAAAGCTGAAGGTTTGTTGATATCTACAGCATTTGCTACCTGTAGCAAAATTAAGATGTAGAATGTGAAGGCTTCCAGCCCTAAGGATTGTGAAGAATTGTAACAAGAATGTCAGTGTTTCCTTCCCAGGGTTGAAACCACCCTGAAGAAATTCTCAATGGGTTTGTGAAGTGTGAAACTGAGAGGAAGATGTATATACATATCCAAATTATTAATGGATACAGTGTTAGCAAAGACATCTAATTTGGGATTGCAGGATAGTCCTATGGATGCCAAAATCCCCAAATATCTTCTCTGGTGACTAAAACTTCTTGTTCTTGTCTTTCCCTGTTACATTGTCAGTATTTAAGAGTGAGAGGCTGAAAATAGAGTAATGAAAAATAAACTAGATTTCTGTGGTGGTTGTGTACTTTTCCGTATTCAATTCAAATTTTGTTTTTCCTCTACAGAATAGTCTCATATCACAGTGAAATACTGTAGAAGCTAGAAAGCACTCTTAGTATTTGAGGACCTAGTTTGCTGTGCAGTGCATAAGTCCTTGACCATGATGAATCTATTTTGAAGCCAGAATCTGCAGTGTTTGGTGGAAAACTCATTTATTAGATAATCTTTTGAAAGGTACATTTTTTACAAACCAAAATAAAAGACTTGCAACAATAACAACATAAAACAAACAAAAAAAACTTACATGATTTTCCATAACAACCCCCCCCCCGCCCCCCCCCCCCCCAATATGGAAAAGATCAAAGTTTCAAATGGTTGTTCAGTGGGCTCCCCCACCACCTCCACCATTTAATGAACATAAGATGTGCTATCCTGGTTGAGACCTATTGTCCGTCTAGCCCAGTATCCTGTGTGTAACACTGGCAGAAGTGGATGCTATACCAGGAAAGCCCTGAACTGGATACTTGGAGTGATCTGTTCCCTATTCTAGGAGTTTTCAACCTTTTTTAAGGAGTACCTTAAAAAAGTACTTGTGGGTACCCCCCGGATGAGGAGAAGGGGGGTCCCCCAGGAGCCAGTTGACGAGGGGCGGGAGGGGAGGGGGATTACTTGGGCAGCGGCAGCAGAAGAAGCAGGGGTACTTGGAAGTGTGCTGCTGCCATGCGGCAGTGCTCTTGGTTCTCTGCACCAATGCTGCATACCCCTGGTTGACAACCCCTGCCCTATTCAATACCCTGCCTGGCATTCACCATATATTGAGTTAGAGATACCAGGGGAAATATCTCCAACTATTCTGTTCCATAATGGAACTGTAACTGCAGCTGGAAATAGACTCAGAAGGATTGTTCTTTGTCATTATTTATCCACATATTTATTTTCTTTCTCCAACATAAAATAATTAATCCACCCCTTGAATCTGTGAACCATAACCCCTAGCTACCATTTTGGTAGGAACTTTGGTCATCTTAGATGATCTGTTTTATAACTGAGGCACAAATAACTTGGGACAAAAAAATAAGTAGTCTAAATATAAAAGACAAATCTCAAAATCATTTTTATTTTGTTCGAGTGCTTTAAAATATTTTTCAGTCTACAATAAATTCTTTTGGGGAAATTTTTCTGGTATTCCTTTTTTTGTTTCAAAATGGCTCCCCTCAGCTAAGGGCAAACACTGAACTCTTCAGAAATTGGACAAGCTTAAGATTTTAGGTTCCTACCCATCTCCTTGACCATTTTAAGGATGCATTTACACACTGTTGATATAAAAATCTACAACATATAGAAAACTGAAAAGGTGGAGGCAAAGCAACGTCTCCGAATCTATACTTGGCGGGGATGTCTCCAATTACTCTTGTAAGCACTTCTGATATATGAACACTCTCTTGGAGTAGTCAACTCAGTGTTTTGTTTTAAGGTGATGCATGTGAATTGATTCCTTTCCCTTGTCACCTTGTCTAACAAACCGACCAACTGTATAATTTGGGGGAAGGGGAGGGAGACTAGGTGCTTGTATTCACATGTGCAAACTAAGAGTAATAGTGGAGAATGAAGGTGTGATTTAGTATATTCTAGCATACTAGTGCTATGTTAAGGTAGTTGGCAAAACAGTACTCTTAGCTGTGTTCTGGAAGGGATAAACTTAAGGTTTTTCATGCTTTTAAAAATTCAGCTTAAAGAAATTCAGTTGGAAAACTTGTCCAACAACTTGGACAGTTGCTCCAATGAAAGATATCACAAAAAATCCTTTCCCCTTTAAAAATTCATGGGTTCTTCCCTCTAATGTAAAGAAATCCTACAAGACAAAGGATTGCCCAAACTGTTTCGTGAATCTTGTAATATGGCAAGGTTCTGCCTCTGTCCAGCTGCTTTACAGATTGGCCTAAGTAATAGTATTTAATACCATATTTTCTTGCACACTAATATGCACCTTGTTTTTCAAAGGTAAAATGAAGGGATAGAAAATTTGTAATAAGCAATTTAGTAGCAGCAGCTACAGGGTTGAATCTGTGCATTGGTTTGCTGTCTGTGGAATGCTGCAGACTTTTTTGGTTTCACCTCTATGTACAGAGCCCTTTGTTTTTTTGCATATAATACACACTCCACTTCCCAACATCTGTCTGTTTTTTGTAGAAAAGCACGTTTTATGAGAAAAAATATGGTAGTATAGTGGTTAATATAGCACCCCCTCAGCAACCAACCTCAAATCCTTCCAACCAACACTTTTCAAAGTCCAAGAACGATGAGTCTTGCTGCTTATTCTGGAGGAAGAAGAAATGAGAGTTCCAGAGCTGAGAGTTGCTCATAGAAAATGCCTGAACAATAGTCCCCTTCTTATAAACCAGTTTGGCCGAAGTACTTCTCCTAATCACAGCTGCTCTATGGGCTAGGAAGAGAAATTCTTGCTCTTAAAACTGCAGACAGGTATCATGGTTAGTGCCTACTAAATTCTCATTTCAGGCTGAATAGAGTACTTGATTCAAGTAATGTTTGTTAATAGTTAAGGGTACAATGTCATTCAGCTAAGTTTCAGTTGTAGTCACAAGTGTGGGAGCTCCTCAGTGATCAAGTAATGAATGTTATTAGCTACTGCTCTTGCATTGTGAACTGAAAGATATAATACTTGTTTGCAGACAATCTGAAAGAAAATACATATAAATCAAGGGTCCAATAATGTTTACAACCGTGATAAGCAGTCAAACTGGGATTAACAGAGCTGAATGATAAGGAATTGTCCTACTTGGATGAGCAGAGAAGTTTCAGGATTCCAGTGGTTTTGATTTATATGTTAAGGCTAAGTCAGGGGTCTTCTGTATAATTATATGGAAGTTTTCAAGATGGAAACAAAAATGAACCCTTTAAATCTTCAGTTACATGTAATTTGGGAATATTTGATCCTTTGTGCTGGTACTGAGATTTATATGTTTTTACATCCTGGGTTAACGAGATACACAAATCTGATAGGCATGCTCTTTTATGGAAAAGAGGTGGAGGGTCATAATTTTCGACCGATTCAAAAGGAGGAATTTTCTGAAGTTAACTTCTTCACAGCTATGTCTTTGGGGAGTTGTAGGTTAGATCACATTTTGACAAGGCTGTTGCAGTGACTCTTACTGCATTGGCAGGTAGGGGAGAAGACCATCAATTCTAGCTTGTGGGAGATCTAGTCACTGGGCTGCTAAAGCTCACCCTGTATCAATCCATTTGCAAGTAGGGTTATATTTAACTGTATTTGTGTTTCTATTTTAGCCACCATTTTTAAACATTTTATTACATCACATTTATTACAGTACAAAAACCTCAGCCAGTGGACAACCTTTAAAATAGCTTTGCTTAAATTTAATTTCAGTATTAAAAAAGATAAGCAAAAATCTCTGGTACAGGTGGTATTCTGTGTCTCTGAACTTGTTGCAGTACCTTTCCCAGTTACAAGTTTGATAAATGCGCTTACCATACTTGCTATGCTAACCATTGTGTTCCAAACTTGGGGGTAAAACCGACTTGGGTTACTCGGTGGTTAATGCTTCTATTGCTGCTTAGGATATTTCAGTGGTTGGGGTATTAAGTGGGAGGATCAAAGAGAAGGAAATAACCTTTTCTTCCCATCCTTCTTCTGAAGGAGAAAGGAAAAAGAGATTAAAGCAAGGTTATTGTAAGAAATGGGGAAGATATGAGGCATTAAATAATGAACAATACTAATAAAATTTAATGTTTGAAAGAGAAAAGAGACGCACAAAATCAAAAGAAGTTAAAATTAAGTATGGCATCCAAAAGCTTGCTTAAAGACTGTCTTTATTAAATCCATTTTATGAAGAACAAAAAACACTATGACTAAAACTTCTTTCTATGTATCCCAAATCAGGGGAAAAATACATTAATCTGAAAACCATTTGTGGAGTAGCCTTAGGGGTTTCTATGTTCTTGAAGTAGGAGTGCCTTGCCAAACAGCAACACCGTTTTGGCCAGTAGCCACTTACCTTTGTATTCCAAACTTCATCTGGCCCAGACAAAATCCTTATGACAAAACTTGGTACTAAAAGGATGCATGGGGTGTTATATATTATGTCTGCAATTAGTATTTACCAGTTCTGCTTTTGGGCATTATGCCCAGTGTGCAATGACATTTCTTCTCTGCCTCGATTTCCCTAGTAGTTTTTTCAGAACTTAAGGAAATTCTGTCCGTTATAGTTGTGAAAGGAACCTTCTGTATGTGATAGCATATTACTTTTATACCGAGGCTGCACATAGCTTTGGGTGGATTTTGATAGCTACATTATCTGAAGATGCCATCAGCACTGAAGTAATGGGCCTTTGCCATTTCTGCGTGTACCAGTCCCAGCTAGTCCCTGCCTGTGCTCTACTCAGAACCTGCATAGGCGGAACAGGGCTTCCCTGTAGTTGTGCCCCCTTGGCTTACTCTCTATTTTTGTGTACAAACTGTTGTTGCTCAGGTAGTGTGGAGGAGGAGAAAGATCTACAAGAGCTATTGGGAGGTGGGAGTGAGGTGGAATATAACAGGAGCACTGGTGGGAGAGGAAATTGAGCAAATATGGAAAACCTGCCAACCTGTTTGTGTTGAATACTACATTATAAGCAACAGTTATAAGCATTATAATTCTTACAGTTGTAAGCATTAGGTAAGCTTAAATAGAGGCATTGCTAGCTCTTACTCTGTTTTTGCAATTTGTAATAGGGGGATTTAGCAAAGGCACGCAGGGCACTTTTGCACCCTGGTTGGTGGCATGAGGGGCCAGTATTAGTGGTTGAACTGCTGGCAGCAGTGGTGGAGGCGGAGGCCAGGTTAACAGTACAGTGGCTGTTTTTGCATGCCTTCCCTCCCAGCTTGGCACCTGGGATTTGTTTCCTTGTTTCCCCCCTTCCCTCCTTTCCCTCTTTATCTATACCAGTGGCATTTAAAGGCTTGGCTATCGGTCCCACTTCCCAATTTGTGAAAATCAGCCACTCAGTAGGTGCATCTGCACATGTGCTTTACTATGGAGTAGACTAATTATCTCTGTAGCAAAGCATCACTGTCTACATGTGCACCACTAATGGGGCCCAGTAAGCTAATTAACTCCACCATACATAGTACTGTGAATCTTATGGTGGAGTAATTTACTGTACAGAAATGCACTGCGGGCATAAATTGCTCCTGGTCAGCATAGCCAACTGGAGGCCTGCTCCGCCTCAGCTCAGATTGCTGCGGTCTTGGGCACACATGTTGTACCCAGGATCAGTTTACTCTGCCTCAAACTGTTTCCAAGTTGGCTCCACATTAATATTCCTGTGGATGCTCTGGATTGAGTGATCCTTAGATCAGTGTAATTTAAATGTAGTGGGGGAGAGGGGGAGGGTGGAAGAAATTTTACATGTTTTGGTTCAGCTTATATATAGATAAGCCCAAGGAAATTCTCTTCTGCCCTTTTGGAAGACTGCTTCTCTCTTTGTTTCATCTTCAAGTTGCTTAGGAAAACTTTCACTGTACCTTGCCAGTGAAAATTGGAAAGGCAAGAATGTTTCATGTTGATATGTAAAACTATTTTTAAAGGAAGCATTACATTTCTTTGCAACAAAACTTAGTAGTTTTGTTTAACTTCGTAGTTCCAAATGACCATGCCAGGAGGCGCTGAGCCAAGTGTTTAATTTCAGGATTCATTCTACTGTAGCAAGTTGGCAATAACCTGAAACATTTAACAGGGGCTGTAGTTCATGCTCCCTTTAATCTTATAAGTCATTTGTTTGTGTAAACAAATAAATAAATCTCATTTTTCTTTTAACTGTGTGTTGAACTGATTTGTTACAGTATTAAAAATGTACTTAAACTTCTCATGTAGCTTCTGAAGGACAGAAATCTATGTGGGTTGGTTATAGATGTTGAATTTCATGTTAAGCATTTGCATGGTCCATCTTTACTTTATAATTAAGATTATCAGATTTTAATTTCCTTATAAAATAGTGCTGAATAAGAAAAAAAAAAAGTTTCCACAAAACGATTTTTTGTGAAAGGCAGAATAGCCAATGGTAGTATTTGTACCTGTTGCATTTTTATTGGTTAGCTTAAATTTTATGCATGTTTAGAAAATGGTGTTTGTTAATATTGTCAAATGCTATTCATGTATTACGGAAACTGCAAAATGATATTCTCGCTGTAATAGTCTTAGATTTCCACATACAGAATGGCAAAACTATTTTACTGTTACTTTGTTAACAGATTCTGAAGTGCTTTGGATGTGGTGATGAAAAATATGTCATGAGTACCTGCAACTGTGCCTCTTTCATCTGCTACCCTACATGTCCCTGATGCATTGAGTAGGAAATTTAGAAAGAAATCATCTATCCAGATTCTAACCACCTTAATTTTAGGAGCTACTTTTTACCTAAATTTGCTCAGTCTGACAAGGAAATTGGGAATACTCTTTCAGATGCTACCCTTGATATGCCAGACATTTATGTTAAAGTAGAGCCACACTACACTAATGCACGAAACTGCTAATACTAGATTTCTTCTATTAATATTGATCACGGCAGTGGGTAAGCGGTACTTCCCATGTAAAAACATCTGAAAAAAATGCTTAAAGAATAGCATTAATATTTTAAACCCAGGCTTTCAAAATTGAGGAAATGCAAGAATTAATGCCTGTGCAACCTGAATTTGGTCCCCTGATTTGCATATGTTAATATAATACAGCCTTAATTATACAATCCTGTCATCTTTTTTTTCATAGTGCCGTGCCTCATTCAGTGCAAAAGATGGGTCTGTTCTGGGGATAAATTAGGCTTCTGTAGCAAAGGACCTTGTTGCCTATAGGACAACTGCCTCATTCATTGCAGAAATTGTAAGATGTATGGCAAATAAAATGTGAATTTGGAGGAAAAATGATTGTCTCATGGTTAAAGCAATTGAATGTAGCCCTGGAGAAGTTGATTCTATCCCTGACTTTTGTCAACGTATCTGTGAACTGAGTCATATAGTTTAAACCAAGCATTTTGGAGGCAGTTACCCATTGTGTGTTTCTTGCTTTTAGGTTGCTCTATTTAAGAACTGTTATATATTTTAGTTGTGTGTTTTGTCCAAGGTCATTTGTTTGCCTAGGCTAGTCCAACCAAAAAGCCCACAAATTCTACCACTGAGACCCATGCTTATCAGAAAGATTTTTCAGAAATATTAGAAACTTTGAGCAAAGAAAGAAACTACTGTTAGCAACTGGTATTCTTCTTTTGTGTGGACTAGTACCAGCAGTAGATGAGAAGCACTGCTTGCCAGTGGATTTTCTTGCAGTAGTAGAATAGAAAAACTTGAGAATCTTGGGTTTCATGTCAGATTCTGGAGAGAAAAGTATGTCTTTACTAGTCACAAAATCTTCTGATTTCCTTGTGCTTGTCATCTCTGGACTGCCTCAGTCTCCAGATTCTTACTCTGATATACTATGCTTTTCCTCTCAATTCAGTTTCAGCCTCTCTGCCCAGCTGTTTCCTTGTACAGACTTTGAGTCCCAGTTCCTCCATCCTTAATTTTGCTCCTATTCTTTTCCGTCACTTTTCGCTATATGTTTTTTCCACTATTCTGTTCTCCCCACCCCCAAAGCTCTGTATCTCACATTTTTTCTTTTCTTCCATCTCTTTCTTCCAGTTTCTTTGTTCTTGGGGTCCCCCATGGCCGACTTGTTCATTCATCTCTTCCCACATCCCCATTCTCCACTCCTCGCTGTCATCTGCTTCTTCTCTAACCTCGTTCCCATAGATTCAGCTCTTTTTATGTGTATTTAACACACTACTTCCTCTTCCAGGCTTCCTGGGGTCAGGAGGGAGGAGTCTTGAGAACAGTTACCTTGCCCTCAGTTTCTCCGTCTGGTGTCACAACAAAAAAAAAAGACAGTTGTAAAGAAAGTCGTGCTTAGATGAACTCCTTTCTCAGGCCCAAGTCCTTCCTTTCTCATGTCCTTGTGACAAGGTATTTAACAGAATTTGCAGATTTGTTGGAATCTGACAGCGCTGCACTGTGAGCACTTCTACTGTGGCCTCAAACTTGTGAGTCCTGGATGTCAACCGTGTACCTTAGCACCCATGCCACCCAACCCTGTTTCAGCCCCAGGTGGGACAAGCTTAATTTCTTTGTGGGAGAAGCTCAGTTGCAGCTGTGAGGGAGCTCTAAGACATCTATATTGAGCATGAATCACCTGAGATTTTGAAAGGTTATAACTTGGCCAGATTTGCCCTTTTGCCCCTCTGGAACAGCAAAAAACCCATACTTCTCTCACTGCTGCCGAGTTCTGGTCCATGTTCCAAAGCATGGAAGAAGTGTAGATTCTCAAGAAAGTAGCTGCACATTTTTTTGATATTGGAAAAACAATACATTTTTCCCAACCTGGTGCTCTGAAACAGCCAGACCATCTTTGTTGAAACTTTCTAAAAGAAATCGACCTAATAAGACAGTTAGATTTGGAAATGTCAGTGTGGATAACTGAAGCCTGGCAATGTGTTAAATGATTGAAATCAGCATATTTATAATGGGAAATGTTATGCATATTTAAGTACATGCCATACTTACCACTCAGTCCATAATTAAGTGTTTATTCCCTTTGAAAGATCTTTCACTAATTCTTTCACATGTTATCATTTGGATTTTTTTGTGCTAGAACAGGTTAATTTTCTATAACTAGAATCCTGTTAGGTTTTGGTTTTGTTTTGGAGGTTTTTTCTTTGTTGCGGGATGAAATACCAACCCAGTATTGTGTTTTTTTCCTTTTCTTTTGCCTGAATCCATTAGTCCTGCTGCATTACAGCAGTCATTATTATTTAAGTTTCTCTAAATATCTTGGGGGCGGGCGGGTGGATTTTTACTTGTAGTCCCCTTGAGACTGATTCTTTCCTGACTTGTGTACTGTGTTGTCATTCACCCGTGCATAAAGTGGATATGAAACACACTTTCTGAATTGTTAGACAATGTTCTTTCGGTAAATCTCATATCTTCTATTAGACCAACTTACAGAGTTGGAAAAATTCTTCTTTGCAAGCTTTTGGGTACAAATACCTTTCGTCAGGCCGAGGAGACATCTGCAGTTGGTCTGTGCTATTCCTGGATGGAATGAATAGTAGTATTTCACACTTATTTTGTTCAATTATAGTGGGCAGTGGAAAACTGAAACCCTCGTGTTCAACAGTTCGTGCTGCAGTGTGGACTTGCTGTTTTTCATCATATCCTTTAGGAAATGTTTTGGTCTTGAAAATAAAGTATCTGAATTGAAATGAAAGGTAAAGATACTTCAGGCCGTGGGAGCTTATGCATGGAATTTCCATTCCCTGTTTTTGTAACAGCTTTTGTAATTCACTGTAGCACAGGACATTACTTTACCTGACATGGTTGCGGTGTGCTTTGAATATTTTTATATAATGGAATGTTTATATCTCAATAGTTTCAGTAGAAAACTATTGTGGAAGGTAGTAGCTTCTGAACAGCAAAACTGCAGGGTATCAGAATAGTACTTATTTATCCTGTTTGTTACACTCTTGGACACAAGCCAGAGTGGTGTTGTAAGATTTTGTGTGCAAATGGTGAGCCACTGAAAAGCTTCAGTGTGTTACTACTGTTCAGAGACAGGAAAGGATTTGGATATTCAGCAGTAAAAGGAGCAGCAGCGGCAACAAGCAGCAATAGTGGTAGTAAAGACAAGAGCAGGTTCCACAGTTAGCTTATTTCTCAGTGTGAGTCAGTGTGTACATAGCTTCCCAGCTAGCTGCCAGAAGGAGGGAACTAAAACTGTGTATTGCAAAATATTGAGGTTTCATGTTTAGGATGCTAAGTCATGTGATTTTACTATATCTTAAGTTGCCAACTTAGCTTTACTCTAGAGAGCATCCATTGCTGCAGTGTTTTTTGTATTTTTTTTTTTTAAAAAAAAGGAACGAAGAAAAGAAAATTGTGCAATGTGTGTTACTGCCTACACCATGCCGAGGAGACACTTACCAGTAAATAATCTGTGTATTCCAGAGGTAAGATATTGTTTCTGCTTTCCCTGCACAGTGCTGCTGCAGCACGGAGCCGATCCGAACATTCGGAACACTGATGGGAAATCAGCCCTGGACCTGGCAGATCCTTCAGCAAAAGCTGTACTCACAGGTAAGATACGTAAGTCTCTAGGTAATTGTTTTCTGTACGTGGTTGTTCAGCATCTTAAAACCTTCTGCCTTTTGTTTATTTACCATATAAAGACAGGAAAAATGTAGGTGTTGTTATCAGATTCTTTACTGAGTTGATGTAGTTGTCATTAATTGCGATGCAGTCAGAGATTAGAATTTATTTGTTTTACTTCTTACAGTGAATTCCAGCACTAGAAGACACAGGTCATTTATTCACTGTATTTTTATCAGTACCCTACATATGGGTTGAATTGCAGACCTTCCACCTCTGCAAAAAAATCAGGTTTATTTTTTTTAAGACCTTCACTATTGAGCAGGCAAGGACATTTGTATTACTATAAAAGTAGGTATGATCTGAAATACAACCTGCTACATTATTGCCTGGATCAATAGTTGCATTATTTCCTACAAATTAATGTGCTGCCTCTTCCTCTTCATAATTTGTCATTTAGAATTCTTTGTCATCCATCAACTGTTCCCTTTCTATGGATTATTAACCATAAAAGAATATTTTATATGAAAACATTTTACCTATGCAATTATTTTTCTAGAACTGTGTTTTTATATAGATATATATAAATATTTAGATAGTTCTAAATAGTTTACTATATCAATTAACATTAAAATATAAATGTAAATCCTGTTTAGCTGTATTTTGAGAATTCATGTATCATCTTGTCCTGGCTTGGTTCTGAGTGAGTTTTGTGAAAGAGAGGATAAATGAAGTAAGCTTAGATAAAAAGATTTGATTAGGCAAGGAGTGAAATTAAACAACTGATCCTGACTCTAAAAAAAACAAACAAAAGAGACAATCTGCCCCCTAAAAAATACCAAGCCATTTTCTTCCCCCCACCTCCCCCACAGCATTTTGTTGATTTGTCTTTACCCTTTTCTGTCCTGTAGATTTTTAGCTGATACACTAATGTAAGCTCACATTCTTTTTTCAGACTGTACTCAGGCGCAGAACATCGAGCTGCCTTCACATTTGGTTAGAAAACATTTTCCCTACCTTTTTCCCAGGGCAGTAACTATTCCATAATATTCACTGCAGAGCTTTAGATAACTGAGAGTTGCTTTTTTTAACAAAGCACTTCAAACATGTAAGAGTTAGTTTAATTACTCAGCATAAAATTTAAACAAACTCTTATAGTCTTTAACACTAATATTAACTCTGATAATCAGGTTAATCTGATTTTTGTCAGTTAATAAAAGGGTAGAGTTATACAAACTCTGAACACAGGTAACTCCATTAGGGAATCAAAGTGAGTGGAAACAGATTAACATATATAGAACATTTAATTAAAACAACTTCGAAAATTTACAGGTTTGGGACTACTTTCTCAGCAGCTCTTCAGGGTCTCCCAGAAGACCAACTGCAGGTGGCAGCAAACAGAATTAGGAAGAGTTTTTACAAAGGTGACCTCACTGTGAGGCTGGTTCACTCACCATTTTAAGTCCATGGGAATCTTTCTGTTAACTTCAAGCGGCATTTATTAGGCATCATGCACTTGGTGAAGGAGAAAACAATCTGTAATAGCAAATAGGTATGTGTGAGCTGGAGGAGGCCTGCTGAAAGTAGCTTATAGCAAGCAGTAATTGCATTATGGAGCAGTTCAGACACAGTTTGTTTTGCCTTGTTCCCTTCTGCAGGAATACCGAGTTGTTGTAGTACTAGGGGGTTATGTTTCCAAACTGAAGAGTGCTAAAGGATCACATTGAAACCCATCAACTTCAAATATAAATAGAATGATAGTTGCTTTTTTCTCTTCCTTGGTGGGTTAAAATTCAGTTGTTTTAATTGATCACCTTAGCAGGGAAGGTTTGTAGTTCATCAGCTCTGTCCTCAAGGTGGCTCTAGGCTGTACTGGTTGGCCTTTGGCTTTTGAACTGGACAGTGTACATGTGTTACAGCTGTTTTTACTGGATCCGTATCATGTTTTCCAGCTGAAATGTGACACAATATATTAAAAAGGCTGCAACTGGAAACCACCTAAATTAAGCCTTTCTTGTAATGACTTAATTTTTGTGGAGATGGCTCATCTGTAGTATAATTTCTCTGGTAGGCTTTTATTTGGTATTTTATCTCGTAGGCATGCATTTCTGATATACGGTACCTTCTGAGGCTCTCCTCTTCCCTCTGGTTCAAGGGGATTTGAAGAGAATTTTTTCATGCATCTAGCTTCAGAACAGTCCTTGGCAGTAGCATCCTTCTTCAATCCAGTGTAGCAAACAGTGCTTTAGGAGGCATTAAATAAGAGTAATACTAGGTTGTTTATTTAGCATTGAATACTACAAATTAAGTTATGTTTTAAGCATTAAGTGTAGGCCTAGCACTCTGAGTAAGGGCAAAGATAAACCTCCCATTGGCTTTAATTGGAATGAACTTAGACCAAACCTATGTTCTTCATGATGCTTATATGCTTAGAGAACTCACTTCTTAAAGTGATGTTTTCCCTGTAGTATACTTTGGATACCTTTACCCCCCCCCCCGAAAACAACCCTCCCAAAAAACCCTCAACTGTACACCTATTATTACCCTTCTCAGTGCATTGATGATAGTGTGTATGAGTGTGAGATTCTTCTTACATGATCAGTTATTTTGAAAAAGTATTTACAGTAAAAGCTGTGTTAACTAGCACTTTATTAGCTGGAAAACTATTAACCGGCGTCCAAGCAATGCAGCAAAAGCAAAACTGGAAGTACCACTTCCGGAGGATTTCCTGTTTTGCTGCTGCAAGCTGAGTTTTTCTTTGCCACTTTTCCAGCCTATGGCCCAGGGCAAAACAGCCTGTGCTGGGAAAAAACAGCCTGCACAGGGTCCTCCTCCATGTCCCCTGGCACACTGATGCTGGGGAGTACACTAGACAGTGCACATTTGATTAACCAGAATATTTGATTAACCGGCATCCCCCATTCCCAGGGGATGCTGGATAACAGCTTTTACTGTAGTAAGTTTCATGCATTAATGTTATGTGCTGTTGAAAGTAAGCTTCAGTAGTGACCTTTTTGTGAACTACCAATTAGAAGGAGAAAGTAACAGAGAGAAGTCATCAATTTGCTGGCTAAACCATAAAATAAATACTTCAGCTAGACTTATGATAGAAGAAAAACCCTACATTTGCACAATAATGGGAGTTTCAGAGTTTCTTACTACGTAAATTGCATTTCCAGCAGTATTAGGCAAGGTGGCAGCAAATTTATATCCACGGTGATGCTCCACCATCCTTGTGTCCTAGTCTAGGTGAGTACATATAGTACCTTTTCCTTCCAAGTTAATATAATGCAATGACTTTAAGTTTCTCTTCTACAATTCCTTACAATACGTTTTTGTACAAATGAAACGTAATGCCAAGGTATGGGCTGATTTTATAATAAATTAAACTTCAGACCACCATTTCCAAAATTGCAGTGAAATATAACATTGTTATCTGTTTAATGGGTTATACGTAGGGTAACCACATGTCCCAGTTTGGCTGGGATAGTCCCAGATTGCATAGGCTGTCCTCGCATCCTGGCTGATTAGTAAAAATTTAAGCAAAAGTCCTGGATTGGTGCCTGCCCACACATACCTGGTCCAGCTCTTCCTGAGTTATTGCTGGAGGCGGGGGGCAGACCGAGCTGGGCATTGTTTGTTCCTTCTGCCCAGGGCAGGGATCTGGTGGGGAGTGGGGAGAGTCCTGCTGTGAGTGCAGGCTACTTACCCATGTCCAAGTCATCTGCTTGAAGCCTAGTGGAGTCAGTATCCGGAAATGGCTACCGCCATGTGGAACCCAGGTGACAGCAAGGTTTCTCGGTTGGGCAGAGGGGAGGGAGACAGAATGGCTTGGACCCCTGCCCTGAGGAGAGTGGATGTCTCTCCCCCCTTCTGCCCACCCACTTGCCAGGGACCAGTGTTTTGAGGGAGGTTGGGGGATGGATCTGTGCTCTGCCATAGGGCTGTGGCCCTGGCTGGCTCCGTCCCCCTAGGCCCAGGTGCTCTGTACGATTCAAATTAAAAGTTCAGTTAGTTACTTTTTATTGCTCCTGCCTGGTGCACCATGCCACTTCGCCTCCATTTGCAGCAGTGCCACTAACCTGGGGGAAGGGTCAGTGTCCCAGATTTCCCATGGTCCCATATAGTCACCCTAGTTATAGGTGTTAAACAACTAGCTTTAGCACTTGAAAATTCTAATATTATAAAAGCCTAAGTCTGTCTGTCTGCCTGTCTGTCTGTAACATTTTATTCACACTCTGAGTGGCTGATGGAAACAGCCAGTCATAGTGCTCCAAGCTTGGGGGAGCACCACCATGATTCCAAAGCCACACTGAGGACTGGATAGAGGGTGGGGGAGCCGATGCCAGCACTGCTGGCCTTAGCTCCTCCACTCCACTCCCTGCAAGAGGCTGAACAGCAGCAGCATGGGGCGTTAGGTGGCAGCACTCCATCCCATCCCCCTCCTTGTCCCTGCCCCCCTGCGTTCTTGATGGGCAGTTGGCTAGTAATTTCATATTGATCCCGTGCATGGACACTATTCTTCTACCTTCATTGAAAAACAAGCTTTCTTCTGGATATAACCGCATCATCTGTACAGTAAGTGAAGTGTTTAATGCCTATAGTTTGTGTTATCTCTGCTTTGTTAAATTTATGTCTGTGTTAACAAAATACAGCCACCAGACTGTTCCACCAGACTGGCCAAAGAAGGTCTATTACCATTTTCCTGTAAAGCTCAAATGGGGATTTAGTGTCTAATTTAAAATACCCTCTGTCTAAGAAAACAAAGTAGGTTATATGTAGGGTGGCCATACATCTTGGTTGAGCTTGGACAGTCCTAGATTTTGGAGGCTGGTGATGGTCAGCTAGTGAGAATTAAAATGAATGTTCTGGAAACTCATGGGTGCGGGGCACCGTCTGATGGGGAGGCAGAACAGTGTAATGTAGCATGGTATACCAGGCAGGTGGGCAGGAAGGCACCACAATTCTGCCTGCGCCTCTGTCTGGAGCAGTGTTGCTGACTTGGGAGAGTGAATGGGGGGAGGGAGGTGGTGGAGGCAGTGTCCCCTATTTCCCGGATTTTCTTGTGGTCAGCCTAGTCAAATGCATATATTCTAGTCTTCTGGAGTAATTTCTTAGCCAACTTTTTCTAGAATGTAAGCTGTTTTTAAATTTGTAACTTCAGAGAGGGACTGATGTTTGTTTAGCAGTTTTCAGAGCGGGCCCAAATCCTCAATAGGGCTTCTGAGAACTACTGGAGAGCAGATGATATCAGCCCTTAATCATTGCACTGGTCTGCTTAGCTCCACTCTAAAGAGTAATATTCCTTTAATATTTCTTTTATGTGGTAAGTGTCTAATTAATTGACAAAATTCACTACTTGTTTTAAATTTTCAGGTAATTTACCTTCCCCCTCTTATTGCCTGCTCTTCACAGATGTTTCTTGCATGTAATTTGCCCCTTTGTATTTGTTCAGTTGCCAAGCCTTGGAATATAAAATAGACTTCTTCATAGGCGATGGTACTAGAAAGGAGAAACCCAAACCTGAACATCTTTGGTCCTTTCTCCAGATGAAAGGAAATTTTTTAAGGAGATTGTTCCTTGGTTATTAACTGATTTCACTTTCCAGGTTAAAATGTACATAGGTGGCAGAAGGCAGGTACTAGCTCGGCTTAGCCTCCACCCCCCAAAATGCAGGGCAGTGGTAGGGCCACAAGGCAGCCTGGCTGCATCAGGGTTGGGGAGGGGTGCACACACAGCAGTGAGGGAGGGAGTGGGGTTGAGACAGGTGCTGCAGAGCCGTGGTGGGGTGTCGGACTGAACCATGAGTGGCTCGTTCGAGGGGTGTGGTTCCTGCTGCTATGTACATCCTAGGTGGGCATGAGGGGCATGTGCCTCGGGATCTGTGTGGAGCAGGGCAGGCTGGGGCTGGGGCTGTTGGCCTCTTCCTAGTGGCGGGGGGGGCTGCACCGGGGTGTACTCAGGGCAGGTGGAGGCGGTGCTGGGAGGGAAGCCGTGGGGGTGCTGCCGCCACTGCAAAATTTGCCATAATCCCCCTGTAGTTGCTTCCCCCCTCCCTGCACTGGGCGCCCCCTGGAGAAGCCATTCACAGCTGTGTCCCATGCTCCGCCCTGGTTGTGCAGGGCCTGCCCCTGCCCCACTCTCTCCCTCACCACTGGTGGGGGGGCATATTGAGGCCTTAGTGATGAGGGAGGGAGCAAGGCACAGGCAGGAAGCAGGGGCTGGGATGAGTGGGGCCCTGGCTGGGCTGGGTGGTAGGATAAGTGGAGGTCTGGGGGCTGTGTGCCCCGCTGATCTGCACATGGGGTGGGAGGTGACTACTGCTGCAGATTGGGCTTTGCTCCCTGCTGCAGCTGTACCACGCCCCCTGCCTGCCAAGTGGCAGGACCCATGTGGCGTTGCACAGGGTAGCAGGGCTCAAAGCCTAGCATGGAGCAGCAGCCGCCCCTACCCTGTGCACAGATCAAGGGAGTGGGGGGGCCTCTGCTTGTCCTACCCCCCAACTTGACCAGGGCCCCACTTACCCCAGCCCCTGCTCCTGCCTGTGCCCATTCCCTCCCTCACTGCTGGGGCCTTGAACTGCCCTCCCCACCTCTTCCTCCACAGATTTACCTGCTTTACGCATGCGCTTAGCGCCCCCCCCCCCCTGTAATTTTTTCTCCCTTTGCCTGTGGTGTGAACCGTAATCTTTCTACCTCTATGAAAAATGCATCTTTTTGTAAAAGAAGAATGTGTTGCTTGTATCATCATTTTTAGTATTTCTCATGCTTGTCATCTTGTATAAAAAAAAATTATATTAGAAATATAACTGGGTACGGTAGTATAATTGAGTTAATACTACAGAAAAGCGTTAGCAAGTATTTTTGTCATGAATCATTAGCTACATAAGCTTCTTAGTTTAAGCAAGTGGTTCACACATGGCACAGAGCCTGAATTTGCAAAAATATATATTATCCATGGATAATTTGATCAGTAAAAAGTGAAATATGCAACAGATTTTGATGATTTACAAATAATTTACTTAACTTTCGAGAACAGCAAAATGGACTTTCAGTTTTATTAACTGTTTTTTTTCTGTTTTCAAGTAACTAGTAGGAGAGGGGAACCTTTCACTCTTTTTATTTTTCTTTTCTTTTTCTTATGATGTGCCATCTTTTTTGGTTTAGTCTTGTTAATACCCCAAACCAGTTCCTCTGAGAGATGGAAGAAAACGTCTGAAAGACAAAGGAATTTCACATTTCCCTTAAAGTGCTTAGGTGATCTTTAAAGTGTTTTCCTTGACAACAGTTGATTTTTGAGCTAATTGGAGTCTGTTTATCCACCTACCAATGCTTCATTTCTTTATACCAATTCTTATATATTAGTGTATACTTTGAAGGCACATTGTAGACCACACATTATGTCTTAAAAAGCAGGATCACAAATTTCAGTAAAAAAAAGAAAAGCATTTTTAACCATAGAAAAATGTAGACTTTGGACTTCATCAGACCATTTTTTGCCACCTCTTTTTATGCAATATAACTCAGCTGTCGGTTGAATTGTCTGCAGTGATATCTTGGTTTTTTTTCCTGTGTTCATATATACTGTACAGTCTAGTACAGTCCTCTGCAGTTTAGTATTATGCCCTTCACTGTGCGATACTTATGTTAATCAACATTGGGCAACAATAGCAATGACATGTGTTCTAACTTGGGTTAATCAGTATAGTAGAAGACTGCAACACTTCAGAGGAACCTAATTTTGGCAAAATCTGCAGGTCACATAGGCTACTTCCCTCTCTTCCATAGCAGTAAAACGATTGAACACCAGTATTATTCACTTTTGTGAGTACATTATTTTTATTATGTTGAGAATAGGTCACTTGTTCCTACTTTGTTTTTGTCTTTAACCAAGTATCTCCCTCTCACTCCACGACTATGTTGTGGCACAGATCCTTTACTTTCTACTGTGTCACAGCATCATGGCTTATGTATCCTAGTGTGTCAAATGTGTGTTTTGCTTCAGTAGAGCAATCCTATTCCACTCTTTCATTGGGCAGCCTCATCTGCCTCAGTGGCATATTTTATTTTGTCTTGGGGAGGGGCATAGATCTTCCATTCTGATCTAGGTCTTCCATTAATAATCTTATGTGTCTCTAGAACGTATAAACAATGCCAAGTAGGTCACACTCAGGGAAACAAAAAATGCTAGGCAAAGGTTGTGTGTGTGAACTCCCTGGAGTTCAGATATCTAGCTCAGGACTGCAGATTATGTGCCTCCATGATCTTAGGATCCTATTGAAAGAGGAGGAAGATCACCCATTTGCCTTTTGCCCATTAGCTTATGGGCAAAGTCACCCAAGAAGTGGGTGACTTAGGTTACTGGCCCTACTGTAAGGGTAGGCAAAATACAGCCCACAGTCCTGATCTGGCCTACCAAGGGATTTTATCTGGCTTGTGGCAGGTCTCTCAGCCCAGACGGGGTGGGGGGGAGAGAGGGAGGCAACCTGGGCTGTGGCACATGTAACCAGTCCTGCTGCCCCTGAGCGTGCAAAAGGGCTGGGGTGGCATGGTGGCTAGACTCTACTTTCTTGCAGCCCTGATGGCAGTGGTTCTTTCCAGATGCCAGTGCTAGTGTTGCTGCCGCTGCTGCTACGAGATCTGCCCCTGCTGCCTGGGCACCCCAGCCTGTTTGCCCCACACCCACTGCAGGTGGGTGGGCGGTTAGGGTCTCCTTAGAGACTGGCCCTGGACACCCACAGGCAGGGTGTGCTTGGCTAGGAGGATGGGATAGAGCTGTGGGTAGGCAGGGAGCAAGCAGCATCTGGGAGTGGTATGGCTGGGGCTGGGGCTGGGCCTGGGATTGCAGGGTGGTGACAGTGCAAGGCTAGAATTGTGGGGCTGGGCCCAGGGCAGAGCTGCAATCCTCTACCTGCACATCCCTGTGATGGGAGATGCTTCCACAGGCGGGGTGTGCAGGGATCGCAACTTTGCCCTGGGCCCCAGCCCCATGCTGTCACTGCTCTGTGATCCCGATCCTGGCTGCAAGTCTGATGTTGTTCTCTGCCCACCTGCCCTTGGCCCCATCTCATCCACCTAGCTGAGTGTGCCCTGCCTGCATGAGCCCCAGGCCATTTCCCATGGAGACCCCAGGATCACCAGGCAGTGACAGTGTAGGGTTTGGTCCTGGGACAGAGGCTCTTAGGGAGTTTAGATGAGCTGTTGTGAGCTGGGGTGGGAGTGAGGGGTGGGGAGAAGGATGCTCACTTGGCCCACAACAGCTCACCAAAACTCCCTAAGTGGCCCTCCAATTCAGATAATTGCCACTTGTGCTCTCCTGAGTCTGTGTGGGTTTGGATCTATATCTCTTATTTCTTAGGAAAAAACCTTAACCACCAGGTTATGGGCATTCTTCATCCCTCCTACAGTAATTGGGCCACCATAGAGAAAGAAAGGAATTCATTGTGCTCACTGCTTCCTATTCTGCCTATGCATTTTGCTTAAACTAAAGTTGTTGGATAAAATGGATAAACAGCATTTAGGGTCAGGCCTAGAAGCCAAGGTGCTTTCCCTCCCAAGTCTCATTACTTACAGCAGCTTCTGTAGGTCACTAGTTTCTTCAGACCTTTCTCCTAGTGGCCCAGCTTCAGCAAGAGGGGTAAATAGTCCTTGTAGCTTGGTGGCTTGAGCAAACTTTCCCAATTCCCAGGAAAGTGTGGGCTTAGAACTCCTCCTTTCTTGGCACATGCCCTGCCCACTAGGCTTTTGGAGAAAAACTAATGGATCATACTTCTCTTCCTTTTCACTGTTTTTTTGTGACTTAGGCACTTTAGGCTAAGATGATCCATTGCAAAAGTAGACACATTACCATATTCCAGGGACTCAAGCAGGGTAGAGTAAAGCTACACTTAGAGAATCCTTTATGTCTTTACTACCTCCTTGTCACACCGGGGATCCCTGGTGAGAAGCAGCAGCGTGTCTGCTTGTTCCTAGTCTATCTCTGCTTATGTCTTTGGAAGGACTAGTGGTAAAATGTTTAAGTTAATTTCTACCATTTCAGATATTGGAACAATGATGGATATTTTTTGGCAAGGAGAAAATTACTTTTTTTTTCCTCTTTCCCACCTGTTTGCATCTCCACAAGTACCAGAACAGTCTCTTCCTTTGCTACTTAAAATTCCTTTTTCTAAAATGTATCTGGGAAATTATTTTTGTATTTTACTGGAGTATTTTAATTCATTATGCTTTCATTATTTGATTATATAAGCAGTGCTTTATATTTTCTTTTCATAGATTGATTGACATTAGGGCTGGAAGGAATGTTCGAAGATCGAGTCCAGCTCCCTGCCCCCTGACAGGAAGTCAGCAGGGATCATAGGATCCCAGTAAGATAAACATCCAGTTGTCTCTTGAAGGTGTTCAAAGTAGGTGCTTGAACCACCTCTGGTGGCAGTGTATTCCAGACCTTATAGTTTCATAGTTTCTAAGGTTGGAAGGGACCTGAGTAGATCATCTAGTCTGATGCCCTGCCATGGGCAAGAAAGAATGCTGGGGTCAAACGACCCCAGCAAGGTGTTCATCTAACCTCCTCTTAAAGACCCCCAGGGTAGGAGCCTGCACCACTTCTCTTGGAAGTTGGTACCAGATCCTAGCTGCCCTGACCATGAAGTAACACCTCCTGATATCTAGCCTAAATCTACTCTCTGCCAGCTTGTGACTGTTATTCCTGGTTACTCCTGGCAGTGCTCAGGGGAACAGGGACTTCCCCAATGCCTGCTGATCCTCCCTGACTAGTTTGTAACAGGCCACTAGATCCCCCCTCAGCCTTCTCTTGTGGAGGCTGAACAGGTTCAGGTCCCGTAGCCTCTCCTCATAAGGCCTGCCCTGCTGACCCCTGATCATGTGACCTTGGGCGCTTGGACAGTAAAGAAGTTCTTCTTAAGTCCAGCCTGGAACAGTTATTGAGGAGTTTGTGACCGTAAAAATATTTCAAAATAGGCAGTTCCAGTAATTCTTAAATACTGTACATATCTGTTCCTGTTTCAGCTTTCTGTTTTCTGTGGATGAGCTTTTCTTAATCACTATAATGGGTGGCCTTTGCATACTGAGTACTTGATAATATAGATTAGTTTGTTTGGATACAGAGTTAAAGTAGTGCCCAGAGGTTTGCCTCTAGGTGACGTGTTAAGATTATGTAATTTAACTTTTTCATTTACTGTATTTGGCTTTGTGCATAGATATGATAGAATTATTGTGATAACTTTTTTTGTAATAGGCTTGGTTTTTAATTAAGTTGTTAACGTGGGAGAAGGAAGGGAGGTCCCTTTCATCCTGGTCCTCTATTTAAAATCCAGTGAGCAACTGTAACATCATTTTAGCCAGTGAGACTACTTGGGCATACAAAAATCAGTGGTGTTTAACCTAGCTTGGTATATTTTCAGATGCCATTTCAATATTGGACAGTTTTATTTCAAATTGGCTTGATTTTTAAAAGGATTGAGCATCTGTAACTTCCAGTGAAGCCAGTGGAATCTGTGGATACCCAGCTATGCAAAAGTAGCCCTAAATGTTGCACAGAAAAAACATTTAAAAGGATAAGTTTGCAAAGTTAAACAGTCTGATTAGGAAGGGTTAGAAACTGAGAGCCTCAATTTCAAATGAAATTCAATGGAACCATTAAATTCAACAAAATATGACAAATATTGAGTTCATTACATTTAGAGTTGTATAACTGTTTCCATTCTAATCCTTGTTTTAAGTCATTCATAAATGATATTTTAGCTTCCACAGGAGCTCGTAATGCTTCATCTACAAAAAGATAATTTTGGAGGAGAAGAGTTAAACTGTTCTTGAATTGAAGGAGGGGGGAACACGCCCTTTAAAATGTTTATAAGGAACTTTCTTTTTTAGTTATTTTTATTACTCACATAAAGTGTGTACTTAAGGAAGGTTATGCGACACCCACATGACTAGATAATTTAACTGGATAGCAAAAAATAAACTTCTATATTTTCTGAACTGGTAGTGATCACTGCACCTCTTCCAGTTATTTTAAAATGTGAAGGAAGTGAAATAAAATGTTCATACAACCACACAATTTGTGAGGCTTGTTCTGCATCTGTTAACATGGGTGTGCAAGGGGTCCCTCCCTTTTTTTACCCTTTCAGAGAACTGCATGAGTGAGTGATGATAAAGATATTGTACATAAAATTTTTCTTTTCTTTTGTTTTTAAATAAATCTTGTAGTATCGTTATTGCTTTGCCTACACTAGAGTTTAAAGATGTAATTGTTAGCATGTGCTAATTAATCTATTTTACCAGTGCATTTGGAAATTCTAATGTAGATTAGATTATGCATACTGAAGGTGAACCAAGTTGCCTTGAGTTGTATCCTAGGTTCACTAGGTTGGCTGAACTTGACCAGCCTATCACATGTTAAGGGCACATTGTCTTCACTAGACTTTTCACTTATGTTAATTGCAGCACCAGGGCTAACACCATGTCTTTATTCCTAGTCTAGACATGGTCAGAGTGTCTTGACCTGGTCAGCCAGGTCCACTATTTCTGATTTAAAAACCAAGCAGAAAATTTTGGTGTTTAGACCTATTTAACTTCAAAGCATAAGCATTCTTTGGAGAGAGAATATCTTTCTGTTGAAATGTTAACATCTTATTCTTAGTCTCTTTATTTAAGGTATTTGTCTTGGAGGCCACTCTTTTTAAAAGTCCTCCAGGTCTGTTCCAAGAAGGAACAGATTTCTGTTTCTGAAAACAAGCAAAGGATCTTATTGCTTTCTTTTACCCTCCAACATTTTTGCAAGATCTTTGCTCATTGAAAAATCCTGTAGAGGTAACCTTTCAGGATTACAATGTTTAATGATGCTATTCCAGATTTTTTAGCGTATAACAATGCAGCTAACATTCTGTGAGCATAATTTAATCTATTTATAAAGTTAAAACTTATCTAGTATTATACATTTTAGCACCATACATTCTTTCTTAGTCCTATCTGGTCTGGATCCTGGGTATTCTTTAGGCTGGCAAATAGATTTTTCCTGGTCGCTCCTGGCAGTGCTCGGGGATAACAGTCACAAGCTGGCAGAGGGGAGATTTAGGTTAGATATCAGGAGGCACGACTTCACGGTCAGGGCGGCTATGATCTGGAACCAACTTCCAAGAGAAGTGGTGCTGGCTCCTACCCTGGGGGGCTTTAAGAGGGGGCTAGATGTATACCTTGCTGGGATCGTTTGACCCCAGTAATCTTTTCTGCCATGGCAGGGGGTTGGACTAGATGATCTACTCAGGTCCCTTCCGACCCTAGAAACTATGAAACTATGAAATAAGGGAATGTTGCAAGGACAGATTTGATAAACAGGACATTAATTCATATTAGTTAGTTACAACAGTACTGCAGCTTTGGAGTATACTTATTCATTTAACACATTTACTCAAAACTAAGATGATCCTGAATATAAGATGACTCTCCTCCTCAATAATTTGTTATAATTTTCCAGGTTCAGATATATTTATCAGAGGGTTGTCTTGAATTTGTCCCCCTGTGACTGCTACAGTAGGGAAAATAGTGGCTGGGGTGGGGGTGGTCAGGTAGCCCCTTTGCCCTCTGTCCCCTCACTCTTCCCTGCAGACTTTCTGCTCCTGTGTTCTGTGCCTCTCTCTCTCTGTCTCCATCCCTTACTGTCAGATCCTGCTCAGGCTCTATTCCCTCCCTGAGCACAACACATGAGCTGCAAGTGACAGCAGGGGAAGAAAGAGGTGGGAGGGGGCAGAAGCTGCGGGGGTGTGTGTGTGCAGACGACTGCTGTGGGTCTGACTCTGGCCCCTACCTAGACCCACAGCAGCTGCCTGCCTACCTACCCCCTTTCACTTTGCACAGGAAAACCTTGTTAATTTGAAACAGGAGGGTCCAAGAAACACTGACTTTGAAAAAACATGTCATAGTAAATTGCATAGTAAATTACAGTGAGTACCTATAGACTTAGTTCATTCAGAATTAATGCATTTTAACTTGTTGCAAACTTCTGCAAGTTTTAGCACAGGTACTCTGTATATACACTTTCGTATATGTAGAACAAACTGTGCATGATAATGGTCCAAAGCCAAAAGGCTCATGATTTATCATATAGATCATTTGGCTGGCCCCCAGAAGTCAAGAACATTTCCAGCCATGGTTACTCCACAAACTAGCACTGCTGTGTGCATGTGTGTGCGTGCACATGCACGCACGCACTCCAGATACACCCCAGCTTTTCCCCTCTCCGCCCAAAGGATCTACATGCTAATTAGCCCCCCACTCCTGCCTGGAACTGGGACTAGGCATCCTGGGACCCTCCAAATTTTATGTGGAGATGACGTGCAAGACTGCCTGGTCTGTCTCTGCCCCATGGAGAGCAGGGGCATACTAATTGCATGCAGTGGGCTGAGAGAACAGGTGACAGTCTCTCTCATCTATATAGATGTTAGTTGATGTTTGCAAGATGTTTAAGGACTGGGAATCATTGGAAATGGGAAAGGAAGGCACAGCTTAGCTGTGGAAATGAAGAGGAAGTAAAAATGTATCTGATGTAGTGGCTCACCATGATTTGAAAAAGAGTCGGTACTGAGGGGGGCTGAGCACAGTGGGCACTATATCTTGTTCAGATGGTCTACACTAACGTATCATTCTGGTAGGTTCCTATCAGCATCTCAGCCTTTTGCCCAAGTTCAAGCATTTATGCAGAGATGACCTGATTTAAGGTGAGGGGCCCAGGGCAAATCAGCCTGTGGGGGGGGCGGAGTGGTGCTGAGCAGCCAGATGTGAATCACTCTGCCCAGCTCCATGGGGCCCCCCAAAGCATGGAGCCCAGGGCAGTTGTCCCGATTTGCCCCCCCCCCTAGGGATGGCCCTGCATTTATGGCACCCTGGGGAGGGTGTTAGGGCTGGTTTGGCCCTCCCAGTGCTGGTCTGGTACTGTAGTAGCTCCTCCCATGCACTTTTTGTTTTGTTTTGTTTTGTTTTTGTTTTTTTTAAGGGCAAAAAAAAAAAAAAAAAGGTCCCTATCAGTGTATGTGCCCAGTATAGACCCTGTGTTTTTAATGGGCATGTTTAGAATGGGCTACATTCAGTCCACTTCATAGTTGGTTTCCATGACTGAGCACATACTGCTTCTAGCAGGAGTTTAATGATAGACAATATATTTAATGGGGTGGATGGGTTCTGATATGTGAATACAAGACAAAGGGCTTTTTTCTCTGTACTGATTGGGGGCTGGGGATAGGATGACCTTCATTGTGTAGCCAAGTTTGTATAGTCAAGTAAATATGGTATAATTTTTGCTTTCATTTTGATTACTGACCCACTATTTTTAAGCTAGCTCTGTTTCTCTACTGCTTTTCATGTGACAGGATCTTCAGCAGAAAAAAAAACCCTGTTCAAGAACTCTTGTCTAATTTTGTTTGACCTCTGGTCCCACCTTCATTTGTTTTTACTTTAACTGTCACTCTTCTCTTTGCTCACAGCAAGGGACTTTTTTGACCTTATTTAAACTGTTATTTTCCCTGATAATTTCACTTTCTGTTTGAAAGAGTTCTACTTCAGTCATCTGTTTGCTTGTAATTTTCTGACTTTTATGTTCCAGAGTTCTAATTATTTGAATTTCTCTGAATGTTATCCAGCTTGAAGATTAAAAAAAAATATTCTGAGGTATAAACTGTAATAGATGACTTGGTCTTAGGTTGTAGATTTAGCCAGTTAGCTGCTGGAGCTGAACAGCAATATTACAGAATTTGGGAATTCCAGGCAGGCCAGGAAAAGTTCTTAACCAGGGTACCACCATACCCAGGGTGCCGCAAGGTCTTTTTAAGGGTGCCACACAATATTAGGGTGCCACACAATACTGACACACTAACTACTGTTAGGTGTGCCAAAACCACATCTATTAAATGTGTTTAAGGTTTGTTTTATCACAAAATAAACCCAGCAATTTCAAATAGGAATCAAGTGTCAAAAACATGCCTGACCTGGTATGGTCTTTGTTTTCAACAGAATAACTACCCTATTTTTCTGAAGACAAAAAAGAGTGAAAGACAAATTTTCTGAAGGGTGCATCGATTCTGACAAGTCTAAAAAGACAACCTTCAGTCTAAAAAGATTGAGAACCTTTATAGAGTGTTGTAGTACTCTATTCCGTTTCTCACATTTCCATCTCCGTAACCTTGTCAGATCTTTGCAAATGAACTTTTTCAACACTTAATATCTTTCCTTGAAGAATAATAACTTGTTGCTATGATTTAGCATGGGCAGGGGATGGAATTTCTTCCCCTAATTTACTGTAAAACATTGCAAAACTAATTCCCTGCTTTGAAGAACTCCAGGTGAGATGCTCTTTCCCCCATTTTCTGACTGTTAGAACAGAGGTAAAATTGAAGAAACTGAGGCACAGGTTAATTGGCATCTATAAAATATACAAGTCTGTGGCAGAGCCAAGAATTGAGTCCAAATCTTTGAAGTCCCACTCCAGTGTCTTTAACTGTAAGACCAGCCATCCCAGTCAATCTCCCTCTCCTGTTTTAAGAGCCAAGGGTTTTTACAGTGATATCTTTTCTTGGATAAACTGTGTAGTTGGGAGGGATATACACAAGGTTTTGGGTACTACAGTACTTTTCTGGTGTAGTGAACTATATTTAAAAAAAAAAAAAAAAAAAAAAGAGGAAAGCAACCTATACCTAACCCTTTTTCTGTTGAATAAAGTGCTGAGTTCTTTTACAGTGTTATAAGCAAGAATTGATGTGGGTGATATCCCGTGTTTTTTCTAAGCTGTGTGGTGTATGCGGCCGCACAGGCGCACCCAGCAGCACAGCATGAGCACAACTGCACATGCCACACAGTTTAGAGGGAACACTGGGTATCTTTTATTGGACAAATTTTGGGGGACAAAGTACAAGCGTGTTTAAATCTTTCCCAACTATTCAGGTGGTCCAATAAATTATATTGCTACAGAAATTAGTGTCTCTATTGCACTGTCATGGCTATAACATAATTCCAACACTTTGTACAGTGTAAAACTATCATTTTACCTTCTAGATAGAAACCAGTTATCCTTTTGCATTTTAGGATTGCACTAGGGCAACACGTAGCGGGTGCATGTATGTGCACGTGCACCCCCTGAGCATGGTAGTGCAGCCCCTACAAAAACCCCTGGTTGGTGTCCCGCCTCCCCTCCACCCCTGACTGTGCTGGTGGTGTCTACGGGACCTCCATGCTTACAGCTGCCACACTCCTGCCGCCGCCAGCACAGCTGTGCCTCTCCATCTGCTGGGGGCATGCGTCGTTCATGGATTGTACTGCAGATTTGTGATCTGCATAAACCAGTTCTTAAAAATTCCTGGATTTGTCCTTTGCATATATCTCTACAGAAAGAGAGTATTCCATACAGGATTCCATACAGAATTTTCAGTAAAAGCTCTAGGTGAACAGATGAAGTTGTGATAACTTTTTCTTGGGCTCAAAACTTTATGTTCAGTTCTGGAGAGGATATTCTGTATTTCTTTTTAGTACAGTTTATCAAGTATTTGGAAAATGACATAATAGTGACCTCTTTATTTTACAAAAGTAGTAGGTTTTTTTCCACTTAATTTTAATTACTATTAAAAGAGATTTTGTTTTCCAGCAAAATGTAAAGAGGCTTTCAAAGCTGATATAATGATTACATCTTTTTTTGGTTTTAAATGACTAAATAATCTAGTCAAATATGAGCTTCCATATTAACTGCAATTATGCACATTAAAATACAGTACCAGTACATGTTGAAAGTCATCTGGTAGTGTAATTTGCAGTGAACATAGTATAATTACACTGTTCAGTTAAACATTACATAAAGCTACTCAGTTGAAAGATGATGCATTTTCCCCCATTTAACATGGGGGAGCCCCTCATCTTGGAAACAAGTATGAGGTGATATGGGGCAGGCAGCTACTATGGTTCCAGCTCTGGCCCCAACCCTGGGTCAGGGCCAGAACCATAGCTGGTGACTGCCCCTCTTACCTTTGCACCCCTTGCTGCTCCTTGCCTGCAGCCTCAGGCCCCCTGCATGTAGTTCTCCCCCTCCCCCCAATTCTCCCTTCTCCCTCCCTCCCTGCTACATTCCTCCTTATCTTTGCCTTGGTGCCTGCAGGCTCTGTCCTTGCTGCAGCCTGGTGTATGGAACTTGGCCCAGCCTGGCCCTATAGCAGCAGTGCTGGATGTACGCTGCTGCTATGGGGCAGGGCTGGGGCTGGGGCTGTGGCTGCAGTGCCCCAGGCTGCAGTGGGGAAGGAGCCTGCTGACACCAAAGCAGAAGTAAAGGAGATTGGAAGGGCAGGCAGGGTGGTAGTAACTTCAGGTGGGAGAAAAAGGTGGGGAAAGAGGGATGGCCACCCAAGGCTGCTGTGGGGTACAGAAGTAGCATGGAGAGGGAACGGGATGGAGGCTTAATACAGTGGGGTGATAGGCTTAAAGAGAGAGGTTGGGGGGCAGGCTGCAATGGACAAACTGCATGCCTCCCCCACTGCCTCCACACTGCCTGTTCCACATTGCTTCCTTTTAATTAAATTCTATACATGGAAAATTATGATAAATATATACATTTTCCTTGTGTATAATTTAATTCGGGGGGGGAGGGGAGTTGTCTTAAATTCAGAGCTGTCGTAATTTGGGTAAATTTGGTAAGTGGAAGAAAAATCTAGTGAGAATTTTTAATTTTTGAGACTTGTCTGAAGGTGATAAACTTTGCAAAAATATATTTGTGAAGTCCAGTTTGAAATAATTTAAAATTTATGGGGAAAATCAAATAAATATTTAACATGTCACTTTAACCATTGACATCAGTTCTTAGAAAATTTCAAATAACTTGGCAATGTGTGTTTGCTGGAACTGCAGTAGCTGCCACTTCATATTAGATTCTAAGACGAGGGGCTCCTGTTAAGTGGGGGAGAAACTCATCATATTTCAATTGAATAAATATTGTAATTATGATAGTTGTATGTAATGTCTTACTGAACAGTGTAATTATGTATGTAATTATGTTTAACTTGGTGTTTAAAGTTAAATGCATCAATTTCAAGGTGGCTTGTTAGACTAGGGTTCATTTCCCGATACCCGTCTTTCCACTTAAGCAGCAGTTAGTCTCGCATTGCATACCTGGCTTCTAGTGTCAAACAAGTGTGGCTCTTATGGGTTGCAACCCAGACTCCAAGGCAGAGACCTGCACACGTCTGCTTTTAAAGGCCTGTTTCTGACCCAATATTATACAACTGGCCCTGAACCCACAACCCACATTAGCAAAAACTTCTTACCTGCAGACCAACCCAACCTGCTTTAGGCAAACCTGCAACCTGGCTCAAACTCTGTTCAAGTTAAATGCTGCTGACCTGTATGGAACCCTTCCCCCCGCTGCTCCCACTCTTTCCTGGAATCACTAGCAGATTAGTTTGACCCGGCTCCTCAGGATCTATATAGATTACATGCCTTGGGGGTTTCTGGACACATGTGTCTAATAGCTGATTCAGTCAGCTATTAAATAAAAGCACCGAAAGGCCCCGCTAAAGTCCCTGATCTATACAGACATTGAGCAAGCCAGGTCAAACTAACACACTGACTCTTCTGGGCATGCGTTGGGCTTAGGGCAGAAGCACAGCAAGCTTAAAGTAAAGCACTGTTTGTGGGGCGGGGTTGCGCCTGTAAGCAGCTGTGCAATGTTAAAGTACAAAGTTTTACTTTGATATATAAATTAATTATTTGAACATTACAAGTTTTGACTGCAGTCAATTTTTAATTAAGAGATATTAATTAATTTATTACTACTTGGTATTAATGCTTTATAATTAAGAGGGATTAATTAATTAAGGTAGATTAATGCTTTGAATACTTAGTAACAATTACCTTCTAATTTAACCCTCCCCAATAGTTGAACTGAAATTTAAAACTTACCCATTCTAAGATGTCCTGGTTAAATTACTGTGAAGAAAGACTGTTGTCCACTGTTCCTGGTTTCAGCTGACTTATTCTTTCTTTCAAAACAAATCTGCCCTCTCTCTTGGGGCATTGGTTGCCAGGATTGCCAATTCAAAGTGAGCTATTTGAGCCAGGTTTGGGAACATAGTACAGTATTCCTTCCGTCAACAGAAGAAATCATGTTCTCCATCTTTGGCCATTTTGATAATCTTTTCTTTGATGTATGATTGTATTTCATCTGGAGGCAAACTGTCATCAGTGGAGTTTTCAACATCAGATAAATCTGTGGCCTTGGACATCTTAATTTTTTTTTTGCCGGTGTGCAAACTGGTGTTCATGACCCCCTGCTTACAGCACGAGATTGTTCCTTTCAGTCCTGAATTTCCTTCACCAGCCATTGCACTTTGTTACGGGCAAGAAGGGCATCTGCCCCATTGCTTTCAAGAAGCTTTGAGCTTTTCAGTTTTGATTGAAAAACCATTGTGATTTTATGCAGGATGTGAACCTCAATTTTCTTCCACAGAATGGAGAGGCATTTACTTTTTAGCAAAAAGAAGAGTCTTGTGAAGGCTGAAGGTGACGTTTTAGCCATTTGAGCCAGACTACAGTGAGATGAACCATCAGAATTCTGGAAGCTTCCAGGGCTAGTGTTGCTTCTCTGAAATGCTGAAGAAATTAAACTAGACTTTCAAGGCAATCTCAAACTCAAATCGTTGAGGCAGTGCTCTTTTCCCCTGTCCACCAGTACCATGCAGCTTTCCTCATATTGGGAATGGATTGATTACAGTATAAGATATAGACTGTTTCAGTGTGTTTCAGCAGATGCCTTCAGTGTCTTCTGGAGCCAATTCTGTAAGCTGGACTGTTTGAAGAAGGTCACCAATATCATCGTAGCATCAGTGAGGCTGGCAGTTTCTTGAGTGATAACATTCTTCAGTTGCGTTTGGATTGAGTGTGTTGCAATATGGTATTTAGCAGATGTGCACAGCAGTTCAGACACGTAACAGCTCTCTATGCTGCAACAATGTTAGCCCCTGGATCTGTCACATAAATGAGATTTGAAAAGAGGTCATCCAAATTGAACTTCTGTAGTGCCCATATGATAGCTAGCTTAATATTCTCTGCAGTTTTTCGTAATGAATTGTGCCATTCAGCTGTACACAAAACTTCTTCCTTCAGCATCCACTAGTCATTGATGTAATACAGTCACACAAAAGGTAACTGATTTTGTGATAATCATCGGTCCACATATCCAGTGTGATGGCCCCATGACCTGATTCGTACAAGTTTTCTTTCAGCTCAGGAATAATACCATGGTGAATTTCTTCCACAAATTTACTTATGTTTCAAGAAACAGTAGTTGGAGCAGGCAGCAGTTTAGTCGCATCAGTACGCCCCACATGAGCACCAGTGTCAAGTAGGCCTTGTGCCAATTCCCCAGATCCTTCTCCGCAAACCTTTTGAAAAGATCTTACATCTTTACCAATATACGTCACCACCAATTTTGCTGTTAAATCCCTGTCTTCTTTGTTGGGCATCTTTAACTCATTTTTAAACTGAAAATACTAGTCAGTTCCTCTCATGTTGCTGATTTTGCAGAGATGATAGCCCAGTTTTGTGGCTGTCATACATAAAAACTTGTTTACAGGTTTTGCATTCAATGAATCCAGTTACATGTTCATTTTCAGCATTCATGTTAATTCCAAATTATTTTCACACATCTGATTTACCATTTGAGCTGTTACTCACAATCTGATATTCACCCTGATCTATCTTTTGTTAGGTATTTTACAACTTTTTTTTAAAGAAAAAGTAGAATGTTAAACCTTGATTGTAAAAGGTCAGAAATCCAACACTGTACAGGTTTCCCTTGATTTATGCAGGTGCCATATATGCAAATTTGCTCTTATGCGATCACCATTTTTCTGCCCAAAATTCCTTATATGCAAGGTAAATTCACTCTTATGCGATTGGGGCTCTGCTTCTCCCCGCTCATTCCAGCCCCTGGGCTGCACTGTGCCATGGTGCAGGCAGGTGGTTTCAGCTGCTCCCAGGTCTGTTGCAGCAACTGGGGTGACTGGGGAGAAGCAGAGCCCCAGGAGGTTCGAGGCATGGTGCAGCCCAGTGGCTACAGGCAGCTGGTGTTGGCTGCTCCTGCGGCCACTGCAGCAGGAACTAGGGTGAATGGAGACAAATGGAGGCCCCAGGCTACAGCAGACAGCAAGGCGGTAGGAACTGTGGTTAGGCGCGGGACACGGGGGAGCACAGTTCTTGCTGCTGTGCGTTCCCCGGGAGGGCTGTGGGCTGGGAGGTTGCACCAGCCTCTTCCTAGGGTTGGGGGGGGCCTACAGGCCCCCAGATCTGCGCATGGGATAACAGCAGGCTGCTGCTGCAGACTGGAGCTGGTGGTGCCACCAGGCTCTCCCCAGCACTTGGCGGATAGGTTGGGGTGGCTCTGGCAAATTTTAGGGTGGCAGCAGCCTCCCCCTCCCAGTGCTGCCGCCTTCCTGGACCACCGGGAAGAACCTGGTGCCGCCACTGGCCCCAGCCTTGCTTGCAGGAATGATGCAGTGGCACTAGGAGGGGGCTGCTGCGATCCCAAAATTTTCTGTAGCTCCCCCAACCTGCCCACCGAGCGCCAGGGAGAGCCTGGTAGTGCTGCCAGCCCTGGCCTGCTGTTGTCCTGTGTGCATGCCACACCCCCCTCCCCGCCCCTCCTGGAAAGAGCCTGGCGCAGCCCGCAGCCCTCTCGGGAGGTGTGTAGCAGCAAGAGGTGCGCTCCCCCTCCCTCCCCCCCCCGCATCCACTCAAAGTTTCTGTCACTTTGCTGCCTGCTGCAGGACCAGCAGCTGCTGATAGGCTCTGTGGCACCCCTCCCCCCGCCCCCTTCCCTAGTACCAGCCTCATGCCGTTCCTCCCTCACCGCCATGGGAACATTTCCATATTTGTTACATTATAAAGTGGGTTTGCTTTATGTTTATTCAGTTTATGCACTGTTCTCTAGGAACTCATGTATTGCATAAATTGAGGGAAACCTGTAGTTTTGTTCTTGGTATTACATGCTCTGTTACATTTATTACTGCTTAAAACTAAACTTGCATGCACAGACAACTGCATACGAGTTCACAGGTGCCATTGAAATTAACGTGCTAATGACAAATGATTGAAAAGTTATGCATGTGACTTTGTGTTTTATAGAAATTTTCAAAAATTCTCATAGCTAGAGATACTTGTCAAGACCAGGGCATAGGCAATTGGAAATTTGAGTCAGGTGTTCAAGAGCAGGCACAGTCAGGAAGCAAGGGTCTGAACTAGAGTCACAGGTCAGGAAATCAGTAGCAGGCAGGTTAGGAAGCTGAGGCCTGTACATGATGTGGTTGATCACTGAGATGGAGTCACAGGATCAAAAACAGACAATCAGGAGTGAGGAGCCAGAGTTCAGGAAGTGAGGATCTAACTGTAGTTTGGATGAAAGAACTGGCTGTGAGGAAGCAGGAGGCAGCAATCAGGAGCAAGGAACCAGTGGTCAAGATCAAGGAGTGTGGGCAGGGGCTAAGTACTAGACACAAGGGAGCTGCCCAAGGAAACATCTGTGTGTTGAGTAACCTGAAGAATACTGAGAAGTCAGCTACTTCTCTCCAGACAGCTACACCCATATGGGTAACTGGGGCCAGATGAGGGCAATTAGGCTTCTGACAGCCAAGCCCAGACAGATAATCAAGGCCAACTGGAGACTAAAGCCTGTCTGCTGCTCTGACTCCTGATACTAGTGACATTTTTCTTTTCCCAAAGGAAAAGAGAGAAAGTTTCATCCTTGCCCCTCCTGGTTTGATCAGCTCTACTTATGAAAGTATAGTTTATTTGATAATTTTCCCTTTCAGATACACAAACCTGCCTGGTAATTTTCTCAAACTCAGGAGACTTGCTTCTTCTTTCAGTAAAGCTTTAATAGCATGGGACAAAAATGGGGATGCTCAGTATCCCCACACCTGAATTTTTGGTACTTGCTGCAGGAGTGGAATTCACAAACCCTGGCTGAGGGACCTAAGTGTCTTATATTTTAAGGGGTAACTTGGGTGCTTCTGCCAGTAGATGAGAAGTATGGAAGAGGAGTGTGTCTTGAACCCCTCCTCTCTCCCAGGTGAAGGTAGCAGTTTGACACCTCTCTTCAATTGCCAGTTAGGCCCTCATATGAGACTAAGGTTTATAGCCAGATACCTATGCCTAGATTTAGGTGTTTAAGTTATTATCCCTCTATGCACAGGTGACTGGCTGGTTAATTTTTTTTTTTGAAGACTTGGCTGGTGGTGGTGGTGGTCCCCATGTTTTGCACAGTACTCTAGTGGTTATAACACTTGCTCGGGGGTGGTGGGGATGAGGACCTGGTTTTAGGCCCTCAGCCTGAATCCATGCCTCCCACCTCTCAGGAGAGTGGCATAATAACCGAGCTGTAACTGGGCTGGGTTGGGGTGAGGTCACTTTTCTCTTCCTGTTGAAGTTGGGCCCCTGCACAGAAAGGAATCAAGAGTTATGGGGCCAGAGACAGAGCCAAATCCCACAGTTTTAATAGAATGGCTAGAGGGTGCTCATAACTTTAGCCTGTAACCTGATGGTTTGGCTACATTTTTGGGAAGTGAGAGATGTGGGTTGGGGAGGGGGTGGGGACTCATATCCCACTTCCTTGGTAAGTGCAAAAAGTGGATGCTGTTGCTGCTGCTTTACAATGAAAAGCACTTGGGCTACCAATCTCAATGTTGTCAGCATTAGGTGTGTTCTAAACACACTCCCGAGGTCTGTCCCGAAGGGTTGCCTACTTTGTAAATCCCAGATGGCCTTAGGTGGGACATAGGTGTCAAAACATTCAAGCTCAAGCAAGATGGTGCAACAGCTGAACTTTATGTGCTTTACTCCATGTTTGTCAGAACAGTAGGTGGCTAGAGGACCTCAGGCATCTAAGTGCAAGAAACAGAATTTCTGTAAATTAGTCTTTTTGATGTGGGTGCTTTAATTCCACTTGGCCCTTACTTAGACACACAAGAATTTGTATATGTAATGGAGACCGCACATCCCAGCCAGGTGTTCCTGAGCTTGTCTCACCCAGCTACTCCAAGCTTGAAAGGACTGGGGAAGCTGCTACAGGGTCCACCTCAGCAGAAACTCTCAAACATGCTGAAGACAGAAGTCTCAGGAGTAGCTGTGGAGTGTCTGCATCGGCACACTTGAGCCACTCGAACCTAGTTCTGGAGTGCATGAGTGAGACCAGGTTTGTAGATGGTGCGTGGGAACATCCTGGATGGGAGCTCAGGCAACCCAAGTTCTTTTGTGTATTTTGCCCGTCATGCTGTAGTGTGTGGTATTTGTATTGTTGAGACCCCATTGTTTTTTGTGAAGCACCTTTTCAGTAGATTGAATAGTTTTAATTATTCATAATGTTGCTGACGTATGAAGAATTTTCTCACTAGCAGGGTAGTAAAACACTGGAAGAGGTTATCCAAAGAGGTGGTGGAAGCTCCATCCTTGGAGGTTTTCAAAACCTGGCTAGGCAAAGCTTTGGCTGGGATGATTTAGTTGGGGGTGGTCCTACTTTGAGCAGGGGGTTGGACTAGATGACCTCCTGAGGGTCCAACACTAATGTTCTATAATTCTATGAAAATGAACTAATCTGACATTTTGAAACTAAGCAGTGAAGTATACTTTGATAACCCATCTTTGAATTGTTCACTATAATTATCTGCTTATTCACTGGCTTCACTGGCTTTCCAGTGTATAAGTGGTGCTCTTGATGATTTAGCTGAGTGTTTATGATTTTATCCCTTAGTAAAAGTACAAAATCAACAAACAAGCTAAATCTGCATTAATAAATAGTAGTCTGAAAACAAATTGGTCGTGAGAAAAAGTGTATCTGGCATAGTAAAATTACTTTTCGCTATGCCAGTAATTGTAAGTCCTATACATGTTTGGATTGTTTTTTGACTGTGTATCCAAAGGTACTATTCATAGAAGTTAGGGGGCTGGAAGGGACCTTGTGAGATCATCGGGTCCAGTCCCCCTGTACTTGGGCAGGAGCATTGAGTTATTTTTTAAAGATCTCCATGGTAGGTGATTGTACCACTTCTGGAGATTAAAATTATTGGCTGGCACATTCTCTTGTGGGGCCCTTCTCTCTGCTTGGGCCTCCCACCCTCTTGGTTAAAATTGTGCCAGCGGATTTACTTCCAGAATTTTTTTTTTAGCTTCATCAATATTTAATAAGTTTTTAACTGCATTTACCTTGTCTAAATATTGTTGCTTTTGTCTAAGTACTTTATTCAGTTCAAATGAAATAAGCCATTCTTTTTTTACAGTAAAGGTTGTCTTCTAGGTTTTCATTATAACATTGATTCTTGTCTTGTCACCTAAAATTACCCAAACTAAATCCCATTTTTAAAAATTTGGGTTGTAATCAGATAAAGAAGAATCCAGATGCAATTGTTTAACAGATGTTCACATTTTGAAAATCAGTTAAAACATATTTGTTACCTCTGCTTAAAAGCACCATGGTTGAAAAACTTTGCATTTGACTTACTTCATTAGTCTTAAGACAAAATGTTTAGTTTCGGTTTTCACTGTTTAGGGGAAGTTTGATGGGTTATTTGGAAGATTTTTCACTATCTTTGAGCCCAGAAAGGAAGATTTACATTTTCAGAATTTGCAGATTATAGTGTAAGGGACCTCAGGAAGCAGAGTTGAGTTGTAAGGATGTGTAAAATATCCAAAATATGAAATTAAGGTTTTTTTAAAGCCTTTATCAGTATTGGCTGGGTATGGAGTCCCTAGTGGAGCTCAAAATGTTCTCCATGGCAGAACTCATGTAGGGATTAGACTGCAGAAATAGATGCACCCTGGAGTTCAGCATAGCCCACAGACTTTCATACTTCTATTAGAATTACTGTAACTGGGATGTCCCTGGAGTCTGTTTCACAAGCCAGTGTTTGCATTTGGTGTCTTCCCAGCGGAAGTAATTTGGAGCTCCTCCTGGGTGTTTGGCACTTTCAAACACCTCACTCAAGTGCCTGCCTTCAGTTCCTGTTTTTTAAAAATTTGGGCCCTTTTATTTTGTTTAAAATTTGAGGCCCAGTGCAACATTTATTATATTAGCTGCATTGTGTGCTTTCTGGCTGTTCATTGTGATCATTAAATAACAATCAAGGCTATTTCTGTGTGACAAGAGATCACTTGTTATGTTTTAACTTTCATTCAGAAGAATAACTATTATCATTTAAATTGAAATGGCTAATTTCTCCTTGTATATTACTGGCTCAGTTCTCCCAGATTCTGTGTACTTCAGTTCTGATCTAGCGAGGCCCTTATAGATAGTTGGTGTGTTTATTTGGTTGCCTAAACTTCTTGTTGGATTAGGGCCAGATTGTTTACCACCTTGTAGGATTAAATTTTGAGGAAATTCCAGTGAAGATTACCACAGGCCCTATTTCTCACTGTTATATTACAGCTAGCTTTTATTGAAGTCAGTGGGAATAATTCATAACCTGTGAGGAGAGAATAATATGCTCATGATTTTAAAACAAGCCAGACCTACTGTTATTTGTTTAATGTTCTTCACCTATGACTTAGGATAAATATTCTATACAGAAAAAAGGTACAGTTTAGCCCTGATCATGGAAATATCTTTCTCCTTCGCAATAAAACAGGTACATCTATCTAAAATATATTTCATTTTCCACTTCTAATTTTCCTTTCTGGGATACTGCCTGTTGCAGGAATGGTATCAGTGTTTCTCTTTATCATTGTTATTTGGAAAGTTTTGGTCAGTTAAAATCCAAAGCATTTAAGAGTTTGTCATTGACATGATTGTATTAGTAAGCATTGTCTGTAATTTGGAGTTGCCACAGTACTAGTAAGTCTCCCACTCCAGGTAACTCCCTAAATTGTTGTGTCTGGGTCCTGAAATGCAGGATATGTTTCAAAGTTCCCGAGTCTGAGTGACCTTGAGCAATATCTCTTTTGCTGGCCTCTCTGGTGCACTTCCGAGGCACAGGCCAGCTGTCACTCCTTCAAGAAAAATTCAATGATTTTACTTCCTCAGGATCTATGCAGTAAGCCTCCGTTGACACCTATTGACTCAGGAACACCATTTTGAACAGTGTTACCTGAGATGGGCTTTGCAAGGGTTCCAGGATAAATCCCTCTATATCCAGCACAAGAAAAGACACCAATTTGGACTAGTAAAACTTGTGTATGCATTTTCCTGATTTACTTTCCTTTAGCATTTTTGCTGTTAGGTCACTGTCCTATAATCCAGGATTTGGCCTCTTTCCTATGATTTCTCCTTCAGATCGTGTTGTGTAGGAATACAGATTGTTTTCTGTGGAAGCAGGGCAAAATCATTAGGCACCTCACTCATGTGAGGTCCCATAATTTGTATATAAATCTTCATGAAGCTGTCAAAAATTGAAAGACAATTTTCATTTCAACTCCCAGCCAAAAATTGTTAAGGTTTGATTTGCAGGTTGGGGAAGAGATGACTGTTTTTTGTTTGGCTGCTGCTTTTTTTTTTCATTGTTTATTAACTTTAAGTTTAGTTGAGGCCTTAGCATGCTCAACTAGTCTATAATCATTCTACAGGAGAAATTAAAAGGCATGTGCATCTGATTCCAATAGAAAATAAGGCCTTGAAAAATTCTTAGCTAAGTCTTTAATATTAATGATCACTTTTCTGTATAAAAGAAAAGGATATGACAGTGGAGGCTTAAACTTGTGCTTTTCATATACCTGTTTATTTTATTTTAGCTATATTGTTTTACATACAGTTTTTCTCTGTGGCTTGGCCCTGATCTGACAGTGCAGTAAGTATGTGCTTAAGTTTAACTTCCCATTAACCTTACTTGGATTGCTCACACAGTTAAAAATAACTATTTTATGAAGCACTTTGCTGAGTTGTTTCCTTTTGGACAATTTCTAATTTTAACGTAATAGTCAATTCCATTTTCAGTCATATAGCAAGAAACGAAAATCTGAAGTAATTGGTACCAGATTTAACTGAGAAGTCTGTATATAGGGACACGGTACAAAATAAATGAAGAGAAATTCTGTTTGTACTTTAGAACTACATTCATAAATCATATTAAATTATGTTGCAGCACCTAGACAAGCAGCTTTAAAAATGAACTTCAGACTACAAAGTATGTAGTTCTGTCACATTGATTATCCAGCATGCACCCTTAATTGATAGCAAAATATGTTGTTTTCCTGGAAAAATTTTTCTCCCATCCTTCAAAGGCATCTACATGGCTGCCTGGCAGTGGTTAGCTGTACAAAAAGCATTAATTTTAACAATTTTCTTAAAATTGAGATTAGCAGATACAGTTTATGGTTCATACAGAACTGGGTTAATTATGGAATGTATACGCTTATTTTTCATTTTTAATCTTCCTTTAAATTGTTCCATACGCTTAATAGTCAAATGATAAGCTGATGCCTTTTCCATTGCAATTAATCTGACATAGTCCAATCTTAAAACAAGGCAAGCTCCATTCTTAGAATTTATTCATCAGAAATTTTTAAGACTAGGCTTTACTTTGTATGAATAAATAAAGTCCTCTGCTGCTTTGTTTAAGACTTCAAGGATTATATTGCTGGAGGTGATAAGTTTTCATAGTTTTAAAAGTATATTAGCATGTACTGGTAATATAGTAGCAACTTGTTTTTGAACAGTATTTTCAACATTTTTCTAGTCATTAAAATTTTTAAACAAATGAAAGGGAAGAAAGAGAACGTTTTATGGCCCCAGTCTTGCAATGAAATCCATGTGAGATGACTTTGTACCTTTAAAAGAAATATATTTCCTTTTGTGTACATGGAAGAAATGCAAAATCCGTTAATTTCCTTCAGAAATATTCTGATCAGACTCAGATAAGAGATGATTTTTTTTCTTCTTTCCGTGTCCTCCTGTTCTTGTGGAAGTCTGTCCATGGAAATGTGAATAGTGGTATCTAGATGGGAAATGACATGCTACACAATAACATAGAAAGAGACAGTGAAGACATGGGGTGGTTATGTTATGATATATCCAAAAAGCCTTTTTCCATGAATAACAGTTATAATAAATATGAAACAGCATATAATCAATTTGCCTGAATTGCAGCATATCTACTTTTGTAGGACCAGCATCTCAAGTTAAATTATTTCTCAATAAAGAAACAGAAACACCTAAGGAGGCATCTTTTTGAGTGTAAATGTAAATGAAAATCACAGCAAACAGCTTTAAAAAAAATCCTACAGTTAGATTTTTATCATCAGTATTAACTCATGTGAATGTATAATGCCTTGGTCCCTGGTTTATAGTGGCATTATAAGTAGGGGTGCACCAGTGAAGATTTTCTTGGCCAATACCGACAGCCAATTATTAACCAACCATATGTGCCGATCCGATAACTGATATTTAAATAATGCAAAACGTTTTAAACTACTGGCATAAATTTCTTTTTGGTGTGTTCCAGCAGACTCCTGTATCTTATTTATTATTGTCCCCATGTTTAAAAGCATAGCGTGCTTGAACTAAAGCTCACTGAAGAAGCTTTAGTTCAGGTGCCCCCACCATCATTTTTAAGCACAGGGATTCTGATACATGAGACACTGCTGCACTTTAGAGTGGCTCTCTGGGCCAGGCTCCCTGGTCTCTTCTCTCTGTCCAGAGTAGGGCCATGGGACCGTTCTAGGCCTGGAGAAGCCGGCCACTCTTCCCCTGCAGCTGGGCCCAGATTGGGAACTTCAGAGGCCCCTTCCCTTCCTGGTGATGCTGCTGCCAGGGGCAGGGCAAGACCCCATGCCTTGCAGGGGACACTGAGTGGACCTAACCCCAGGAAGGGCAGGACCTGCCTAGGCTAAGGAATTGGGGGAGGACCCTGCTGCACATGCAGCTGCGGTGGTGGGGGCAGGGAAGCAGTTGCCTTGCCCCGCCAGTCTCTGCCTCGGACCATTGGCCCCCAGGCACTGCGGGTTGAGGTATGCTGGGCTGAGCTGAGCTGGGCAGCTCTACCCGCCCCACCCTGCCTTAGTCAAGTCTCTGTGGCACTTGCCACCTTTTACAGTGCCCACTCCAGCCCCAGTAGGCAGTCTGTGCCAGTGCCCGGGACACCATGCCAACTGCTTGGCCCCCTGTATCTGGATCAGGCCCTCCAAGCTCAAGAGATGTTTTACCATGGTAAATGTGTAACCTCAGTGCGCCAACTGGAATTTCAAGTAATGAAGTCTATAGTTATACCCTATGAAATTACACACAGAAAAATTCAAAATCATGTGCTGAGTATTGGGAGCTGCACATGGCAGCACAGAGCCAGCTCGGCCTGGCCCACTGTTATGCGCCTTTGCAGCAGGCTGGGCTGGCTCTGTGCCAGCATGTGGCACTGTAGGCAGGAGCCATGGGCCATTGGGCCAGGTGGGCTTGATGCCTCCGTGTGGGGCTTCCAGCACTCCAGCAGGAAGGTACACATGGAGGCACGGAATTGCGCATCATCGAGCTGGGTAGGCTCTGTGCCTCCATGTACGACTTCCTTCTGGAGTGGTGCAAGCCCTGCGTGTTGGCATGGAGTCAGCCCACTCTGGGTCAAAGACATGCACCAGCAGACTAGCTGAGCTGGCTCTGTGCTGCCCTGTGAAGCTGCCAGGGGACTGTCTGCCATGAGCACCCCAAGGGCCTGCTGACCACTGCTCCTGCTGCTGGCAGCAGCAGCGGGAACTGTGCATCATGGCGGTGGGGGGTGTGTGATGGAGGGACCTACATGCCAACCCCACCCTCCCTTCCTGCAAGCACGAGCTCTTCTCCCCTCTCACCTGCTATACAGTTACATGTCACTGCACTTGGTGCCTCCACAGGGGGCTCCCAGCTAGAGTGCCAGGAATCCCGTGAAGGTGGGGCCACAGAGCCCACCCAGGTTAAATTATGCAAAATTATGCAGCTATGTGCATTTATACGTTTTATGTGCAAAATGATGCAATTCCCCAGGGTGTAAGAAGAGTATGATAACTTAGATGATCCAATCTCTGCTGGTAGCTTGGGACCCAGGTTCATTAAATGGACAGTTGACTTGGATTTAGAGCAAACTTAATGCTTTAATGATTAATCCATCCTTTACAACGTTTCATAAGTATACGATGTTGTAAGGTCAAGCTGAAATATATTAATCTGGAATTTAATTTCAGTCAGTTGTTTTGCCCATACCAGAGCTACGTCTGTCAAGATTTTGCTTTTGTAGGTCCTTTGGTTTTATCTAGTGTATAATTATATCTTTAAACTATTGTTTTACGTTTTTATTTTTGATGTCCCAGGGCATCTGTAGTCTCAGATAATCATGTTAATATGGCTGTCCAATTGGACTTTTTTTTTTATCTTCCTATAAAGTATCTTGAGCTTCCAAGGGCATGTTTAAAAGTACTCAGGCAGATGAGTAATAGTACACAGCTTCAGTTTGGTTTCCATATAAGAGACTGGGAGTAGTCCAGAAACTGGTATACATTACCATCTTAAATTTTGTCTCTCCAAAGCAGTAGTCAGGGGAAATGAGCCAGACTGTCTCTCCTTGCCCCCTGCCCCTTGTCCCTGGTGCCTGTCCCCCTGCTGCCTATCCTTCCCACCACTTGCTCCCCCCCAGGTGCCTGCTCCCAGTGCTACATAGCCTCCTGTCGCCTATCCCCTGCTACATGTCCCACTCCTGTCTACCCCTTCTGTGACCTGTCTGCTCCCTTGCTGCCTGCTTTTCTGCCCTTACCACCTGCCCCCTTGCTGCCTGTCCCTGGTGCCTGCTCCATCTCTGCTGCCTGCTTGCTCTTCCCTTTGTCTGAGCCTACTCCCCAACATCTGCGCCCCTTCCCATTGCTTATCTTTTGGGCACCAGCTCTGGCTCCAGGGCAGTCAGCTTGGCGGTCCTGGCCCCAGCCCATGCCGACCCATGCTAGGAAGAAGGAAAGGTGGCAGCTCCTGGCCCAGCTGAGTTGGGTTGGATCTGGAGCTGAAGGTAAGCAGTTGGAGTGGGCGAAGATGGCAGATGGAGTAGGTTTTACTCCCTTCCCCCTGCCATGCCATACACTGTGGGTGTTCCCTGTGTGTTTTCCCCCCACCACACAGTATCCACCCCCTCTCCTGCTCCATGAGCCACCCTGGTCCAGGACAAGGCGGCAACTCGGCTCTGGCTTTGACGCTGAGCCTAGGGCCAAAACCAGAGCTAAGCCACCACTTGTTCTGTGTTGGTACTCTAATTTAAGATGAGTCTCCATCCCCTCCCCTCCCCAGTGGTGACTGGGGGGAAAAACATTATTGGATTCAAATATGTGAGTAAAAGATCATTTTTTCTTTTCTTCTTTCTATTGCTTGCTTTGTTCTTGAGATCTTTGTATGTATGTGAAAGTTTTGGACAAAAACTGGGATATATAGCAGGGTTGCAGCATTGTTGTAACTATAATGGTCCAGGAAATATACAAGAAGCAAAGTTGTTTTTTGTGTTATCTTTTATTGGACCAACTGTATAATTGAGAAAGTTGTTAGAAAGCTTTTGGGCACAAAGTGTTTTCATTCACGTCTGTTGCTTACAATTTCACAGTCTTTGAATCCCATAATAACTTTCCATGGAAAGTGGGTGACAGACCTTTTCTCACATGTTTGAATAATATATACTGTGATACTTTTCATTTTAAACACCTGACTATTGTAGTAATTTAAGCCATTTTCTTTAGAGCTCTGAACATAATTAAAGCCAGAATAGCTAAATGTTAAGAGAGCATGATTTTTAGCTCATCAAAGATGACATATTTTCGGAACATCAGTGTAACTTGTTACTGTGCACCGAGAGCAGCTGTCAGTTTTAGTGCAATGGACTGCAGTGAAATATCAGTCATTTAAGTTTATCTTACTTTCAAGCATCAGATAGCTTTTTCAAAAATGTATTTTATTTGGCATTCCAATGGTGATGGCAGCTAGTATTTATCTGAGAAAAATAATTTTTGTAACAGCAAAACTGAAATTTTGTGCTGAGGTAACAGTTTCTACATTTAAAAAATCATTATTCTTCCACATAGTACAAATATAAATAGAACCATTGACTTCAATGGCTAAGGAGAATGTCATGCTGAACCTACTTGTAGAAATTTTTTATTCTGACTCATGTCTCAACCCCATTTCACAATATGTTTTAACAATTTCCAGTGGCATAAGAGGGAGGTTGATGCTGATCAAATGGTGTCCAGAGCTTAGGGCATCTTTACACGTGATCTGGGGTTGGGGTGGAGGGATTCTTTAATTAGAGCGGCTCTCAATAGCAGCACTAATTAAAGTGCCTGTAGCATCTCATGTATTAAGTGTCCTGTGCTTTAAAATGGTGGCATCTTTTGAGCATTAGTTTTAAAGCACCCCCACCACCATTTTAAAGTTTGGGGATGCTAAATACACATGGTGCTGAGGCTGCTGGAGCATGTTAATTAGCATGCTCCAGCAGAGTTGAGTAATCAAGCATCCCCTAGCATCCCCAGTCGAGCATCTTGGCCAGTCAACTTTAAAAATTTGAGGTAGTCCTCTTTAAACAGTTTTTCTTGGCTGCCTTTTGCAGCATGCAGACACCTGTCCACTGATGGCACTTTGCTAAATGGTATCATCCATTGGATTTGAAGGAAGGTGGTTGCAATTTGATTTTAGGGCCTCCAAAAACTTAATGTAGTCTCTCTTTATAAAAAAGAAGACGGAGACAAAGTGGCTGCCAAACTAACATAGTTGTTTATGAGAGCCATATATATTTGATAATATATTAATTATTTCGTTGTTTTTTTAAAGGATGGTTTTTTGAAGCAGGAAGAGGAGTAGAGAGTAGTAGATGTGATGCAAAAATACACAGGAAGGTTCTGTTTGCATTCTGACAAATGTTCACTTCATCTCTTCAAATTATTTGACCAGAAGATTTGCCAAAAGCCAGCAGTATATTAATATAACATGATGTTCAAAATAGAGATGTCACTTCCAGCTTTAATTATACAAATATAGCCCAAGTTAAAGTATATACTATCTTATAATATATTAAACTGTTTGAATGTGTTAGCTAAGATTTGTTAGCTGAAGTATGCTAACAATACACCATTATATCCTACTGTAAACCTAAACTCTGATATTGATCTGTTAGAAGGGGTGCAATTCTCAAGCGCATTAAGTCCTGAGGATTATTTTCCATGAGTGCAAAAGATACAAAGCTAGCTTAGACTTTAACTTAGGAATTTGAACTCCTAAAAGCTGAGGTGGAGAAAGGCCTCGTCTTGAGTTGCTACTGATATTATCTAAGCCAGGGGTGTCAAGCGAATGGCTTGTGGGCTGGATCTGGTCCATGGAGCTGCTGCTCTGTGTGCTCAGCCAGGCTGCTGGAAACTGGGGGCGAGGTACATAGCCTGCTGCAGAATTTGGGGGGCCCTTTGGCCCCACTGGCCATAGCCATTGGCAGCAAACTTGGCTTGCTACCACTGCCTCTGGCGCCATTGCCACCACCAGACACCTGGCACTTCCAGACCTACCAAGACTGCTGGACCTAAAGAGTTTGACCAACTAAAGGATCCCAGCATTTAAGCAAAGCAAGTCTTTTGTTGCTTGAAAAGCTAATATCATAATAAAGGGCAAAGATTTTTTGGATAAGTCGAAGTGGGTCTGCATCTGGAAGAAGTTATGTAAAGGAATTGTATAACTGTGTATTTTCCATGTTGTATAGTGATCAAGACCTATTTGAGTTGTGGCATGATATAGCCTGTGCTACAGAATAGATGGTTGTCTTTGTATTCAGGGTATATCAAACAGTTAAGTAGTGTCTAGTTCACATCTGTAGTTGGCACTATTGTGTGTATATTTAATCTTGGCTTTCGTGTTTAGAAGGTTTAAATGTGGTAGTCCACAATTAGTGGATGTTATTTCCACATTCAAGCTGTCAGGACTTCCCCAGAATTCTGGAAATGTAGTGAAGATGGCGCACACTTTTTTTTCACTTGGAAATGAGGTTTTTCCTTGTTCTATAATAGTTGATGTTCTTAATTATCCATGAATAGTGTACTTTAATTTACTAGAAAGTTAACGTATTAGACGCAGAAGGGATAATCTTTAAGTATCAGGGGTATCAAACTCACCTTGTGTCCAGGGCTAGATCTGAACCACTGAGCTCCTTGTGGGCTGGATCCAGCCTGGCACATTTGGAAGCAGTGATGGTGATGGCTCCAGCTCCAACCTTTTTCATGTGCCCTTTGTGGGGGTGGCATCTCTAGTTTCATCACAGGCATGTGGCATGGGCTGGTGGCTGTGGAAGTAGGTCGGTGATTTTGGACAAAGCAGCTGGAAGATGCCCAGGGCTATATCAGTTCTTGCTTGCCCTTCAGCCCCCAGTTGCCAAACCCCCACCCATACTTCCTTAATTTCAGTGGCTTGCTGATATTCTGATGGACCATATAGATCAGGTCCACAGGCCATATCCGGCCTGCAGCCACATGTTTAAAAACCCTGTCTTATATAATACAGGCCATATATTCTAGTTGAACTAGAGCATGTATTTCCAAAAAAGGTGTCCGATCCAATTTAAAGACTTCAAGTGAATGAGAAGCTGCCAGATCCTTTGGTAAAGTTTTTCCAATTGTTAATTATCCTTACTGTTAAAAATATTGTACTATATTTGTCCTCTGACTTTGTTTAGCTTCATTTTCTAGTTGCTGGAAATCGTTATGCCTGTACACTATAGTTGAGATAAGCTTATAGGTTTCTGACTTTACTAATTGCAAATTAAGGTGGATGTAAAGATTACCAAATTTCTTATTTGAATGAGATCCATCAGTGTACTATTAAGTATAGCTGTACTTTGCGTAGGCTATATAGTTCCTCTAGTTATGACTGCTTGCTCATACCTGGCATACCCTTTAAGATGGTAAAAAATAATTGAAGTAATTGTGTAATTCCACTTTTCTTGATTGTAACGTTCATGGTTTAAATTAAAATTTGAAGTATTTCTAGGTCACATTATACATTAATTTCCAGTACTATGTACTCACTAGCTATTGGGTTTAAATTCACAGTGACTATATAATTGTAGGGGGGGTGGGGGCTTGATCTTTTAAAATATCAGTGTATAAAACAAGTGTGTATTATAGAATCAGAGGGCAGGAAGGGACTTCCAGAGGTCACCTAGTCCAACCACCTGCCTCAGCTGAGGCAGGATCATTCCTAGCCAAACCATCCTGTAGATTTTGTAATCTAAACTCTTTGAAAAACTACCATCAATCCTGACACAACACAAGAAATTACACCCTAACCCAGTGGTCTCCAATCCTTTTATGGTGAAGATAATTTTTTGGCACCCCAGGATTTGCCGTGCCCTCCCTTGCCATGCTCCCACCTGACCTCCCTGCCCCCCACCTCCTGGACAAGCCACCCAGGCTCTGACCCCTCTTGCCCAGCCCTAGCAGTAGGGGGCATGGCTCAGCCCAGCCATGTGTGTCCTGTCGCTCCCAATCGTGGAGCTTCTGACAGACTGAGATCAACTGTCAGAAGCTCCATGATTGACCAGTCAATTGAGATCAGCTGGTTGGCGACCACTGCCCTAACCTGCCACAGGTAAAGGAAGGGAACCATGGCATCTAATGTCCTGCTTCTATAAAAAGGTGTTAATATACAGTCAAGAGATTCCAGGTAGAGGGCCACATGTAAAGGAAAAAAAATCTAACTTTCTATGGAAAATGTTTCTTGACTAGACGATGTCTTACACTCAACATATTTTAACTTTCTCAAATATTTATATTTTAATTTTTGCTTCTCCCCCACTTGCTACCTTTTGACCAATGTTTTCTGACCTGAATAAGCAGGGTGCAGTTTTTCTTTAAAACTATTTTCTTTGGATGTACTGATCCCCCAATTGCACTTCTCAAATAAGTATAGCAATACTGTTTTCTGCATCATAGTTTCAGCACACTAGAAATTATTTTTGAGTGTTCCAAAATATTAATATGTCTAGAAACACTAGTACAGGCTAAACTTGTAATCTCACTTTAGGCTATAGGTAATATAACCTCGCTAGAGGCTAAGCACACAAAGAAATCAGTTTTAATGTTTGCCGCAAGGCAGTTCAAAACTATTTTTAACCCAGATGAAGTTTACTTGATACTCTGCCCAAGGTGGTCTTCTTGAAAGCTACATTGGACATATAAAGTATAAGGTTATTATATAGTGGGACTAGGAGTCAGGTAGGCACATCATCTAATTTGCAGTAACAACTTTTACAAGGATTCTAAAAATACCATACCTCTACTTGGGCTCCTCCTGCTATCTGAATGTTCTCATTGCATAAATAGCTTCACATTGTGCTTTGTGATTTTTCAGCCCCAGAATGCTTGTCCTGGGATGAACGTTAAACACCACAGATCTGGTAGTTAAAGCAAAGTAATGCTATTCTGCAGTGCTATTTAAATCAGAATTTACATAGGAGTCTGTTCAGATAAGTTTGTCTAGATAGAAATACTAACATGATTTAGTCCAGCATTTTGTTTGGTCTCATTTCTTCCTTCCCAATCTTTGTTAGCCCCTGGGGTTTTCAAATCAATCATGCAGTGTGAGAAACAAAATTGCCTTGTTTATTGTCTAAGAATCACTTCATTAATGCTATGTTTAACTCCACAATCAGACAGCTCTTCAAATAAAATCAGTGGATTTATTATTTATTTGTGACTTAGTAGTTGGAGATTTTTAGAATTGAAATTTGGCTTTAAATTGTCAAATTCAGCCAGATGGTTGTGCAGCATGTCTGTCCATTGCACAGTGAATTGGCCCTGATGAGGAACAAACCCAGCTATAGTTTCTGCACTTCCTGGGTAACTGGCTACTCCGAAAAGATGAGGAAGAGATATCTGCCTAAACACTGTACTAGCCACTAAGGCATGTTCCACCAGAATACAGGCTATATCTTTTGCCTTCTTCAGAAATATTCTGATCTTAGGGACTGCAAGACTATAGCGAAGAAATTTAAAAATGTTTAAATACGCACTTGATAAAGTGGCTAGGGGGCTGCCAAATTTAGGAGAGAGATACTGTAATTTCTTTGGCTAATTCATCCAATAGCCCTTGCTTCCACTATCTAGGATAGATGCTGCTTGTCTATCACCTGCAGTGAGAACTGCAGTGATACCTACTTGAAGTAAGAGAGGTTACTTCACTTAAAGTAACTGTGCTTCTTCAAAATCTTGTAGGCAGAATGAGCATGGTTGCCAACAATACATAAATAAAAAGACAGTCAGTAAAAAATAAGGCTAAAAATGGCTCTCCATAAAATGTGTAAATAAATTTGAGCCATCTGTAAAAACACAAAGCTACTGGTCTCCTTAACTGAAGAACACCCTTGGAAAGAAGATAGATACCTGATGCTCGATTGAAGGACGAATAGAGCAGAGCAGCACCAGCTAGTGTCTTTTTCATGGGTCCATGCCAGGACAGGGGGAAGAGGGGCCAGTGGGGTTAAGATTGGGGTGTGGGCTGTGGGGGAGCAGCATGGTTCAGGGTGTAACTGGGGGCCTCCCTGTGGGGGTTAGTTACGGAGCCCCTGGGGTAGTGGACAGCCTGGTATAAAACTGTTGCTGCAGTCAAGCTGTGTTGCCAACCTAAGAATTTATTTGTTTGTTTTTGTTTTTTACTGGAAACTTTTTACTAAAAAGCAAACTTTTTTTTTATCACCAAGCATACTAAAAAGGTAGAAAAAATAAAATAAAAAGGCCTGGTAGGGCCTGGCAGTAGAATTGCATTTATATAATATAAAACATATATCAGTAAAAAAGTAAAAACATGAGTCATTAAAGAAGTTTGCTTTTCAGTAAAAAGTTTCCAGATTGTCAGTAAAAATATTTTCTTGGATTGGCAACCCTGATTCTGAGGGGTGCATGTTGTGATATCCATCCGTGCTTCTTGGAATCTTCAGATACTGTGAGTTTTTAATTGAGGGAACTGAGAAAAGTTGTTTTGCCTTCTGTGTCATTTCATGACAATACGATGAGGCAAAGGATATAGCGCTTTCATGATGGATAGTGCTGTTTAATTGTCTATTTTTGTGTGCATGGGTCAGTGGATATGTGGCTGTGTGCATGCACACGGCATTTATTGGTGACATTATTGGTGACATCAGCCAAAAAAGTCAGTTGCCAATGATGTAAATTTTCCTTTTATTAGTGCTGATCTGATCTTACATTGGTGCACCTCTGTCAATAACATTTGAACATTTTGAAGGGTTATTTTTAAATATAATAACAATAGACCTTTTTAAGGAAGAAAGCTGACAGATTGAAGAATTTTTTAGATATCTTTTCTTGCCTCCGTGGGGGTATGGACCTCACATTTTTAGAAACACTGAAATAAGTACCGTAGTCAGAATACTTTTTAATAACAAGCATTAAATGTGAATGAGTCCTTTCAGTGCAGAAATTAATGGGATTTACTATTGGAGAACTCTCTAATGTCATTTCCTTGTGTTTTTAGTGGTTGAAGAGAACAAGTTCATGAAAAAAGATAAACACACAATTTTTCTCAAGTTTTGTAAATCAGATGAAAATTGGATACAAATGAATTTGTATCATGTTCATAGTTATTAATATGCATTCAAAACAATAGGAACACACATAAAACTGTGTAAAATGCTCTTTCCTGGCCGCATAGATCTTTTCTGCTATATTCACAGGTATACTAATAACTCAGGAAGTTCCCAGCAGTGATGGTATAATCTCATTTTAACATCAGTATTGTTATGCAAATGGCAAATGTTGCATTAGTGCAGTAAGAAGAGAAAATTGGCCGTTAGAATGAAAAAGCTCTTACATTCGATTCTTTTTTTGCTAATGATCTTGAGAGTTGGGGAATACTTTAAAAAGTATGAAAAACCCAGAGAAACTTAACCTGTATCTACAAGGGTTTTTTGTTTGAATTGTACAAATTATTAAGGATGGAAAAGACTCCTTAAGTAAAGAGAGATGTTAAACTGAACTGATCTAAAAGGCCATCATTTTGAGATCCCTCCTCAACTCATTTCTTCCTGTAGGCTTCATGTAGATTAGCCACTCATTCATGGCTAGTTGGAGAATAGTTGGGATAATAAGTGAAGTTGATAGTCATTCCTCATGTTAAGGTGACTTAACACTTTCTGTTTAAAACTTTCTGTTTTAGTTGGCTTATGATTTTGCCAATTTTTAACCAGCTATCCCTACTTCAGCGTTCTGGGCAGCAGGGGCGGGGAGGTGGGGAGCTGCAGCCTTGGGGAGAACAGGTCTGCTGCTGCTCACTCTTGTGCTGCTCGAGCAGGGTAGGGGAGCATGTGTGGATGGAAGGGGGAGGGTGGGGAGTGAAGAAGCTTGCTATTCCAAGCCCTGCCAGGCAAGCACCTATATAGACAGGAGAGGGAATCAGCAGCAGACAGACTCAGAGCTGGTGATGCCAGCTCAGCTTTCTGTCCTGCCCTTCCCCCTCTTGCTGCCAGTGGCAGCAGTTGATTCCCTGCCCTTTACAGTGCTGTGAGCCAGGCAGGCAGCACTGATCTCACCCTTCCTCTTCCCCTGCAGGTGGAGGGGTTGGGCTCAGCCACATGGCAAAGAGCAGACCAAGGGGAAGCTCCCACACGCACACACCCCACCTAAGCCGCACACCTGGTGCACTAGCAGCTCCATTCAGCATGTACAAAGCTGACAGTGATGCAGCACTCTGAAACCCGGGCTGGCTCTGTTCAACATGTATAAAGCCCAGGTCTCACAGCACTGCATTGCCGCTGGCTGTGGCCGCACCTGGGGCACAGCTGCGCTGCCTTATGCTGCCAGTGCCATGGAGAGTGGATGCGGGGGACAGGCATGTGGTGGCCTCTGCTCAAACCCCTCCACAAAGTATGCGGTGGGACCCGGCCTGGCATGGCTTGTTAGCTCAGTTTTGCACTGGACCGGGAGGCACGGTTCTGGGACGTGTAGCTCCTGTTAGCTGTGCAGCCTGAGCCGGGTCATGCCAGGTGTGTTTTTTGTGAGGCTCATGCTGCGATGCATGGCTGCAGTGCTGTGCCTGCAGCAGGCCATGGTGTGTCACTGCCTGACCCTCATGGAAAGCACCCTCTTCAGATTTGCTGACCACACCAGGATTTGGGGTGAGGTGGGCATGCTAGAAGGGAGGGACAGGATACAGCTGGACCTGGACAGGTTACAGGGGTGGGCGAATGAGAATAGGCTGGGATTCAATACTGACAAGTGCAGGGTGCTGCACTTGGGCAGTAAGAACCAGCAGCATATCTATAGGCTGGGGAACTCCCTTCTTGAAAGCACGGTGGCAGAAAGAGATCTTGAAGTCGTTATCAATTCCAAAACGAACATGGGCCATCAATGTGAGGACGCGGTCAGTAAGGCCAACCACATCTTATCATGCATCCACAGATGCATCACAAGCAGGACCAAGGAGGTGATCCTCCCCCTCTATCCAACACTGGTCAGGCCACAGTTGGAGTACTGCGTCCAGTTCTGGGCACCGCACTTTAGGAGAGATGTGGCCAGTATCAAGAGGGTCCAGAGGAGGGCCACTCGCATGATCTGGGGACAGCAGGGCAGACCCTATGAGGGGAGGCTATGGGACCTGAACCTGTTCACCGTTCACAAGAGATGGCTGAGAGAGGACCTGGTGGCTGTCTGTAAACTTACTGGGAGGGACCAGCAGCAAATAGGAGAGACCCTGTTCACCTGAGCACCTCCCAGAGTAACAAAGAAAACAGCCATAAGTTGTTTGAGAGTAGGTTCAGGCTGGGTGGGTGGGATCTGGAACCAACTTCCAAGGGAAGTGGTGCTGGCTCCTACCTTGGGGGGTCTTTAAGAAGAGGCTTGACAGTTACCTAGCTGGGATCATATGAACCCAGTATTCTCTCCTGCCCAGGGCAGGGGGCTGGACTTGCAGATTTACTTGGGTCCCTTGCAACCCTACATCTATGAATCTATGAAAACACATCCAGCACAACCTGGCTTGGGCTGTGCAGCTAACAGGAGTCACACCTCCTGGTCCGGTCCAACGCCATGCTAGCGAGCTGTGCCAGGCCAGTTCCCACCGCATGTATCGTCCCTGCATGCACCACAGGTCCGGCAGCATTGCCACCGGAGGCAGAACCTGGCTGGTGTGCAGGAACAACATGTTGCTTGAAGTTGGTTCCTGCCGCCATGGAAGCTGCCTGACCTGGCAGCATGAGCGGCCCCATGCCTGCATGTGTGAATGTGCCCATTGTATATACTCACTGTAATACACTTGCAGGTATCACGTAAGAATTCTGTGAGGAGCCAGAAAGAGAACCCAACTACGAAGTCCTTGTCCAGTGCCTTATATAGAGAACTTCCTTTCTTTTGTTTCAGCTCTGTCTTATTTTCCACCCTGACTACTGAATGATGTTCAGCATCTTGTTTTAGTGTTACTTACTATGTAAGAACTCTAGCTATGACCCCAACCCTCATATGTTAGACCAGTGGACATCTTTCAGACTGAAGGCATCCCTTGGAAAATACCAGCTCTGAGATCTCTGGGTTTATCTTGTGAATTACATTGGCACACCTAACAGTGTTAACATTTTGCATGGCACCTTAGAGCACCCTTGAAAGGATCTCAAGACACCCAAGTGTGCTGTGGTACGCTGATTAAGGATTATTGTGCTAGACACTGGACTAAAGTTGAGAAAATGTATTTGCCAGGGCATAAGAGAAGGGTGTTTGTAGTAATTTAAACAAACAGAGAATTGATGAGATGAGAGTTTTAGTTTCTTAGATTGATAGGAAAAGGCATGTCTTACAGATGTTATCTAAATCTCAGTTTTGTTTTACATATAGTCTGAATGTGAGGCCCTAGGAGGGTATCCGAGTTGAAGGTGTAGCTCAAGTCATGGGCCCTAGTGACAACCAGGACAGTGATGCCTACTCTGATGAAGCAATGTAATGTGTTTAACCATATTCAATTTCATCTAACTGCTATGAATCCATTAGAAATCAGAGAGAAGAGTTGAGGGTTTCATTTGGCCAGAAGTATAGTGGCCAGGAGGTAGATCTGTATCTATGTAGAGATGGTAGCTGAATTTGTGTTTGTGGATGAGATTACTTAGAGACAAAGGTTAAGTGCTGAAGGGGTGGGGGGGACACCAAGGAAACTTGTATAGAAATTTGGAAGGGGAATGAGAAGTATCCTTTGAAAGACTGATTAGGTAGGTAAGAGACAAATCAGGAGAGTCAAGGAAACTGAGGAGGATTAGGTTTCAAGGAAAGGACCACAGCTGTGTGTGTCAAAGGTTAAAAAGGACACAGATGGAGTACTTATACTTAAATTTGGCTTGGAAAAACTTTTAAAAGATTTGGGTAAGAGCTGTTTTAATGTAGTATAAGGGTTAGGAGCTAGATTGAAGAGCCCAATTTCAGATGTGATGGAAAACACTTTCCTTTCTGTTTTCTGTTTCGAGGTTTTCCTCCTTTTTAATTATGGTGTGAAATGATATTGCACTGGGCAGATGCATCTTGGAAAGTATAAGAGAAATTTAGGGGAGAGGTGAGGATTTTTGTGGGTCATATCTTTTCTTGGGCCAGCTGAAGGGCTTGAGACCTGAAGAATGTCCTGCATTCAAAAATTTGTCTAAAATTATCCCAAGTGTGCAGTTGGTCCAGTGATGCATGAACATTCTTGCCTCTCACGTTTTCCTGGATCATCATAGCTATATCACTCCCCAACACTACAAGAAATTTAGGTCATCCAATTCAAGTCCTTGCAATCTATACAATTCAAGTCCCTTGCTCTTTCCACAGAAAACTGCTGTGCAGGGTAGGATTGGTAGTAGTGTTATTAATGTCTGTTATTAATGCTTCAGTGTTGCATTCCTTATTTTGATTTCATCAGCAAAAGTGATCTACTAACAGGTACCTGCAGGACTTCAATTGACTGTGTGCCCTAAGATTAAAAGGGTTCTTTATTTGCAGCCAAAATGCCCTTTTCAAAGAGGTTTTAGATGCATCTTGCCAGTGTAGTATTAGATATTTTTCAACTGACTGATTAAATAGTTGAGATGTGTAAAGAACTCTTAGTTATTGCTTAAAGAGAAAAATGCCATTATGAACGTCACCTATATAGTTAGGTGCCTTTGGAAATAGAAATAACATGTCCTTTGATCTTTCCAAAGCTTATAAAGAGATTAGATTTTGCATCTGAACCTATCATGATATTGCTATGGCCACAATACCAAAAGAGTTTTTAATCTTATAAAAAGAGTTTAATACCCTTTCATTGGTTTGTTTATGGCCTTTTGCCTTTGTAGAAATTTGTAGAATTGCAACTAGGAGTTCTGTCATACTTTTATAGGGTGATATTTACTTGATCTATAAACTAGATATAAAGTTCACTGTGGGAGAATAGTTTTCCAGTCTTTGCCTAGCCTTACCTCTAAAGATTGTAACCTTCATTTGGTTTCTGCTTCTGGTCTTCACAGTAGCAGATTGCTACAGAGATCACTGCTGAAGGAAGAAAGTAAAATACTTTTGGTATGTTACCTTTACGTACATTTTCACTGCCAATCTTTACTTCTTCAGAGTTTGACCCTTGAGCATCTGGCAGATGTTATACTTAAGATGTGATTAACCAGTTAATTGCGTCTTAGGTGGTAACCTGGCCACATGTTCATTCAATTAATGGCATGATAAAATAGGGAATAAACCGCAAAGTTATTGCACAAAAATGTGTAATAACTTTGTGGTTGGTTCCCAATGTACCATAAATTAAATGTGCGGCCAGCACTGGCGCTTTGAATGGCTCTAATGCCTCACAAGGCTGGAAGCCTCAATCAGTCAATGGGCGCTTCCAGCTGCCAAAGTCCATCAGAGCCATAGGCTCCATGTGCTCCTGTGGCTAGGAGCACCCATCAGCTGACTGCTGCTCCCACTCATGGGAACACCACTTGCTAGGGCAAAGGGAATCTAAGATCATGATCCTGGGCTCTCCCTGCACTGGCAATGTGGTGTGACGGGGATTTGATCCTTGATCCCACAGTCACACCTTCTGCCATGCACTTGTGGCATGGCAGGAGGTATGATTGCTAGGATTGCAGATGACATCCTATCACACCTTTTTAGTTCAATGTTTGTCAGTAGCCTTGGAGGAGTGGGAAGAACTGAGCTGATCTTGGGTTGTCCTATGTTTGTATGTATACTTCCGCCATTCAGTCGATGTGAGAAGAAGCTATTATTTGCTCCTTTTCTAGGCTGTTTTAAGACTTTTGAGGGGGAAGGGCTGCATATACTAATCTAGAGGCACTTCACTTTATCTCCTGTCACTAGCAAGTTATCTTCCTTTTAAAAATAATGCAGTTTGAGAAATATAACATACCTTTAACCTGGGTAACTGCTTTATATAGAAACAGAACATTAGAAAAGTATTCTAGCTCTCCACAAGGTGATAATTTGGTGCTGTTTTAAAAAAGAAAAGAAAAGCTAATCAGATTTTACTTTTTCCCTCTGTTTTGTAGTCCCTCTCCATCTGTGTTGTCTCTCCTCTGAGACATCACTGTGTTTTGATTGGGCTGTCTATGAATAAGCCAGCCAGTGTTCTATGGATCTAGCGTGGTCCATGGGTCTATTTTAGAACCTCATCAAATTCTACCTGAAAACAAAATAAATATAAACCCTACATATACATAATCTGACTGTAATTACTGCACTATTGCCAGTAACATCCCGTTTCCCCTGCTAGTAGCTTGTTTCAATATATGCAAGTGTTATTTTTAGCTTTGTCATAGCTCCAGGAAGCATGTTGCTTATCCCAGCATTGATGCAGCTCAACTAGATGTAACTTGATTTGACATAGTCTGATGTGTTAAATTGGGATGCATCACATTAGGCTTTGGGATGAAGGCAGTTCTGATTTTAAAATATTTTTTAATATTGTCTGATTTTTGGTATAACCTCTCAGAATATTTTTGTTCTCTTGGTATCCCGGTATGTCAACATAAAAAGAAGAATTATGATTGTGTAGCTAGTAGCATTTCTCATAATCTTCAAACTGTTAATGATGTTTGATATTTGAAATTGTATTTCAGATAGTTGTTTCTGAGCTACCCATTGGCGCTAGCCCCATTTGTGAAAGGTGACATAGTGTTACAGGTTGACAACATCAAAAGCTGCAAAGCTCTTTCTCTCTTAATACTGGTCTAGGCAGACGATTCAAATTAAATCTCCTCTTGCTTATACTTTAAGTAGGCTACCACCCCCATATTATCACCTTCTTACTGCTCTGTTTCTCTTCTGTACATCCAATATTCCCCTGGCTTTCTTCCATCATCTGCTTTTCTCTTCAGCCTCACTTCTTTTCATTCCATCTGGCTCACTAGCACCATAACACTGATATTTTCAAGGCTGCCATGGGAATTTGTATTCATTTATTTATTTATATGTTGCCCTATCCGAAAGGAATGTGGATGCCCAGTTTCAATTAGCTTTCAGTTCCCTGAGGCATCTTTGAAAATCTCAGTTTTAATTCCTCTAGAAGGAGATTGACTTTTGGCAAGTGAATTCATGGTTTAATGCTTCTGTATAATTAATAGGAGCCAAATTTTGTTTGCTACTCTGACCGCACAAAGTCAGGATTCCTTTTGCATTAACAACTGCAACACTGTATCCCAGCTCCACAGGTGGCCAGGACCACTCAACTGTAACCACTTCAATTGTAATACTGCTTCAGGGTCAAGGCTGAAGCACTTCAGCTCATCTGTACTCCTGCAGGTTAAACAGCAGCAGTTCACCCTCAAACTCTTACACATGTTGCTCCTGACTTCAGATAGGATTGGCATCTAGGAGCTTTCAGGGAGGCACCTAAAAGAAGTATCAAGATTTTCAAAAGTACACTGTACCCAGCAGCTGCTTATTGTTTTTAGGGGGAGCTGCTCATGCCTGAACACTTCAGAAAATCTGTTCATTTCATTTCATTGTCTTGGTTTTTGTACTGCTTTACAAAAAAATGAAAGGCGTACAAAGGATGGAGGATGGGATTCACCTCCAAAGAGGATTATTCTGCACTGGTCCAGTCCTGTAGGGAGCAAACCAGGAAAGCCAAGGCTGCAACTGAACTCCAACTAGCTCTGAGTAACAAGGACAATAAACAGTCCTTTTTCAGATATGTGTGGAGCCGGAGGAAGAGCAAGGGCAACATTGGACCCCTGCTAAACCAGATGGGGCAACTGACACCCAGGAAAAAGCCAACTGATTAAATGGGTACTTTGCGTCAGTCTTTCATCAGTACCATGGGACGCCCATGCCTGCTACAGGACAGGGAGGTCTGGGTGAGGGAGATCCCCTGCCCTCCATAAATGCTGACCTTGTAAAGGAACACCTTGAGAAGCTGGATACCTTCAAGTCAGCTGGCCCTGACAATCTGCACCCCAGGGTACTCAAGGAGCTGGCAAGCATCATAGTCCAGCCTCTGGCACGGATCTTTGAAAACTCATGGCGGTCTGGTGTAGTGCCTGAAGACTGGAAGAAGGCCAATGTGGTGCCAATCTTCAAGAAAGGGAGGAAAGTGGATCTGGCTAACTATAGGCCCATCAGCCTGACTTCTATCCCAGGGAAGATCTTAGAAAAGTTTATTAAAGAGGCCATCCTTAATGGACTGACTGACACCAACATCCTAAGGGATAGCTAGCACGGGTTTGTTGTGGGTAGGTCTTTCTTGACCAATCTCATTTCCTTCTATGACCAGGTGACCTATCACCTGGACAAGGGAGAAGAGATTGGTGTTGTATATCTTGACTTCAAAAAAGCCTTCGATCTGGTATCCCATGATCACCTCTTGGTGCAACTGGCCAATTGTGGCCTTGGGTCCACCATGATCTACTGGTTGGGAAATTGGCTCCATGGTCAGACCCAGAGGGTAGTAATAGATGGAAGTCGCTCATCCCCCAAGGCTCTGTCCTTGGACCCATATTGTTCAACATCTTCATTAATGATGTGGACATTGGAGTCAGAAGTGGACTGGCCAAGTTCGCCGATGACACCAAACTTTGGGGCAAAGCATCCACACCAGAAGATAGGTGGGTGATTCAGGCTGACCTGGACAGGCTCGGCAAACGGATGGACGAGAACCTGGTGGTGTTTTAACACCGAAAAATGCAAGGTTCTCCACCTTGGGAAGAAAAACGTGCAGCATCCTTATAGGCTCGGCAGTGCTATGCTGACTAGCGCTACGGAAGAAAGAGACTTGGGGGTCATGATTGACCACAAGATGAACATGAGCCTGCAGTGTGATGCTGCAGCTACTAAAGTGACCAAAATACTGGCTTACATCCATAGATGCTTCTCAAGCAAATCCCTGGACATCATTCTCCCCTTGTACTCGGCCTTGGTGAGGCCGCAGCTGGAGTACTGCATCCAGTTTTGGGCTCCACAATTCAAAAAGGATGTGGAGAAGCTTGAGAGAGTCCAGAGAAGAGCCACGTGCATGATCAAAGGTCAGGAAACCAGACCTTATGACGACAGGCTGAGAGCCATGGGACTCTTTAGCCTGGAAAAGCGCAGGCTCAGGCGTGATCTGATGGCCACCAGAAGTTTATCAGGGGACCACCAGGATCTGGGGGAACGTTTGTTCACCAGAGCACCCCAAGGGATGACGAGGTCGAACGGTCATAAACTGCTACAAGACCATTTCAGGCTGGGCACAAGGAAGAATTTCTTTACTGTCCGAGCCGCCAAGGTCTGGAACAGCCTGCCATCGGAGGTGGTTCAAGCACCTACATTGAATATCTTCAGGAGTAAATTGGATGCTTATCTTTCTGGGATACTATGACCCCAGCTGACTTCCTGTCCTTCAGGTGTGGGGGGGAGGGGGCTGGACTCAATGATCTTCTGAGGTTCCTTCCAGCCCTAATGTCTATGAAATCTATGAAATTTATAGTAAGCGATGATAACTGGACATATATTGGATTGGGTACGTATTTGCTATTCAATGTGGCAGCACAAAAGGTCCGTTGTAGTTCTGGGCAGCATATTCAAAGACATCCTTTTGGGCTGAAGGGCCATTACAGCCCCTTCTTGTGGCTTCAGTTCAGTAAAGCACTTCAGGCATGCAAGTAGTCCCATCGAAGTAATTGGGAACACTGAAGATTAGGTATGTTATAAAGTGCTTCTCCTTTATGACTTTTGTAAGCTAAATCTTGAAACAGGGATTTTGGTAAAGAATAGTGCTGAGCAGCCTTTGGATACTAGTTGGATGTAGATAAACTGGAGAATAAGAGAAAAGAAAGAAATGAAAGCCTGAAAGATTGATTAAAAGATTAAGGTACAAAGAACTAAATACGGAATATTTTATTCTTGCTTATACTTACACTCAGGGATTAAAGAGTCCTCCAAATGGTCTCTGTTTTACATGGTCAGAGCAAAGGAGTATTAATGTAGAGGATTTTTCATGCAGAAAATAATCTAGCCCAATGCATCTCATTCAGCTAAAGTAAAAGCTGTGGAAATGCCTGACTGCTTTTACAATGAAACATAAGACATCAGACAGATAGGATCTTTTGGATCAGTAAATTCAGGCCACTGCTGTATTGCAGACAACCCTGTCATATAGTCCCCTTCATAACTTGATTGAGCTTCATCATGAAACTAGCTAGCAGTATGGGGGGCAAACAGTGAACTAGGAGGTCATTCCAGAACCTCATGCTTCTGAGGGGTAGAAACATTCTAGTTTCCAGCCTTAATTTATTAATAGCCAAGTCATACCCATTAGTTTGTGTCGAGGTTGAACTTCAGCTCTTTATTTCCCTGATCATCCCAGTAGCCCTTCTCTGCACTTGTTCACCTAATGGTCAGAGTTATATACAGTATTCTAAATGAAGTCTTATCACTTTCTTGTACAGTGGCATTAATGCTTATGTATTTCCACTAGAAATGCATCGCTTAAAAGTTTATTTATCTTCTTCATGGCTGCATAATGTTGGTAGTTCATAGTCACCCTCTGGCTCACTAATATATCCCTTTATCTTTTTATTTCTTCAGCAGTTTACAGTTAATGAGCTCTCAGGTAAAAGTAGAAATTCTTGTTATTAGCTCTCACTACCTAACTTTGCATTTTGTCCTGTTCCGTTTCATCTTATTTTTAATATTGCAGTCCTCAAGATTTTCCAGTTTTCCCTGCATGATATTTGCTGCTTCCTCTGTCTGGATGATGTTTCCAACTTTGTCTCATCAGTAGACTTCAATGACATGCTCTTACTTTCTACACCAGTGTCACTAATGAAAGTAATAAGATGGACCTTTGAGGAACTCAGCTAATAATCTCTTTGTACGCATAGGTTTCACTTTCAGTGTAACCAATTTTTGTCTTCCCTTCCTTGTCCTCTGGGAATTATTACACTAATCACCATCCTCTCCATCTTAACTAATAAACGTTTCCTGTATCTGGTACTTTATTGAAGTTGAGGTAGATTAGATAAATTTCATTTTCCATATCTGAAAATTATTTAACTCATCAAAGTTGTTGGTTCAGTCTGATGTGATGCATCTTCTGGTAAACCTGTGTTGTGTTTTGTTTTATTTTCCATTTAATGCCATGCCTTTATTTTCTTTTCTCCTTTTTTTCAAAGCTGTTATAGGACCTTACATATTATTTAGATCACCTTTTCCCTCCCTCCCTTACATGTTTAGACACTAAAGTAGCCATTCTCCAGTCAGATGTATCACCCAACTTGATTTTTTTTTTGTTTTGAAAAATCTTCGCTGTATTTAATGCATCAAAAAGCCCCCGTCTCAAGTTGTTTGCTGGCTTGTGATGGAGCAGAAAAGTGCCTCAGTCACCACAAGATTGCTGCTAATTTTAGGGCTGTTTGTAAAGACAGGGTTTCTTCATGGGGTATTTATGGTCAGTCCAATAAAAAGATATCTCCAAAAAAAAACTTGTCATAGCTTTCCCAACTCTGCTATGTTGGGCTGTCAAAAGCTCTGTGTACAGCTCTGATGGAGGCTGCATCACTGGAATCAAAACTGCTGATAATATTTTTAAAACCTCAGAATATCTAAATCTATAAAACAGACCTAGATTTAGCCAAGTTTCCTAAGGTGTGAGTATGGGCTGTGGTGGCAAGGACACATCAGGCAGAACTTCTTTGTAGTTCTGCACCTTCAGTGGTGCCTTTATCAACAGCTTTATCACACTTGAAATAACAGAGTTTACAACTGGAAACTCAAGCCTACGTTTTTTCCGTATCTCAGTTGAGGCCATGCACCAAACAGGTCAAGTCCAGTAAGTGTAGATAAACACTTAGAATAAATTGTAAAGTATGTCAAGATGGTATCACCTTGTGCTTGATTCATCTGGAACATACTGAATTTAAACAATATTCTTCCAAGAGACCACGAAAAGATGGATTATTTAGTCTGTTCCAAGGGATATTGCTACATACCATAGCTCTACAGAGGTCAGCAGCAAAATTATTAGGTTCTACAGAACTTAGATTTTGACTGAGATGAGTTTGTATGCTTTTACCTTCAGTTTGCTTAGCAGTTGGTTGGATGCTTGTGTTTAGATGCTGGTAGATTTGGGATTTTTTGTCACTTGAACCCAGCTTCCCACATGGTTCACAACAAATAATTTTATCATCAGTTGTAAAGTCAGATTGCCTTTTGACATTATTAACTGTAAACAGTCAGCACTAATAGAAAGTTCTCTAAAAACTTTAAATCAAATTAAAAGAACTGAAAATCTCACATAAACAACACTGCTTATTCTGTCCTGGGGCCATCTGTCCCACTGAGGGTACTGCTGCAATAGAACTATATGTGATGCCAGGTATACATGAGGCTATGGAAAGGTATAAAGATAGGCTGCCAGGCTTACATGACTGAGGGTGGCCTAGGGGAGGATAGCTTCCTGAGAGTTGCAAAAGAACAGAAGCCCACAAGAGTAAAGCACTCTGTCAGCATCTACTGGAGAACAAAGGGATCTGAGTGGAATAGACTAATGGGCAAGCCTGAATGGGCTTTGTTTGAATTATATAATAGGCTGTATTTTGAGGTTTCTCAACTAAAAATGACTGCATTGCAAAGTTTGGGGAAAATTAAAACTATATTGACAATTGGGATTGCACGCACCTAAGAAACAAACATAATGAATGTTATTTTTTTTTCTTTTGAAACCCTTGGAAAATATTGATGCAAGATGATTGTGTTCATATAGATTAAACAAATATTCTGCTTTCTACCATCAGGAAACAGTCATTCTTACTGCATTCTGGCTTTGCTAATAACTTTCCTTCATCAACTGACAAGATGTATGCATTAAATCATTACCTTTGTTTATAAATGTATTGTTTGTACAGTACACACTAAGCTACATGATTAGCTGATGATGCTTTAAATCTGAAATCAAGTATAGTTGTAAAAATAGAGCATTGTTAGCTATAATGCCTTTACAAGGGCCCAAATTAGCGTTGAGGTCCATAGACAACTGGTTTTAAACATCTGTTGGATCCTCAAGTCTGAAGCTGCTAGCGGTTAAGTAATTGCTACTGTTGATGCATGTCCATGTCTCTGCTGAACTTTTCAAAATATTTCTTACTTGAAATCTGGTGTAGTTTCTCACATATCACATAACCCTAAAGTAAGATACACACCTTGATTTTTTTGGAAGGCAGACTGTAGAGAAAAAGATTTTTCCAGACTCATGGCCAACTCTATGATACAAAGTAAGTCTTGGAAACAGACTGCTTGCAGATGTTTAATGCCGCCCCCCACCGCCAAAATGCGTTGCCAAAGAAGCAGCATGTTACTTTGACCCAGTTCTGCAGTGTCTGTATAGATCAGATGCTTCAGTGGGGCTTTTTGACTCTTTGATCTAAAGCTGATTTAATCAGCTTTTAGTTGCATCAAAAAAAGCCCCAGTAAAGTGCCCGATCTATACAGACTTTGGATGAGCCAGGTCCACCTAAGGCGCTGCCTCTTCTGAGCATGCACTGGGTTGGTGTGGGAGTGCACCGAGTTTAAAGTAAACCATGGCTTTTTTGTGTGTGTGTTTTGTTTTGTTTTTTTTAATGTCTGCAAGCAGCTATAATAGCCAGTAAGTGTGGCCTCCCAGGAGACATTCTGGGAGAAGCAGCAGGAGCTTCTTGGTGTAACAGGACAACGGGCTAGGTCCCAGACCCCTTACAAGGTCAGTAATAAGATTGTTACTTCTTCACTGTAAACGGTTCTTTATATAAGTTCACTTAAATAATAAAGTGTTGTTTCCACACCCCAAGCCTCAACCAGAGTCTACAAACTTCATACAGCAGCTCATTTGCTTTGAGCCAGGTCAATGGCTTCCTCTGGCACATGATACAGTGCTCAATAAATAGCTATGGCTGTTAACTAGGCTTTGTGTGCTGGGACTGGAGAGGAGCAGCAGCCATCTTGGCAACTATTAGAACAGTCTGGGCATGTCTGTATGTTCATTGATGTGCTTTTACTAATGTGCATTAAATTTAGTACCTTTGGGCTCCTGTAGGCATGCATGAAGCCTACTCCAATGCACTGGAAAGCCAGCGTATCAGAGCAGACTTGATTAACCGAGTTGTCTGGAGCATGGAAATTGATGCTGTCTGGCAGCTTTCTGCATCACATGCATCACTGTCCCTGTGCTGAAAAAATGGCAGTGGGGTGCTTTGAAATAAAACATGTACAGTGAGCTTCAGTTCAGAGGGCCCTGCTGTCATTTTTTCAGCCCAAGGATGCTGATGCACGTGATGTATGGGCACTTTGAATTAGTGTGGCTCACTAATTAAAGTGCCTGGCACCTCATCCCAGAGCTCATGTAAAAATGTACTCCATTGTGAGGTACTAGAAAAAGGCACATTAGCCTATTTTAATGTGCATTAGCGAAAGTGGGAGTTTGTATATGACACTTCAGTAAACATTAAAACAGGCTAATGCCCATTAATGATGTGGACATTGGAGTCGGAAGCAGACTGGCCAAGTTCGCTGATGATATCAAACTCTGGGGTAAATCATCTGCACCTGAGGGCAGGAGGGTGATCCAGGCTGACCTTGACAGGCTTAAGAATTGGGCAGACGAGAACCTGATGGTGTTTAACATTGAAAAATGCAAGGCTCTCCACCTTGGGAGGAAAAACCTGCAGCATGTTCGTAGGCTCGGCAGTGCTACTCTGGTTAGCGCTATGGATGAAAGAGACTTGGGGGTCATGATCGACCACAAGATGAACATGAGCCTGCAGTGTGATTCTGCAGCCAGTAATGCTGGCTTGCATCCATAGATGCTTCTCAAGCAAATCCCTGGACCGTCATTCTCCCATTGTACTCGACCTTGGTAAGGCTGCTGCTGGAGTACCACATCCAGTTTTGGGCTCCACAATTCAAAAAGGATGTGAAGAAGCTTGAGAGAATCTAGAGAAGAGCCACGTGCATGATCAGAGGTCAGGAAACCAGACCTTACAACTACAGGCTGAGAGCCATGGGGCTCTTTAGCCTGGAAAAGCGCAGGCTCAGGCGTGATCTGATGGCCACCTGTAAGTTTATCAGGGGTGATCAGCAGGATGTGAGGGAACAAGTGTTCACCAGAGTCCCAAAGCTTGATGAGGTCAAACGGTTATAAACTCCAGCAAGACCATTTCAGGCTGGACATAAAGAAGAATTTCTTCACTGTCCAAGCCCCCAAGGTCTGGAGTAGCTTGCCACTGGAGGTGGTTAATGCACCTACATTGAAAGCCTTCAAGAGAAATTTGGATGCTTATCTTGCTGACTTTCTGATGACCCCAGCTGACGTCCTGCCCCTTGAGCAGGGAGCTGGACTCGATGATCTTCCAAGGTCCCTTCCAACCCTAATGTCTATGAAATCTATGAAAATTAAAGTGCATGTGTAGATATGCCCTTTGTCTTGAAAAAGAGTCAGTACAGAGGGGAACTGTGCTCAGTGGGCACTACCATATATTTTATTAAGATGGACTGCACTAACCTAGCCTTGTGTGCAAATGTAAGACAAGGAGCTTCCCTGCACCTCCCCACCCCCACCCCCACTCCATGCTGACCAGGGGGATGGAGTGAGGAGACCTCATCTTGTATTTGAGTAAATAAGGTAATAGCAAAACTATATGTGAAATGGTTAACTTAGCAAGGAAGTCACCTCTCTCCGTTTATTCATAGCTTTACCCAATACTATTTTATTTGGCTCTTAACTAGAAACGAGGAGAATTTCACTATTATTGAAATAAAATGTGGGTTTCCAGTAGTCTCAGTAAGTCAGGGGACAGGTAATAGAACGCAGACTTTTGCCTCCAGACTATTGGTTTAAATCCAGCCTACAATATATCTACAACTAACAAGCCAGATTCATACTGCAGTCAACAGTGAGGAGGCAAAATTTGACTGTATGCATCTACCCATGATCTGGATTCCAGGACAGATTACTCTACTGTCTAATGGGAGAGCAAGCAGGAAACTGTCCAGAAGAGGTGCTTAATCAGTAAATCTCCCAGTTAGCTTTTTCAGTAGTGAACATTGAATGTTTCAGGCCAGTCCTAGATCTAGCAATTTAAAACTGGCACCTTTGTTGGAACTCTCAAAATTCTTTGAAACAGAAAAGCAGTCATTCCTACACATTGTCATTCTTTCTTTATTTCTGTTCCAACAAAGAGGCATCAGGTTTCCTGCTTACGAGGTGTGCTCCAATTTTGGAGGGCTGATTTTGGGGGGAAAAGTGCACATGGTGTGCACATGGATTCTTGTGGGTGGCATCTGGAGTACATGCACAGACTAAGCTGTGGGATCACGATGGCTTGAAATGCTGTTGACTGCTGGGGCCCAGCCCAATGAACTATATGGCAAATTATGAGCTTTTTCAGCTTTAGTCTGTTGTCATGCATAGTTTGTAATATATATAAGAAGTTGCCAAAATGCTGTTTAAAACCGTATTTGTGGAGTACCTGTGCCAAAGCGAGCAGCAGTTTCAAAAGGGGTAAAATGCATCAATTCTGGATGAGCTAAATCTATGGGCATTATATGCAGATTACTGTGGGTATTTTTATTTCAAAGTCACTGTTTTCAAATTTGCTCCTCTCTTCTAGAAAGATCAGGGACTGACACTAAGGAGAAGAGAAAGGGCTGCAGGGGGAAGAAGTTGGTGGGGGGTGGTAACAGAGGCTAAGGGGACAACCTGACCCTCCAGATTTATTTTCCCTGCTTGCTGTAGTAGTGGGAGGGTGACAAATTCAAGGCAAACCTCCAATAATTAGATTCTATACCTGGAATGTTATAGCACATTTACAGGGGTTTAGGTTATAGCCATGTTGGTCTAAGAACATAGGCAGACAAGGTTCTTTGGGTGAATCTGATATCTGTTATTAGACCAACTTAAATAGTTTGAGAACAGTTTTTTTAAGCAAGCTTTCACACATTTTCCATATATAGACTCTTATTATTAGTGGGGTTTCTTATATTCAAGTAAATATGGTAACTTCTTATTCTCCGCTGCTATGGAAGTGAAAGATCTGTAGTCTATGACAACACAGAAATTGTGTTCCAAAGGAGGAAGAGAGAAAGTGGAAGAATAACTTATCCCTTGTAGTAGGCTCACTCTTCTGATAGTCCTAGCATCATTCCCTCCTCACAGAACCTTCATATCTTCTTCCTCTGCTTTGGGAGTTAATGCTCACAGCCAGGCATCTACATTCATATAGTTCTTTAGCTGCCAGTGAGCCTGTGGCAATTTAGAGCTCTGAAGAAGGACTGTTGCTTTTGCTTACCTGGAGTGATCCTGCAAGTTCCCAGAAGAGCAGACCCTATTAGCTGTACAAGTGTGCTATACTGAAGCAGCAGCAGCAAACTATGTTCTGATCCTGGTGAAGGACTGGCATATAGCTGTCCAGAGGCACAGAAGCTACCTGTAGGAATGGAGCACAAATGCACTTGGGGCCCAGTGAGGTACTGGGCACAGAACTTTCAGCCCTGTCTGTTCAGGGAAATTGCACTTTCTCCTGCTTTAGCCCTTCCAGCAACGCTGGATTATCTTGGATGTTATCTGTAGTGATAACAATAGCTAGTGTCAAATAATCCATTTCAAAGTATGACTCAAGGTAGGTTACAAGGTTGCCATGTCTTCAATCAGCTTCTGAAAAATAGGCCTCCCACTTGGAAATAGCACTTAAAAGGGGAAAGCACAACCCAGTTTTAGCTGGTCAGGAAAGATGGCAAACTTTCATTTGTCAAAATAAGTTTAAAGGTTTGAAATAGCGATTTGGGGAGGGAGGAGTGGTTAACGGGTAAGCGGCTGCTTGTGAGCAGAGGAACGTGCTTGATTTGCCAAAAGGCCCCTTTCAGTCCTGGTTTCGTAGGTCACTGACAGAGGCTCGGCTGGGATTCGGAGCTGCTTGAGAGACTTCAGGAACCTCCATGCAGAAAGGTATCCTGGCGTGGAATTAATGCCCTTTTTCATAGAATCATAATATATTAGGGTTAGAAGTGACCTCAGAAGGTCATCTAGTCTAACCTCCTGCTCAAAGCAACTTCCCTTGCTGCACCTTGAGACCATCTTGATGTGCTGTTAGGGGCCTGCCTCTGGCCATGGAGATAGCTGCAGATGATGTCCTTCCTGAAGGGGGTGATGGCCAGATTTAAAAAACAAACAATCTTTTCAATTACTTTGCATCTCACCAAGGGTTTCATATTAAGTTGTTATAAGCCAAGGATGTTATGGGTCTTATTGGGCGATTGTCCACCATTTAATTACATGATCAAATGACACTGCTTAAGATTCCAGGATTTAACCTTTCCCGTAATAATAAGAGAAGCTTGCTTGGCTATACAACTATTAAAAACAATTTAAAAAAAAAAAAGGAATTTTTCAGCATTTTGCTTTTAGGTAGTATGAAATCACCAAAAATGTCAGATGTATGTAGTTTGGAAGTGATTTGCAAGGGACTCTTCTGTAAATACCATACAGCATACTTTTGGCCTCTTTGCAACAAGAGCACACTACTGGCTTATATTCAGTTTATAGTTACTATAACTCCCAGGTCCTTCTTTGCAGTAGTGCAGCCTAGACAGTCATTCCCCAGACTGTATTTGTGCATACAATTATTCTACCCCAAGTGCAGGTACCTTGTATAGGTTGTACATGTCCATGTCCATGTGCAATCTTGTCTATTTGAATGTGGCCCATTTTTCCAGTCTGTCCAGGTCATTTTGGATCCTAGCCCTGCATTCCATTTTCTTTGTATCTACCCAATTTAACATCATCCATGAATTGAATTGCTAAGTCTGAACTCAGTCCCATTATCCAAGTCATTAATGAAGACATTGGACAACGGGCCTGTGCAAAGCAGCTAGTATTCACTTCGCCTTCAGACAGTTCGAGGGATAGTGGTTCCATTCGGTGACTTGAATCACTATCCCAAATCGATTCAGCCTAATCTGATTGAGAGAGTTGGCTGCCGCCAAATCAGCCGAGTCTCCAAATCAAACAATCGTCTCGCTGCCCCACCCCCATGGCTGCCCTGCCTGGCCCCACCGCCCCGGCTCTTTAAAAAAAGAAAAAAGCCCTGCACTCACTGGCTTCTGCCAGGCAGGGAGGTGATCCCTGCTGCCCCTCACTGCCCTGCGCTGTGTGGAGGGGCTCTGCTAGAAGCTGCAAGAAGTCCCGACAGCCACTGAAGTAGTTGGTGAGTGGGGGCTTTTATTTTTAACAAAGTGCCAGGATGCTGGGGCCAGGCAGGGGAACCATTGATGTGGCTGGGAGAGTGGGCAGGGTCAGGGGGCGCTCAGGGAGGCTGGGGGAGCAGGCAGGAGTGGAGCCTGGCGGGGGTCCCCCCATTGCCCCCTCCTGCCTCCTCCAGCCTGCCCTCCACCCCCTACTGAGCAGCACGGAGTCTGGGTCCAGCTCCCTGTAGCAGTGAGGTGGGGACTGCCTGAATCTCCAAAGCTCTCCACATCTTTTCCGAATTGGTTTGGCCCTTTTTATTGGTCTCCCAATTCAATTCAGATTTGGAGGTTCGGCCACTAAATCTAAATTGGCACACGAAGTTTCACACAGCACTATTGGACAATACTGTACTCCTGGGGAACCCCATTTGATACCTTCTCCCAACTAGACATTGAGCCACTGAGGACTACTTGTTGAGTGTGGTGATCCAATGAGTTATTTTTCCATGTTATAATACTTCTGTCTAGTTTATATTTCCTTTGGGGATGAAAACAGTAGTTTGCTTTCATTACTTTCTTTATAGGTACTTTAATGTGAACATTGTACCTCACCTTCATACTCTTTAAACTGGGCATTACAGTGGTTTTAGGAGGTTTTATTTGAGTCCTGTTGTCTGTAAATTCAATTAAATACCTCTGTTCATTAGATTGCTATCTAAAAGAATTTCAAATAAACTTCCCCTTTAAATCAAACACCTTTGTACCTCTTGTATTTTTTGATATTTCTCTCCCCTCAGTCTCTTCATTTATTTATTTTTTGGCTTTCCTTTGAAAAAATATCTATAATCCTTCCACTGGCTTATGTTCTGTCTGGCAGGCAACTGCAGAGGCTGTATTTTAAAGGTATTGGTTGCAAGGTGGTGGTAGTGGTCTCTTCCTTTTGCAGACAGGTGGTAACTGTTTATATTGTAGTAGTGTCAAGGAGACCCAACAAGGTCAGGATCTTGTTGTGGAGGACATGGAACAAACATAGGATATGTATATATTGCTGTCATTTCTAATTTACACTGCTTTCTGGGTGGATCTAGCAGCTTGTGTTGAGTTGCACACTGCCTTATCTAGACTGCATGTAGCACCAAGCCAAGTTCAGGCTCCTGTACTTTACTTTACTTATTAGTCACAGCTGGTACTGCAGTGTGGACAAAAACATGAGATGGTTTCAGCCCTGGTATGCTAGCAGGCTAAAGATGTGATTTCCAAAAGCACATGAGGGATTCTGAAACATATTAAAAACATTATGAGCTGCTGTTCTGAGTCATTTTGAACTTTTCTGTTATCAAACTTTTTGTTGAGTGGCTCCTATCCCTGATAACTGCCAGAGTTTTCATACCTGTAGTAGGTCTGGTTTTCAGACAGGTTGTTGTCTTCTCTTTCTCTCTGGCTTGGCTTACCAGTGTCATGGTTCATTGAACTAGGATGCCTCATTTTGAGTGTATGGGGCAAAAACCATCAAAGACCATCTTAACAGATGCAGAAGTTTTATTTCTTTAAAGCTACTCATGTCACAGAGCAATTAGAAATTTTCATTACCACTTAGAAGACATAAAATAGGGGAACTGCCTAACACAGATACACAAAAGACAAGAAATAATTCTACTAGAACAGAGCTCGCAGGTAATTGTTAAGTATTTAGAGTGCAAATGTACTAGGCACTTTACAGGACATATAGAATGGTCTGTACTATAGGTTATGCGAAATAGCTTTTTTTCTTTTTTCATTCTGCTTTCTCAAAAACAAGGTCTGTTGTATGCAAGATTTTGTGGTAATTTTAAAATTAAATTAACATTAAAATTTTGGATGTAAAGGCAGAATCTGTAAGTAAAATCCAGTGTTGGAAGCACTGAGTTTTTCTCAGTTTTTAATAACTTTTATATATATATAGTAACATTTTTAAAAGTTCTTAATAGACCAAACTTTTAAGTCTCCCTGGCAATAAATGTAATCAACTCTCAGAAAGTAACTTCATTCTTTAAAGTAAGCTGCACTTGCACAAGGAGCAGCCCCACTGGGAAGGTGTGCACACTGGCCAGGGCCAGGGCAGTGGGCACAGGCAGGAGCCTGGTGCAGGCTGCCCCAGGTGGGGCTCAGCCCCAGGTGGAGCATTGCATGAGCAGCCAGGGGCTGAATCCATATTTTGCCTACCCCTTCTTTAAAGCCTCAATAAACAGGAACATGCAATTACCGTTGACAGGGGACATCATACTATCTGCTATATAAACCTTCTTTGTTTTCACTAAGCTTTGAACCAAAGAAAAAGAATTAAACTAAAGGTCTGCAGTACTTCTCAGGTGGTATTGTTTTCGGTTCCATACGTTTAGAGCGATATGTACCCCAGTGACCAGGAGGCATCTATAACCAAAATCCTAGATGGTGAAAAGAACCTAGGATGCTCAGTTTTTTTGCATTAGAGAAGGTCTTTTATTGTGACCCTTGGAAAAGCCATGACTACATGTGTCTGAAAGGGTAAACCCACCTTATCTCCAACTTGTGAAGTAGCAAATGGTAGAAGGAGAGCTTTCAACAGGGAAGAAAAACATGCTTCTTTTAGTCCTGATAACCAGAATATTTCCAAGATGGAGAAAGAAAGAAAAACTGTTCTAGCAGAATTATTGCTGCTACTTGTGTTTAAAAATTAGAGGTGTCAAACTGACTTCATTTTTCAAGTTGGCCATCTGGGTTAACATTCATCCTTTACTATATATGATTCTGTCTCTTTCTGTGTGGCTAAACAGGACAGTGTACACTGATTTTAAGGGAAGGAGCAGTTTTTATAAGTTGCACCTTACCTGAGACAACACTAGTACTTAGTGCTTAATGGTCTGAATTGCTAGGGATGCTATCTAAAGAAGGAAGTGCTGAGTTACCTGTTTAACTCTGTCCTCTACTAGAGTGGATGAGTATGTCTGATAATTCATCCTTCTTTAGTTCTTGAGTCAGTACATCAATTGAAATTGTTTTTCATGTGAGATTTGTATACTTTCTGATATTTCTTCTGAAGCTGTAGTTATACAGGAAAATTCTTTTGAGGGAAAACACAGAAAGGAGCAGGAGTCCTTCCTTGACGTCTCTGAGACTGAAGATTGTTCCATAAGTATCTTAAACCGAACAAAAGAAAAATTATTTTTCCTCTTCTCTCCCTTCAAATTCTTTCCTACCTCTAGCTTCATTCTGTTGAGATTTGGTTTTGTTTTTTAAATTTTGTTTTTGAGAATCCTTTCTTTCCTTTTGGGTTGGAGATATTTGCTCTCTGATTTCTGGTCTCTTCCATGTTCCCCAGCTGTCTAATGCTTTGCACTTCACTTCATGTGGTTACTCTTTGCCTAATCCAGGGCCTTTTCAAGTGTAGTGAACCATGTGTGTGTTGCATTAGATGGAAGAACTTCTTTGATGGCACAGGGGCTACAAAAGGCTAACCATTTGCCCTTTTTTGTTTGGGAAATTATTCAACACGTTTTTCTTCTTTTCTTTTCCTTCAGACTTTGTGCTGCTTTTCTGTAGGTTCCTATCCTGGCTCGAGATTCCTTACTTCTAGTAACCTTTCTCTGCTCCATTTAAAAAAAATACTGCTTATAGGTGTGGCAGGCTTGGCGGTAGCATCCTGGCTTGAAAAGGCTCAGAGTACTTGGTGGGACACTTCCCCCTCCCCACCAACTAGGAAAGGTAAGGGGCAAGGTGAAAAAGCAAATCAAAGGGGGGAACTAACCCCTCCACTTTCTGATTGATCCAGTCTCAATCTAAGGGAGGAGCCTCCAGAGATAATAAAAAGGCAGCGTGCCCAGCACACGGGCGGCTTTGAGGGACAACAAAGAGGGCTGACAAAAGCTGACCAGCGGGGCGGGGCAGTTGCCCCAGAGGGGCCTCGAAAACATCTTCACCAGATGGGAGCAGCAAGTGGCTGCATCCCTGCCCTGCCATGGAGAGAGCTGTGACAACAGTGCAGAGAACAGGACCCTGACAGCTACAGGAGGCAGCACAGGTCCCCAACCCTGCACAGGGTAGGGACAAAAGCCGTCACTGCATGGACCAGTGTATAGAGCTGGAGAGCCCAGTGCATAGAGGATTCAGGAGCTGACAAGACTGCAGCAGCTGCATGAGGCAGCATGGGCCTCCAACCCTCCACAAGGGGCATTGGTGCACAGGGCGGTGCACAGGGGACAGGGAGCAGGCCAAGAGGCTGGAAGAGCCACACAAGGCAGCTGTGGCCCCCTTCCAGAGGGAGGAGACAGTTTGCCCCCTTGGGGATGAGTCAAGCCCCGTCAGGCCTCAAGGAGTCGTGAGTCCCCCTTAGGCAAGGGATCCCTGCAGGGGAGGAGAGCCCATCACACTGCAGGGGACAGAGTGGAAGCCGCTAATGGGCTGATAATTTGCCCTGTGGCAAAAATAGGAGTCCAGGGCTCCAGCTTGCCACAGGGAAATCTCCAGTTTAGGACCCTACCAGCTGAGTAGCCTGAGAGGAGTCAAGGGCCCTCTATAAGGTGATGGGGTGAGTCATTCTTGGCCTGGAAGGAGGTAGGCAGTGGGGTTCCACAGGGTTTGGTCCTTGGGCTGGTGTTGTTTAATATATCCTCTTGAAGTTTGCAGATGATACTAGGTTATGGGGCAAAGTTAACACACCAGAGGTCAGGAAGCAGATACAGGCCTACCTGGATAGGTTGAATCAGTGGAAGGAACGAAATAGGATGCAATCCAACAAAGATAAATGTAAGGTACTCCACCTAGGAAGGAGGAATCCCCAGCAAACCTATAGGTTGGGGGATGACCTCCTCAGCAGCTCAGAGGCTGAGAGAGATCTTGGAGTCATAGTTGATTTCAAGATGAACGTGAGCCAGCAGTGTAACGAAGCGAATCGCACCTTGTCGTGTATTAGCAGATGCATGACCAACAGATCGAGGGAGGTGATGCTCCCCCTCTATGTGGCATTGGTCAGGCCACAGTTGGAGTACTGTGACCAGTTTTGGGTGCCGCACTGCAAGAGGGACACGGAGAATCTGGAGAGGGTTCAGAGGAGGGTCCACTTGCATGATTAGTGGCCTCCGTGAAAGACTTTATGAGGGGAGGTTGGGAGATCTGGATCTATTCAGCTTTCACAAGAGATGTCTTGAGGGGAGACCTTGTAGCCATCTATAAGTTTATCAAGGGAGGACAAAAGGGAATTGGTGGTGTGCTATTTACCAGAGCGCCCCAGGGAGCAACTAGGAATAATGGGTGCAAACTACAGGAGAGTAGATTTAGGTTAGACATTAGGAAGAAATCTGGAATGGGCTTCCAAGAAAGGTGGGACTATCACCTAACTTGGAGGTCTTCAAGAGGAGACTTGATAGACACCTAGCTGGGGTCATCTGACCTCGGTCCTCTTGCCTGCTGGGGCACAAGGTCAGATGCAATGATCCACTGTGGTCCCTTCCAACTACAGTCTATGAATCTAGGGGAGCCCTGCATCATTCATCTGGCCTATGGGCCCAAAACTATGAGCACTGATGTTTTTGGCCAATTATTGTATTTTTTCACGTCCCACATGATAAATCTTTCCCCCAAAAAATAGCACCCCAAAATTGTATATCTAAGCAAAGAAGCTGATTTTGTGCCCAAGATAGAAGCACCTACTTTGGTTCCTGCTCCACAGTGCAGCAGCAGTGGCATTTCTATTCAGGCAGCTAAGAGTCAGTTGACATAGTGGCTCATTTATTCTTCACTCCGTAGTTGTTAACAATTGTCTCTCCTTTTTAGTGGTCTTGATGTTCTACTGATCAAGCTAATCTCTTTTTAGGGCAATGTTGCTCTGTGCTAGCTGCTCCGTATTTCTTGCTTTCCATGCTGTGAAACTGAAGACTCTGGCAATTCTCAGAATCATAGATCCATCCATGGAGAACAGTCTTTAGCAATAGCTAAGATTTCAGTTTGTTAGTTAAGCCCAAAACAGAGGGTGACTCAGCTGAAGATTAGGCACTTTCCCTGCTCTATATGGCCATAACTTTTTTTCTTTTTTCATTCTGCCTTCTCAAAAACAAGGTATGTTGTATGCAAGATTTTGTGGTAATTTTAAAATTAAATTAACATTAAAATTTTGGATGTAAAGGCAGAATCTGTAAGTAAAAACCAGTGTTGGAAACATTTAGGAATGAAGGAAACAGCATTTGTTACTTCTTTAAGGTACAGTGTTACTGAGCAACCTTAAAGTTTCTGTAGGCTTCTGCTGAAACATATGTAGCAATCACACAGTGCTTACTCCAGGCATAGATATAGTCATCATATATTCCTATCTGCTCCCTAAGGAAAAATTAAGTCTGATTTTGAAGCTGCTGCAGATACAAAATTCCTGTTATGTGTACAATGAATATGAAGTATCAAGTATTTTGTATATGGACAGTGTCAACATTGAGAAAATCATCTGAGGATTTTCTACCTTAGTATTGCTGCCTCTACAGCTGTGCCAGCGTAGCCAAGTTGGCAGTGCCCCCTGGTGGCAATATAGCATATGTTGGCAAAAGGGATTTTTCTCCTAGCAACAGAAGTTGAGCCAGCAGAAGCTTTTTTTTCTGTTGGCCAAACTATGGCTATAGCAGCAGTATAATCATAACTCCGTTGGCTTTAGGGTGTGATGTTTTCATTACCTTTCTGTCATAACTATGCTGGCAAAACTTGGCAATTTAATTGGATTGATCTGTGTTGCAGGTTAATTTAGGAAATTAAAGGTTTTGTATTTAATTTATGACTTTCTTTTTCTTTCTTTCTGCCAGACTGGTTTTTGAGTTGCTCATTTTTTTTTACTTACAGTTTTCAGTGAAGTATATAATCAGTTAGGATACAGGATGTGCATGTGCATGTGTACGCGTGTGTATGCGAATGTGTGTGTGTGTGTACGTGTATGTATGTTAGTGTGAGATTCACTTACCAGACAAATACAAAGATATGTAAACCACCATGCATTTAATAAATAAAATATTTCAATCAACAAAGTGGACACATATCATTATGTGGGATTGAAAAATGTTTAGGAATGTTTAGATGTAGAAGGTGAAAGTTCCTTCATTTTATAAAAGCATTTGGAGCTACATCTTTTGAATATTTTTGTTTATATTTTATATTAACATTTGCATCTTATTAACTGTCACAAAATAAGTGACTGCTAGTGCTGAGATGCTTGAAGCAGATTTATTTTTCTTAACTGCCACTTTAGTAGAAAAAAGAGCAAAGATGAGAACCTATAGATTGTATAGAAATGAGGTATTATTCATAAAATAAAATTCTGAAAGTCTCTCCCTACAGAGCAGATCAAGTCGCATCCAGAAGAAATCTTCATTCCCTGCTGCCCCCCCCCCCTTTCCCCCTGCTTTTTAATACTAAGATTAGCTCTGTTTGGTGAACATTAGGTTTAGGTAATATGTAGCTTATATGAAATATTATGTACTGTATCAAACCATCTTCTGTTTTATACCACACAGGCTGCCACCGGTCCCCTTCATTCTCTTCCCATCCCTCTGTCCCTAAACATCTATTCTTTCCTTATTTCTTAATTACATGTCTTTTGAGTATGTAACTGACAAAACCAGTTAACAGCAGGGAACAAAAGTTTTAATGAGTTATAGCTACAGCAGTGAGACCTTTTTTTTTTTTTAATTTCATGGCTTTTAAAGTAAATAGGGAAAGATATTGGTTTGTTTTGTTTTGAGATTTTTTTACTGTGGGAAACATTTTTTAAACTACTTTAATTGAACTGTCAATAAAATGGTTTCCCATTCCATGCAAGATAATCATTTATTATAGCAAAATCTATTATCTTTGTTCTAACGTTCCTTTGATGATAAATTACTTACTGCAGTTTGTCTTAAGTGTTACATAAAAATATGAAGGCTTTATTCCCTTAATGACTCCTGTAACTTGGTAATGAGGACATGATGCATTGATTGTGTTTTATTTTATTTATCTTCCAGAAATAACCTGTTGAGATGTTTGATTGCGGAGACACCAAAAGTTGGGACTCTCGTGTTTTTCCTCAGCTAGAAAGGGGACTACCTATTCTGTTTTTGACCAGGGTGGCCATTACATTTTTCTGCCACCCTATTTAAGCCAAAGAGGTATTCCATGTTAGCTTTAAGTGTCTGGGAGACTTTAACAGCGGAAAATCTCTGGCAGAAGCAGCTTCAATTGTAACTGCAGAGTGAAACTAGTTTAATTCTGGTCATTATTGCTATCCGAGTCTTGATGAATCACTCTGCTGCTGATGCTTGGATGACATTCTTGGCAGAGGTGGGAGTTAGATACTATCATTTGTCTTCCTCCTCACCACTGTAACATTTTCTTGCATACAGTATGGCCCAGAATATAATAGAGAGCTTATTTTTCAAAGGCAGAATGAAGAAGAAAATACCTTTCCCTGCAGTAAGTAACTGTGTAGCAGCAGCTAGGGAGTTGAGCCCAATCATTGTTTTGCTCACTGCGAGTTGCTGCTGATTTTATCTGTGATTTAGTTATTTTGCATATATTGTACACTTCAATTCTAGCACCTGTTTTGAGGGGGAAAGGTGCTTGTTATTTCTGAGAAAATACAGTTTATCCCAGTAAGAGTGCAAGATTATTTAGGTGTTTTCTCTGCTGGGACCTGCTGGAGAGAGTTCATTAGAATCTAACTTCTGACTAGTACTCTGGGGAGATGTGCTTAGGGATAAGTATGATAATACAAGTACAGTTTTGTTGTGAGGCAGTCTTCCTAATTCTAGTCTTCCTAGTTTTCCTAAGCAGTCTTCCTAGTTTTCCTAAGCAGTCTTCCTAGTTTTCCTAAGCAGATAGCTCTAGATGAACAGGAAATAAGTTTTCCCTACTTGTGATAATGGATCAGGTAAGATTGTAAAACCACATTTTAACATCAGCTAAGTCCAATTGTTCATATTCCCCAATAATAATAAATGTGCACAAATTACTAAGGTAAAATCCCCTGTGTTTGCTGCATACAGAAATATATTGTTTTTAAATATTGTCATTTGGAAGTATGTTGCATCACTGTGTATGCTTGAACCTCACAGCCAATTTTGGAGCTGTTGGTTGGAATATTGTAGTATTGTAGAGCTGCTGGGGATGGGCAGATGTTTCTCTTCCCTCTTTTGGTCATCCTCTTTAAGAACTCTTATAGTTAAATGGGACATGTTGGCTCTTCTGGCTCTCAGTTTGGCAGAGGCCACAACCTTGCTTTCCTTTCTCCTCGGTCTGTCTGGTTGATAGCCTTCATATTTTTTATTCTCTGTTTAACAGATGTGCTTACAGTAGAGATGAGTGAACATGTCAGAAGCTTATTGCCCGTTTTAGTCTTGCATTGTCATCTTTCCTGCATTCTTCCCCCTCGTATACCTACTACCTTTTGATGGCTAGTTGGGAAAGCAGATTAAATTCAAGAGGGATGTCGACAGCATGGAGAGGGTCCAGAGGAGGGCCATTCGTATGATCAGGGGACAACAGGGCAGGCCCTGTGAGGACAGGCTGCGGGACCTGAACCTATTCAGCCTCCAAAAGAGAAGGCTGAGGGGGGATCTTGTGGCCTGTTATAAACTAGTCAGGGGGGATCAGCAGGCATTGGGGAAGTCACTGTTTCCCCGAGCACCACCAGGAGTGACCAGGAATAACGGTCACAAGCTGGCAGAGGGTAGGTTTAGGTTAGATATCAGGAGGTGCTACTTCACAGTCAGGGCGGCTAGGGTCGGCTTCCAAGAGAAGTGGTGCAGGCTCCTACCCTGGGGGTGTTTAAGAGGAGGTTAGATGAACATCTTGCTGGGGTCATTTGACCCCAGTATTCTTTCCTGCCACGGCAGGGGGTCGGACTAGATGATCTGCTCAGGTCCCTTCCGACCCTACAAACTATGAAATTAAGCAAATACACCTGAAATAGGATAGATAAAATGGAGGAAGTTTCAGTTTCTGGTGCTACCTTTCACAGTTTGGGGAGACATGCAGATCATCTGTTCTACCTGTGGGCATCGCTAATAACAGTTGGATTTACAGCATGGACAGTTGAACGTCACTCTGTAGCATGATGTGACAATAACTCCCATGCAATATGTATGCATATTTGTGAAATGTTAATAACTATGATTTTGCAAAAAAGCAGATTTGTCATCTAAATTGACTCAAATTGCTCCCACAACAAACCTTCCCAGAATTGCATATCCATCCTCCTCAAAAGTCAAGTCATGAATGAAAGGGAATCTTATTCTGAGGTTACTTTGCTGTATCAGGTTCACCCAAATTATTAGGGGATTTGCATATTGATCCATATTACACGTGTAGTGAGAGGTGCTATCATCAAACGAGCTGTCCTATGGAAGAAAAACTCTACTTCTGAGCAATTAGGTGAGTTCACAAAAACCCTAGAGGTAGTCCCAGGTAAAATCCTCAAGCAGGGCAATAAAGGGATGGTATTTCTGGTTATTTATACAGCACACTTTTATTCTGCTAAAATAACTTCATCAAGAAACACAGGATTTGCCTCAGTGGATCAGACCAAAGCTTCCTCTAATCCAGTACCCTGTCCCTGATAGTCGCATGTACCACATGCTACAGAAAAGGGCAGGCAGTTGTGAGATGAACTGCCTTTTGCATTATGTTTTTTATCCTAATTGCTAATAGTTAATGATCGTCTTAAAGCCTGAAGCAAGAGGTTTAAGTTCTTTACCCCACATCTTCTCTAGGACATTTTTGGATAGTTTTGGCATTTAGGTGAAGGAACTGAAAGAGAAACTATTGCATCTGGCTACATCATCAGCTTACCTAACGTGGCTTTCCTTGATGCTGTGTATTCTTTTGCTTACTAGTTTGCTTCCAATTCTTAAACCAGATAAAACCCTGAAAACATTCACTTATCTGTCAGAGAACATAGCTTGTTGTGGGGGAGCAGCTCATTCTCCCACTTGCAAACCTTGCTTAGGTGCTGGCTCTTGAAGAGGACATACTGACATGAGACTAGCTTATTACTTGCACAGGGCTGCCTCAGGCTATTCCAGCCAGCTGAGTGTGTGAATCCAGAGCTTGCAAGCAGATGTACTGATGTGCCTGTAGCGTGAGAGGGGCTTATGTAATTTGGGAGGAATTCTGACTCCATGCAAGGCAGTCCAGGAGAGGCCTGACTTCATGTGGGCGGCCATCAACCATCCAGGCAGTACAGAGGCTGCACAAAATCAAAATAGTAACGTGTCTTTACTTAACCTTGCATCTCTTTATCACAGGACTTGCCAGAGGAATTAATTTGAAAATGTGGGTGTGCATGCGTGTCCATACCAGAAAACAGACAAAGAGAAACAGGGGAGATGAAGAAGAGAAGCAACACAACTGATTAGTAGCAGATGTACAGCACTGATAAAATGGCAGGCATTATGTTGAAGGCTCATTTCCTTTGATTCCAGCATTAAAAACTGGGAGTTGAAATAGGGCAACTTTTTTATCACTTCTTCCCTATCGTTGTATTGGACATTAAAGGTTTGGCTTTCCAGACAGCTCAGCATTCAGCAGTTCTCATTCAGAACATAGAAGATTCCTTTACCTCCTCACCTTTCAGAACAGTGGGAGCTGAGGCTGTCTAATTTTAAAGTTTTCAGATAGCATGTTTTTCAGAAAGGTTCTGCATATTTCCCCTTCTCAGCTACTGGGCATTTTAAATGTCAAGGATCCAGTAGTGTCATCTTTGTTCTCTTTTCAAGCTGTCTTTTGCCTTCCTCACTCTCCATCTGAATAACACAATGGGATGATATTGTCTTTAGAAAAAGTGTGATGGACGGAATGCATCAAGATCACATTAGAAACTGTTTTCTTTTCACGCTTGGGCTTGATGCAGACATTCAAAAAGCCAAAGGCGGAATCAGTTTAAGTTAGGGGTTGACAACCAAAGGTATGCATACCCCTGGGGTTGCTTGGATCAGTCCTAGGGGGTACGTGTGGGCAGGTGGGGATGGAATACCGTTGCCTCTGAGGAGCAGGGGTGGGGCAAGGGCAGCGGCACCCCTCTGCAGAGTGGGGAAGCTTGCATGCGGCAGCTGCTGCCACCACACACTAGCCCAGTGAGCTTCCCTGCTCCACCCTGGCACTGCTCCTGGGAGGCAGTGGCACTCCATCCCCACCTACCCACGTGTCACTGCCATCCCCACCTCTCCACTCCGTGTCTGGCCACACACTACCCCCCCCCTCCCCCCCAGCATCCGGCTGCCAGGGGTAGTTAGACAAAAAAAAGGTTGAAAACCTGTGCGGCTTTCTGTAAGTGGTATAGTTTAGATTGGTGGCAAACAGAACACACGATCGCTCGGCGGGGGTGGTGCGGTGGAGTGCAAATCTTAAATTGGATTCTGCCATTTTTAAACAAATCTGTGTGCACTGAACTTCTGTTACAGCAGGGGTGGGCAATTATTTTGGGTAGGGCTGCTTACTGAGTTTTGCCAAGCCATCAAGGGCTGCATGACAGGCAGCTAGGGGCAGATAAATACTAATTTTCTAAATTTTTACAGGCCCCATGGGCCAGAGAATGGTTTGGCAGGCTACATCTGGCCCATGGGCTGCATTTTTCCCACCCCTGTGCTACAGGATTAGACTACTTCTGCATGTCAAACTTCTGTTCTGTTACGGGTATAGACTGGTTTCCAATCATTTACTCAAGTAAAAGTGTAATGTCTTTACCTGACCTCAAAGTAAAAAATCCCCATCAAACAAGCAAAGAATGTTGATCTTTACAATACGGTGTTGCTGAACATGGCATACATTAACAAAAGAAGAAATAAAAACTACTAGTGCATTTTAGAAAAACAGACACATTTTTTATTTCTTAGGTGTGTTGTTTTTGTTGTTGTATTCAAAAGATTCATTATCATGGCATTTGGTAGCATTATTAAAGGCAAGGGTAATTCAGCAGGTTACCAAACCTTTTATGAATTATGTCCTTCAATCTGATCTGCTTTAGTTATCTGGAGGAGAGAGGGAAGGGAGAGAAAGATAATTAACCTAGAGGAGAAAGACTTGGAGTTTAAAAGGTGTAAGACTTAACTTTATTCATTAGGGCTGCTTGCAGAAGTGAAGGGGAAAAAGTGGTCCTTTACTTCAAACTTGGTGTATTCCTGTGCTGACCCCGAAAGAGGCAGCGTTATAGGTGCACTTCGCTTTCCCAGCGTCTGTAGAGATCAGATGCTTTAGTGGGGCTTTTTTGGTGCTTTTATCTAATAGCTTATTAAATCAGCTTCAACTCAAAATGCCAAAAAGCCCCACTGAAGCGCCTGATCTATACAGATGCTGGAGAGCTGCATCAAAGTAATGCATTGCTTCTAGTAAAGCGCTTTTTCCCCCCATCACATCTGTCAGCATCTTAGATTTATATGCCACCCTCCCCAAGAAGACTTAGTGCGTATTACAATAATAGATAAAACCGGTTCACAAGAAACAACAAAAAACACTCCCAAACAACATCCCAAAATTTAAACTCTACTCCACCCCATCCACTTCCCTGCCTCTCACCCAGGGGAGCCTCCTCTCCCCTTCCCCATGTTACAATCCCACACCCTGACCCTGTTCCACAGAGGGACCATGGAATAGGCATGTTTCTTCCTGTACTCCTCTTCCCCCTCCCCCCACTTGTTTCTTGCATTCTTTCTTTGTGAACTCCATTTTCTGTAGTGGAAAAATATTATCATAACACTGAAAACAAAATTTTCAGCCATGTGTCACTAGAATACTCCCACAGCCTCATGCTTCATGGAATATTAAAATACCTTGTTATGATTTAATGTTGTATTTTAGTAGAATTGCTTGCACTACAGCAGGGATGGTCACTCAGGAAAGTGGGAATTTAAAATGGATTTGTGTTCATCCATTCCTTAAAGTGAACTTTGAAATCGTGAGAAATTTTATGGGTTTTTTTTATTGTTATCTTATTTTAAAAAGTGCATAAAGTATCTGTACTGGGGACCCTAATTGCTCCCAATTTTATTTAACAGCTGAACACGTTTTAAAAATAAGCACCAGAAATGTTTGCATTAAATATGTAGTTGGGATAAAGTTAGACAAGCTTTTGAATGGAAGACATTCGTTTGTCAGGGCTTCTCACATTCAAGTCCTACCTTGGAGCCTCAGGCAGGGCAAGCTTAGATTCCCTTCCCACACTTATTTATGCCCCTATCCCCTGAGACCTGAGGGAGAATGTCTTGTTTTGGAACGCTTATCTAATTCTATCCCGGCTACATAATTAATCCAATAAAAGATATCACCCTAAGAAATGCTTGCCTCTTGCATAATTTCTGGGCAGTCACAACTACAACATCACTCTTGCACTACCAAAAACATATTCAAAATACCAGTTTTTCTTTTAAAGATACCTCTACTAACTTATTTACCTGCAAGATCTTTATATATTAGAGTCTAAGATCAGTATATTTTTAAGGATTTTTTTTCGTAATCTCCTTGTTTGAAAAAGACTGCTATAATATGCAGGGTATGTGGCAGTTCTGTTGTGTAAAGATTTCTCAGTATCTGCATAGTTCAGCTGAAGGTGCAGCGCTCATGAGCACAGTGCTAACTCCAAACTTGCACTAATAAAACACTCAGACTTATTTTAAAAAAATCAGAGCCTAAAGAGAGGCATAGTCATTTTATTCAACTTTGGAATGAGTGATTGAAATCAAAATCTTTGTCCAAGGAAGTAGGAAGTCAGGTTCCCATTGACTTCCATAGGGGTAGGATTTGACTCCTGACTTTCAAAAGTGCTAAACATGCCAGGACTACATTTTACATGAACAGGGGCTCACAGGTGATCAGCACATTTGAAGATCAGTGAGGTTCGTATCAGTTGGGCTTAGTGTATGGATCTCCAGTCCAAGATCCAGACCTATGGTTACAGGCTTACCACTGCATGCTGAGTTCTGGTCTGTTCAAAGATGTTTAAAACAAATCACCAGTATCAAGGATTTGGGATCTGTCTTTAATGTAATTTGTTTAAGGAAAACTTTAAAAAAATCCAGTTCCAATTCGGTATGAAGGGGAAAATGCTAATATTTTATTTACTCTTTGAAATTGACAAAAAATGTTCTCATCTTTGTTCTCTGAGTTTTGCTGTGTAGCAGCGGAATTTTTTGTATACTTATCGTCATATAATAAAATAGGAATTTACACTTGACTAAATCAACCAGTAAAAATGGGCTACACTCTCAGAAGTATGTATTAGATGCCAACAGTATGAAATTATTTATCCTCCTTAGTGGGCTTATCTACACGAAACGCTTTACTGCAGAGCTGACTAATTAGCTGTGCAGTGAAGCGTCACCATCTACATAAGTGATACTATTAGGGCAGAGTAAACTAATTAACTCTACTGTAGGACAGTACTGCCCAACACAAGTACTGTCCTACAGTGGCATTTTTAAGTGCACCTCACTGTGCATGTAGATAGTGACTAGGACTGGCTGGGGCACGAAGGTGGTATGGTGCAGGGCAGTCTGTTGGCTAGCCCCACACTAGTATGCTCGTGCCCCAGCCAGCTCTTCTGTAATATGCTGAGTCAGGTTGGAGCAGCCCCAGGCTGCACTGTCCCAGCTTAGCATGCTACACTCCCAGGCACACGTGCAAACTCAGTGCCCAGGAGCAATAAACTCCGGTAAAAACTGCACCGGAGTTTATTATGTTGCATTAATAGCACATGTAGACGAGCCCAGTTTTCCCAATTCCTAGAAAAACAATCTATTTTATTATTTTTTGTTATTATCTTTGGGTGCAACTGCCTGGCTCCAACCATGCATAATCAAATGCTAATATTTGATTATCCTGACTAGTTAAAAAAAACCCCAACTTGCTTATCATAAATAACTCATAATAAAATCCAAGTGTGGGCCAAACAGTTTTAACAAATAAACAGGTGTAGGTAAACACTAGTGCTAATTCATGATAAAACTACAAATGCCTTGTTCATGTTCTGATTTTGCTACATGTTAACTAATGCAGAGAAAAATCACCATTTTCCTGGTATGAATGTATTTTAAAAGAGAGCATGCAGCACTATAACCTAATCCCATATGCTCAGGCAGTTCTGCAGCGAACAGCCATCAGCTACAATTTAAGCTCTTTGCATCAGAAGTTTAAAGTTGTTTGACTAGGAAATGTTCTGGATCACTGATTATTTTAGTATTCTCTAAGACATTGTATTAAAAATTGTTTATGGTACTAGTGTTTAAGGGGTATGATGTTGTGGATGCTAAAACGCGTTCAGGAGATGCTGGCTCAGTATCTGCAACACTTCTCTGCTGAATTTGCAGCAGCTAATATTCTGCAGAAGCTTCAAGTAAAAAACTTTGACATTTCAAGTTTGGTAAATATATTTGTAAATAATATGATTATTTATTCCTTTTATTCTTTCAGAAATGTATATTTACCTTTACTTTTTGTGCCCTGCAGTTGTTAGTGCAGCTCATTTTGCATTAATGATCCATAGCTGCATTGTGGAAGTTAAAAGTGTAGAAGATGGAACTCTTGGTAGCATGGTGAAGGGAGCTTTTTTCATTTGGGAGTGTACAGGAAACATTTGGGGAGTTGGTACATAGGAGCGGAGGTTTGGTGGGTTTAGCTGTAAAATCTCTGGTTTCCTTTTTTCTGGTTATGATGGGGTTATGATGGATAAAGCATGCAAATGAAAGGATAAGTCTAATAGTGTGGGTGGAAATGGCATCTAATACAAGGTCTTGGCTAAGTGATGGGCTAAAATTATTTGCAGCACTGCATCTAGCTACAGTTTTACTTCTGATTCTTAATGCCAAAATCTGAGTCTTAGCACTTGTACCCCCAGCCCGGGTCTTGTGCTCCCTCTGGAAAGTTTCTGCCAAAATCATCAGCATTGACCCTGTGGTTGGAAGGACTTACTATCTCTTGCAAGCTGAGAATTACTGAAGTACTTCAAAGAGCAGCTTGTACTAGCTAAAATCCTCTGAAAATTGAACATCACTTTTTCTGAAGCTATACGTTTCACCCCATCTAAGGGGTATTCTTTAATTGTGTTCTTATATTGGTCCAAATCAGTCCATTTTTTATTTTTAAATCATTGTCTGAGGCTGGTGCTCTCTTACTTTATTTTTATTTCCATTCTAGATTTTAAATTAATCCATAACAGGCATGTATGATTATCAGAAATACTCTGCAAACTAAATTTATCATTGTATAGCTTCAGCCAAATGTTGCAGTCTGAGTCTGTTTTCTTGTATAATATGATGCTACAGCATAACCAGGGTTGCGGGGCTTTCTCTTTTCATTGTTCACAAAATATTGTCTTTGTATTGGAAATTTTCTTAGCACAATAAAGTGGTAGTTACGTGCAAGAAGGTATTTTTCTAAGCTGTAACAGTTCAGGAAAGCTGTGATGGGTTTTAAAAGTCCCTTGCCCTTAGTTTTGACCTCAAGCCCTTTCTTTAAATAGCAATGATTTTTAGAAATGAGGTTGACTTGCTTAGTTATACTAAAAAGAACTGTATTTTGAATTGAGATCTTACTTTAAGTTTCTGTTCAGTATTAATATGTCTTTGTAGTTGTGCTGTTTGGTGCAGTTTTTTTGTGGCATATACATACACCATTATGGGAGGTGTTGTGTCAAAGCCAAGAGGTGACACTGCAAGATGTTTCCTCAATCTGAATATGGCCACCAACATTACAGTAGTATAAATGATATTTTTTCATAATTCTCATAAAAGAAATTTAGTTATGTTGTATAACAAAATGTAAATATTTTATTCACAGGCCAGTTGGTGCTATTCATTTTCCATTGGTGGAAAGCATTCTAGTTTTGCCCAGCATTTTTTTGTCTTCAGTAAGCTAAAATAGGGAGTATGTTATGAAACTTCTCTTGTTGAGCTTGCAGGACAGTAGAGAAACAAGCTGTCACACTTTACTTTTTTTTTCAGCCTTTATGTCTTCATTGCCAAAGTGCCACTGTGGATAGACTCTTCCAAAAATGAACCTAATCTTGTTTCCCTAATAATCAACTTCAGTGCCATTGTTGTTGATTCTGATTTTGCCGTAAAGATGTAGGCCAGGTATGAATGTTCATTTTCTTGTAGGAGAATTCCCATTCTCTTGATAGAAATTGAAAGTGTACAGATGTTCAGGCTGTTTCTCCTGGACAGCAAAAATGGCTGGCCACTCAGAGGAAAACAATGTGTCAAAAAACAGAATAAATTGCTCCTGGGAGAGTGTCTTCTGGAAGACTGAATGTCAATATGCTTCCCTCGTCTTAACTTCTCCTTGGGGAAAGGCTCCCTGCTTTCTTGAGACTGGGGTCACCCCAGTCTTGAGAAGGTGTGGAGGCAACTGCTTCCTACCTCCTATAGTTGGGGAGGGGAGTAGCAACCAGCACTCCCTCCCTCTCCCATACAAGGCAGTCCCCAGTTTCAGGAAGAGACGGGGCTTCGCCAGCTCCTGCCAGCTCCCCTTTGCAATTCCCGTTGCCCAGCTGAGCAGCAGGGCAACGATTTAGAAACTGGCATCTGGGAGTGAAACTCTGGGAAAAGTCTCCCTTACCAGCTCCCCCTCACACCCAGGCATCCAGCTGAGCCACCCAGCAACTAACCTTTTAAATCACTGCCACTCCCATTCATCTGAGTGTCAGGGGACAAGGGGAAGCCAGAGGGTCTGGGAGCCAGGCATGCAGAGGCTTTTCCCAGCCTGACTCCTGGCCTCTCCAGCTTCCCCTTTCTGCCCACACCACCTTGTTGACCTAAAGCAGTGTGGGGTGCTGTGTCTTGCAGCAAAGGCTGCCATGTCTTGCAGCAAACTGCCCCTACATCACCGCGCACTGCTGTTGGTCAGTCCAGAGCAGCATGGTGTGAGGCAAGCTCCTGTGCCTCAAGACTCCCAGAGCCTTGCTGCAGTGGCTGAGGGTTCTCCCTGACTCAGCCCAAAAGAGTGCAAGGAACAGGGAGAAAATGAGAGGGTTCCTACCATGGGAGAATACCCCCCTCCTGCCAATCAGCAGCTGTCAAGTGCTACTTGGCAGGGGAGAAGGCAGGCTATCAATTGGCTCCTGAAAGGTCAGAGGGAGGTGGCCCAGGGAGCAACCCTTTTCTGCCCCCTGGCTGGAGAGGTTGCCTGTGAAGTACATGTTACAGCCCAGCACCCAGGCTAATTTTCTAGTGGAAGAAATTTCTTCCAGTAGAAGTGAATATCTGTATTCAGCCTTTTTCGCTGCTGCAATTCACTGTCTCTTCTGTAATAATGAAGTTGAAAAGAGCAATTCAAATGTCATCTGCTGGTGCTTAGAAAAGCTGTAAGTGATGTCAGAGCAGTAAGTTGTTCAGGAGGGAAGACTCATGGGTGTTAGCTGGGGAGGTAAAGAGTGAGGAGAACTCTGATCTTTAAGGAGTTTTTCAATATGTCAGCTGCCTCATCATTGTCTTGACGGCTTTTTTTGAAGTTAATGGTAGCTTCACTAGGCATCAATAACAAAGGAGGGCGGTAGTGTAGGTTCTCAATAGAGCTTTAATTCTGTACTTCGCTTGTGGAGAAAAAACCTGTCTCCCATTTTTTTTTCATATCTACCTTTGATTATGTGCATTAGTCTTCTGGCTGCTATGTCTACTAAACATTTCAAGCTCTCTGTTAATGTTGCTGAAACGTTCTTCTTTTAGTGGTTTTATGAAGATATTTTAAAATGAGCTTTCTAAATTCCAAATATAAATTCACTTCGCAATTTGTAATGAAAGTGCCATTTTGATTCAGCTTAGTTAACTTAGAAATGTTACTCATTTGTACTTATGTGCCAGAATAGCGTCTTTGCTTTATGCTGCTTTTAAGATATTCAGGTGTTGTTTTACCATTTATCACAATCATTCCCATGAGGTTTTTTTGTTTTTGTTTTATAAATTTGACAATTTATGATTTACAGATATATTTGGTATGTTTAATTGTAGGCTTTGTAATTCCACCTTCCAGATGTTCATGCCCTTTTGTCCACATTTTATATTTGTAAAAAGTATGATTTTCCTGAAGACTAAAACAAAGATCAGGATTTTTGATATTTTTTAATTTTTTGCGCTACTGTGAGCCATTGCTCTTTTTAAGGACTCGTTGAAGTTTTAATATTACCATTCAAACAAACTAGTGAGTGCCTCAGAGACTGGTAATTTGTACCTTTTAAAGACCCATACTGCCCTGCTTTTGTCTCAGAATTTATTATGCTTCACAAGTATACTGTGACATACTGAATAGGAAAGTGGGGGAGGGGACATTGTCTTCAGCTGGCATGCTGTTATCAGAGGGAATGTGTTTCTGGACACAAGATTTAGCATTCATTGGTTGTCTGAAGAAAGCCATTTCATCTGAGGATTGGACAAGAAGCTGCGTCAATTTGCTGCCCGTCTCCAAGGCACTGGTGATGCTGCCTTCACAAGCTGGCTAACGTCACAGCTCCATCACCCAGCGGGGTGTGGGCTTTTTTTTTTTCTCCTCTTCTCTGTTTTAATTCTGTATTTGCTTCCTACTGCATTTCTTAATCTGTCTTCTGCCAAATGCTAACAGCATGATATTTTGCAATCATTTAGGTGAATACAAGAAGGACGAACTCCTGGAAGCTGCTAGGTGAGTACTGCTTATAATATAAAGCATATATTTTGGAGTGGGAAAGGAAGAGGAAAAAAAGGATCTTTTACACTGTAATGTTTTGTCATTGCCTTTCTGTGAAATGATGCAGACAAACCACTTAATTAGCATAAATCTCTTCCTACTTTACAGTCTGTCACATACAAAAGTCTGTTTGTTTAATTGAAATCCCCGAATATGGTGGTAATAAGGTTAATATTAAATGAGTTCTTGCCTTAAGCTGCTAGAAATCCCATTTAGCGACTGTTCTTTTTAGGTGCAGATTACATATTGTTGGAGTATTTTGCTATTTTTTTTTATTTTGCTGTCTTAAAGCTTATTTTCAGGCTGTTTCCTACCCAAACACAGCGTAGGAAAGCTTGAACAAGAGGTGTAAAGTTTAATCTGATATTCTAGAAATGCATTTATCTTTCCTTCTGACAGCTTATAAAATAGTTACACTTGCACTGTATTTGCCTTTCGGTATTGTTTTAAATGGTTTTATAGCCATTTAGAATGTTGCGAGACATATGCTCTGAAAAATAATAGGTAACATTTAATTCAAAAGATGGCTTTCAGCAGATAATTAATCTTTCCTTTAGCCTGTTTTACTATAATGCTGTAGATGGATATTAAGAGATGCTTTTGCATGATGTACTGTAGTATGTTTGATAGAAAATAGAAGAATATTTTGCATTTTATCAGCAGGTTTAAAAACACTTGTGAGATAATTTGGCAGGTACATATTGCGCATACAGAGTGGCAAATATTCTCATAGTGGATATTAATATGAAACTCCTTATTAGATCTTTCACAAAGAGACATGTCTTGTTCTTCTGTCTCCCTTTCCACTCTCCCATTTGCAGGAGCGGTAATGAAGAAAAACTAATGGCTTTATTGACTCCTTTAAATGTGAACTGCCATGCAAGTGATGGGCGCAAAGTAAGTTAATATTCTGTATTTTTAACATTTTAGAAAGGTATATTTAAAGTCATTTCAAAATGCAGGTGTTTACACCAAGGCAGTTTATATGGTTGAATTCTAATTAATGTCTCTTCACCATGAAACTAAAGGCTGCTGTACTAGATATTGGCACTTGTGACAGATCAACAGAGCCAGTGAACCATGTATTTTGAGTATGCCTTTTCTTAAATGTCAGGTGCTGGATTGTTTGTAAAATAAAACTGTACAACCTTTCATACGAAGAACAGAGCATCCCAGTTTAGATTTAAAAAATCAGTAAAGAAGCAAAGGTTTGCTCGCTACCACGCTCTGTACTATATGGTCATGTTTTTGCAATTGTTGTTTCGGAAGTTGGCATTCACAGTTCTTTATACCCTCCAAGTTACAGATGACAGCATCTTAATGAGATTAGCGCCTAATGCATTGTCTTAACTTTGACGTTATGCTGTTTGGGTCGACTGTGATTTTATTTATTAGGTATATGGAAAGAAATAAAGATTAGACAGGAATTTGGTGGCGGGGGGACATTTACGGCGAAGGCAGAATAAATGGCAGGGATTTTTAGGATAGGTTCATGTAAATTATATGATGTGCAGCTATCTGATTTCTGTGCTTTATGTCATTCATGTCACGTGATTTGTGATTTTTTTTAGACAGTCACACTATTAGCAGACAGATCTGTCTAGCCTATTCGGCGTACAAACTTTGACTGTTCCTGAAGTATATACCAAAATGTTTTTAATATACATGGTTTAAAAAAATACATGTTGCATGGAACCATGCATCAGATTCTCGAGCTTTTGAGCTAATTCAGGTACAGAGGCAGTTGGGATTTGAAAAAACATGCATTTTGCATTCTTATTTTTCTTCAAAGTATTTTCTGTGTAATAACTTTCGATGTAATGAGAGCGCTGACCCAATCCCTCAGCTCATATGAACTGGCAGAGCTTCACTGAAGTCAGTGGAGATATGCTGATATATTCTAGCCACCAGTCTGGACCATGTTTTATAGAAGGGAAAATACCCAAGCCTTGCCTTTAGTAAGTGAACATTGTATTGACTACTATACTGTTGCTTCATTTTTGGAAATATGTCTGTAAAGTCTGTCAGCATAGCCATGAGTAGCAGTTCTTAAATGAGAACTAATCGTTTACAATAGAAAATTTTAAATGTCTTCTAACTACAAGATGTAGAATAATCCTTTTAAATTTTTAAAGTTGTTATCAATAATTGAATGCTTCTGAATCTTGAGGGGCCAGGCTGCTTAATTTTAAGACCCATGAAAAGAAATCATTGCTTTATTTATGACTTGATATGAGAATCAATGGTGCATTTTCCCTGTCTTAAAAATGTAGAAAATGGGTTGTGTGTGTGTATTTATACATGTGAATTATACACACAGGTATACTTGTGTAATATAAGCTAATTTATTACCTAAACATCAACCTTATTTAATTTTATCTGTGATACACTTCTTTAAGTTTTGGATTTAGTTCCATTCATCTAAGCAGTCCTGTTTTTTATTTTGTGTGTCATATATATATATATATGACACACAAAATAAAAAACACGACTGCTTAGATAAAGTATTGTTTAAATATTAATGATATACTACTAGTTTGTTATAGTTAAGCACTAGGGCACACAGCAGTACATTTCTGGGTGAGTAATTGGGCCCTGTAGCTACTGATAGAAGTCACAAGTCTGCCTTTGGCCTCAGATCAACAAGAAGATGACTCCCTGTGCTGCCTAGAATTTTTAGTTCTCTAAAATCCAAATTACATGCAAGAAAATAGTATTCAGTTTCCATTGTTTACATGGTATGGCAGCTCTTGTAGAAATCTGAATTCTGTCCAAAACTAAAAAAAGCATATCACAGATAAGTAAGGTTGATGTTTAGGTAATAAATTAGCTTATATTTTTTAAATGTCACTACATACACACAAGTATGCCTGTACGGTGATGTACATTTGAAAAGGATAAGACTTTCTTCTAATTATTAAGACTGTATCCTTTATCTTCATAGTATGGAAATGTGTACACTCAACCAAATTTATCTGCTAAATAAAGTAAATTGACACCGGCACAGACGAGACTATTTTGAGACTTTTATTTTTTATTATTTTCAATGTTTGGGTGCAAAATTGTAATTGTAAGTAAAAAGTATTCTTCATAAGAATAGGGCTGTCCAGTTGAAAAGTATTCTATTTTAGAATGTGACTTTGAGGTCCGTTAACAGTGCAAGATTATTTTGTCAGATTTCTGAAAAACTTTTATTTTTTAATCCATTCAAATTACCTGACATTTAGAGCTGATAGCATAAGAAATTGTGAGTACCTAACCCAAATTGGCATTGCTGTATATACCTAGTTATCCTATATAGCAGCTAATGATCTCACAGAGTGTTTCTTTTATCATAATGTAACTTAGTTTTTATATTTCTCTGTATTTATTGGCAGAAATTTTCAGACATTTTACCTGCAACTATTATAGTCTCAATTTATAAATTTGTATATTTTGCATCATTATTTATTTTTATGAGGATTTCTTTTGTAGAATGGAGTGATAAAATGGAAAGTTCTTGAATATGACATCCGCTAGGGCTTCATGGGTCATAGAATTGAAGGGTGGATTCTTTTAATATTAGTTCTGTGGTTTCAGTGCAGATCAAATTACTTAAATTAATTATTTTCTAATTATAGAAATATTTGTGAAATGTGTTGATAATCAGAATCCGGTTCTTACTGGGTAGGTGTCCTCATCATAAACAGGATGGTGGCCAGCACTGATATCCCCTCTGTCACTCTATTTGTTTAGCATAAGGGGCAAAGATAGAATGGACATGGAGGCTGAACTGTTAAGTACCTTCTTATTTTTGATGTGGTTCCTCCAGGTCAAGGTTTTAACAGATAACCTGGTGCTATGGAGAAGCTTGCACTGGTGATGTTTGCCTGTGGCTAAAAGATAATCTTCAGTATCAGTCTTCATTGATACTGTATTAATACTTTCTAGAGTGTTTTTAGGATAGAGGAAAAAAGATGAGAGAACATACAAAACAAAACCAAAACAGAACAAAACAAAGCACATCTGCTAAAACACTCCCAAGATTGTAGTTATCTTTGCAAATAAAGATTAACTGTAATTTATGGGTTTTATTATGATTATAGAGTAAAACAAACAAGAATATTGCACAGAAACATCTATCTTCCCCAACATTTAAGCTAATTTTGCTAACTATAGGTTTATATGTGTACAGAATATATAAGGGTGCTTGTGCATGAGTGCATAAAGATGCTATGCAAATAAATGTGTTAGTGTAGTTGGTGCACATAATGAAGTCCTTGTCAAGACAAATGAAAATATTACATAGTGGTAGCATTTCACAAAAAATCAATTCTATTAAAATATCCCTGTTGTTCCCTTTTTAAAAATCCTGTTTATTGGAGATACAAGGCAATCATCCTTTACCACAGTTTATTCTTGCTTTGATTTTAAGAGGATGTTGAAGAAATCATTGAAGTGTGACATCATTGCAGCCCTTCCAGTTAAATCACTATACAAGTTAATATATGACATACTATTTACTTTATGAAAAGGGGATTTGCTCATGTGGAGTCATATTGAGTACATCTCAGATGCATAATGAGTCTCAAGGCCAAATAGCACTGTGCCCGGTCCCTGAATTCTGACATACTGAATAATGCATTGGGTTATAATACCTAGAGAGTTATGTCCTTTGGAGAAGATAGAGACTGAAGTTAGTGGATATTACTGGGTGGTCAACTGCTTTGAAAATGAGATCACTTGCTTAAGCAGCAACATAAAAATTCAAAACCTTCTTGAGAGCCCCATTTTAAAAAAATGTATACTTTAATGTCTTCATCACATTTTGAAGAAAAGTCTTGGTGGATTTTCAGAACCTATTTTTAAACATTTTAAAATACTGGGTTTTAAACTTGTCATTGGCAGCCAAAAGTCGTGTTATTTTGTCCTGAGAGTGGTGTGCTCTTTTTGGAACACACGTATGTTGGCCAAAAGATTTTTTACAGGAGAAGAGAAATGCATTCAAAAAGAAAGAAAAAGTAATAAATTGTGTCCTGGTTCCAAATGGAGTTAAGATAATGTTGTAGTCCACTGATCACACTTTGGAAGCTTCTGCAGCAAACACATTTCTGAGAAGCTCGTGACCTCCTTGATATTTTGAAGTCCAAAGGTGAGTGAGTTGCTTCTAACCTAAGAAAAACATTGGTTTTATCACCCTAGATAGGTTCCAATCTAAACCAGCCTGGTTGCTTCCTTTGCTTCCTGCCCATTTTATGAAATGAAATGGAGCCATCTCATTTTATACATTTTGAGAAGAATGCTGCATTTTTGTGTTACGGCTGGGATATTTGCTGAATATATAAGTCTCTGTCTCTCATAGCCAGATCCCTGTGGCATAAAATTACTAAGAGTGATATCACCAGGCATATTTGCCTATTGACACTTTTTTTTTAACAGTGGAAGTAACAACCTGTGAAAAGTTTGATTTCAGGTGTTTGTCAGCATCATATAGATACTCTGTTGCAGAGGCAGAACGAAAATCTAATTCCTACGGCATAATTCAGCAGCCTTAAATATCAGATCATCTTTTGTATTCTTGCAGTTCCCTGCCTTATTCAACACGCACGCCCTTTTTACACCTCATTCAGCATAGACATCCCTTTGACAACTAGAGCCAGAGTCCTATTGACAGCACACTCCTTCACAGTCCATCTTAGATATGTCACTAGAGCAGGTCTGTTCTGTCTAGTGAATGGGGCAGGTATCTAGTGAAAAAAGTAGTGTAGAGTAAGCATGTAATTAAAAATTGTATCATAATGTATGCAAATTCCCTCATCCAGTCTCAATTTAAAACCCCTTTTGCCACCAGCCACCATTCTTCCTTGGCTTCCAGTTTCTGTCCCCTTATCCTTATCAGTTCCCAGCAACCAGTCTCCTTAGGCACTTACACATATATGGGGAGCCTGCTCTGATGCACTGAAAATCTGCTGGAGCACATAAATTAATGTCCTCTGGCAGCCTTGCGTGTCATGTGTATCAGCAGCTCAATGCATCTTTGCACTGAGAAAATGGTGGCGGTGCGCTTTGAAATAAAACGCATTCAGTTTGCTTTAGTACAAAGCACCCCCCCACCATTTTCTCAGCATGGGGACATGTTGCACTTCCGATGCATGTGACATGCAGGTGCTTTTAACTAGTGCAGTTAATTACTCACCTTTTCTCATTATTGAATTTACTATGCAGTAGATAAAGCAAACTCTGTAGTTGCTATATAGAAGGTGCACATTACGAACTCTGGTTTTGCAGAGGATACCTATCCTATACAGGCTGGTGAATAGCAGCAACCTGCACCCAGGGTCATCCCCAATATAGTTTGTATGTGAAGGGAAAGTAGCCTAGAGCCTACTCTGGTCCTGAAATGCTAGTAATATATACAGGGAATCTTTAATTCTTGTGAGGGATGTTGGGAAGTTTCACCTTTCTTCTCATCCTTTCCTCTTGCCCCCACCCCTCCAAGGATCCAAACAGAGCAAGCTTTGAGCTTCAGCACCTGAGTTGATGCATGTTGAGTAAGCACAATGTCAGCTCTCCACTGAAGCAAAGAGCTAGGGCTATGGACATGGCCTTGGTCTCTGCTTTGGGGACCTGGGATACTTTACCTTCTGCTGCCCTCAGAAGTAGTTTGACCCATCCTTTGACTAGGAAACTCCCAAGGCCAGTCACAGGGAAGGGGTCTAAGCTAAAGCCCAGTCTTTTCCCATTTTTTATCTGTGTTGATGTTTTGGGTACATCCACTGTATTGAGGCAACTCCACTACATCTACAGGTCTTCCTTTGACTTAGCCACTTGGAATCTCCTTGGAGATTACAACCAGATCTACATTTAAGAGGGGAGTGAGTGGAAATTGGTCTTCCTAGCCAGGTATAGGGACTTGAAATATCTGATGCCCTTCAGTTTGTTCATCACCCTGGAGTTTAGTGATGGTTTCTGTGACATGATAAATCAGATTGGTAGTTTATTTGGAGAAAATTCTTATCTTGAAATAAGGGTAATATAGATAATCAATATCCAAGTATGCATATGGTTTTAATATGATTAAATCACATTGTATATCAGTGGTTCTTAACTTTTGTACCAAGACCCATTTGTAAACATTGATAGCCAGGCTTAACCTGCAGGCCCCAGCCCCACAGTGTGGGGCTGGTGAGTGGGCGTGTGGGGGGTGTGCATGGCACATGCCCCATCCAGATTTGTTCAGGCACAGGGCTGCAGCCTGGCCAGACCAGCAGGGGCAGGAGCTGCCTTGGTGGTGAAGTGGATGGGTCGGAGTGTGTGTGTGTGGGGGGGGGGGCGGGTAGAACAGGGCAGTAAGACTGGTTGCTGCCACCACCATAAACTCCAAACCAGCCATCAGCACAAGAAGTAATGGATGGCGAGGGGGGAGCATGCTGCCCTCACCACCTCCTGTGCACTGGGCCATGGCTGTACTCTGCTGACATGGTCTGACTGCTGGCAACTAGTCTTGCTGTCCTGCTTCATCCTCCCACGCTGGGACCCACCCACTGGGCCACAGAGGCAGCTCCAGCCTGTGCTGGTCCAGCCAGGTTGCAGCCCTGTGCCTGCACAAATTGGCCCCCTACACTCCCACTGACATGTTGTCTATGCACCCCCCTCCGCCCCATAGATTTACATGTGGGGAGCTGCTCTCCACCCTGCCTGGCTGCCACATGCATGTATGTACATGCATATGGTGCCCCCTGTGTCCCACTTCCTCCAGCCCCTTGCAGGCTGAAATGCTGCCAGCGTGCTAGATTTCATCACCACCCTACCTTCCAGTTGCAGGATGGCATCCTTCTCTGGGAGGAGCACATCTCTTTACCTGAGAGGGAGCCATACTCAAGGTTCTTAGATTGTCACAACTCACTGTATCAAAATTCCTTTCCCTGGCCATGCTGCTCCATCACCCAAGCAATGACTGCTGAAAGACAAGAAGAATTCAACATGTAGCAGATCCTGGACTCCAAGAGAATCTGAGAAAAACTACATTACCTGGTAGACTAGAAGGGTTGTTGAGCAGAAGACTGTTCCTGGAAACCTGCAGAAAATGTCCCCGTGCTCGATATATAAGAAGCATCCTGATAAGTCCATTCTGACAGTGCCAAGGGGGAATCTTGAGGGGGGCAGGGGGAGGGGCAGGTACTGTCAGAATGTCAGGGGAAGCAAATAGCCAGCTTTGGCCAGTATCTGTCTCACTCATCTGAGAGCAGTGAAGCATTAGCTGGATAAGCCAGCTTTTGCAGCTGTGCCTTGGTTGCCTTATAGACTTGGTTTCTGACAGCAGTAACTCAGATATTTTAAGCAACAAGATTTAGGTGTGTTCAACACTGAAGTTTGCATTTGTTTCTCTAAGCCTCTGTCTAGCCCCCTGATTCATGTCTTGGTTCCTACGTTTGCCTCTAATCTTTGGCTCCTGACTCTCATCTTGAGTTTGGGCTGTTAACTTGGCTGCTTACCTTCAGCTAGTGTCCTGATTCCTGTCTTTGGGTCCCGATCTTCACTCATATCCTCATTGCAGATCTTGACTCTAACCATGGGCCAGACCATTCACACTCTTATCCCTTGCAAGCTAAATAATGAACAATTAATATCTTTTAGAGAAAAGAAACTATAGCATGTATTAAACAGCATTGTTTAACTTTTGGGAGAATTGATATGTGGCTCAGGATAGACAAAAATTGTAGATTACAGTGAAAGACCTGTGAAAAATTACCTGAAAATTAGTTTATTTTACTGTGCCCTAGGGGTATGTCTGAATATTTAGATGTGCTGTGTCTGTGTTTCTTAAAATATGGATCATGCATAATATATTTGATTTAAATATTTAAATATAGTTAAATACATTATCTTTACTCAGCTTATACTAGCTTTCTGGTATGTAATAAGAATATTTCTTCTTACTTGTTGCTTTGGTGGTGGTGCCAGGTATTTTTATTAAACTATAGGTCTTGTCTATAAGTGAAAATTAATCAAGAATGAAATAAAATCTAAAGTAAAGCAGATTAACTGTTCTAGATTAATTCCATGAATTGATGCGCTTATTCTAGGGTAAGACATCTAATTTATTTTTAATTTAATTATAGCAGTTTAAGCTAAACTAGAAAAAAGCACACATTTCAGAATATGTGCATCTTGTGCACATGGAGGTAATCCAAAATACCTATCTCAGAATAATTCCATGTGTAGATTATCAGATACTTCTTGCAGTGGGGATACATGAAGATTTATGGTTATATGTTAATGCTAATAATAAATTATAACAATAATGGCATGCTCTAGATTAGCAGATTGTCAACCACACTTCAGCAAGCCTGTGATGCACCTCTCTATTCCTTAAAACTGCTTTCTAACAGATATCTCTGTCTACACCAAGTTCTGTGGGGTGTTTTGACCATTTGAGACCTGCTAAAACTGAGTCCAAGAAATTCTTGTTTTCTTTTTCAAGGCTTATTGGTCATATAGACAAACAGTGAATTACACTTATCTGGTTTATGAAAGCATTAAGTTATAAACTGCATAAATTATCACTTATCAAGTGCTGTTATGAACAAATGGCAGACAAGGCTTTTTGTGTAAATCTGGTATCTTTTATTAGATCAACTAAAATAGTTGGAAACATTCTTCTTTACATGCTTCCAGGTAGAAACACCCTTCTTCAGACAAATGAAACGTCAGCAGAAAGCTTACAAAGTTTGTCTCTGAAAGACTGCAAAGAAGAATTTTTCCAACTATTTTAGTTGGTCTAATAAAGGGTATTAGATTTACCCAAAGAACCTTGTCTGCTTATGTCCTTAGTTAAACCAACACAGCTACAACTAACACCCCTGACACCTTGTGAACAAATAGTTCTCAATAAATTAATTTTTTACAGTACAAGCTGTCCTCAGGCTTACGACACAATTGGTTCCTGAAAACCTCATCTTAAGTTGGAATGTCGTGAGTTGGAACCAAATTTCCCATGGGAGCAATGTTATAAATGGGACATTGGTTCCTTTACCATGCTCGATAGAGCTGTGTCCAGCTGGTAAGTCTGTTGTGGTGGAAGGGGATGGAGGAGAGAAGGGTATGGAGGGCAGATCAGGGCCCGTGCAGTGAGAGAGGGGCTAGGGTGGGTGTAAGTGCTGGCCAACTGGGTCCAGGCAGGCGCAGGACTGAGCTGTGGCTCATTGCAGGGTGGGGGCGAGGGCACAGGGAGGGAAGGGGCAGTGACTCTCACCACTGTACACTGCTGCTCCTGCCGCTTGTCCGGGAGGGCATTAGTGGGGGGAGCGGCATGTTCCCCTGGATCTGCATGGGTTGGGCGGGGCCAGGGCTGCACTGGGCTGCAGTCTGGGCTGATGTGGCAGCTCTGGGAGCAGGGCCTATGCCCTCATAGAATCAATGAGTTGGAAGGGACCTAGACAGATCATCTAGTCTGACCCCCTGCCATGGGCAGGAAGGAGCACTAGGGGTAGGAGGGGTCATAAGACCCCAGCCAGGTAGGTGCCTATCCAGTCTCCTCTTGAAGATTTCAGGGAAGGTCAGAGCACCACCTCTCTGGGAAGCCTATTCCAGGCTCTGGCCACCCTTACAGTGAAGTAGTTCTTCCTAATATCCAGCCTAAACCTCTCCTCCCTCAGCTTGTGGCTGTTGTTCCTGGTGACTCCGAGGGGGGCCCTGGTGAACAGACGTTCCCCAAGTCCCTGCTGGTGGCCCCTGATAAGGTTGTAGGCAGCCACAAGATCCCCCTTCAGTCTCCTCTTGCGGAGATTGAAGAGATTCAGGTCCCTCAGCCTCTTCTCATAGGGCTGGCCACGGAGGCCCCCAACCATACGAGTGGCCCTCCTCTGGACCCTCTCCGGGTTCTCCACGTCCTTCTTGAAGTGCAGTGCCCAGAACTGGACACAGTATGCCTGACCAGCGCCACATAGAGGTGGAGCAAGACCTCTCTGGACCTGTTAGTAATGCCCCTGTTGATGCATGACAGGGTGCGGTTGGCTCTGTCTATTGCTTCGTCGCATTGGTGACTCATATTCATCCTGGAGTTGATCCTGACTCCAAGATCCCTCTCTGCCTCTGTGCTGCTGAGAAGGTCAGCCCTTAACCTATAACCATAATGCTGATTCCCTCTCCCCAGGTGCAGCACTCTGCACTTGTCCTTGTTGAACCGCATCCTGTTCAGATCTACCCACTTCTGTAGCCTATCCAGGTCTGTCTGGATGCAGTCCCTGCCTGCCGGTGTATTCACTTTACCCCACAGCTTGGTGTCATCAGCGAACTTGAACAGGGTGCACTCCACACTCTTGTCCAGATCGCTAATGACGATATTGAACAGCACCAGCCCAAGGACCGACCCCTGGGGGACTCCGCTGCCCACACCCTCCCAGGTTGACATCAACCCGTCTACCAGCACCCTCTGGGTACGACCCTGGAGCCAATTTACCACCCATGTGACTGTGCATTTGTCAGTGCTGCAGTCCCTCCGCTTGCCCACCAGAATTGGGTGGGACACTGTGTCGAAGGCCTTCTGGAAGTCCAAGATGATGATATCGACTTCCTCCTTCACATCTAAGCTCTTTGTTACCTGGTCATAGAAAGAGACCAGGTTAGTCAGGCAGGATCGGCCTTGCACAAACCCATGCTGGTTACCCCTCAACATTACTTCCCCTGCAGGGCTCTCACAAATGTGGCCCTTGATAATTTTTTCAAAGACCTTCCCCAGGATAGAAATGAGGCTGACTGGCCTGTAATTGCCAGGCTCTTCCTTCCTCTCCTTCTTGAAAATAGGGACCACATTGGCCCTTTTCCAGTTCTCAGGGACTTGGCCCGAGCACCGGGATTCCTCAAACAGCCATGCCAGTGGCTCCGCAATGACACCATCCGATTCCCTCAGCACTCGTGGATGAAGGTCCTCCGGGCCTGCCGACTTAGACACATCTAAGCCCTCCAGGTAATCCTTAACTAGATCTAAATTAACAGTCAGGGGACTCGCATCCTTCCTGGGCCTCTCTACGCTATCAGCAGAGAGCACCCCATTGTCAGCGGACAGGAACATGGAGGCAAAGAACTTGTTGAAGAGTTCTGCCTTCTCTCAACTGCCCTGCCCTGCCTTGTAGGGGTCCAATGTTACCCCGAGACAATGTTACCATCCCGTCATTTGTCCAGCCGGGGCAAGGTGGCCACAGGATGGAACCGCTGCACTGCCTCTGGACAAGTGGCACGCAGTGGCGGGAGCCACCCAGCCACCCCACGCCCTCTGGATGAGCCATGGCTTTGTCCTACACCCACCCTTCCCTGGCTTGGTGAACTGCGGGAGGGCACTGGGGGGGCGTGTGCCCCCAGATTGGGGCAGGTGGTGGAGCAAGGTCTATGGGAGGACTGCACCCGCCTGAAGATTCACCGTAGCTTCCGCTGCCCACCCAGAGCCCAGCACGGCCCCACACGGTGCACCCCGCCCCCCCCCCCCCCGACCTCCTGGACAAGTGGCGGAAATAGTGGTGGGAAATGCTGGATGACCTGGCAGACTAGCAGTGTGCAACGGTGGGAGCCACTGCCTCCTCCCTCCCCGTGTCCCCTGATGACCTGCAGCTCAGTCCTGCACCTGCCCGGCCCCGGCTGGGCAGTGCTGGCCACAGTCTCACCCTCACCGCGGGGTCCCTCCACCCCAATGCCCCTTCCCTTCTACCTCGTCTTCCATCACAACAGACTTACCAGCTGGGCACAAGGTGTCCATTTATCAAAGTCATAATTGATGTTTGTTGAACTCAAAAAGTTGTAAATCAAGGCCTGCCTGTATCTTAATTCTTTAGATTAACTGGATTCTAAAATAACAGATAATCCTGGATTTTGAACACTTGTTTATATGGCTTTTAGCATATAGATATTGTGCTTTGGAGAGGGGTTTTTTTAATCTTGAATCTATATATATTAATTAATCTAAAATGAATAAAGTGGTAGAGACCAATCCTGTATTTACCGTGAAATGGACAAAATTATCAAAAACTCTTTTCCATTGATATGAAAGTGTTGTGAAACTGCATCTTGAAACCTTTAAAAGTGTGGGAGATAGATTAAAGAAAAAGCAATATAAATATATAAAGACATTAAAAACATTTTAATTGTGTACAGAAACTGAAATAAAGGCTCATCAGTCTGCTGTAGTAATGAAATGAACTGATGACAATTTAAAAGGCTAAGAGAACAAGACAGCATGGTATGATGGAGTGTTGGGCCTCTTGTTCCAGATGGTTCCCTTTCAAATTGCTTTAATGTTGTATGCAGGCTTTTCCTAGTCATTTGATAAAGCAGTTTGGGGAGTAGCCATACATTAATATCTACTATAATATCATAGCAATCACCAAAATATTTATTTAAAACGAAGGCAAAGAAATCTAAGCAACTATGCCCCAGGTGGGTTTTCATAGCTTTTGGTTTTGGAGTTCTAAACTTGGCTGTAAGATAACAGGTGACAATGTATGTGCTTGTGTTAGCCCAGAAAACAAACTTTTGTCATCCCAGTTGCCTTTAGCAATGTCATAGAAACTTTTCACATTATTCTTTGACAAGATTTACTGGAGGAGGGACAAAATGAAATGCTTAAACAGTTGTAACCCACATTAAGCATGTGTGTGTGTGGGGAAAAAAAGGACTAATGACATCACCTGTAGCCTTAAAACCGGTTTAAGTACCCTGGAATTGGGAGTAAAACTGTCAGTAAAACATACAGTGGCCTAGGGTGGTGTCTATGTTTCTACTCTGGTATAGGTAACTTATCAGCTAAACAGGATGCCATACTAATCCCAGGTGTATTTCCTGAGACAGCTGCTCTAGTTTCCCATATGAATTCAACTACTCTGGAGTCAGAAGTATGTGACCTACCCCTTTAAAAAAAAAAAAAAAAAAAAAAACCCAAAAAACCAAAACAACAAAACAGGTGCAAAAGTGGAAAACTATCATTCTGCGCTTTTTTTTTTTGACTGGATTGCCCTTTCACACCTAGGCATACCAACTCAGGTTCAAGAACTGCCTTCACCATACCAATCCAGCACCACATCTAGATTGCAGTACAGTATGCCTAACTTCAGGTACAAAAGGTTGTTGACCTTATAGCTCTTGGCTCTGAGCAACCCATCCAGAAAGCACTGAGAAACATACCACAACCATGACATCTATAGTGCCATCACAGTACAAATGGTTCCCTGTGGTCACAACCAGGACAGTCACCAGTGCCACCAGATGGCAAAAGCCAGTCTGAAAGGTACAAGATGCCAACACTTGGATGGCAGGAGAAGGAATGTCTGCATGCCCTTGTTTAGGATCTTGGTGGGAGATGGCTGCATCAATCTCTATTTTGTTACCAGCCTCACTTATCATTTGGAGGACACCAATGAAAGTACTTGGAAGAGGGAATGAGTGAATGCCTGCTTTTCTTTGGACTATGAAAGCAGGCCTGGTCCCCGCCAACAGTCAGTGGTAGCTCAGATTACACCAGCATTCATGTGCCCCTAATCCAAACTCCAGCTGTCACAATTATACCTCTTGCCCCCCGGGAGTGCATGCTGCAGCCAGGAGCCAACCCCGACCCTGCCCAAGCCCTCAGCAGGCAGACAGCAAGGGGGAGCTGGCTCCATGCCCCTTCTCTTGCTGCAGACTGGGGTCCTTGGCCCCTTAGCCCTGGCAGCTGGGGGTCCCCTCTGGCAGGGCTGGGGGGGGGCAGGGGCTGTGAGTGAGGGGCACCAGCGGGGCCTGGGGGGGCTGTGGGATGAGGGGCACCAGTAGGATTGGGGGGCTGTTGTGGGAGAGTGAGGGGCACCAGTAGGGCCAGGGAGGCTGTTGTGGGGGAGAGGGGCACGAGCAGGGCCAGGTGGGCTGTGGGGTGAGTGAGGGGTACCAGTAGGGCTGGGGGGGGGGGACTTTAATTTTATTTACAGCTTTTGGGGTTATCAGAGAATTTTTAATTTTTTTTTTTTTAATCGGAGAATTTGCAGTTTTTTTTATCAGGGAAAACCAGGATCCCTGCTGATTGAATGAGAAGTAAAAGGACCATAATACAGAATTCCAGAAAGTTTTTCTTTATGCTGTAGAAATAAACCTGCATTCCTTCAACTTCCAAGATTTTAGACTTCTGTCTTCTATTTCACTACATTTCTCCACATATGTATTTTTCTTTTCTGCTTTTTGCCCACAACAAGTGTACTGTCTTCCTAGAGTATGTTCCTGCATTGTTGTTGCCTTCTAAGTAACAGAACAGAAGGGTAAACACAGAAAAGACTGAGAGTTACCTACTAGACCTTCTCAGAGGGAATTGCAGTAACTTTGTGAGGAGCAACAAAGGCATTTCAGTCCCCTTTACGTGACCACCTTTCCCATTTGCACAGCTTTAATTTTGGGGAGACTTTGCCTACTTTATGCAGTATATAGTATTGGAAAAGCTTTATCCATCTGTACCTCCATACCCTTTAGAGTATTGATGCCCTGCTCCTCTGTGATTTATGAGTTCTGGACAGTAGGCACTTTCCCTACTTTACCAAGGCAGTTAGTTCTTCAGCCCTTTTTGTCCTGCCTCTGAAGAGCATAGTTACAGTAGTGTTTTCCTGTGAGTCCACATAGTATAAAACTGTTTTTAGTTCTTTCTTTTCTCTCGCAGTTAATTCCATGATTCAAAAGACTCTTCTTGTACAAAGCTCCTGATCCTAGAATTGTCTCAGCAGTGCTGTTTTTGTTTATTTAGCATCTAGCATAATGGTTTCCTAATCCTGAGCTGTATAATTTAGGTTTATGGTACCATATGGCACATGGTATTCAGTTGCAGGTCCAAAAACCAGTTGCACTCTTGCCCAAAGGTTAGACCTGCTACAGTGAACTCTGGCAGCAGATGATTTGGGCATGTATCAATTAGGTGTTAACACTTATGGAAACTAACAGTGAGTAATTGCATAGAAAACAAAGATGAAAGGCTTCTAGTCTGTCATATAGGGCATCCCTCTACTTTTAGGATTATTCCCTCTGTGTATCTGTAGTATTTTAGTCCAGTCTAATTCTAAACAGAAAAAATTGAGAGCTTTCAGTGTTGGGGAAAAGTTACTGAACCTCAACAAATGTTTTACTTCTCTCATTTTTATCTGATATTTTTAGATATGCTTAAGCTATGAGAGCCTCCCTACTGTATTCTTTCTCTCTTCACATATTCAAGCTATCCATTTTTATTTTAACTCTCTTCTTAAAAATCATTTCCAGCTCTGGTTTTCAGCATTTGTCTGGCTTGCGGGGACCAGCCCTAATTGAAATGCAGTACTCAGTGTGTTGAGGGATTTTTACTTCTAGGTTCCATAATGTGGTGCTTTGTTGGCACATTTCCGTATGCTGCTATAAGAGATACCTTCTTAGTGACAACTAAACTTTTCTGTGTTCTGTATCACAGACTTGGCTAACATTTCTTTTGAAATTAAAAGCAGAGAAAAAATCCTTTTAAGCATACCTTTCCATTTTCTGTCCCTTCTTCCCACAAAAAAACATCCCATAGGTCTAAAGAAGAGCATTCTCTACTAGCAAGCTGGTGCTAGTCCTCTTGCTCCTTTTCCAACCATGCTGTGTCCAGCTTGTGTGTCTGTTGGATCAGCTCCACTTTTGTGTTCAAAACAATGGACCTTTGTTATTGAAAATAAAACAAAAGCTTTACATGCACAAGAGAATTTGATTTTAAAAATAGAAAGTAAGCTGCAGTTTACAAGTCCAGAAGTTTGGAGTGGTCTGCTTGTAATATATTTCTTTACTTACTTGAAAAATGCAGTGTACAGTTAGTGATACTCTTTTAGTATAATGCTTAGTCTGGTAAAAAAAAAATTCCATTCATCAGCACAATTAGGTATTGCTGGATGTATTCTGAAGATAAAGTGATTTAATTTAATTACTACTGGTAAATGCAGCTTGTGTGGTAAACTGAAAACATTCAGAAGAAAGCATAATAGGGGTTGTTTTAGTTCTGTGCCAGGCCATCTGGTTTAATGACCAAAAGTTAACTCACAGTTCTAATTTAAATATTAAGCTTAAGCATTCACAGTTGAGTGAGAAATGTGTTCTCTGTTCATTTGGTACATTTTGTAGGTATTAGGAGTTGACTTCATATTCTTTACATGGTTTACAAAAAATATTTGGGCTCTAAACTGTTATGCTTACCTGTTCTTTAAAAGTTTACACTTATTATGTTAGTCTATTTACAGTCAGTAAAATGTGTAGCTTGCTTTCATAAAATTGCATGTAGAAATGCACCTTGAAAGGGTATCTGTCAACCATTAAATTAGGAAATACACAAATTTATTGCTTTAAAATAAATTTGGGCAATGAAAGAGTGTAATAATATTTGTGTTGTGCAAGATACATGGCTAGCTAGCAGGAGCATGATCCCTTGTCCAGCTGCTAAGAATTTAACTCCATTGCTCAAATCTTCAGTGTAAGACTGTAGCTTCATGTGTCTTAATAGAACATCTGGTGCAGTGGAGGCCTGATCCATAATGGTTATGAGCATTAAATAATTATGTTCAGCTGTTTAGTATCAAGAATTTGAGTTTCTCAAAGTAACACTCATTACTGTTGTGGTAGTGTCTAGAGACTTTGGGCCTCCTGTGAAATATAACAATAAAATATTCCCTGTCATAAACAGCTTACACTATAAGATGGACAGAATGTGGATGCATTATTGCATATTACTTTCCTGTATCCGGAATTTGAAAAACTAATTAAACAAACAACAGAAAAAACACGCCCGCTTTTGCAGTGCAGAAATTCAAAGCTGTAGATTTTAATGTGATTGAAACTTGTTTTTTGAGTCCAGTAATCAGAAGGTTAAAAAGACAGCAAGAGCATCTCAGCCTGCATTTGGAATATTCTTCTCATATAAACGCATGATTGATGCATTTTGTTTTAGAGAAGCCCATATGAGAACATCATCAAACAGACATAGGCTATTGGGACTGGGAAGAGAGGCTCGATGGCATAAATTCAAACCCTTGGCAAAGGGGGCTGTCTGTTTGTTCAGAAGGTTTTGCTTAGAACACTAGATTCAAATTATCATCTTGGCAGGAGTCAGGACATCTTTCAGAATAATCAGCCCTATGCAAACTGTGATACTGAGGCCCTGTCTGTGATTAGATGCTCCATTGTTCTTCCCATAATACATTTAAAAAAAAAAAATGGAAGGTGTATTTTGAGGGAGGCTGTAAGACACACTGTGTAAGTGCAAAATATTACTATTATTGCTACTCTTTTCTGCAGGCAGTATGATCTGAGTAAAGGTAACATTTAATGAAAGATAAGAATTTTGCACTGACATTTGCATTTTCATATTCTGTCGAAACTTGCTAATGGGCCATCCATAAGGCTGGAAAGCTGAACATACTAAATGTAACATATACTAGCCTTTCTTGCTAATGAGAGATGTAAAATCTGTAGCATGTGATATGTAATAGAGCTAAAGGTGATGTGCAAAGAAAAATATTGGGCGCAGTCCCTTTTCTGTGTGATGTATACAGAACATCTGGGTGGGGTAGGGTGACTTTTTTGTTTTTTTAAAGATTGTTGTTTCTTGTTTTTCATAAGAAATTCTTTTGCAAACTTGTTTTTACAAAAAGACTTCTTGAATGATTGGAGAACTTACTAGGATTATGACAATGAGGGACTTTATAAGCAAAACCAGTTTAGCAGAAAGAGGGTTTGCTTTTTATTTTGGCTGTTCCATACTATGGTTTCAATTTGCTATTTAATGCAAATGTGCAAAAACAAAGGAAAAGATGCCCTTTTTAAGGATTCAACATCTCTGATCCTTCACTGGACAGATGAGACCTCATGATTCACACCTGAGCCCAAACCCTCCTCTCCTATGATTCTGTAAAACCAGTAAAGATTAAAGTTGCATGCACACATTCAAATAATCTGTTTGTTCTCCTGGTAGAAGAAATTACCCAGAGCTGTGTATATAGACAGACATTTGAATACTGAGATCCTGAAGAGTTGAGAGCCTGCAATGCTAACACAGTGCAGTGGGGTAGGGGGGAGGAGTATACGCACGTAACCTAGTACACTGTAGGCTTCCTTACTTAGCCTGCCAACACATGGCAATAGTGCATAGGGCAGCCCTGATTGCCTGATCCAGACTGCCATGGTCAGCTTCTGTTTCCATGCAGCACAGTGTGGAAATAATGAAGGGGACGTTTTGTTCCCTGCTAGAGTAGTAAGAGTCCAATGAGCAGTACACTGCGTTGCTGGGGGGGGGTACTGCTCCCCCTGCTGCTGCGGGGGGGAACGGGACTATCTTCTCTTTTGAGAGAAACCACATTCCCTCTCCCAAAAGAAATGCTTCCGGGAGTGATTTATCCTTGGTTGTGCCCATATTATTTTTCTCCTGAAGTGGCCATCTTACTCTTAAGAGAAAAAGCATGAACATCTGTATACTTATGGTTTCTCCTGGAAGAGCAGTGACTTTCCCAGGAGAAACTGAATGTCAGTATGAAGCCTAAGTTTGACATAACTGATGCTGCCTAAAAAAGCAATAAGCAAAGCTCCTTTTCCCTATTCTCATTTTCCCTTAAACCTTCAACTCTTTTATACATTTAGAGAAGAACAAGCAGAGGTTATAAAGTCTTCCCTCCCCCTTCCTTGTAAATGTACTTAAATGTTGTTAGAGTGGCCATAATTGCTATTAACTGCCTGAGAGCCATCCTGCATTAGTATAAAGTCCATTTAGGAACTTAAGTCAGTGAAAACTTGAATCAGTAGACGCAAGTAGTATTATGGCCAAGTTGGTCCTTGAAATCTGGGAGCTGGAACCAATTGATGGTATCACCTCAGTCTCCCTTTTTGCTTCTGCACTTTATTTTAAATTACTATTAAAATCTTTTTAATAGCAGACTTTCTGGAGTCCATAAAGCAAATCACATCTTAAACAGTATGGAAGCACAAAGGTGGTATTAACTGACAACCTGTATTTGCATCTCCTGTTTGTTATAGAATTATTTAGTTGTGGAAGAACATTGATGTTTGGTGTAATGTCACCATTTTCTTTAACAAAAAATTACATTACACAGAAAGACCATATTTGCATGGTTTACCCATCTAAAATGGTAGAGATTTAAAAATATTATAATGAAGGTATTTGCCTTAAGGACAACACTTTGTGAAACAGAAGAATGCTTGCAAGATTACTAGAACAAAGCAGTATTGAGACAGGTGGCAGAAAATAATAATAATAAAAAGACATCCTCAATTATGATCACAAAATAATTCTGCACCTGTTAATGATGTTACAGATAATGTCCATCTTAAAATGTTATAGAATTGTAGAGCTATCACTTCCCTTTCATTGCCAGCACTTTAACCAGTTAGACTGAAATTAAAATTTCAGAAATAAAAAGACATCTGCTTAAGGTAGTGCTGTTTCCAATAATCTGTACAATATCACTGCATTATGGGAACTTTTCTCCAGACTTGTTTCTGCCAACACTGATTGTAAAACTAAGGATATTCAGTTTAATGTTTAGGGTGAGGAAAAGAAGAAAAGAGCTTTGTGCTGGGATCTTACTCTTTATATCATGTATATACATAGATATAAATAAATATAGGTCTCTGATTTTGCCAAATGCTCTTGTACCTAAATAACTTTACCCAAGTGGCTTTAATCAGACTTCTGAAAGTTACTGTCATGTACAGGTGGTAGCAGGAATAGGTCCTATACAGTAACTCCTAGTCGTCTTCTTTTAATGGTAAGTATTGCAGATGCTTAGGCAGCTAAATTTAACCTAAACTGTTCTTTTTGGGGAAAAAAATAAATGTAGGTTCATAGTATTTCAGACAGTTGTTTATTAATTATCTGAAATCTTACATCACAGTTAATATAGATCCTCAGAATTCTAATATTATAAAAGCCTAAGTCTGTCTGTCTGTCTGTCATGCTTTATTTGTACTCTAACTGGCTGACAAGCAGCCAATCAGAGTGCGAACAAGTGTTTGAACAGGAGCTGGTGGTGGTGGAGCACAGCCATGATGGTGGGGACACAAAGGATGGAGAGCAGGGAGGCGAGGCCAGTAGCTCTGGCATTGCCCCCTCTGCCCTGCTCTCTGCAGGTGGCGATGATGGAGCGGTGGCAGGGACAAGGTGGCATGGAGGTGATGGTGGTGGTGGCATGGGAGGGAGCAGGATAAAGATGCCATGGGGGTGAGGGGGGGGGAGGCCACCAGCTCTGGCTTTTTCCTGCCACTCCCCACTTCTGTCATTGCAGGAGGAGCAAGCCAAACACAGGTTGAGGGAATAACGGGCACACTGCGGCAGTAGGGAGGAGTGGATCCAGGCCCTATGTGGGCCAGGAGCAGGATCGAGCCCCAGCTAAGGGAGAAGCCAGCCCACCGTGGTGGTGAGGGGGCAGTAGCGGGTCCAGCCCAACACTGCAGTGATATGGGGGGAGGGGAAAAGTGAGCCACCTCCTCCCTCCCCTGACCCTGGGCCCACTCCTCCCCCTCATCAGCTCTGAGCCTGCTCCTCCTGTTCCCTGCTGCTGCCGGGTCAACCCAGGCCCACTGCTCCCCCTGCTGCTGCAGCCCAGCTTCTGCACACCCTCGGGCCAGTCCTTCCCTGCATCAGGCCCAGGCCCACTCCCCACCTCCCCACCACTGCGGCAGGGGAGGTGGGAGTGGGCCCAGACTGGGGGGGGGGGAGGGCATGGGGCTCGGTCCCTGCATGCCCCCCCTGCTTGTTATTCCTGACCGGCAATTGCTAGTTATTCATAATCTTTCAAAAAGGGCAGAGTTACAATTCTTGCTTTTTAACAGCCAGGGAAATTAAGAGCTAGGGCTTTCAGGTTGCTCATGGGTTAGAGAGCCTCAGAGCTGGGACTGACTTTCTGGCAAATGGATTTGCCATTGGGAAATCATTCCAATCGAACATGTCTGACTACATCCACTTCTTGCCCAATTCCTACTTTGCCCCACGTTAGGGTGAGGTAGGTACAGAAATCAAAGGTTTCAAGGAACTCTCCCTAAACATGACCTACAGAGAAAGGATCATTAAATTGTAACTTTAGAAGAAAAAGAAAATAACTAAGGTTAAATGAAAAGAACATGAAAATCTGTCCTGTTTTGTTATCTAAAAATGACTTGCATTTCAAATTCCCAGGCAGCTCATCTTCAAAATTGTTAAAAGCAAAACCATCTGTTTTAGTATAAACTTGAGGTCTACCCCCTTGCAATGATTGCCATCTTGTGTATAATGAACTCTGTTTAACTGCATGCTACCTGCTTAACTAGTTTATGACTAGCATAAAACTTAAAAATAACATAAGTGTCTACTATAGTAGAAGTGACATTGAATTTCTTTTAATTACACTGGCAATTAAAAACGACACGTGATTGGCTTGATATATGGGTAAATCAGTGTGTAAATATAACTCTAGGATGGTCAGTGTACTCTAGAGGTTCCCATTTGTAAGCCTCTTGGCTTCCAGTACAACACATGGAGAAAGGTAATTTGTAGTTCTAAGTCTTTTTTTTAATGTTAAACTATTAAATTTATATATATATGATTATAGTACATTATATGATATCACTACTCACAGTACCTGATTTCTGTACTTTTAACTCTGTAGGAATAATCCATCAGTTTTATATAAAAGTCCATTTATTGTTATGTTTTACTGATTTGTTTGTTTATTTTTATGATGCAACTAATTACTATAATGACTAAACTTTGTAGACTAGACCACAGCTGTGGCTTATAGTCAAGAATTCATCCACATAAACTACATTGTTATTTTTACAATGATTTTTTTCTGGCATTTCCTTCCCGCCTACTGTGTTCTTCAAGCATTCTTACTCTACTCATAGTCTCCCGGGATATTCAGTAGGCAGTCTAATGCACAACTACTCTCCTCCCCGTGTCCCTAAGGGAAGGGAAGAGCCTTGTAGTCTACCTCACTGCCTCCTTTCCCTGGTTCCATAAACCTCCAGTATTATGCTATCCTCCAGGCTACCTAGTTTGCAGCTGGGAAGCTGGAAGTGTAAACTTACTAGTTGTACTTCTGCAGGGAATCTGAAAGAGAGCTGAGAGCTCCAGTTAGCTTCTCCCTCTGAGATCATGGAATTGTGGGGTCAAGAGGACCTGGATAAAGAATGGGGTAGTTCATGCTTCTTAATGCCATTGTTGAATGTTTTCTGGAAACAAAGGTGGTGATGCTGCTTTCATTTTCTGTATTCTTTCATCATTTCTCCAGCCATAAGCTAGAAATACTTCTTTGTGTTAACAAAGGCTGAGATTCTGTTGCTGAGATTCTGTTAAATAGGGGGCCAAAAGACAGCAGATTCTGTGACCCCTGAATGCACAAACCCTATTTGAGTCATTATATTTTTAAGTCTTCAGAAATGAAGAAATCTTAATAAGAGTCCATGTCTTAGAGTTCCCCTTGGTTGAGAACATCCTGTTAATCTTATTTAATATGAATGAGGAAGAACTTTGGAGCTACTGCTATCATATTAAAAATACGCAGATGAAAATTGCTATGATGAATTCAGTCAGACTGAAGAATTCCTTACTAGTGTACCCCTCTCATTCCAAAATCTAACCTCAGCCCCAGGTAATGGTTCCCAGGTAGCTTTAGATTTCAGACCTTACTATGTACTATGACTGTTCATATTCAACAGATTCTTTCCAGAGGGGTCATTACAATAATAATCGAGGCAGCTGGTTCTTTAGAGAATTTTGAGAACAGTATTCTCTAAGTGTCAGCTGTGATGAGCTACGCTCTTTGATACTGTATTTCTACAAACGTGTATGTTTTGATGCATCAAAAAAGTCAAAATTTTACAAGCATCTTTTCTGAGGTAGACCCTGACAAAGTTAATGTTTTGTTTAAACAGTGAGAGGAAAGATTTTAGAGCAGAATAACAGGCCCCCAGTACTTTGAAGGGCCTCAAATTAGAAGAAATTATTTTGGGGGGCTTCAGTAGGGACTGCAGGGGAGAAAATTCTGTAAATGGTCTTCCTTCTGTTTCATACTACTTTGCAGGATGAGTAGGTCAGATATCGCCTCTACATTAGGGACTTTGCATTTGTTGTCTGGTGTTTACAGTGCATAATGAACTGTGAAGATGAAATAGATCATTCTCATACAAAACTGCGTAGACACTCTAATATCCAAAAATAAACAGACAGTAAGTGAGGACATTTTTCTTTACCAGAGGTGAGTGTACACTTTGGTCATACAGTACAAATGATGTCTGTGTATTGCTTAGTAGTTCAGACCAGTTATTGTTTGGGGAATTAAATGCTGTACCTATATTAAAAACATAATATGGCTTATTGAAAGTAGCAATAGTTCTAAACAAGCATTAATTCCCAGAAATGCATACAGCATGTGGCTATACTGTAGCATCTGATATTTATCACAGGAAACACTAATATGACAACAGTTTGGTTAGCTAATAGAGGAAATGTTTCATAACACTTGTATATTTATAGACCTAAATTGTAGGTGTATGCCTAACCAAAGAATAGAGTTTAACATGACTTGAAAGTCTCTCATCAGCTGTTTGAGATTTATTTTCTCTGTACATTGTTCCCATATGAGTTTTGTGTCAAAAAACGATCAACCCACTAAGCAAGGTCAGTTGAAAACTGTCCTAGTCCCTCCAGTCCTAACCCATAGGGAAGATGGAAATGACATCTTCTATTTTCTATTCAAGACTTACTCCTTCAAAGGAAGAAAGTACACAAAATTTGCTTCTTAATAGAAAGCTTTTAAGGTAATTAAACTTGTGGTAAGTATGTGAACAAAAGTGGGGAAATTGCTGTAAAGTTGAAAGACTTTCAATTGCAATAACATTCTTATTAATAAGGTGAGAAAAAGAATGTGATTTTAATTATTGTATGGAGCTTAAATAGTCAAATGTTTTCTGTTTTAAAAGAACAGTTTGCAGAAGAATTAGACTTAGTGGGAGGAAGTTATACGAAGGATACACAGTTTGCTATATGTTCATATGTATAGAGTTATTAGCATAATACAGCATGCTTAGAAGACACCTGCATTCTTTGGACGCAGAGCCAAAGAGTCATTCTGTTAAAAAATGAACAAAATGATCCTGCTACAAGCAGAGCAAGGGAACAGACTTCCCTTGTTCTGCATTCACACATTCTCCCCCTTCTCCAAGTGTTTCTTTGTATACAGCTTGCATGAAAATATTAGTTCATGCTTTAAGTGTGAATGCATTTCTGCAGGTATCAAACTTACATACATTGCATATATACGATAAACATGGTGTGTGGGTATGTGCACTCTTGCAAATATCCAGCCTTTGTGCATACACTTTGCATTTCCTGTCCTCAAAATTGTACATGTCCTTTTAAACATTTGGGCCGTTTTTCAGATATCATCTCTATGATAGGGTGTTCTTTTACCTTAAAAGACTGTTTGGATAGTGTTTTGTGTTTCTTTGCTGCATAATAATTCACCTTACGTAACTGAATTGTCAGAAGCAAATGGATGTCACGGAGATGTTGATTATTCGTGAATAATGACAGCTGAAGCGCTGGAAGAGTCAGTTGCCACAGTTCAACCTGTTGGTTTAACTAGAAAGTATTATAATAGTACAGATAACATCAAGTGTTCAAAAATCCTGAGTCAGGCCATCAAAGTCATGAGATTTGTCTGAAAAGTTAAAAAAATTTTAGAAGCAATACATTATGACTGCCTTCATATTTTTGAACATTCTGATAATGCTTCAGCTTGCCTTCTAGTTTTTAACCTTTAGGTTCATGTTTTTCAACTTTATTCAGTATTCTAGTATGTTTACATGCCTAGTGCCTCAAGTATCTCGCTGAGTATCACAGTAAAATCTCAAGTGTTGGCAACCATGGATGGAGAGGACCCTAAAAGATGGTGGTATCTAAGTATAGGTGTGACAAAGCTAACTACCACATCTATTTTATGAAAAAGTATTGATGAACAGAGAAGTGGCTTCTTCTACAATTTAGTTTTTGTTTTAAAAAAAAGGGGGGGGGCAAAACATTTGACCATTCAACCAAATCTTGCCCTTTGTTTAAATACTGAAAAGTGAACTATATAAATTAAAATATGGATGCATCCTGTTTCCCTGTCTAATTTTTGTTTTTATTTGCAGTCTACTCCATTACATCTAGCAGCAGGCTATAACAGAGTTCGAATAGTTCAGCTTTTGCTTCAACATGGTGCTGATGTTCATGCCAAGGACAAGGGGTATGTGGGACTGGTCTATGCATTCTCCATTTTCAAAGTGGTTCTGTGTTAATGACGTTTATAATTTTTTCTGTTGTGTATTGTAACTCAGTCTGTGTAAATGAGTTATTCTTCAGCTGAAGAATTGGACTTGGTTTATTTCCAAAATCAAAATTAGTGCTTTATGTTTAATAATCTTTGAGGGTAAAATTTTTGAGAGATGAATTATGGTGATGATTTATACTCCTTACAGTCATCTCTGTTATACCATCATTAAACAAATTTATATTTTTAAATTTGTGCTTGCATGGAATCATAGAAAAGTAGGGCCTGAGGAAGTCATATAGTCAAATGCAGTACTCAAGGCAGGATCATCCTTATCTAACCCATCCTATTCAGGTATTTTTCTAACCTGTTCTTAAAACTGCACAAACAACCCTCTCACCCAGCTACCAGGCACAGTGCCCCAAAACACCAATTACACCCTAACTTGCCACTGGTAAAACGGGATTATGGCACTGTGTAGAATGGTGGGGTCTCAGGGGTGTCCATGACTACTCCGGTAGCTCTGCAGCCACTCCCCTCTCCACCTGTAGGACACCTTTCCTTCTTTCCTGCCACACTTTGATGGAATAATAACAATAATAGGGAGGCTGCCCATAGGCCTTCATGTGACTCCAGTCCAACTAGACCCCCACTGGGTTTCCTTGGCACCCTACTGGTCTGTCCTTCCCTGCTGCCTTCGTCTTCCTGCTGGGGCACTGCACAGCTTCCCTCTGTTTGTCTGCTCCCCCCACCCTTTTCTTCTGGACTGTGCCCCACCCTGCACTAAACAATAGCCAGTAAGCTATAACTGGTTATCACTGGGCTTATCAGTTAAATAATTAATAGATTGTCTAATCAGTCACATCCCTACTACAGGTTAAAATTCCTTCCATTGTTGCAGTGGGTCAGAGGAGCAAGACCTTACAATCAAGAATCTCATGGTGTTTTCAGTCCAAGCTGAAGCACTGTCGCATCCCAGTCAAAATAGCCAGCCTCGGCTGTAGCCAACACACAGTGCTTTTGAGGAAGGCAAAAAAACCCAACAACCCACAGACCACTGCAGCAACTGGAGGGAGAAAATTTCTTCCTGGCCTCATGTGGCAACCAGCAAAGTTCAAAAGCATGGGAAGACCAAAACACCCTCCTTTCTGCACTGCAAGCTGGGAACTGCAAACACAGCTCCACACAGCCTAACTGGAGAGCCAGAATGCCTTCTTCTGTCATTCTATTCCCTCCATGAATTATCCCAACTCCTTTTAATCTTTTTTTTTTTTTTTTCATTTATGGAACTCTTCTTCATTCTCTTGCTGCCAGGCATAGTCTTCTCTAATTTCTACCTTCTCTGGGATTACTGAGTTCTTGTGATCTCCAGGTGACTCCTGTACTTCTAGCTGTTGCTCTTAACAGCATGCTGCAGGTATTGCTGTTCCTAGATCATCCCTGACCAATGCTTATCCAATCTCTTTTTGAACCTCCAATGAAGGAGATTCCACAGCTTCTGTAGGCAGTCTATTCCGAGGCCTCACTCTTTTAGCAACGAAGATGCTTTTCCTGATACTCAGTCTAAAGTTAGTTTACTGCAATTGCGATCCATTCCTACATGTCTGACTTTCAGTTGTGAGAGAGAAAAAGTATTCTCCCTCTTTATGGGAGCCCTTCAGATACTAACTTCATCTGTCATGTTTCTTCTTCTTTGCCTTTTCAGTAAGCTGAACATGCTTATTTCTATCAACCCTTGCTCATTTGGTTTGCCTTTCAAGCTCTATCATTTTGTTGCCTGTCTTTGGACCTTAACTTTTCCAGGTCCTTTTTAAAATGTGGAGCCTGGAACTGCACACAATACCATAGGTAGAACCTAAACAGCACCAGGTAAAGTGCCAGTATCACTTCCTGTTTCTTGCATTTAATGTTCCTGTTGATGTAACCCAAAACTACATTTGCCTTTTTGCAGATGCATCACATTCCAACTTATGTTGAGTCTATGCTCCACCAAGGCTGTAAAAACTTTGACCATAGTGCTGCCAGCCAGCCCATCGTCACTCCTTTTGTATTTGTGTTTTTGATTATTCTTCCTGAGATGCAGTGTCTTGCATTTGTCAGCACTGAATTTCATCCCATTGGCTCCAGTCAAGCTTTGCAGTCTATCCCTCCCCACCCACAGTGTATTTGCAGTCCTTCCCAATTTCATCTCATCTGTTGATTTGCTCCAGAAGGTCTCTATTCGAACATCCAAATCATTAATAAAAGTATAGAACAGCATCAGACCTAAGACAGACCCTTCTGGGCTCCACTGGGAACCTCCTGCCATTCTGACATGCATCCATTTATTACCATTTGCTTGCACTTTTGAGCCAGTTGTCCATCTACCTTGGAGTTCTGTCTAGTCCAGATATCTCCTGTTTGTTTATGAGAAGGTGTGGGACTTTGTCAAAAGCCTTACAGAATCCAAATCCAGCATATCCACTGCTTTTCTTTCATCCACCCAGCTACTTACTCTGTTGAAGAGAATCAAAATTGTTTGGCATTATTTTTTCTTAGCAAATCCATACTGGTTGTGTGTCATCAGGTTTTCCTCCTCCAGGCAGTCTGAATGGCCAGTGGCTATAATACACTCCAGTAACTGACTTCAGAAGTTAGGCTAATTGACTGTAATTCCCTGGGTGCTCCTTTTTGTCTTTTTTAGAGAGGCACTATGTTGGCCCTTTTCCAGCCTTCATGTACCTAACCTGTCTCCCACAACCTGGTAAATGTTATTGCTCAAGGCTCCAAGATCCCATCTGCCAGTTCCTGCAGTCCCTTAGGATGAAGTTCCTCAGGCCCTCCAACTTGAATTAATTCTGACCAAACAAAAGATTTCTGCCAGTCTTCTTCATGGTCTCATCCCTCAGCCTATCCCCTCTCTTTTCCAAATAAACCTTATAAGCGCTCTGGTTTGATTATTTTTTTTGTGAGGACTGTGAGTACCTGTTGAGAAGCTATGCCTTCTTTGAATCTTTTGTAAAGAGTTCACCCTGCCTATTTAGCAGTGGACTCGCAGCTTCCTTAGTCTTTCTTTTCTGACCTTTTCTTGTTGTCCTTGGTTTCCTTCGCCAGGTATAGCTTGCCTTCTTGATTTTGTCCCTGCAAGTTTCCTCATATGCTCCCTTGGTTGTCTGCCCATTCTTCCTTTGCCTATATGCTTTCCTTTTAATTTTGAGACATCCTAGAAGCTACATCTACAGTCATATTGGTTTCTTGCCATTTTTCTTGTGTTTACATCATGCCAGAATAGTTTCTTGTTGAGCTTTCAATACCGTGCCCTTTAGAAGCTGCCAGCCTTCCTGGGTCCCTTTATCCTTCAGTCTTTCCTCCCAGGGCACCTCGCCTACTATTTCCCTGAATTGGTTGAAATATGCCCTTTTGAAATCCCATGTCTCAGTTCTGTATCTTTGAGTACTCCTTACTAGATGGCAATCTGTGGAAACCCGTGGGGTTTAGTATTATTTTAGCAAATAATACCAGATTTTAGCAAAAATGAGAACCAAATGCTATTTAAGATTTTTGTTTGTTTGTTTTTATAAAGCACATACACTTAAAGACTTTTTTCTGGGACCTGATTATCCTGACAGATGTATGCTTGTAAATCCCTTTAATTTCAGTGAGATATGCATATTTGGAATTGATAGGGTAATTAGGCATCTAGTTGTACAGTTTCTGTCAGCAGTAAGAATGTGAAAAGGGACAGCAGTTTCTCCAATGAAGTGAGATAAAATGTTTTATTTAAGCTGCATGTTTCATGTCCAAGTAAAATACTATAGCAGAAGTGCATACATGATGGGTTGGGAAACCATTTGTTTTTGACTCGGTATATGGAAACCGGAGATTTACTTTTGAGAATAAAGAGTCATTGTATATGATGATCTCATTAGAGTTTTTATTAGTATTCAGAATCAGGCTACATTGTATTTGCTGTGTATACCCTTGGTAAAAGGCATTTTCTGTCCCAAACTCATTCCTTGTTGTATACATAGACTTTATGGGAAAAAATTGTTATGCGTCTGTCTTGTCTATCCATCAGCCAAGATAAGAGATTCTCTACATTATGATTTGTCTTCTATTAATTGAGAAATTCAGCTTGAAGATGTCTAAAAAAGAGGGTTAATTTGTCACTTTAAAAATATTTGGAGTATAATGAAATGTTGAAGATTGATTTTTTTTTTAGCTGTATTTGCTGCTGTTTTTGTCAAAAGTTTTGAAACTAATTAGAGAGCATTGTATATAGTTTCAACAGTATGTTTAAACCTTATGTTTTGTATATTAATTTGGATACAGCACCATTAACAGTTTTTAATGATTTTATAATGTTGAGATCTAATAATCATCTGAAAAAGAATTTCAGGATAAACAGATTTATGAAATTAGAATCATCTGGCTTGACAAGCAGATCTTAGACAAAAACTAATTGGAGTTGTTTGGTAGTACCAATCAGGAATTCAAGCTAAAATAAATTACAGGAATGTTTCAGTTATTCCAAAACCAAGCATTATAAACCCAGAAAATTCCTGAAGAACTGACATTTTTCAAGGCAGTGACCATCTTTGATAAGGTATTTCACATCTTCCAAACCATGAGAAGATGGTAGCCATGTTAAAAACAGGCAGTTCTTTGTGGAATCCTCTGTCTGGGATAGCCTTCAGTTTCTGTTTCTCAGCTTTCAGGGGTAAGAAGTAATTATGGAAAATAACTGATAATTCTGAAACTATTTCTGCAAATGTAGTGTTATAATTTCTTGAGGGAAAAATAAATGAATTCAAAAGATTATTTTAAAAAAAGCTCAAGATTTATGAGGTTGCCCCCCCCCCGAAAATAGGATTATAATTTATTATTTATTTGCTTGCTTACTTACTGTTGTTTTTTTTTTTTAAATGGGGATGGCAGGGGTTAGGGTTGCCTGCTCTGTCATATTTAAGAGAGAGTTGGTTTTGGTGCTGTAGGAGTTCTCAACCCCAGCTCAGCCAGGTAATTTATTCAGATGCCAATCTCCAAATCCGTTCTGTTATCTCATTCCCTGTGTACGTTCTGCTTACCCCTCACTAGCCTCCAAGGCCTAGAAAGAGCTGCAGCGAGTTTGCCTTCTTCCCCTTATAGGCTGGAGAGCGGCTCTACTGGTTCTTCACTGTCTTCCCAGAACAGGTATTACTGAAAGGACTAGCAGAGCCATCCTCATTGCAAAGAAGAGGGAGGGGGCAGGAATAAGGGAAGCTCTTTCTGTCCCCACCAGCCCCCTATAAGAGCAAACTTAGGTTTCTGAGAGTTGTGGGAAAGAGCTCTGTCCCACTACAGAGCTGTATTTGTTGGCTGTGAGGAAGCAGATGGGGTAGGCAGCTGATTAGGAAAGTAGGTGGCTTTCCCAAGCAGGGCTATAATTCATAAGAGCACTGGATCTTCTTAAGTAAGTACCAGACATGTCCAGAGAAGGTAAATCTCATCTGTTGAACCAAAACAGATAAATAATAACAATCACAACAGTTGGCAGCAGTGCAGAAGAGTCCAGTAAGTTTTAGCTTTTTTTTTCCTTTTAAATTATAAGGACAAAGAAAATCTCAAAGACTTCAGAGTCCCTGCAACATTTTCTTAAAAGCCATCTTTAACATTAATTTTAACTAATAAAGTAATGGGTTTAATTGTTGATTCTTAGAAAAAATGATATTGAGAGAGTCAGTTAATTGAGAAGAGGGCATTCTGCATTTTGTATGTAACAAAGAGGTTAAATCTATGTTTTTAAATGCAATATTCATCCATATCTGTGGAGCCATAACCACCCTATCTGGCTTTACTTACAGACTGGGCTCACTGGCTTTGTTTTATTGCTTGTCTCTTGCTGATCTTTTAAAATTTATGACTTTCTCATAATATAACCTTTGCTTGTGATTAGTCTTGCATCATTTGCTTTATCAGTTTATTTTTAAAGTGCAGACTCCAGTGACTACAGAAATTCCAATAACCCTCAGATAGTTGCAGTCCTTGTACAATTAAATATATTTAAAGCTTATAATGTACTTCAAAAATGCAGAAATGTCAGGTTCTTCTTTACTCTGGAGTATCTGTTTTAATCTACCATCTGTAAATATTTCTATATCATACTATACCCAGAAACCAGGTAACATTGTAAGACAGTTTTTCTTTTTATACAACATTTAAAATGAAGAGGCATGTAAATATAAAGTGAAGTAATACACAAATTTGTCTTTACCAAGGTTAAAATTAATCAGGTTTTATTTTCCTTTTGGTAGCAAGAAAGATGGTTTTCAACACAGTGAATGCTTATATCACCAATAATACATGGTAGATTAAACACTTACATTGTATCACTCAAATATTTTTAATGACACTTGTGGGCAATAGACTGCTTTGGAAGGTTGGAATCCCACAATGTAATGAGAATATTTTAATATTTAAAGCAAATATAAATGTTTGGTTTAAATATAAAAGCAGCTAAATTCTTACTAGAGTAAAAATTATCTGAATTTTTTAAAATGTTTCTAAATATTTGCTTTAATTTTAAATACCCATGTTAATATTCAGCTGTTATTTGTTTTATTTATCTAGTGGACTTGTGCCTCTTCATAATGCATGCTCATATGGACACTATGAAGTCACAGAATTGCTACTTAAGGTAAGTGGAGGAATGTAAGAATATTTATTCCATTTTTTGTACTTAGGATAGATGTGGTCTATTCATATGATAGTTAAAGGCAGAGGCTCACTCTGTTAAATATCCCAATTTCTATGCCTGTGTTTAATTCAGAGGCACAGGATTTTGGATTTGAAACGCACACCTGCACTGCTGAATTCAGTATTTCTCCATCGAATGTTTCCAGCCAAATATTAACTGATCATTTTTCCCCTAAAGAGCTGTTGCAATAAATATTAAATTAATTCCAATATTCCTATTTTTGCTACGTGAACAAAGTAATTATTTTTCTTTCACACTGAAAACAATTGAAACAACTTCAAAAACGATTTCGACAAACATCTCTGTAAGTAATTATAGTTCATTTCTAAAATGAAGAATTCTTTTTCACCCTAGCATGGAGCCTGTGTTAATGCTATGGACCTCTGGCAGTTCACCCCTTTACACGAGGCTGCTTCTAAGAATCGCGTAGAAGTCTGCTCTTTGTTGTTGAGTCATGGTGCAGATCCAACACTAGTCAATTGTCATGGCAAGAGTGCTGTTGATATGGCTCCAACACCAGAACTGAGAGAGAGACTGACTTGTATGTATTTCAGTCATGTCATAATTTAATGAAGAGCGTTGTTGTTATTAATAACCAGTGAACCGGGTTTTCCACTTGCTATAGAAAAACACAGATTTTCTCCTTTAAAGGAAAAAATGCAGGAAACCACAGGTTTCCCCTTGCATGCTGGCACAGTTCCATTGTGCAAGGGGCTGCTTGGGGCTTGAGGGAATGGGACGCAGGGGGTACCACATGCAAGTGCACATGGTCAGCAATACAGCCAAGCATGGGGACTGGCTCCTGGGTAGGAGAATTGGTGCAGAATGTTGGGGGGCATGTGCAGAATGCGGTGGGGGCTCCCAGGTCCCATATCCCTGGCAGCTGGGGGCCTATTTCGGTAGGGCAGGGGTGTGAGGGGCACCAGGAGGGCTGGGGGGTGCAGAGCTGTGGGTTGGAAGTGAGGGACACAGACAGGGCCCAGGGGACTATGGGTTAGGAGTGAGGGGCACCAGTGTGGGCAAGGGCAGGGCACTGGCATATGAGAACTGCTCAGTGCCACAAAGCAGGAAGAGCTCTGATTTCTCCATGATAAAAACACCAAAATTACATGCCAAAATATATAGGTATTTAGAATTTATTTTATTGTAATGATAATGATTGAGGCACTCTGGTTGGCTTCTATATTGCTTTAAAATTGTGAATATATGAATAAAACATTGTGTTCAACTGCTACACAGAGAGAGAGAAGCATTTAATTGTAATTGCAGAAAAACACAGGTTTTGGACTTTTATTTGAGAATTGGGTATTTTTAATCAGAAAATTTGGTATTTTTAAACCGATAAGATCAGGTTCCCTGCTAATTACACACTTGTCAAACTGGGTTTCTTATAGGTGATAGGTAAATGCAAAACAACAGAATGCACCTTTAGTTTTTCACTTTAAAACTTGAGATGTCAGTAACCAGAGTACATTATAATTAACTTTTTTTTTATTGTAAGGTACTCTGGGCCTCTTTTGGGGAGGGTGGTACATAAATTAATAGTTCTTACCTCAAGGACATTATTCTGCCTTTTCTAGGTCAGGGTCTAAGATTCCACCTTAAGCCAGTGTTCAAAAGGGTATAGAAAACTGCTCCCTTGCTTCTTAGTTAATTGTAGTTAGCTTACTGAAGTAACATTTATAAATCTGACACATTGCTGAATATTAAGTATGTCTATTTCCCCAACAGATGAATTCAAAGGACATTCTTTACTGCAAGCAGCCAGAGAAGCAGACCTAGCAAAAGTAAAAAAGACACTTGCTTTGGAGATCATTAATTTCAAACAGCCACAGTCGCATGAGACTGCACTGGTGAGATTATACAGTCAATTCATTTCTTTTATGATATATGTGGTAGCAGTGCTAGTTGAGGGGGTTTTATTGCTAGACTATGAAAATGTATTCATCATCTAAGATTGTGGATATGCCACCAGGCATTTTATATTTTAAAAATAAATCACTATCACAGAAGTAGTGTTCAGTTTTTAACTTGAATTTTGTTTTTTATAGTGGATTTTTCCAGAAACCCTTACATAAACCACAGTTGTCCTGTTCATATTCTGACTGTATTTTCTTCTCATTGGATTATCGTCTTTGTAGCAACTTCTGTTAGTTGGTTGCTTTGTCTTCTGCTGTGACAGTGTTCCTCTCCCCCCTTCCCCACTCTCTTGTTTTTTCTGGAGACTGGATGCAAAATTTTAATTTGGGGATGCAGAGGATGACAGTGAAGGCACACAAAATAGATATGTCCTGGGGCTCTGTGAAGGACTGAAATAAATTGTCATGCCACCTTACCTTTTCTCTATTTTTTTTAATGAAGTTTTCCACCAGAGCCCAGTTAAATATGTTTTTTGATTAAAATTATTCTCTACACCAATAAGTTTATTTAATATTAAATGTTATCATCATCTGATGGAAGTCAGTAGTGAAATAGTTTACAGCACTCCTGCAGTAGAGGTTCTCTGTCTTTCTGTGACTCGTGTCCTGTCTTCAGCAGATGGCAGTAATTTTGAGCTCACAAAGCCTATTTGATGTGACACTGCTCAAATCTGTCTAGCCTCCACTGTTGCTGTAGTGACTTACCAGAGCTTTCCAGCCATGTGTTATCAATTTTTGCTGGGGTCTTCAATATGAAACATAGTTATGCATCACAAGGATAAAGCAGATCAGTAATACACTGGCTTTTGTGATCATGTTGTAGTAGATTTGGACTGTTGTAATTGTAACTGTGGTCGTCCGGAAATATGAGATGCAAGTTTTTTAGTTAACTCTTTTATTGGACCCACCATATACTTGGGGAAAATGTTGGACTAACGTTTGGGCACCAGGTGCCTTTCTTCAGATGACCTTAGCCTGAAATAGCATATCTGCACTAAGCCAGTGTGAGTATGTGCATTAGTAATTTAATTGACAGCTGTTTCTGCTCCCAGTTCATCATTTGAGGCATTAGGAAGGCAAAGAGCATAGAGTAAGTAACTTGTTTCGTCAAAATTAATTGAGATGGTCACTATTAAAACAGTATGACTAGATTTTTACTTTTTTAGAAAGAATAGTAAGACACAACTACATGGTGGTTAATAAAAACCCTGCAAAATGATCTCAGAAATATCAGAAGCTCTGTAGGTCCTATTCTAACAGGGGCCATTAAGCAGTATACGTCCAAGATGATCTTTTATTTCAGTAGTGGACTTCTCTGAAAAGATTCCAAACTTTAAATAAGAAGGAAAAGAATCAGTAGTCTGTCTGGGGAAAACAGATCACATTTAAAATGACATAGTTAATCCCTTCTTGATTATGTTGGTGGTTTTTATTAAATAATAAGTACTCTTTTACTAAAATACTTTTTACTAAATAACTACTATTATTTTTTTTAAACATTTGCAGTACTTGAGCTGCTCTTGACTATTTGACACTCTTGATCATACAGCAACTATTTGACCTGAAAAATAAAGATTATTTATAGAGCTTAAAAACTGTACTTGCTGGAGGTACATGTCTGAAGGTGAAAAGCAATCTTAAACTTTGCAGCAGTTTAGCTAGATCTTTATTTATCATAGCAGTCCAACAGCTCATATAACAAGAATTTATTACTGTGCATCACCAGGTGAAAAAGAAATGTCAGTATCTTTAACATTTCTCAGGCTTCTGCTTCTGTGGCTAACTTACTGAAAGTCACGGTATTTGACACCCAGAAGTGTGGGACTTCCATCCAAGAGAATCTATACCAATTTCTACACTGTTTTCACACTATGGTGCTTACATTTATAATAAAAATAGAAATATTCAAAAATACTTAGTGGTTCTCAGGTAGCTGTTAATTTGGGGTGCTCAATTTGAAATGATCCAGGACTGTTTTTCAGGTGTTCTTTTCTCAGAATGGGTGTCCAAAATAATTGGACACCCCTGAAAATTTCAGTGTGACTGGTTCTAAGGAAGTGGTGTAGCCTTCCAGGGTAGCAAGACCTACCATCCTAACCAGGTATGTGAAGTCATGGCTAGAGATGTGGGATCTAAGCCAGAGTAGCAGCCTTCCTCACAAACCAGCTAGCCACCTGGGCTCCACTATACAGTGGGGAGAGGAAAGTATGTGACAATGTAGGAAAAGGCTGTGTCAAGTTACTTAGGATTAGCAGGAATGTTGATAGACCTTGCTCCCAGAGATCCCCTTAAAGGTGCATCTCACTCCAGATGTGAAATAAACTGTTCTAAGCAAATGGATTAATTTTCTTACAGTTGGCTTTATAATATAATCCCATATATTGAGCACTAACTGAAAACATGTACCAGAACAACGATTAGATTAAGGTTAAAATGTTCAGTATACATAGAAATAGAAAAAGGAGCAAAGCAAACGTTTTACCGTGGAACCCAGGGGAAGAAACAGGAGAATTCCAGTGTAAGGCTTTAGAAGCTCTATGCAGAAGTAAAATTTTAAAATCCTTTTACCTTTACCTTTACCTGCCTTTACTTATCGCATCATTTATTGTCCTGGTATCTTATATGGTTGGAGACTTAAGTGTTTCTCATCTGTGACATGTAGTTATAAAATCAAAATTGTTTTCAGACTAGAATAATTTAGCATTGATCGCTATCTTACATACTGGTCCATGTGTCATATATAAAGACAGAAATGTGGTATATTTCTCTGGGATTCTGGGTATAAACTTTGCAGTCTGAAAATCAGTAAAATATGTAAAGGTGATTCAGTGGACTTCATAAAATACTTCAAAGTCTAAGTAGTAATAGTAATTTATGTTTTCTTTGTTATACAGCACTGTGCTGTGGCTTCCCTGCATCCTAAACGAAAACAAGTTACTGAACTGTTGCTCAGGAAAGGAGCTAATGTTAATGAGAAAAACAAAGAGTAAGTTTCTGAAAATTTGAGCAAAAATTTCCAAAGGTTTCAGTAGAATCAGGAAAACAGAACTAATTTACATAATTTTCCCTCTAGCTTCATGACGCCTTTACACGTTGCAGCTGAAAGAGCTCATAATGATGTCATGGAAGTGCTGCATAAACATGGAGCAAAGGTAAATTTGTAAATATCCATCGTATAATTTGTCCATTTAAAGTAGCTAAAGGAGGGACTGTTATTTAAGGTTGGGTTTTGAATTCAATATTTGTTCTCCCCACTCTGTCTGAGACTTTCTGTACGATCCTTGGCATTTGTTTATAACAACCAGTGAGAGAGATTGGGTCTTTAGCATTTGAAAATTTGGCTTATTTAAATGCCTGAATAAGGATTTAGAAACTTAACTTTGGTCACCTGCCCTCCACTCTGCCCTTGTTTCTAAATATCTTCCCCCATTTTTAAAAATAATTTTGCTTCTTGGTAGCTCTGGTAGTCTTCCTAGATTTAGCTCTTAGTTGCCTTCAAGAGAGGCAGTTTTGAAAAGCCAGGCACTATTAGATAAATGCCTTGACCGTGAAATTAGGAGACTAACTGGTTATTCATTTTTAAGTATCTTGTCCTCAGCTATTTATAATTATTCTTGATTATCTATCCAGCAGATCCTTCTGTTAATTTACCTTTGCTCTAGGTTATAACCAATATTCACACACATTTTTTGTAAGCACACTGTTAGATGTGCTTACAAACCAGTGGTCTTTGAAGTTGTAAGATTACAGGCAAAGATAAATTCAGTCCCACAATTAGTGCATCCTTTTTCTTTCCACAATTTCCCTTTTAGATGATTGTAACAGTAGATGAGAAGGTACAGTATGATCATTGTTATTTTGCCAATTAGCTTTCCTCAAAGGCTTGTTTCTCTTCATGAGAGATGATTTTTACCATATAAAATGTAAACAGGCTCCTTATTTTTGCTTTTAGGGTAGCTCAGTTTGCTACCTCTGTCTTCATCGGCATCCAGCTAGCTAGAAATGAAGAAATATACCTGTAATCACAATCTATAATGTCACTTCTGAACTAATAGGAGGTGACAGCAATGTAACTATATACCTAGTTAATACAAGTCTCCTTATTTCTTATTTTAGGACATTGAATTGTAATTTAGGGGCCTATTAAGAGCCAGTTTCCAGAGCTCAGAATCTTACTCACTTCTAGAGTGGTTTAATAGAAACATAAACTATTTTAATGATGGTATCATGGCACAGTATGTCATATTCCAGAAATTTGATACAGTTGCACCTCTTCTAAGACTTTTCTAGGAGGATTTATTTTAGAGAAAAACATTTGTGTTCATTCAAACCATGAATTATAATCAAATCCCTAAACTGTCCCTTAATATTGAACCTATGCACTGGAAGTAGAAATCTTGTATGTGCTTACAGCACCAACAATCACTCCAGAGCAAAATTTTCAAGAGCATTTGCTACTGACAGTTTTTATTTAGGCATCTAAATAAAGTGGCCAGACTTTCACAAGAGCTGAGTCCCAAAGAGTGCTTACTGCTATATAGAGCATTTGAATCCAGAGCACTTCTGAAAATCTGGCCATTTCATCTAGGTACTTATAAAGCCAGAGCTCAGCTTCCACTTGAAAATCTGGCTTTATCCATGTAGTTTGAAATAAAAATTGGAAAGTGAAATTATGGGAAAAAAATGTACTGACATGAATTTTGTTAAAAACAATTTTTATACTGACACAGACCTAATGTATGCCATGTACAGTGGCCTTCTTAGCCATCAAGCACCTGTCATGTTATCTGAAGTTAGTGATCATTTTTGTCTTAAAGCACAAAAGACTGGTAAGCCCTAAAAGTTTTAATCTAGCAAATTCAGCTGTAGTGCATATCATTGAATATTTAGCGAAGAGGAAGATAGTGTCATAATTAAAATATAAATCTCAGACCCAGGAGACCTTGGTTATTTTCTTTCTGTGCTATAATCTTCTGATTCATTTTAGAAAATCCATTCACACCTTGATTCAGCAAAAAACTTAAATGCTTGCTTAACTTTGGTAGGACTACTTCTGGTTAAAGTAAAGCAGATATTTAGCATTTTAGCAGATTGGGCTGTGAGTTTTTAGGCCCCAGTTTCCCTAACTGTAAAAACCTTATGTTGTTTTACAGAGTTTTTCCATGAGATTTAATGTAATAATACTAATGAAACACTAAGATGTTTCACCTGGAAGGTATTCTAAAACTGTCAGCTAATAATGGTAGTTTTTTATATTTAATCTTACTATGGTGCTTGCAATACTTCTCTTATTAATGCTTGGCTTCTTACCTAGACGTTGGCTACTACTGTATAATGTGTAAATGCTTTTAAAATTAGTTTAACAGGCATACTTAACATCATTTTTTTACTTTTGAATATTAAACCTTACAACCTTATCATTCCATTTCTGTAAAATCAGTATGGAATAAAATTTAGAAGCAGAGCATGTAGGGTCTTAATTTTTCAGATGTCGGTATTTTAGAAAAGATTACTTTATCCAGTTGCAGGTTGTCCAGTTTGTCAAGGTTTTTCACACTGCTGTATAGACATTTTCCTCAGTTTAAAAGGTATACTCGTGTTTACTAATCCTTTTGTTGATAGTCTTGTTTCCTGCGTTTTGTTGTGTATGCATTTTCAGTGTTTCAACTCTAAAAGCCATTCTGGTTTAAAATATAGATCAGGGACTACTGACAAAAATGGAATTTTCCTGGATAAACATATTTTCCAATAATTTGTATATGTCTGAAATGCAACATGGATTTGCCCAAGAGTAGATTGTGCCAGACTAACTTGATATCTGTTTTTGATAAGATAGCTGATTTTCTAAGCAATGGTCAGTGTCATTTGCCTGGATATCTGTAAAATATTTCATATGCTGCCACATGGGAAATTGCTCAGTAAGCTGGAGGAAACAGGGTTGAATAGAGAAATGGTAAGGAACTGGCCAAGGAGGAAATAGCAACAAGGTGGTGTTGAAAGGGAAATTATCAGCCTGAAAAGAGTTGCTTGCGGAGTTTCCTAAGGTTTCTTTATTCAGGATTGTGTGACATAGCAAAATGAAGCTTTCCATTGTGATAAAATCTTTCTTCTGCTTGAAAACACATATACTGTATAGACTTTATATTTATTTTACAAGAATCCTTAGAAAAAACTCAGTACCACTAATTTTGCAAACATCAGCTTAAGTGCATGAGAAAGTTATTATCAAGATTCTGACAAAAAATATTTAACTTGTAGGATTGAAAAATGCCATACATCTAAACCAAGAGTAGGAAAAGGTCATACATGTAATATTCCTATGATAAGCTTCTAAGTAAAAGAAATAGGATTAATCCTAGTAAGTATGCCCATTGTTTCTTGGAACTGCTTTACACTGAAAGGTTCACAGTAGAGTAACCTGTAACTCCTTACATGCAGTGTATGGAGGCCAACATTTGGGTGAAAGAACCAAGACTATATTTCCCTCATACTGGACGGCATGTTGTAGATGGGCATAGTTCTCTCCCATTGTCCTCTTCTGCCAAAAAGTTCAAATTTTGCAGATGGCAGCTGGAGATTCCCCAAAAGGGTGAATTTTAAGGTAGCATAAAGGCCATGCACCCACTTCAGATGATGCTGGAGGCAAAAGGAATGGTCCTTTCCTTAGCAAACTGGTCTAGTCCTTATACGCTACAGGAACAGGCATTAAGTTGCTGTAAAATATACCAGGAACATAGGAGTCAAATGAGCCATGTTAAGCTACTTTCTTTCGTTGTAGCTCATCTATCTCCAGGGTATGAACTGCAATATTCGCTTAATTATCTATCTTTAAGTTTTCGTGCTTTTTAGCAAAAAGAGAGGTAGGAATTAGGGATGCGTGAAGCTTTGATTGCTGATTTGATTTGGAGAATATTCAACCCAATTCAGAGGCTGAATCATCACATCTGAATCAAAATGGGAGACCTGTAAATATCTCCAAATCAATTTGGAAAAGATTTGGTGGTTCGGAAGCAGTCTTGCAGGGAAACAAACCGAGAAGAGGGAAGGGGAGCAGGGGGGAAAGACTGCCATCTGTAGTTGGCTAGTGACTGATCTTTCCATGAGTTCCCTTCCAATCACAGTGCTCTGGGGGAAGGATGTAGAAACAATATACTTCACTTCATCCACCTGCTAGATACAAAACCTCATGGACTCAGTATAGACATTGGATTTATGACACGCTATAACCTGCCTGACATCTGACTTCCCAGGTACCTCTCCACTTTTACCTGCTACAGCCCCATTCCCCACCCCCTCCCAGCCTATCTCTCACCTCCTGACATTTTTACTGACTGGCTTTTTTGCATGCATGCCAGCCTCTGGCTTCTTCACCATTCATTCCATCCAGGAAGAGTGCATACCAGCAGCAGATGCTGCCTCAGCCTGAGGAAGGGTTTTTAAACCCGAAAGCTTGCCAAGATGCACCTCTCCAGCTGTTCAGTTGGTTTAATAAAAGATATCAGATTGAGCCAAAGCACCTTGTCTGCTTATGTCCTTAGACCAACACAGCTACAACCTGCACCCCTTAACACAAACATGGCACAAGTTTTGCTTTCAGAACCTTGTGGGGCAGTTTCCCAGAAACCCCTGCACCTACGTCCTTGAAATGTGGCAGGCTTCATGCCCTCAGAATGGGCTACCATACCTGCTGTTTTCATACAAATCTTCCCAAAAATGACAACGTGATAGGTATTTCAGTTCTTCTCCATTATAGTTTATGGCTGAATCACTGAATCTTTTGAAGCTGATTTCGCCGAATTGATTCAGGTCAGTGACCCGAATCTCTGAATCGAATCACTGTCCTCCATATTGGTCGAATCCAAATCAAATACTTCCCTATTCACACAAGCATAGTAGGAATCTCTCAGCACCTTGGTATCTTTGAACCTCTGAGGTTTGGATAGTTGTAGCTTTTTGCTTGTTTTCCAGACTCATTTGCCTCAGTTTCTGCTAGAGTCTTTCTACTTTAAACCAAACATCTGTTGCCATTTCTTGTTGTCTGCTGTTGCCAAAAGCTGTTTCTTGTGATGAACTTCTCTGAAGTTTTTTTTAATTAATTAGTTATGGTTTTCAGAAGTTAACACATTTGTACTCATATGGAGGAAAGGCATAAAGTCTGAGAACAAAATCCCACTTCACTCTGCAAGTGACACAGCACTTCCCACACTTTTTCTCAGCAAAACCCCATCTATGGCCCCGTTTCCTGAGGTTGTCCCCTCACTCCAAACCCTCAAGCCCCCACCCCCATGACCCTATCTGCTGATGTTGTGACCCCATTTGGTTTCACAACCCACAGTTTGGGAACCACTGCACTGACACACATACAGGCACTCTTCAGATTTATGACACAACTGGTTCCTGAAAACTGCGTCTTGAATCGAAACGTTATAACTCGGAACCAATTTTCCCATAGGAAACAATGTTATAAATGGGGGATTGGTTCCTGAGCTAAAAAGCCCAATACCCTGTTTTCACCCCAGATAACCCAGAATTTTGCACAGTACTCAATCAAGTGTATAAAATAAATAAATGTAGCTATATTACTTGTCTATATGTATTTATTTATGTATTTATATTGTAAATAGCAATCATATTTATTTGGAAGGACTTCTTTGAAGTGACATTGCTGGACTTTTTGAAGGGCTTTTGGTTGGACTTTTTGAAGGGGTCTGGAGTCTTCTCAGGAGTCTTGGCTGCAGGTTTTTATGGAGTCTTGTCTGCTTTCTTAAAGAAAGTGTCCAAGGAAGTTTGGACAGATGTTCTCTTCTTTTGCTTGTAAATTTCTCTGTAGCAGCTGTACATGTTGGATATGCCCCTATTCACTGGTGCATTGTGTTCAATGTTGGGGTCATGTTCCTCAAATGGGGACAGGGCAGCTTCCAAATGTTGAAATGCCTCAGCCAGCGCTTTTGTGTCAAGACTTTAAGAGGAGGATTCTTTCCAACAGTGGGTGCATCTTCTTCCTTTGCCACTTTTTGCTGTTCCAATTCATTAGTTAATTCTTCAGAATGTGATGCCAGCAACTCATCAGCATCTTCTGGTGCAATGTCTAAGTTGAGTTCTTTGCCCATTTCAACAACATTTTTGGTCACCTCTTCAAAAAGCCTTGGAAGTCAGACACAAACTTAGGACACATGCCTGCCTTGCCCCAGTGGGGGCAGCAGCCTGACGAGTCTCAGCTTCTCCCATGGCCACCCAGCACTGCCTGCCTCTCCCTAGCAGGAGCAGCTGGACGAACCACAGCTTGAGCCATGGCTTCCCAGTGCAGCCCCAGCACTGCCTGCCTCACCCCAGCAGGAGCAGCCATGGGAGCTGCCAGATGAGCCACAGCTTCTCCCACCACCCATAGCCCCCACTCCCAGAGCCCGGTGCAACCCTGGCTGGGCAGCATTTTCCCCAGTCCCTGTCCCAGCCCCAGCCCCTCCTTCACCACAGGGGCTTTTATCTGCCCCCCTCCCCTTGCACCGACCCTTGTATCCAGTGTCGTAAAGTAAACCCAGGTCAGAATTTTGAAACTCAGATGTCAATTTACAAACATTGCAACTGCAATTTGTTGTAACTTGAGCCATCGTAAGTCAAGGGTTGCCTGTATGCTAAGATGTTGAATTAAAGTTGCAGTCCAAATTCAGGTATTTCCTAACTTATGAACCTTAGTGTAACCTTAATATTCTTTTACTGTAGTTTTTGTGCCCGGATATTTCAAATGCGACTTTTGGCTGATGGTTAGCATGGCTATCTTGGCTTATGAGAGCTGGCATAGTCACAAAACCTCCCTGAGGCATGTCAGTCACTTGACTGCAGAAAGGTAAATCAGAGGGTTTGTCAGCATTTCACTGTCTTAGCTCCACACAGTAGAGTATTGGATCATAGGAATGAGATGGGCTTTCCTGACCATAAAATCCAGGCTCCTGCATTTGCAGTCAACCATTTGCCCAAAAGGGTATACAAAAACATCTGTTCTGGCCCTTCAGGCACACCATAGGCACAGAGATGTGGCACTACAGCATGCCACAAATAAAGAGCTGAAGAGGTGTGGGCACCACCAATCCCTTAGCCAGTGCAGTGACGAAGATTATGTTATGTTGAAATAAACCCAGATAATCCCAAATAGAGAACCATCCCTTGCACTGCAAAAAATTCCATTTGTCCTTGCTGACCTGACTGGTGAATAATTCCTTCTCAGCACCACATGTGCCAATTGTTTTCACAATGAGCCAGACTTACCAACCAAGCACTATAGAAGTTTTCAGATACAACCAGGAGTACCACTATCCCGGCCAAACTCCTACCTCTTCCTGTGGGACAATGTCCTGTGTTTTAGAAAAGGCAGACAATACACCAGAAGATACATAGTGTATTCACGGAGTTAGTGGCATTCTGCCTCATCCCTACAAGTGACCAGCAGAAGCCCTGAAACATTGGATTCCTGGATCCTTCCCACTAGGGCTGTGCAAAGTTTTGGTAGCCAATTCTGTCTGGAGGAGATTGGGCCCAATGCGGCAGCAGAATCTCCGAATCCAAATCAAATCGAAAAAAGAGACACATTAAAAGTTCGAAATTGAATTGGAAACCTCCAAATCAATTTGGAAAAGATTTGGTGTCGATTCGGAGATTCGGCCATAAACTAAACAGGCAGCAGTCCTCACCATGCTGGACAGGACACAGCTGCCTCTAGCTGATAAGTTTGTTGTGGTGGGCAAAGTGGGGAGGGAAGGCGGGGTGCAGATCAATGCCACCACAGCGAGAGAGGAATTGGGGCTGGGGACAAGCTGCCCAGTGGGAGGGTTAGGGGGGCAGATCACTGCCCCCCACAGCAAGGGAGGGATTGGGGCTGAGGCTGGGACCTGGGCTGGGGCAAGTGCTGCCCAGGGATGGGGTGGGGCGACTCGCACCACTGCGTGCTGCTGGTCTGGGAGATGGTCATGTGGGGCCTTTTCAGCGGCTCTTGCTGCTGCTTCTGCCACCAGTCTGGGACAGCATGGGGTGGAGGCGTGTTGCCCAGGATCTGTGCGGGGTGGGGTGGGCAGGGCCAGGGCTGTGCTGGATGGAAAGCACTGTGAGCAGGGGCCATGCTCCCCCACCTCTCCGCTGCTTGCTCATGGGTGGGGGAGCATGTTCCTCTGGATCAGGGTGGGGCAGACAGCCCAGCAGGGGCTATGAGGGGGCTGCAGTGAGTTTTTGGATGGCACATGCCCCCCCCCCCCATGCCCTGGTGCTGCTCACCCAACCGGGACAAAGCCACTGCTCATCCATGAGGTGTAGGGAGGCTGGGCCAGCTCCCGCCGCTGCTCGCCACTTGTCCAGAGGCAGCATGGGCTCAGTCTCATGCCAGCTCCATACTGGCTGGGCTAGTGGTGGGGTAGCATAGCCCCCACTCCCAGCGCCTTCCACCTTTTGCCCAGGGCAGCGACATCCCTGCCCGCCCTGTACAGATCCTGGGGCACATGCCTCTGCCCCATGCCCTCCTGGGCCGGCTGCAGGAGCAGTGGCAAGAGCCGCTGAACAAACTACCACACAAGCAGCTCCTGGACTGGCGGCGCACAGTGGCACAAACTGCCACACCCCCTCCCTGGCCAGGGCTGTACTCCAGGTAGCAAGCCCCGGCTGCAGAGCGCAGCCCAGCAGCAGGGTCTTGCCACCCGGAACACAGCCCTGGCTTCACCCGCCCCGCGGAGTGCAGCCCGGCAGTGGGCAGCTGGGCCTAGCCTCCTGGAGCACCACCCACCCCAGCCTGCCCTGCACAGATCTGGGGGCACACACCCGCTTCTGTGCCCTCCCAGACTGGTGGTGTACAGAGGCGCAAGCCCCACTCCAAGTCCTGTGCCTTCCTGCCTCGGCTAGGCAGCTTGTGCCTGCTCCAGTCCCTCCCTTGCTGTGGGGATGTTGATTGCCCCCCACGCCCCTTCCCTCCCCCCTCTGCCCACCACAACAGACTTATGAGCTGGAGGCAGCTGTGTCCTGTCCAGCATTATTGAGGACTGCTGCCTGTTTAGTCTATGGCCGAATCTCTGAATTGGCACCAAATCTTTTCTGAATCAATTCGGAGGCTTCCGATTTGACTTGGACCTTTTAATGGGTCTCTTGATTTGAATCACCAAATCAAATCGCTGTCCCTCCAAATCAGCCGAATCTGAATTGCATACTTGCCACTTTGCACAGGCCTGCTTCCCACATGCAGGTTCAGTTTCAATACCATGGAGTCCACAGGTGAGGTGCTGGTAGCTGATCAGACTCCTCTGCCTCTTCAGTTTTGTATACTGTCTGTGATGCTTTATGGTCATGCTGGCATTTGCATATATTTTAGCACTTGAAACTAATGCCTTCTCAAATATAGAGAGAGCTCTGGAGAGAAAGATCTGTAGAGAGATCTATAGGTATAGATCTATATATAAATAAATTGTGAAGCCATTAGTTTCAAGTGTTAAAATTATGCAAATGCCAGTGTGTGTGTGTGTGTGTGTGTATGTAATTTTTAAAAATTATTACTTCCATCTGAGATCTGTTTCCTTTAGCCAGTAGGATATGAGAAATATTTGTCTTCAGCTCAAAATACAGCTGACTTTTTTTCTTTTGCAGGATGTGATCTTAATCCCCATCCTCTACCAATCCGGAGGAGAAAGAGAATCTCACAGTTTTAAATACCCTACTGAATATCACTGCTAGTGCCTTCTTCCCATGGGTACATGGGGGTTTGACATGCAAACTGAAAATGTAACATGACTGTCCTGTTGGCCAGATATTGTTACTCAGAGCTGTCAAATTAAGATATCTGCACCAGAAATTCCTTTTTAATGACTTGGAACAAAACTGCAGAAAATTTGCCTAAAGTAAGCCTGGGATGCTACAGAAGTGTTTATTCTTGGAATTTTGTACCCCAGTGCATGTTCTGGATTGGTGCCATCCATGCTTGTGCACACCTAGCTCCAGTGGTACCCTTTCCACTCAGAGGAGCCTTTCTCCTGGCAGCTCTCCTTGGAGGCAGTCAGGCTTGCAGACCTCTGGTCCTACAGAAGCACCAAAGCTTCTCATCTTGGCTAAGGCATTGCCTCCCAAAAGCTCTGTCTCAAGAAGGCTTTGACAAAAAGGCCCAGCTACTCTTAAAGACACAGTTGCTACCTCCTGGTATTCTACTTTCAGTAGATATTTGCTCAATAGTCATTTTTTTGCAGTTTCCAGCAGTAATACATACTTAATGATCTGCTTTTAGTCAAATTATTCTTATGACAATGATTTAATATAGGGATGTCAAACTCATCTGGCCCTATGGTGCAGGTGAGTGGTGTGCGACTGGTCCATGGGCCAGATAAATAGTGCAAGGCTGGCCCTGCAGGCCAAATCAGGCTGAGGGTCCATCCTTTCCCCTGCACGCTGGGTTGAGTGCCTGTGGTGTCTGCTTTGCCTGGTTCAGGACTGCACCACACATGAAGCCTGCTCTGGGACCTGTACTACATGCAGCAACACCCCAGACTGACTGGAGGAGGCACTGCATCCAACACACATTCCAGAGTGGATGCCACTTGCATCCCGCATCCCTGACCAGCCAGAGCAAGTGCCTGTGCCGCTGTGTCTCAGACCAGCTGAAGCGAACACCACAAGCTCTTAGTCTGCCACACAGTGGGGAGGCCCTGAGTAGGTCCAGCATGTGCCTGGAGACCTACAGGCAGCACCCCTCATTTAACATGTACAGCACCACAGATGCACTAGATCATTGTCTTATTGCCAGTGGGAAAGTTCTTAGTACTGAAATTGCATTGATCAGTCTCACAGGATCAGAATCCTGATTTCCTGTTCTATCAGCCCAAACTGTGCTTGCTTCACTGTTACTACCTTGCTTTAATCACAGAACAATCAATAAAATAGACCGGTTGTTCTCACGCGTTCTGGACGTGACGCACCTAACTGGACTCAAGGCACCCCTCCAGATTTTCTATGAATCGAGTGGCACCCAGACTATTTTACGTTGTTGCTTGCAGAGAGGTCAGGCAGTGGGGGTTGGAGATTGGCCAGGCAAGGACAAACCTGAGCCTGCTTTGATACCCTGGTTGAGAATCATTGAAATAGACTGTTCTGTTCTTCACTGTCAGCACCAAAATACGGAAATGTCAGTGGTTGGGAACCATGCATGTGACTCTAAGAATCTCTTGCTAAGATTGTAGAAAAGCTGGGATTTTTACATGTGAACATATAATTATTTTAGAAATTAAGTCTTATTCTACTGAGATGCAACTGAATCAGTAAAAACATTCTTGCATTTTTCCATAGGACTAGGAGGTTACTGCAAACATTCAGTATTTGACACTGACAGAAAGCCAATATTCTAATGATACAGTGTCTAAATGTTCCCTGAACAGATTCCAACTGTTGAGCTGTTATGGTTGACTGACGTTACATAAGAATATTGCTGTCGCACTATATGCCTACTCTGTGCGAGACAGCAGCAGTGCAGTGATGAAAATAATTTCTTCAGTGCCTGATGGTACACATCCATTTTGATTTTTGTGTGTGTGTGTATATATATATATTATATGTACCTTTTGAAGAAAAAATTAAAGGAACAAAGGGAAATAACAAAGATCCTTGCAATACAAAATATTACATAGGGAAATTAAGTTTTATGTTTGCCCAATGCACTTTGACAGGGGATTGCTGTTTTAAAATTGCACCATTAGACTAGTGATATGACTTCTTCCTTGTTATAGTGTGAAGAAATTGAATCTAGGCACTGAGTCTTACAGAAAGCTGTCAAATCTATCACTTTCTGGTCTGAGTAAATGTTTCACGAAGGATAGTCTTTAAAGCTGTGTAGAGTTTTATCTGTCTGATTGGGAAGTGCTCAAAAGGAGGATCTACATGAGTGACAGTCTCTTTTTATTTTATTTTAGTGCAGCTTGAATGATGACCTGAGCTTTCTTGTGCATATCTGCTATGATATAGTTTGGATATTTTTCATACAGAGTATGGTGAGATACTCTTGCTTAGAGTTTAAAAGCAAGTAAGGAATATGAAAGGACAGTGAAAATTTTAGACCTGAAATTAATGTGAGATTCCCAGAGATGTCTTATTAGGTTGGGCTTACTGTAAATCTCAATATATATTTTTCTGGAATCAGCAATTTATATTTTTGTCTATCTCATGCCTCTGAATTATTTTTAAATACTCTTAATTGGTTTCCAGTCATAACCAAATGAGTTAACACACTCCCTCCAGATCTAGTACTTGTGCCTTGGTTTCCAGCTTTAAATGACTCTCTAAAAGTCAGTTATATCCTTGGATTCATTTTAGATCAGTGTTCTGTAGCTTTGAAGGCAAATTGGCTTTAAAGGGACCAGAGGTCCAACTGAAATATCCCCTTGAAAAATGGGAAGCCAAGGCACATTTTACCAACTTCTCCAGAGCTGAAAACCAAAAAACACCATTTGTTTGTATCTAGCTTACATGCCCTCTGATCAAGAACCCCCTTTGAGTCTGTAGATAAGCATTTGGGTTTTTTTAGATGGTTCCGAAGGACATAAATGGTTTAGAAACTAAGAGAAGATGCGAGTGCAGTACGAAGACGGTTGTTATACAACTTCTGCAAGAGTTATTTTCAGATTCCCATTACAATTATTCCAGATAGTGTCAGACTTCAGGGAGGCTAGTCTGGCTGCTATACTTCTGTTGTTCAGGGTGTTCTGTTATAAATGCAGAAGTTAATGGTAGGGAAGACCTAATTTCTAGTTCTTCTTAGGCTAAATGGAGCATCGCTACCTATGGTCAGTTTTAATTTGCTTCATTTCTACTGACATCTATCCTTAGTAACTATGGGCACACAAAGAAATCTTCCACATAGGTGTATGCCTTTGTTATAGTCATCTTGGTTCCCAAACAAAAATATCATCCTTTGTAATAAACTTGTGGGTTTTAGGTATTCAACATCTGATTTATGTTTATAGTATTTCTTTTATAAGGATTTTTCAGTGTGTAACCATGAAAGGCAGCATTTATATGAGCTGAGCAGGGTTTGATTTACATTCCCCTCTTCTCTCCCTGCCATTCCTAGAGAGTTACCAATATGTCTCTGCTTAGAAAAATCTCTGCAGTACAAGTTGTGGATTTCCTATTAGTATTATCTTTAATACTTTAATATCTTTAGCCCTGATGTCTATGAAATCTATGCTAGTTTTTAATAACAGGTTTAAAAAGACGGTGGAAGGACAGCTCACCTGGCACAAAAGAGGAGAGAGGCTATACCAGCTGTAAAAGGAGGCACTAGTAAAATAATAGAGTAGCAACTTGGTGAAGGCATCCTGGATAGGCTGGTATAGACAGCATTTTTGTTTGGAGACATTTGGCAGACAATCTAGCATCCACCTTACTGTATAGCAGTAGGCAATGTATTACATTTAGCTCTAGAAGAAATTTGAGTGGTTTCAGGTCTTGTGCATTATGCTACATATGTGCTGTAGACATTTATTCTTCCTTAAAGCCTGTTAGATCCCTCCAGTACAGATTTGCGTGAAAGTATTGTTGATCCTATCAGATATTTTGCATAGGTCTGCCTCTAATCTATGTCCTTTAGCCACTGTTTAACTTAAAATGGGGATGCATTTTTTTAATTGACATGCAGTGGAAATATAGTAGGGTATGCAGGCAAAAATTCCAGCAGGAATTAAGGAGTAAAAATCATGTTTTCACTAGGTTAATGATTTTTCAGGAGTAACACAAAAGTTTTATAAACTATTGGTATCCGTTGTACATGCAGCTCACACCCTACGGTCATTAGCGCTGGAAGCCGATAGCAGGTTTTGTGACAACTTCCAGACAATGTAGAGCAGTTTTTATATTTCATACATTGATAAAAAGTTGCATTTAAATTTGTTAAATTTTGTTTAAATTTGACATCTGTTTAAATTTGCTTGGAGTAGCTCTTAGCTACAAAGTATCTTATTTGAAAATCTCTTGTTAAAGCTTGTCTTGTCTATTACTCTCTTATTTCCTCTGTAGAAATCTACAGTGATGCCTCTAATTGTTTAGTTTAAGTCATTTTATTAGATCTCATTGGATATGTAGGTTTCCATTACATTACTCTTTTTACTAGAGGTGCTTATTCATCATTTTATTCTGAGAGTCCACATTATCTTATTTCTTGTTGCCTCCTTATACATACTACAGTACTATGTACAATCTTGTACACAGTAAAATACTGTAGTTTGAAATTTTTATTTAATTAAAAGATGAGCAAAGCGCTGCTCGACCTGGTACTGGCTACGGGGGACAACCTAATCGGTGACCTAGTGATCGATGGGAAGCTGGGTGACAGTGACCACGAGCTGATCACCTTCACCATCCGCCATAAAGCTGGCAAGTCAGTCAGCAACACAGAAGTCCTTGACTTCAGAAAAGCCGACTTTGACAAGCTCAAGAGGCTTGTCGGTCAGGCCCTCAGGGACCATGACCCCAGGGAGATGGGAGTTCAAGAAGAGTGGTTGCTTCTCAAGGAAGCAATCCTCAATGAACAAGCCAAATCTATTCCAACACAGAGGAAAGGCAGCAAGAAGGCACAGCAGCCCTCCTGGCTCTCCAGGGACCTAGCGGACCTCCTACGGCTAAAAAGGAAAGCCTACAAAGGATGGAGGACGGGATTCACCTCCAAGGAGGATTACTCCGCGCTGATCCGGTCCTGCAGGGACCAAACCAGGAAAGCCAAACTGAACTCCAGCTAGCGTCAAGCATCAAGGACAACAAAAAGTCCTTTTTCAGATATGTGGGGAGCCGGAGGAAAAGCAAGGGCAATGTTGGACCCCGCTAAACCAGATGGGGCAACTGACAACTGACGCCCAGGAAAAAGCCAACCTATTAAATAGGTACTTCACGTCAGTCTTTCATCAGTCCCACGGGACGCCCATGCCTGCTATGGGACAGGGAGATCCGGGTTTTGGGGATCCCCTACCCTCCATAAATGCTGACCTCGTGAAGGAACATCTTGAGAAGCTGGATACCTTCAAGTCAGCCGGCCCTGCCAATCTGCACCCCGGGGTACTCAAGGAGCTGGCGAGCATCATAGCCCAGCCCCTGGCACGGATCTTTGAAAACTCCTGGCGCTCTGATGTAGTGCCCGAAGACTGGAAGAAGGCCAATGTGGTGCCGATCTTCAAGAAAGGGAGGAGAGTGGATCCGGCTAACTACAGGCCCATTAGCCTGACTTGTATCCTGTGGAAGATCTTAGAAAAGTTTATTAAGGAGGCTATCCTTGATGGACTGGCCCAGGCTAACATCCTAAGGGATAGCCAGCACGGGTTTGTTGCGAGTAGGTCTTGTTTGACCAATCTAATTTCCTTCTATGACCAGGAGGCCTATCACCTGGACGAGGGAGATGAGATTGATGTCATATATCTTGACTTCAAAAAATCTTTTGATCTGGTATCCCATGATCACCTCTTGGCCAAACTGGCCAGTTGTGGCCTTGGCTCCACCACGATCCGCTGGCTGGGAAATTGGCTCCATGGTCGGACCCAGAGGGTAGTAATTGATGGCAGTCACTCATCATGGTGCCCTGTGACCAGTGGGGTCCCTCAAGGCTCTGTCCTGGGACCCATACTGTTCAACATCTTCATTAATGATGCGGACGTTGGAGTCAGGAGTGGACCGGCCAAGTTCGCCGATGACACCAAACTTTGGGGCAAAGCATCCATGCCAGAAGATAGGTGGGTGATCCAGGCTGACCTGGACAAGCCCAGCAAATGGGCAGACGAGAACCTCATGGTGTTTAACACCGAAAAATGCAAGGTTCTCCACCTTGGGAGGAAAAACCTGGAAAAACGTGCAGCATCCTTATAGGCTCGGCAGTGCTACGTTGGATAGCACTACAGAAGAAAGAGACTTGGGGGTCATGATTGACCACAAGATGAACATGAGCCTGCAATGCGATGCTGTGGCTAATGAAGTGACCAAAATTCTGGCGTGCATCCATAGATGCTTCTCGAGCAAATCCTGGGACGTCATTCTCCCCTTGTACTCGGCCTTGGTGAGGCTGCAGCTGAAGTACTGCGTCCAGTTTTGGGCTCCACAATTCCAAAAGGATGTGGAGAAGCTTGAGAGAGTCCAGAGAAGAGCCACGTGCATGATCAGAGGTCAGGAAAACAGATCTTACGATGATAGGCTGAGAGCCATGGGACTCTTTAGCCTGGAAAAGCGCAGGCTCAGGGGTGATCTGATGGCCACCTGTAAGTTTATCAGGGGTGACCACCAGGATCTGGGGGAACGTTTGTTCACCAGAGCGCCCCAAGGGATGACTAGGTCGAACGGTCACAAACTCCTGCAAGACCGTTTCAGGCTGGACATAAGGAAGAATTTCTTTACTGTCCGAGCCCCCAAGGTCTGGAACAGTCTGCCATCGGAGGTGGTTCAAGCACCTACATTGAACACCTTCAAGAGTAAATTGGATGCTTATCTTGCTGGGATCCTATGACCCCAGCTGACTTCCTGCCCTTTGGGCAGGGGGCTGGACTCGATGATCTCTCGAGGTCCCTTCCAGCCCTGATGTCTATGAAATCTATAAATAAGTAAGAAGAAAAAATATGTTAACTAATATAAGTTTCATGGCTTGCATTTTTTTAATATGGAGAACTCTCCTCAATGTGACCTCTATGGGATTTTTTAATTATGAGGAAATGTTAAGTTTCACTCTTCTGTGGTTGGCACATGGTAATTTCCTTGAAGCTTAGTCCAGTATGAAATTCTGTAGTTAATATACACCTAATTTATTTTCCATCTTCCATTTGATTTTTGCTTATATGGCTACTTTTAATAGAGTGACTGTTTCAAATATTAATTTTCCAAGTGAAGTTCTTCAAAACGTTAATAAAGTTTTAAACTATATATTATTTATTATAATTATTTATCTGGTTAGCAACATAAATTAATAACCTGATTTAAATAAAAATAGCCTGAAATAATCAAATACTTAAAATAGTAACTTTCAAATTCATTCCTTATTATTCTGTTTTAATATTTTGACTGTTTTAATGCAGTGGGATTGACCGGGAAACAAACTTGCTGAAGTTTTGCTTATTGCTCTATCCCTGATTAAAGGGTAGGGAACAGATGGAGTCTTGTAATTAGAAAGATACTTTATTTAATATTGCTGAATAATTTTTCAGATGAATGCACTGGACACACTTGGTCAAACAGCTTTGCACAGAGCTGCTTTAGCAGGTCACTTGCAAACCTGTCGCCTCCTGCTGAATTACGGCTCTGATCCTGCTATCATCTCGTTACAAGGTTTCACAGCAGCACAGATGGGAAATGAAGCAGTACAACAGATTCTAAGTGGTAGGTAAAAATAAAGACTGCATATTTTAATGTAGACTCCTGTTCTTTTACAGTTGTGATAATTTCTCAGACTGCTTCTTCTAGTATTGTGTTGTACCTTCAGCAGATATGTCATATCTTCATTATCCCATCACACATGCACATACAGGTGCACACACACTTGAAGCTTACTCTGAATTTGTTACTCTTTACAGGTTCTTCCCCACACTCTCCCAAGTGAGGTGTTTAAATTTTGAAAAATATTAAACAGGTCATATTTGTTCCACGCCTACAAAGAAGCAAGGAAATAACAGTGGCAGAGGATTGGTTTGTTTTAATTTATATCATTTAGCTGTCTCAAAAATGAAGATGTAGGAATTGCCCAGAATAGCTGCACCTTCCTGGGAATGCTATACAATTAAAAAGTGAAATATACTTAAAACCTTTTGGATCTTCCTATAGTTTTTTGTTTCAGTGATAGGGGTCTTCAGCAGGAAAGACCTCTTATAAATTCAGGCTACTTAGCTATGCTTGTTTGAAACATTCCCCCACCTCCCCAGTTAACTAACCTGTTGATAAGAGTTTTAGTGCATATGTATAAAAGATGCATCTGCATTAAGTTTAAAAAACTACTCAGTGCTTGCACTACATATAGTCATTTGTTGCTTTTAGCACATAATTCTGCTAGTCATGTTTTGTTTACGTTTTGAGGTTACTTTAAAAAAAAAAAAGAGTTTAGAATTAATAAAGTTGATTCTGCTTTTTTAACATGATAACCATTTTGAATTATTCCTGAAAGAACAGTGAAGAGGATTTTTTTTCAATTGAAAATTATTCTTGTGTAATAAAAATGGTCCAAGAGGGGAGAAAATGTTTGATATATCAAGTGGAGTAGTCTGAAAGGTACTTAAGCTTCTAATGCCTTTAAAAACATGTTATATATATTTTATTATTGGTGCTCTTTAACGTAGAAGGTATAAGCAGAAAAATAGGGATAGCTGTTAAAACAAGTGAGCTCCCATGTCAGATGATTGTCCAGTAGCAATATATTTTTCTATCTCTCATAAAAATCAGACAGACATTTTTACACTAAATGTGAAACAGTAAAGAGATGCTTGAAAAGGCCACCACCTTTTTCATGGAGGAGAATAAGCATCTCCAGCTATTTACCCAGTGACTAAACATATAGATCAAGAGAGTAAGTACATCAGCAGGTAACTTGTTCCAATTAAGCATTCTGGGTAAGGATATTTTGTACTGGAACTTTCAAGTAACCTGGGGGAAAATCCAAACCTTAGTAAAAACCAACAGAAATTAGGAGCCTAATTCCCTTTGTCACCCTTGAAAATTTCCAGTTTATATGGTAAAAAAGAACATGCATTTTACAGTGGCAATATCCATATGAAGATGAATACTTTTGTTCAAAATGGCATCTTGTAAAATGTTACATAAAGGAGGTATGTAGATAGCTAGTTTATGTATTTAATTTATACCTGTGTGTAGTGTGGGATCTGACAAATACTTTAAAAACACCCATTTAATTTACTTATTTCTCATTAATTGGCCTTTTCTACAGGAAAAAAAAGCTTCTTTCTCCTTGGTGTGTTTACACACAGATTCATACACACTCACATCCATGGACACTCAGACATCCACCTAAAAGATGGAGAAACAAGATGTGTGTACTAGTTTGTGATGTCTTCAGGACTATGTATGGCTGTTGTTAGTTGTCTTGTTGTGTGTGCATATTTTAATACTAGCAAATGACTTACAATTTTGGTATAAATACCTAATTTTATGCAAAATATTCCTATTTTTTTAATATTGCTTTAAATATCTTTTAAAATAGCAAAAATATTAAGCCTGCTTTGATGTAAAGATTCTTACCCTATTCCTTTAGTCCTGTGTATAAGTTTATTGGTTAAAATATGGTCAAGTAGTCTTGGTTTTTTACCCACACTTGAAATAGCTGTGAGATCACAACCATGAAAACAGCTTTCTGATGACCTCATGGCTGAGAAGTCTGCCTTTCCTCAAACTGGTACTGAAATTGTGGTTATGATCATTAAATGTAAACATGTAATATATGAAAGCTCATAAAATGGGATTATTAGGAAGGGTTTTAAGTTTCTGTTAGAAAATGCTGTTTGTTTTTCTTCTATTAAAAAGTAAGTATATTTGTTTTTTTCCTCGGTGCAGCTCTGTGAGTATTCAGACCCTTTCTATAAACAAATTCCAACCTCTTGGGGGAGTTTAATTTTAATTTCCCAATATAATCAAATTTATTTTGCAATTGAAGTCAGCATCTGGGCCATCTCCTATTGACTGGGGGGTGGAGGGAGCTGAATTTCAGACAGCAAATGAGGAAAGCGACAGCTGAAGAGCAGAGTCCCAGATGCTGTTCTGGACTCTTATCAGCATAGTAAGATGCTTACCAGGTTTATCTCCAACCTGCTCAAAACATTGAGGAGGTTGTGGCCAGTGCAAGGTGAGGTGGTGAGGGATTGAAATTTTAATGTTTTCAGAAAAAAAGTGAACATGATTAATTCTATGACTTATCTAAAACCACTAATGATGGGGAGTCTGCTGTTTCCCCTCTCTAGCAGTATTTCTTTGCATCATTTGCTAAACTCCACACTAAGTCACTGCTAGTGGAACTTGTTTCTTGAGCTAGTGCTACAGGCAAAACAAAGTGTTGGCGGCTCACATGTTCCTTCATATAACAGAGTTGGGATTCCATGATATGCCACCTGTCAAGAGCGTCTCCTCCCCACCTGTACAAGTGGGTTTCTGGATATACCTTTCACTTCTTCCCCATCTCTTAGTATATCTTCTCCACTGAACACAAAAGCAATGGGAAGGCAGATTAGTATAGCTTTGTGTCAGCAGCTGGATCGTCTGCTGATTTTCTAGTCTCTAACTTCCTGCCTGCTATCTTACCAGACTTCTTCCAAAGCCATGTCTTCTGTCAGGAAGAGAAAGCCAGATCTGCAACTGAGCAGTACTACCTCAGATTGGACTGGTAAATTAATACATGTTTAAGGGAACACTTCACAGCCCATTTAAGAATTTAGATATCTATTTGTACCAGTTTTTCCTTCATGTAGTATAAAATATGATTTTATTAAGTAGCAAGGTAATTAATTTAGAAAGAATGATAAAGATTGTAGGGGCATCAGATCAATGCGTTTCTGCTTTCAGAAAGTGCTTAGATGAACTATCAATCTTCTTAGAACACAATTCTTTGCAGCTAATGTTATATAAAGGCTTTCTCTTTATCCGAGACAAGTTAACTCTGTTCTTCAGAAGCATGCTTTTCAGCACTGCAGGCCTAAAGCTATCTAGAAAGTGTGACTGCTGGGGCAGCATGCTTGTGATTTAACGGTATATAAAGACCTACATACCCAAGTGTACTCTCAATCCCTTTCATTCTGCAGTAGACAATGGTCTCAAAATCAATTACGTTATATTACAGAAGCACTTATTCCTCAAATTCTTTAGCTGGGGTAGCATAAGCAATATATCTTCCCACTATGAAAAGCCATTTTTAGTAAAGCGACATAAAAAAGCACTAAGGTTGCATAGAAACCACTCTCAGCTCATTTTTTGTCCTGAAAGCTGAAAGTATTGATGAGCTCCAGGGTCAGCAAACTCATCACTCCTTTACATGCTAGCTCTGCTTCTGTCCCAATCTGACTATCTCTTGCCACTGGATATCTTTGTCCCCACACACCTGTTTTTCTAATAGAAAACTTAGGCGGAGGAGGAGGCATTTGGGCAAGGTGTGGTGCAGAGGGTATGTGACTGGCTGGCTTGAAGCTAAAACCTGTAATTATTTTTTTAATAGCAATTAAAACAAAAGTACACATTAAATGGTTTTATACCACCCTCTTGTTCACATTAACTTATTAGCTATCCACTTAATAAAATGGGAAAAGAGATTATGTTGTTAGCCAGTTTTGGAATTGGAGCACTATTGTTACATCATCAACATTGGCCTAGCTGGCCAATCAGAATACCCCTCCAGACAATCATTGCCCAAACAGGTTGCTGTATTCCAGAATCCAGAATCATTGCCCAAACAGATTCTGCTGTATTCCAGAAGCCAGCTCAGTCCCTTATAAACAGGTGTATTCACTTAGGTAAAAAGCAGTACAATTCTCTTTTAAATCATTTAAGTCAGCAGAGTGACCCAAAGCCCATGGACACCTTCCTTTGATTTCACCGGGCTTTGGATCAGGCTAAACAAGAATATACTTCCTTGAGGAAGAAAAAATTATTCCCATCTGCTAAAAATTTCAGAAGTATCCAAGTTCCATTTTAAATAGTAACATAGTCATGTAAGCCTAAACTATGTTTACTTTCAATGAGATTTGGCCCCGTCTTGCCTAAGAGACTTCTGAAAATGGAGCGTTGGCTCTCCACCATCACTTGTGTACAGTTTCTAAAAATTCCTTCAAAGACCTTTTCTGTTTATAAAATATATGAGACTGAAGTTAAGTTAGTATAACCTCATCTTAATTGTGAAATAATACTAAGCCAGAATATCAAATTTTCTTTCTGTGTGTATAGAAAGTACACCTGTTCGCACATCTGATGTGGATTATCGACTATTAGAAGCATCCAAAGCTGGAGATTTGGAAACTGTGAAGGTAGGACTGTGTGAATGATGTATCCAGTTTGCAACCTGTATTACTGTTCAGGAACCTAGCTGCCAAAAATAACCTCTCCATGCTCATAGCGTCTGATGACATTAAGGGCCTGCTTGGAGACATTTACACTTAAGCATACCCTTTTTTGCGAGAGAGTGTGGGTGTGTGGCATAGTTAGTTACCCCCAAGAGTACCTTAGTTTAACAAGAGGGTACAACCAAGTTGGGTTTATTTGTACATGCAGACATTAGAACACAATCTGTAATAACCCACAAAGCCCCACGTAGAAATCTAATAATAGCATTACCACGTTCAACAGTGCAACTTAAACCCCGACTCCAACAGTCTCACAAAAACCCTTTGGGGTAAAAGTCTTCACCTTATGCACAGCCCAAACTACCCCAGATGGCACGTGGCCTTTCACCATTTTACAGTCAAACTAACCACACTACCTTCTGTGGACTTTTAAGTGCAACTCACTGTGTAGCAGCAGTTAGTTCCTCTTGCTGCTGGTTTCTCCTTTGTAAAAAAATTTTTAAAAAATTAAAAAATGAATCCTTCTCCCAGCTGCATGCAAATCAGGTTTTGCCACAATCTGCCTGGGGCCTCTTTTAATGGCTTTGGGAGCACATTGGGGAGCAAGGCTTCTTTCATGGTCTACCCATGGATTTTGCTCTGGGCAAAATGGCCCAAAATGTTGCAGCTCCTCTCTCCCACTTCCCTTCCTGCCAGCACTCAAAACAGTCTGGGGGCTGTAGTTCAACCCAGCTCTCTGCATCTGGATTTCATGGGTTTGGAGTGGCCCTACTCATTTCTGCTTAACCCCTCACAACCCAGGGGCAGGGTTTATTATTCAAGTGACACTTCTGAAGCAAGCCTCATCAGCTTTTATTTATATTTTTTCCAGTGTGGAGCAGCATCCTCAAAGCTAATTAAACCAGTGCCTGTCCTCCAGTCTTGATCCAGGGCTGGAAGTAGATTACCAGTCAGGAGCAGCCCTAGGAAACCCTTTTCATTGTCACAGTTTTGGAAGAAAAGATCTCCTCAACCTAAGGAGGGTCTGCATGACGCAAAACAGACCCCTGAGACCCTTTGGCCCATGTGAATGATAGATGAGACTTGTAAGGAACCAGCAGCTTCAGCAGCATCACCTGTTCCTAAGATGTATAGGCCCTAAAGAATTTCTGTGAAAGCTTAGGGTAGCCCAGATCATGGCATACCAGTTTTGTCCATCATCAAGACTTACAACTCAAAAGAGCAAAGGGAGCACACCCATGTGGTGCCCCTCAGGAGTCATGATTCCTTAGTACTCCAGTCAGCTTATGGGCCTTTGCCATTGGCACACTCCTTTGAAGTGATGGAACCAGGAAATGAACAGGTTGCTGTATCAGCTTGGTATGGAGTATCATTATCCCAGTCCTGCCAAAGTAGCCCACACCTGACACTGCTCATTTAATGAGCCTACTGTTACTGAAACACTCCCTAGCACTGGATCCTATGCTGTGGCAACACCATCTTCAGGCCCCGCGTTGTAGTTCTTCACAGGGTCTCCAGTATGCTTGGCATAGGTCTTATCCTTGTCACCAGCTAAATCCTGTGTCTGGATGCCAGTCTGAGTCCTTCTGAGGCATAAGACTGACAACTCTTGCAGTACTTACACACTGTAGACACTCATCCAGGATGTGGTACCATGTGGACCAGCCTATACACCCCAGAACCTTGGAGCAGTTGTATACATGGGATCAACCATGTCAGCCTGGCCCGTTAGTTGTGGGGGTTTCCAACAACCTCTCCATGCTCAGAAAGTCTGGTGACTTCAAGAACCTCTGCTTGGGGACATTTTCACTTCTCCCTAGATCATTGCAAACAATCACTGTTGATAGCTAGGGAAGAATCCAGAACCTATCCTCCCCGGTGCAACATTTGTGAACTCAGTGCCCCAGTTTCCAAGAAGTTGTGAAAAAGGCTGCACACACATTGGCATTTTCCCCAGAGGAAGTGTCAGAACAGTTGCATTGCCTCATAGATATATTACACAAAGTCACTGGGACCGTAATGATCCCAACCAAAGTGACTTGGGAAATCTCAGCATTCTGCCACCCTGTGGCTAAACAGACAAGAAATACAGAGTGCAATGTAAGAGCATGAGTAACTTTCCTCTCATCCCAACCCATCCTCCGTGGTTATTGCAGCTGTGAATAAGAAAGCTGAGTTGGCAAAGAACAGGGAGACTAAGATGTTGGACCCATTTGGCAAGAGGGCCTATTCATCAGGTAGTCTGCAGCATGAAATAGCTAATTATCAGGCTATTTTAGCCTGATACACCTTGCAGGTGTATGAGAAATTAGCAAACTTGATGAAAATGGTTATTCTGTGCAAAAGGGAAAGCTTGATGCCTTTCATCTCAGAAGGACAGTTGGTAGCGAAAACAGCCCTACAGGCAGTATCACAGGTAGATCCATCACATCAGGGTAGTTATATACTGATAACTTGCTACTGGGAAGACCCAAGCTACAGTGGAAGACCTCCTGTTTGAAGGCACAGCCAATAGGTTTCATCCAGGATTGAGGGAGCCATGCATATATTGCAAGATCCAGGGTCCCTGAGAGTATTTTCCCCCTCATACAAACACAGGTCCAACGAGCCCTTTATTTTCTGAGGGTTGCCTTGACTTTAAAAAGGTTGAGAACCCCTGACCTAGAGAAATTCAGAGTCCCACCTACAGGTATTTGGACATTGCTTTGGCATCACCTATTAGTGAGAATGTGTTTATGGACAGTTACTTGAAGAACAAAAGTTACTTATCGAGAACTGAAGTCTATAACAATATATTGTCCAGTTCTTCAACAGCTTTTACCCCCTTGATAAGAGGGGATCATGGAGAGGTAGCATATAGACATATTCTAGAGATAGTACTGAGTTTCTCGTTTAAGCATAGGATGTGAGACATGCCCACCAGTGAGAATGTATATGTGGACTGTACATCTCAAGATTATTTAAGCTTCCCTTCAAAAAAGGGAAGAGAGAGGACCCGGGCAACTATAGGCCCATCAGTCTTACCTCTATCCTTGGGGAAACTCTTTGAGAAGATCCTCAAGGAGCACATCTGTGATGGGCCGGCTTCAGGGATGATGCTCAAGAGCAACCAGCACTGTTTCATTAGGGGCAGGTCATGTCAGACCAACCTGATTGCCTTTTATGATCAGGTCACAAAGGCAATGGATACAGGTGTCGCTGTGGACGTAGTCTTTCTAGATTTCAGCAAGGCCTTTGACACCGTCTCCTACCCCATCCTCATTAAAAAACTAGGCGACTGTGGCATCGATGCCTACACAGTCAGATGGATTGCAGATTGGCTCAAGGGTCGTACTCAGAGGGTGGTGGTGGACGGGTCATATTCGACCTGGGGGGAAGTGGGCAGCGGAGTCCCCCAGGGCTTGGTCCTTGGGCCCGCACTGTTCAATTTCTTCATCAGCGATTTGGACGACGGGGTGAAATGCAACCTGTTTAAATTCGCTGATGATACCAAAATTTGGGGTGAGGTGAGCACACTAGCAGGGAGGGAAAGATTGCAGCAAGATCTGGATAGGTTACAGGAGTGGGCTGACATAAACAGGATGCGTTTCAATACTGACAAGTGCAGGGTGCTGCATTTAGGCAGTAGAAACCAGCAGCACACTTATAGAATGGGAAACTCCCTTCTTGAGAGCATGGAGGCAGAAAGGGATCTTGGAGTCATTATTGACTCCAAGATGAACATGGGCCGACAATGTGAGGTCACGGTTGGCAGGGCTAACCAGGCCTTGTTGTGCATCCACAGGTGCGTCTCAGGTAGAGCCAGGGAGGTGATTCTCCCCTTCTGTGCGACGCTGGTCAGGCCACAGCTGGAGTACTGCGTCCAGTTCTGTGCACCCCATTTCAGGAGGGATGTGGACAACATTGAGAGGGTCCAGAGGAGGGCCACCCGAATGATCCGGGGACTACAGGGCAGACCCTACAATGAAAGACTGCAGGACCTAAACCCGTTCAGCCTTCACAAGAGAAGGCTGAGGGGGGACCTGGTGACTGTCTATAAACTCACTAGGGTGGGCCAGAAGGGTTTAGGGGAGACACTGTTTCCCCTAGCGCCCCCTGGCATGACAAGGAATAATGGACGCAAATTATTGGAGAGTAGGTTTAGATTAGACATCCGTAAGAACTACTTCACAGTTAGGGAAGTACCACCAAGGGAAGTGGTGCTGGCTCCTACCCTGGGGATTTTTAAGAAGAGGCTTGATGCCTACCTGGCTGGACTCATTTGAGTCCAGTTTTTTTCTCTCGCCCAAGCGGGGGGTCAGACTTGAAGATCTACAAGGTCCCTTCCGACCCTACTTCTGTGATTCTATGATTGATTGCTAAGTAACTTTTTTTGGTCATTCTCAAAATTCTCTTAAGAGAATAGCATCTTTCATTTTATGTCCAAAGTAACTGAAGCTGTGTAAAATCTGATGATGCCCTACAAGATAATTTTCTAGAGCTTTGAAACTAGCTCAATTTAGCTCCCATTCCATTAGATTCTAATGTGTAATCCAGGAGATGTAAGGGTTCCCTAAGCAAGATATGAATGTATACGTCTGATTCCCTATTTGCAAAACGGGGATAATGTCTGCTGTGCCAAAAGAGGAAACTTTCTTGACCCTGGTGCTTAAACACAAATTGGAATGGTGATTGCTAATTAGGTCTGTACAAAACGAAAGCATTCCATTTCGATGAGTGTTTTGATGGAACAGTGTTCCATTTCGACTTTTGTTTAGAGTCAAAACGGCTGTTTCGTTCTGTCGAAATATTTTGCCGTTTCGATGTTTCACCTTTAGGATATAATGAGGAAGGTCGAAACAAGTAAAACTCACGTCATGTGTATGTGTTAAGCCACAGTGGGGTCAAAACTGCAGGCATGCAGCCCCTGCTGAGACCGCAAAGCCTGACAAGTTTCATGGAAATAGGTGCAGGGGTTTGGGGAAGCTGCACCTCAGGCTGCGGACAAGCAAAACTCGTGACATCGGTGACACTGTTTATGTTAAGGCACAGCAGGATGAAAGCTGCAGACCAGCTAGCCCCCGCTGAGGCCATGAAACCTGCCAGCTGTCAAGGAGATAGGTGCAGGGGTTCTGGGGCCCTGCACCTCTGGCCAGTCAGGCAAAACTCAAGTCATGGGTGCTTGTGCAACTGTGTCTGTCTTGGGGCAGAGAAGTAGGGGGAAACCTCTTCAGGCCTGGCTGCTAGGCCCTGCTGCAGCCACAAAGCCTGCCAGCTGTCAAGGAGATAGGTGTAGGGGGTTCTGTGGCTCTGCACCCCTGGCTGCTGACAGGCAAAACTCATGACATGGGTGCTTGTGCAACTGCTGCCTCTCAGGCAGCAGGACTGAAGATCCCCCATCACTTGTCACCAAGACCTGGGGGTAATAATTGACCACAGTATGAGCATGAGCCGGCAGTGCAATGCTGTAGCCAGCGGGGCCAACAATACCCTGGCATGCATCAATTGATGCATCTCCAGCAAAACCATTGCAAAGAAGCGGTTCTCCTTCTCTACTCGGCTCTTCTCGACATTCGTGAGACCGCAGCTGGAGTACTGCATCCAGTTCTGGACTCCGCACCTTAACAAGGACATGGTAAAGCTTGAGAGAGTCCAGAGAAGAGCTGCCCATATAATCAGAGACTTGCATGGCAAGCCATGTGAGGAAAGGCTAAGGGACCTGGGACTCTTCAGCCTGAAAAAGAGAAGGCTGAGAGGGACTTGGTAGCAGTTTACCACTACATCAGAAGCATACATCTAGGGCTTGGTTCACCTGGGCACTCTTGGGGAAAACTAGGAGTAATGGTCACAAACTCCTGGAAGATCATTTCAGGCTCAACATTAGGAAAAACTACTTCACAACTAGAGTGTCCAGACTGTGACCAATACTCCTAGGTCAGAACAGCATCGAAACAAAACTGGTGACAAAATTTCGTACAGCCCTATTGCTAATATTCTATTTTGGCTTCTTGAAGAGGTGAACTTTTTTATTTACATGAATCAGACAAACTCAAACTATACCTTCTTAAAATTAAGGAGAAATTCTTCTAGTTTAATCCATGAACTCCCCAATATTTTAGTTTATTAAACAACCTGCTGTCAGAAGTGTGTGTGTATTCTAATATTTAATTTGAATTAAGTGGGAAGAAACTGCCAGAAAACATAAGCCAACTTCTAACTTGTGATTGCATCTGGTAGCAAATTTTTCTTTTTTTTCTCCTTAACAGCAACTTTGCAGCCCTCAGAATGTGAATTGCAGAGATTTGGAGGGACGTCATTCAACGCCACTGCACTTTGCTGCAGGTTATAACCGTGTGTCTGTAGTAGAATATCTTCTGCACCATGGGGCAGATGTGCATGCCAAAGATAAAGGGTAACTTTTCATTCTTTATGTTCATTGATTTTATATTATGTTCTACCTCATTTCTTTGTTTCTTTGTTTGTGTTTTCTGTAACCATCTCTCTCTGTCTTTTTCTTGCTCTCTCATTACTCATTGCCTCTGACATTCACTGGAGGGAGAGTTAATGGACTGTTAAGCAATATTATTGAGTTTTCTGGTATTCTTTTTAGATGATAGTGTTACGGGTAGATAGGTGTTTTAGGTAGGTAAGTCTGTTTTTGCTACTTAGAGCCAGGTATCCTTTTTAAAAAGAAGGGGAACTCTTTCATTTTGACCCTTTTGGTTTTGCTTAAAAGCAGCCTTCCAAGTATTTCAGGCAGTCTAAAATTAATTTTTAAGATGTATGATTTGAGAGAGCCAGGGTTTTCTAGCTGTTCTTTTCCCCCTAGATTGTTTGTTTTAGTACAGATGGTTATTTTTTTTATTTGATTGGGAGGGACCCTGAACACTTGAACTAAATCAATTTAATCAAAAACGTAGTAATTGATTTTAGCTAACTATTAAACGTTTTTCCCCCTTATAAGTCAAACTATTTAGAAAAGTTAGAAACACTGAATAAATTATATAGTTTAGCACATCTTTCACCTTATCATTGTGTTTCAAGCTTGGGTTATGGTTCTAAACATAATATATTTAAATATTTCCTTGTTCTTGAGTGTTCATCATCCCTCCAAATCGAATTCAGTACAATATTTTTACCAGGGTATCAGATGTGCAGTGCTTACCAATCTCCAAAAGTGCTAAATGGGATAATAGCCACCTATTAAGGCCTGGAATACCTTTTCTGGAAATTTTCAGTCAAGTATCCGAAGTCAAGGGTGATTCTTTCAATATATGCCTACTATTAGCAATATTAAGGCTGACTGCTTTTAGCAGTTTTCTGTAATAACTGATACAAATTAGTAATATCAGATATAGGAACAGAAGGGAAGGATTCAATCACTGTCACTTCCTATATATACTTCTATGGCAGAATACCTAAAGACATGAAAACAGGATGCTGAATGATACTGATAACATCAAAGGGAAATTACTGTTTTGTCTACTAGAACTGAGTAAGCTTTTATTTAGATTTGATTTTCTGTAACTATTAAAAGATTTTCTTCTCTTTGATTATAGAGGGTTGGTACCCCTGCATAATGCCTGTTCATATGGACACTATGAAGTAGCTGAGTTATTAGTGAGGCATGGTGCCTCTGTCAATGTGGCAGACCTGTGGAAATTCACCCCTCTACATGAAGCAGCAGCAAAAGGAAAATATGAAATCTGCAAGCTGCTTCTAAAAGTATGTGATTTACCGTTATTACAAGTATTTTATATGTTCTGTTTTGCTAAGCTCTGACTCAAAGCTAATTGTGTTTTTAGTGAGTTCACTGCAGTATCCTTGAATCTGTTTCCACCCTGAATTTGTATATGCTGTCGGGTCACTTCTCTTAAAACAATAACATTGTTTGAGGTGCTTTTCTTAATGCGTTCATTTTGTCAAGATTCATTGGTATAGCTAGTTTTCCCTGACAGTATATTAATTTATTCTGGCAGTCATCTAAATCATTCTGATATACTTGTCTAATTCATTTAGTAACATCGTCTAAGTAACATGTATTTCATGTTCAAAGAAATAAGTTGAATTAGTTAATAAGGACTCATAAAAATTAGGGGTTCATCTTGTGAAACAGTTTTTGTAACTGAGTAAATTTTCACTGGTGTCTGTACAAGAGAACAGGACGGAGCATAAGATATGCCTTTTAGGAAACATGTATACAACATTTTAAAGCAATTAGCTTACTTCATAATGTATTAAGTATGGAAATAAAATTGTCTGGGAAAAGTGAGCATTTTAATCGGCAGGGGTGCTCAAGGTAACAGTCCCTGCTTTAAAAAGAAAGTGGTTACTTCCAGAGTATTTCCATAAAGGGCCCTAATTTGAGAGAGTCCACATTTTTTGTTTAGCTCCTGCTTAACCAAGCTTTTCATACTCAATCTTGTTAATTTTTCTGAGGATATTTGCACCTGATAGAAAAGCATGTGAGGGAAAGCATCATAACAATTGAAATACTGCTTGTGATAGAACCACAGGGTGTGGGAGAGGGGAAATTGGGTCTCACGGGTATCCAGACGTCCTTACGCTGTGCAGGATGGTGGCCCCTACAGTGACATCTGATTATATAAGTTACCTCAAGTCACTAGACAGAAGTAGTTAGCCATGTTAATCTTAAATCAGGCAGAAGGCAGGACAGAGTTACATCTTCTAGACTAATTCAGAAATGCATAAGATTTGTAATCAGCAGCTCGCTTCATCAGATGCTGTGAAAGGACTTGCCGGGAGCAGGCATTCAGATAGTGATTTAGCATCTGACCAAGCAAGCTGTTGCTTGTGAAAACATATGCATCTCTGAATTAGTCTGCCTCGCAATCAAGCCATTGGAGTTGGTCTCTCAAGTGCAGTTTTATTTTATCAACACTGGAGGGCTCTGGAGTCACATGATCATTCCACTGGGAGTTTAGCCATTTTTGCACTTAGCCTCCAGAGACCCTCACCAAAAATCAGTTTCTATATGGACACTTCACAGGAAGCTTAGAAGCACTAAAATGATCCTCCTCGAGCACCTGAAAAGTTCTGATGATAGTACCTGCCATAAGTTCTGATGATAGTACCTGCCATAAATCCCTCTTGCACCCAAATTAAACATACTCCTCTGACACATCCCTTAAGTTTGGCACTGTCTGGTGTTTTAAAACTATTGCCTCTGAGTACAGTTGAGACTATCTTGAGCCATGTAGTGGCAGGTATTGATGCTTGCAACTCTTTTCTGTTAAGGGTTTTTACTGTTCTGTACCTGAAATAAGCTGACAGTAAAGCTGTTGCTGAGTCCTCAAAAGAGGAACTTGATCTCCCCTGAAATGCACCCCTAGTAACTACTGCACCGCTATAAAGAACTCCATCCCCTTTTTCCACTAGCTCTTACTCTTCGCACTCTTTATATTGGTGTGCTGGTTCTGAGGTGATCAAACTTTTTCTACAAGCTGTTCCCCTTAGCTAACACCAATATGGCTTTGCTGGTGCTTACAAAAGGAGGAATGCTGGCATAGACAGGCTCCCAGTATTCTAATGATTGGCAGTGGATCAGGGTTCAAATCACACTAGCAATCGGTACCTAGTCCAGACTAGGAACACTAATGATCCTCCTAGCAAACCGAATTCTGCGAACTTTTTGAGGAATCCCAATGTCATTGTCACCAACCACCTAGACGTCGTGCAGTCTTATGGCTTTAATGCCATTGGGCCTGCACTCCAAATCTGATAACTTAATGTTGAGGGTCTGTTGGCTGCCAAGCAAAGCCCAAGTACTCTAACCACCATTTTGGAGAAACAGACCTTGCATAGGGCAGCTACCTATGCCTTGCCTACACAGGTTCTCTCAGTGTTGCTGGCTCCCCTGGAACTGTACTGTTGGTAGTAATGATGGGAGAGTTAAGGGTAGAAGGATTAGTGTAGGTAAGCCCAAATATAAGTTGCTAAACCAACAAAAATATGCATTTGTTCTCTGATATAATGTACAAAATGCTGCCCTATATAAATCTATGCATTGTCTGTTAAAGAATGACATTGTTGCCTGTAGCAATTGTGCACCTTAGCCACAGGAATCCTGAAACACACATACTAGTAACATCCTGCTGTGAGCTCCCTGTTGCATTGCATAAGCATTCAGCACTCCTGAACCTTCTGGCACTGGTCAACTGAGTATACTTACCTGGCAGGGAAAGCACCGTGACCACGTAGGCAGGCGGAAGCAGCGTGACCACGTAGGCAGTCTCCCCAGGGCAGGTGATTTGTCTCTGATATGTCCTCCAATGGGGGTCTATATTGAGCAGATTCTTTTTGGTGTTGGGTGGTGGAACCGAAGCTTGCTCCATCCACTCCATGCATTGACCTGGTATACAGTGCTTCCAGGACCGATGCAAAAAAACAGGAAAAAAAAAAAAAAGAAACTTGTGCCACAGCACCCAGGACTGGGGATCTGGCAGTACAAGTCATCATCTACTGAAGAGGCATCACACTGAAAATATTTCAAGTGTGAACTGTATCAATCAGCACTCTGTATTGTCTGAAAATATTCTTTGTTTGAAACAAGAAAAGCTTTAATATAGCAATGCACAACTCTGTGAAGCACAGAACATGACTGCAGAACCTGCAGTAGCTCAAACCAAAGTAATCCGGTCATGGGAGGACACCTCATACATCACTATACCAAAACAGTTGCCAAAGGAGTTGCAGAAACTTTATAGGATTAAACAGTAGTGTGTTTACAATGCTATGGCTTCCTTCACTAAGATCATGAAGAGTAGCCACATGCAGAATACAGCTGTGTGGACACCTGCATTGGTGCATCTGCAGTGCTCACGAACCACGGGTAAGGAATAACAAAGGTAGCTATGCATGCCTGCTGTGCCACAGTCCTCCAGCATAGATAATTATGATGTGGCTTCACAGCTTGCAGTTTGTTTCCTTGGTGCATATTCTGTACATACATCTGTGACCAAGGATATGGCTGTTGCTTCTTGGTTGTGGGGTGCCAAAACTTCACTAGCTTTGAAAATATTCCCAAGTCTACATAACAAAATACAAGCCATGGAGAGGTGCACCCAAGTAATGTACTTGTATTGTGACAGTATTATGTGGAATTGTAATTCATAGCATGGAGCAGATCCAACAAAAAAGAACAGAGATGGCAACACTCCTCTGGACTTGGTGAAAGAAGGAGATACAGATATACAGGACTTACTGCGGGGAGATGCTGCCTTGCTAGATGCTGCCAAAAAGGGTTGCCTGGCAAGAGTGCAGAAGTTATGTACTCCAGAAAATATCAATTGCAGAGACACCCAGGGAAGAAATTCAACACCGCTACATCTCGCAGGTAAGTGATTCACCAGGGGTTCTAAAGTATTGTTTATGCCATAGTTGAATAATTTAATCAAGAAAAAACAGAGCATTTAATAAGGATATGGAAATGGTATTGCTTAGTTACTGTGCTGGCTGTTTAAGTGTTGCTAAAGGAATACCATAACACAGTGGTTGTCAGCCAGGGGTGCGCATACCACCAGGAGTACTTAAAAAGGTCCTAGAGGGTGCTCAGACCTAGTGTAGCCAGTTAAGTGCCATGTGCATGTGTACAACTGCAGCACAGTACACAGGTGGCCAGGAGAATAGCCGTGTCTGGCTGGTAATTATGTTGTGAAGGAAGGGGCCAGGGGAGGGAGGAGAGCAGATCAAGGCCCCAGTGGTAGGGGAGGGAGTAGAGCTGGGGCAGGGGCTGCCCAGCCAGGCTGGAGCAGCTCCCACCACTGCCCACCCCCCAAGAGGGCTTGCACCCAGATCTGCACAGGACAAAGTGGGATACTGTTCAGGCTGGGTCTAGGGCTGCACCGGACTCTTCCTAGTGGAGGCTGGGCCAAGCTGCGCTTTGGATAGGAGACGGCAGTGCTGGGAGGGGGTTATGGGAGGGGCTGCAGCCACCCCAGAATTCACTATAGCCCCCCTGATAGCCCCCTTCCAGCACCACCGCAACCTGGCCTAGCCCCAGCCAAGAACAGCCCATAGCTGCAGCCTGCCCTGCTCTGCATGCAGATCCAGGGGCACATGCCCCTTCCTGCCACCTATGCCTTCCTGGGGGTGCATACAGCAGTGGGAGCTGGGATGGAGCATGGGACAGAACCACAGCTTGTCTAGGGGGTGGGGGGTGGCAGTTCCTGCCACTATGCGCACCACGGGAAGGCATGGGGGCATGTGCCCATGGATCTGCGCAGGGCAGGGTGGGATGCTGCTGCGAGGTGTGTCTGGGGTGGCACCAGGTTCTTCCCAGCTGGGGCTGAGCCAGTGGTGGCAGTGCTGGGAGGGGTCTATGCGGGGGCTGCGGCCACTCCAGAATTTGCTGTACCCCACCCCATAGCCCACTCCCAGTACCACCACTGCCTGCTCTGACTGTAGGGCTGCCCAGCCCACTCCAGGAACACCCCAGCACTGGCCCCAGCCCGCAGCGGCAACCCGCTTATACCCATGCAGAGCCAGGGGCACATGGCCCTGTGCCCTCCCTGGAGTGCACGTAGCTGCGGAAGCGACCCCCCGCACAGCTCAGTCCTGTGTCCTGCCCCGACTGGGCAGCCCCTGCCCTGCCCTAGCCCCACTCCCTCCCCCAACTCTGGGCCAGCCCTCCCTTGCCCCACACAGATCCAGGGGCACATGCCCCCATGCCCTCCCAGGGTGTGTTTATGAGCAAGACCTGCCACCCCCTCCCCACGCCCCCTGGATGAGCTGCTTTGTCCCCTGCTTTGCCCTGGCTGCACAGCCCCACTCCTTCCCACACTGCGGGGGCCTCGATTTGCACCCCTGCCCCTTAAAAACATGAAAAAAAAATATAAAGGGGTACCTGAGCTGGAACTTTGAGAGAGAAGGGGTCCGCTTGTTAAAAAAGGTTGAAAACCCCTGCCATAGCAAGAAAATGAGTTTTTGCTTTCTGAAAATCATTTTTAGCTTTTCAGCCTTTGCTGTTTTTCAGTTTGCTTACTTCTCACTATTCTTTTCTTTCATGCAGCTGGTTATAATAATTTGGAAGTAGCTGAATACCTTCTAGAGCATGGTGCTGATGTTAATGCCCAAGATAAAGGAGGATTAATCCCCCTCCATAATGCAGCATCCTATGGGGTAAGTACAAGTACACTTATTATTTAGCACCCAAGAAGAAGTAGAGAAGTCTTTTAAATGGTTGCACCTGAAAGGAACTCTCGCAGCTGCCAAAAATTGTCTCGTCTGGAAAAAAGTTCAGTGTCTGTTGACATGAAAGAATGATTGTCCTAAGTCACTACTGTATTATATGGAGCCTTTTTCTTTTACTCTGACAGAAGTTCAAATCATAATAGAAGGAAGATGTAATTGCTGCTAGACTGTACAGGGTTTCTTATTGTGGTCCTGGAAAATCTTTGAAACTGTAGCAGGCATACGAATCCATTTGCTACAGGATATTAGGAACCTCTTGTTCTTACCCAAAGAAAACTCACCTTGAGTAAAGCCTGAAGCGGTGGTTAAATAGCTGAATGGGAAGAAAGAGAGCAGTATATGGATAGAGCACAGTTTCCTTTGTGGAAGAGCATTGTTAGTACCAATAGTCCGTTAGGGCTTACCTACATGGGAGAGGTAACTCTCCACGTTGATGTTTTCATTCTACACAGTGAGTGCCCTGTTGCAGTTTAGTGTAATGCACTTCCAGTGTAAACGCAGTTAAGCAGTACAAACATGCTTCTGTATAAATAAATAGTTGTATTAATATCTAAGTATACTTATTTAAGTTGTTATGATGTAACTTGTATCTTCATGAACCTGCAGCAATAAAGGATAGCAAAACAGTTGCAATTTTAACCTTGAATGAAACAAGGTTAAAGTTACTTATTAGCTCACTTGTACATTTTTTATTGCAACAGCTGATGCATGTTGCCCTGGGACAGCCCCACCTCCAATTAACGTAATTATATCTGTCTATACCAATGATTCTCAACCAGGGTGCCACAGCACCTTGAGGTACCTTGAGATCCTTTTAAGGGTGTACCACAATATTAATACTGTTGGGTGTGCAAATTACCTATACATGATTTACAAGATAAATCCAGAAATTTCAGATAAAATTCCAAAGTGTCAAAAACATTTTCACCTGCTGTGGTCTTTCTGAGTTGTTTGCAATGGCAGAATTGCTCTGTTATTTTTCCATAGTCAAAAAAAAAGTAAGAGCTGGCATTTTCCAAGGGGTGCCATGAGTCTAAAAGGGTTAAGAACCAACCATCTGTAGCTTCAGTGTTGAATAAAGACTGTCCATGTTTGAATCTAGCAAGTGCATAATAGCTCACCATAATAGATGTACCAAGCTATCATCTCACCATGTTAACAAGCCCTTAGTGATCACCCTTCCTTTCCACCCCCACAAGACTACTTTAACCTAGCATCTTTATGTGCAGTAGCTGCACAAATGTAAGACAGACCATTAGCTAAAACACCACATACTGCTTTTACTTGTGGGTGAGTTCAGAAAGAAATCTCTTACAAGCTATTGCATCGAGTCAACACTTGACAAAACCCCAGGAGATGCTTTAAGGTCAGATGAAAGACTGTGCATGGCACTGAGTTAATGCCAATCCTGACAAACAGGTTTGTTTGCTTCTTCCAGTTGTGTTTTTTCCCTGACCTCCTCCCATTATCATAAATCAATTTCAGCAAACAGAATGCTGACAAAAATAGCTGGCTTGGAGATCAGAGGTAAAATAAATTGGGTACTGCAAGAGAGTAGAAAATAGTTAAGGCATTTTGTTAGCAATACTAAGAGGCAATTAAGTGAATGGCATATCTGCAATTATACCATTGTGTTACATGATTGATATGCCTCAGTTTGTCAGTGGTGATTTCAGTACTGTACCATATGGGATGCAATATGTAGGTATTACACAGTGGATTAACAGCAGAATTCCAATTTCCAGTCTGACTATTTTGTTAAGCATCATTTGAGATCTTTAATATTCTTTGAATGTTTTCTTATAGTCTGTCATCTGACTCTAGAGGCACAGTCACAAGCTTTAGTAAATGATCCCTTTTCCTCCTTTGTAGGGCAGGGGTGCCAAAATCACTCAGCCCCATGAGCTGGATGAGTGGTGTGGGGTTGGTCCATGAGCTGAATCAGACCCATGGACCCCCTGCCTCTCCTAGCATGTTGGATCCAAGGCCTGTTCCAGCTGGTCTGGGGTCCACACTACATGCAGCATGGATCCCAGAGCAGGGGAAATGGGTGCCATGTGCCGTGCAGTCCAAGCAGGGGCATGTAGCATGGATCTTGGAGCAGCTGAAGCAAGCACTGCGATGCATGCAGTGTGTCTGCCCTAGCTGGACTTTGCCCATTCCAGCTGGTTCAGGACCCACACTGCATGTGGTGCTCTCAGGCATTGTGTGTAGTACGGGTCCTGTACTGGCTCGAGCAGGCATAGCGTGTGGCAGTCTGGCTGGGGCAGGCATTGTGTGTAGCGTGGCACCTACTTCAGCCATTCAGTAATCCACAATACATGACCTGGGCAAGACAGGGTTGCACATGGTGCCTGTTCTGATCACACACCACACCTGCCTACTTGTCCAGTGAGGTCCCAGAGCTGCTGGGGCAGATACCATGAGCCAAGCACAATCCTGGGCCCTCCCATGGGGCTGCTCCAGCATGCAGTGTGCCCCATATGAGTCTGCTCAGACCCAGGGCCAGCACCTGAGGACTAGATGGCAAGCCTTCATGGGCTGCATCCAGCCTGTGGCCCATATGGTGTGACCACCCCTACTCTAGAGTAATCCACCTGTGCTTGGTTGTTTTTCTGTCTTTAAATTCAGTCACGTATGTGTTAAATAGCTGAACAGCTGCTTATTCCATTTGTTAGTCTTATGTTTCTCTGATTTCTGTCAGTGATGCATAGGAGAACTCTCTTAAATTCCTAAGAAGTTGCTAAGAAAAACCACCCACAGTTAACATGAGTCGCCATTAATACAGGATGAGGGTTGTTGGCTATTCGCCATCCCCATAGAGCTCATTGATTAAAAAACAAAACAAAACACAGCATTTCTTACGCAACATTTAGGATGCCAGCTGTTTCGTACTGATTTCATACTGTTTCATACGTTCACATCGTAGCCTCTGTCAGATTCCAACAAATCTGCTAATTCTGCTAAATACCTTGTCATCAAGAATCTCAGAGGATGGCTGACAGGGCATGACTGAGATTATTGAAGGAAAGATTATGTACAATCAGATGCCCTGAAATGGATCTGAAACTCCAGGAGGACCTTCCCAGAGAGGCTGATACAGACTGGTTAACATGGTGATGCCTGAACTGCCTGCACACACAAACTGGAAGTTCAAAAACAAACATGATCAAATGGGGCTACTCTAATTACATGAATACATGCAAGTGCAGTGGAGTGCTGACCATGGAGCACTTGCTCGTTTGCTGACTCCTTGGTGAGACCTATACAAAGGAGATCCTTGCTGCAGCAATGGAAAGAGCCATGACTTATATATGATTCTGAAAAAACATTTAGTTTTGGACAAGGACATAAGAAGAATACTGACTCAGTTATTCTTGTCACTTTTGCTGCAAATATCAGCCATGGAATGGTTTTTCTTGCCTCTTTCACAGCTTATACCACCCAGTTTTACTGTCCACGTCATTCAGCCACCATGTAGTTGTTAGCCCAATAAGTAAGCAGGCAGCAGAGCAAGGGCATAAGAAAAAAGCAGTGGTTGCTAAAGACACTTGTTTGGAGTATTCAGCGATAGGTCTGTTCAGAATACCTAAGAAAGAGCAGGGAGTCATTCCATTTCAAATGTGTCCCTATTCAGCTGTGAGGAATAAGTCTTCTCTGAGCTTTTGTTCAATTTCCTCTAAGCAGAAGAACTAAGAAAGATAAAACAAGACAAAACCAAAGCAATTCTGATTTCTGCAAAATGCCTGAGATTTTATTCTGTCCTGCTCCATCTCTCTGGAGGAGAATATTGACCTTTCCCTATGATCCCAGACCAGTTGTCTTAGCAGAGCAGCCAGATTTATTACCCAGAGCTTCATTTATTGTACCTGACAGCACAGACCATAGGACTCTGACAGATATAAAGAGATGCTGCCCAAACTCGGTCATCCAAGAACAATATTGTTCTGACTTCAGTTTCATTCCAGTGCATATTTAAGTATTTGCTGCTCCTGCAACTGCTCATTCTCATTGCGTCATCCATGGAAGTTAATTTATCAGCCATATCAGCTGAACACCTCTTAACTCACTCTAGCACTATATTTCCTTACAGCACAGTGACAATTTATGAGACTGTGTAGATTAGTCCAACCTACTTCTTAGACCAGGGGTGTCAAAGATACGGCCTGTGGTCCCGATCCAGCTTGTAGAGCCCTGTCATCTGGTCCCTGGTGTGTCTAGGGGTCTCAGAATTGACCCACAGCAGCATGTGGGGCATGCCATTGCCTTTCCTGTCATACGTAGCAGGTGCTCCAACTCATGTCCTGGAGCAGTAAACCAGATGCTGCATGCAGCACAGCCCCAGAGCAGCAGTATGCTGTTCTACTGCTCTGGGGCTGCACTGCACATGGCAGCTGCTCTTGGACCATGCTGTGTGCAGGGCCTGGCCAGCACACAGTAGGTAGAGCGACTACCGTATGCAGCACAGCTCCAGAGCGACCAGCAGATACAGCTCAGCTGGAGCAGGATCATGCCATGTGCAGTGCCCTCTCCAACATGCTGAATCTGGCATGCAGGGCTTGTCTGTGGGTCCTTTTCGGGCTGCAGTCCAGATGAGTTTGACACACCCGCCTTTGACTTTTATGAATTCTCCCTTAGAGCTCATGAATGAATATTAGCTATTCTGCTGTTAACCAAAATAGTATTTATTATAACCATAGTCAAGCTCTGTGAGCTAATCTAAGCTTCACAGGTTCCCCAAGGACCCTAACTTTGTCTCCACCCTCAACTCTTGCCCAGTGTGGTAACAGATTTCCATCTCAACCAATTGGCTAATACACCATTATTCTTTTCTAGACTCCCTGCTCATTCAGACAATGCGGAATGTCACATATTAGATACCAGAAGGGTTTTAGTTTTATGCCTAAATACAGTCAGAGTTCAGAAAGTTACCAAATCTTATATCTTAGGCACATTGTAATACAGGATAAGCAGTTATTTCATTGAGATTGCTTAGGAGATTCCGTTATGAATCGGAGAGATACCTGCTTTTTAATCCCTGTTATCAATTAGATCATATTCCACAATGGGTAAGACCACCTCCTTGACATGTTTTAGGCCTAGCGATCTTATAGAAATATGTGGAGCTGCTATACGGCATTCTATTATTCACATGTTCACAAAACATTTGCTCTATATCTAACATCTTGGTTAGATACTCAGGTGGGTAGAGTGGTATGTCAGTCACTATGTAATTAAGACTTTGTCCCACCTTCCTCATGGGACAATACTGCTTGTAAGATGATTTTCTTGAAAGAATGTGCAGCAGCTACTCCGTGAAGATATATGGGTTACTCACCAGAAGCAGCAGCTCTTTGGGATAGACTCTACAGTCACACTCCCTGTTCACCTGTCTCTTTTCCTCACTAAAATCTTGAACCAAAGCAAGGAGTCATGATGGAAAGAACTAAAACAGTTGGTTTGTCACAGCCCCCTTCGTGGCTATATCATCAAAGTGCTCAGTAACAGTAGAGGAGGGGCACAAAAAGATGAGAAAACAGTCAAGCAGGCACGGCTGTGGAAGCATTCCACCATCACAGCTGCATCTCTGGTTCGTCCTGAGAGTATGATTTTGCAGTGTTCTGCTTTAAATGAGTACAGGTGAGTAACCCTCATTTCTGGCCACTCTGAGACAAAGTACTGGCCTATATTTAATATAAAATAATAATAAAAAAGTATCACTGGTTTAATCTGTTATGGCAGTTCTTGTGCTGTGTATGCACATTCTAAAGATCAAACCTGCAGAAGGTTGACAAGCAGTAATTTTTAGCTTAAAGTTTATCCCAAGGCAACATGCATCCTTTCTGCCTTACGTTTTAATGTTTACCTAAGTCACCAAAACAGAAATTGGTTAATATTTAGGACAGAACATTGTCAATAATTGTTTCAAGTTGGTAGTTACTTATATAAGTAGTATAAGCTGGTAGTTACTTGTATATAAAAAAGTCCGTTCTATTCCATAACATGATCATTATAGAAAACATTAATGAGAGTTGTACTTGATGTTCTTTCAGCAGCCACTTTTAGTTAAGAAGTGTTGCGTGCCTTTTTTTGGTCGCTGAGGAAGCTCTCTCTCTGTGGTGTGCAGCAGCCATCACCATCTCTGAATTTTAGTGTTGTGGGCACAGAATACTCATGTTAAATAAGGACATCAGGAGTAAGAACATGTTCCATATGATATAACTCCTTCCTCAAAAAAAAGTGGATTTCCTTTGGTTCTTCTGTGTGACACTCTATGCTGTGTATATCCTGCTCTTTTACCATAGAATTGGTGACTACCTTGAAAATGGAAAACATGAAATCTGCCTCTGACATGTATCTTTGGGGTTTTGCTGACAATGTCAAGCAAGTTTTCTTATTCCAATCTGCTGATTTTTAGCTAACTGCTCACTTTTGCCTTTTTTGTACTGACAAACCATTTATCAGTAAAAATACTCTCAGGAACATGATACAGGGAGTTATTTTTTCTGTGTAATTTTTTCCTTGTTTAGCTTGGAGATTTTAAATTAGATAATTATGGGGAGCTAGTGGAAGGGTGTACGTAGCTGCTGCCATAGGCACCAACTTCTGTTTTTGCCAGGGAGTCCTAAGATGATGGACATGTGGAAAGTTTTGCCCATTTTAGGTGACAGCCCTCTTTTTGAGAGGGAGGGTCAGGGCACTTGGGCCCTCACATACTTGGCACCCATGGCTGCTACAATGGTGCATTCCTGGCATGCAGAAATAATAGCCATTGAGGAAAACTGTACCCCAACCTGCCCTGCCATCCATTGCCAGACCTCTGCTGTCTCCTTGATTCCCAACCTGTACTGCCACCCACCCCGGACATGTACTGCTACTCAATGCCCTGTTCCATGCTGCTGTCCACTCCTAGACTGATGCTGCCACCCAATCCCCAGTCCATGCCGCTAACCCCAAACCCAGACCCTCTGCAGCTGCTGCTGACTCCAGGCCTCAGTCTGGGGCAGGCAAAGCTCCAGCCCTGGGCTGGGGTTGGGATTGTGATCAGAGCTGGAGCTACACCAACTGCCTGCCCCAGGTTGCTGCCCAAATCCAGACCAAGTCCTTTTTTTTTTTTCCCTATCTTGAATGACTAATTCTTGGCTTTGAGTGGATATAGAAGAGGCTGGAGATGGACTATTCCTGACACCCCTTCTAGGTGTGTGATTCTGTGAATCATCTTTCATAAGAAAAGATCTCCATTTCCCTTACCATCCTAGTGTCCCTTTTTTGATCTCCTTACAGTTTAAGTTGATCTTTTTTAATATTGTGGATTGAATTGCACACTATTTTAAAGGGGTCTTGCCAGTGCCTTGTACAGTGGTGCTTGTACCTCATTGTCTCTATTGTGTACACTTCCCCCCCCCGCCCAGTATACTCTAGAATTGCATTGGCCTGTTTCACAGCTGTGTTGCATTTCTGTTTCATGGTCATCTCATGTTTGACCAGTATGCTGAGCTTCCTCTCTTCCTCAGATGATTCTGCCTTATAACTAGAGATCCTGGTTTTCTTGGTTTAAAAATCACAAGTTCTGTTATTTTCAAAACTGCACACACCCTGAAAATTCTCTGATTAAAAACCCCCAAATCCATGTTTTTTCTGTGATGAATTCACTATAATAAAAATAAATTGTAAATATCTATAATTTTTGGTATTTGATGTTGGGTTTTTAATTATGGAAAATCACAGTTCCCCCTGCCCCCTTTGCTCACTAGGGACACAGCCCAGCTGCAGCTGTCCCCCTCCCCCTGGCCAAAGATGTTACTTTGCTCAACAGAAAAGGTGGCCAGTCAGTTTCTGAAAGCAAAAGGTGCATCATTGGCTGGGAGGGTCCAGACAGGTGTTGAAGGCTAGATTTATGATGGCATGCACGTAACTTTTTTGCTGCCCCCTTTTATGCTTTTCTTCAACTTTACTCCTTCGATGACTCTTTGCTCTTGGATTGGTCTCTCTGCTGTCAGTATGCTGTCCATATTTTATCCTGTCAGCATATTCCTTTGTTCACAAGCACACCTCTTAATTTGGACTTTTTCCAGTGTCTTACTTTGGGTATTGTCCATCGGTCTCCCTTATCACTTTTCATTAACATATCCAATCATTTCATCCCTCTGATTAGCCAGTTAGTGCCCCTCCCCCCCCCCCCCCCGGGTCTCCATGGTGAAGCAAGTGAGTGGCAGGGCAGAGTGGGGCAGGGAAGCTCAGTGCTGCCACTGAGCCACCGTGGTGAAGCACCCCCTGCCTGCACCCCCTGTCTGCCCAGTAGCAGCAGGGGGCACAACCCTGTGCCACTGCCTCTGCTGCTGCTCGGCAGGCAGGGGGCACTTTGCTATGGCTGCTTGGGGCTTGCAGCAGTGGCACCAAGTTTCCCCACTCTGCCCATCGGGTCTCACCCACTGGGCCCCAAAGGCCCTGGGTAGGGCAGCAGGGAGCCCAAACCCACAGTGGGCAACCTGTGCCTGCCTCCAAACATCCTTCCCATGCCCTCCCTCTTACCCCGCCCCCCAAACAAGCCACCCAGGGCTCCGTCCCACACACTACCCAGGTTGGGCAACAACCCCATCCCTGTCCAACTTCCTCCCTCCCTCACTATAGGGGCTTCAATCCCCCCACAGACTTACCTGCAGGAGCTGCTCTCCAGGCTGCTGGTTAGCCATATGCATGGTGTCCCCTGCCTATCTGCCCTCACGGTCCCCCAGCGGAAACTCACCATTTCCCACATTTTTCTCCTTTAAAGCAGAAAATCTGGATTTTCTCCTTAAAATGAGAAAATCTGGGTTTTACCATGTTTTTTTGTGGCGAATGCAAAACCTGGATCCCTGCTTATAACTGAAGTCCACGTTATTAATTTCCTGAGTGCTTGACTTTTGGCCACAGATCCTCCCTGGATAATTTATTTTTCCCCCTATAAGCCCTTCTTGGATTGTAACAATCTAGGATCCTGAATCCGTTCATCCCAAACATGCCTTGCCATTAATCTTGGCTTCCTTAACATGCTCTGAGTCCCATAGTGGAAGTTCCCAGTGCACGTACATAGTCTGACCTGTCTCTGTCTTTCCCCTTCCACAGTCACCCCTACTACCTGGTGTTGTGATCTGTCCTCTCATTCCATAGAGGTCTTGGGTTTCCAGTGCACAGTGCATCCATAGTTGAAATACCTCTGGGGACCTTTCTTTCCCCCCAAGCATTTACTATCAATTTGGAAACCACAGAACATAGTTAAGCTTCATTCCATTTCTAATGCTTCATTTTACAAGATCATGTAAATCAGAGCTCTAACTTCTGAGAGGTCGTGGGCTGTGCCCCCAGGGGCAGTAGCAAGAAACAGAAGCTGGAGGAAGGAGAGGAAGCCCCAAGAGCCTCACAGCCTGGTATGGGGAGACAGTAATGGCTGGGGGAAGTAGTGCTTGAACCCACTGCAGGATGTGCACGGAATAAAGGAGGTAAAGGAAGCCGGAGCCTGCAGGCTGTGGTTTAGCCACTTGCAGGCTGCCACCTGGGCAACCCTGAGCTGACTCTTCTTGCATCATAATGTGGTTTTCTGCCATGTTTGGCAGTACTCCCCAGATTAGTGTCATCTGCAAATTTTGTGAGGACATTTCCTGTTCCAGTAACAAGGCCACTGATAAAAAGATTAAACAGGATGAATGCTAAGATCAACATAAGTGACCTCCTTCCAGTCGGATACTTCACCTTTCAGCGTAACTCTCTGCAGTCTCCCTTTGCTCCAGCTGCTTGCGATTTCAACAGTGATCCTCATCCTGTCAAGTCTGACCAATAATTTCCCTTGAGAAATGGTATTGAAAGATTTGTTTAGACCTAAATAAATTAATTCAATTGCATTACCCTTACCTAAGAAGTCCATTATCTTGTCATAGAATAGTATTAAATTAGTCTGACACAATCATTGTCTGATAAACCCATATGTTTCGTACCATTTCTTTCCATGTTGTTAACTATCCTTGCCTTCAGTATCCGTTCTAGTACCATGCGTACTATTGAGGTCAAGCTAACAGGCCTGTGATTGTCTGGGACACTGTTCTCCCTTTTTTTTGAAATGGACATTATGGCTGCTTGCAGAAGTTTAAAATAAAAAGGCACTTTAAATTCTCTGCACTCCCATGCCAAGCCCAGTGCATACCTAGAAGATGCAGCACATTAGTTGGACCTGCCTTGCCCAATATCTGTATAGAGTGAGCACTTTAATGGGGCTTTTTTAGTACTTTTATCTAATTGCTGATTGAATCAGCTTTATCTAAAAGCATCAACAAGCCCTGCTGAAGCACCTGATATATACAGATGCTGTGGAGCTGGGTTGAAGTAACATGCTGCTTCTTTTGGTAAAGTGCTTTGTGGGATGGTGGGGTGTCTTAACATCTTCATGCAGCCTGTACGTACTGTTAATTTAGTCCTAAGTATTGTTTGTGAGTTTATGGAATCCACAAAGATCCATGCCAGAAGAGTTGCTGTTTCACATGTCAATTCCTTTAGTATTCCTGGATGGAAATTATCCAGCTGCTAACCCCACCCTTTGCCCTTTTGGTAACAGTCTTAAGTTTTCCTTCCCCAGCAGGTATGATATTTTCCCTCTGCATGTCCTCATAGCCATGTGGTATGCCACCAATATCCTCTTACCTCTTCATCCTGATTAAAGACTAAGCCAAAGTATTTGTTCAGTTTTTTGGCTATATCTAAGCTGTCTTTGATCTCCACTTTAACTTAAGCATATAATGGCCTCACTTCTTTCCTCCTGATTCTTTTTATTTTTACAACCAAAGAAGCTTTTGCTGTTAGTTTTAATGTCTTTCTAAAGCTCACACTAAACTTAAGCCTTAAGCCATTTCTACTTTGTTCTTGCATTTTCTGACCACAGAACAATGTTTCTTCTTGCCAGTCAATCCTATTTTCCATTGCCTGTAGATCTTCTGTTTATTCCTAAAAGCTTGTTTGAGCTTCTTGTTGATCCATGCAAATCTGTAGCCCATCCCTACCATTTTTTTCCTCTCACTTAATATACAAGTCCATAAAAATATTTGTACTTTTGCCTTAAAGTAGTTCCATGTCACATCTATACTCAGGTCTCCTAGTTCTTGAATCCAGTCCGCCTCCTTAGCTAATTGCCTTAGTTTCTGAAAATTAGCCCTTGTGAAGTCCAAGACCCATATTGTAGACCTAGCATTTCAAAAACTGCATGTGAATCAGTTAACAAAAACACTATGGAGCTGGCAGCATAGTTCATATTGCGAAATGGCAGCTTTAGTTGTTTTTTATATCTTACAGGACACATGAATCTTCTGGGTTCCATATCACTCTATTGTTGATGGTTGCTGTATTGAAAGTGGCAGGCACAGAGAACTGTGTAGTAGATAAAATCCAGTATCAGGAGAGAGAGAGAGCCATGTAAGACAAAGAAGTGAGGGTGGGGAAAAGTCAAACTGAGTTATTTAAACAATTCCCTAAATAAATTCATATTGCACTGTCTCCCCTCACCTTTATCTACAGTTGTTCTCATTTGATTCTGGGAAATGGTGACTCTGAAAAGTCGCCATATGGAGCTAGTTCCTTTATTTTATCTACTTGTGCATATTTTAAAACCTCTTATATGCTTGCGCTAGCTGCATCACTCTAAGAGTGATGCTCATTTAGGTTTTTTTCAGTGTCCTAAATGCCTTTCTTTCTCCCAAACTGGATAGGAGTATTAGATTCGGAGTACTAGAAGTGAAACCTAAGACTTGAGGATGAACACAGTTTTTTGTCCTTAGTAAAGCCCCAGTCCCACAAACATTTATGCACTTTAATTCTTGGTTGACTGTTCAGATGCTTGAAGTGAAGCATGAGTAAAGATGTGCAAGATCAGGGCCGAAAAGTATGAAATGTTCTTCTTACAAAAAAAGATTATTTCTGTACAGCACTTCAGACCTAAATTCTTTTCTCTAGTGTCAACAGAAGAGAAGAACAAGCAATATTGTTTGTTTTGGGAGAGGTGCTACTTGATAGTTTACATATATATATAATGCAGCTAGACCACATGCATAATAAATCTAGAACCACTTGCATGAAGGATTGGCAAAAAAGAACTGGGGCATAGGGTCATACTTGGAGAAAGGTAGCTTATATGATGATGGGAGAGAGCTAGCCTAGCTGTCTTGCACTGTTTCCCATGCCTCAGAAATTACAAAGATGAGCTCCCAAGAGGAGGAAGGAATGTCCTTCATTATTCATGAGTTTTGTTTTGTGGTTGGTTTTTTTTTTTTGTGACATCTTTGGAGCGCACGCTGCCTCAGGTGACCTAAAAAGGGACATTTTTTGCCCAAAAGCTTGCCAAACTTCTCTTCCAACTATACAGTTGGTCCAGTAAAAGATACCATAAAAAACCCTTGTCTTTTGTACATTTCCTGAACCATCATGGCTAAAGCACCACACTGACCTTCCTACTTCATTGTTTATATGCTGTCTTCAGCCAGACACTCAAACCAGCATTACCTGGAAGGAATGTCATGATGGCACAGGAGGAGTTGAAGGTATTGAAAAATAAAAGGGAAATGAAAAGGCTCTTTCAGTAGCCGCCTTCCTCCCATCTAAAAGAAAAACCAAACAAGATGTTATTTGAAAGGATCAAAAAAAATTGCACAGGCATATGTACTTCTTTGTTCTCTTTAGGTCCTGTACTTTATTGATAGAAGTTTGTTTGTTTTTTTCCCCAGCATGTGGATATAGCAGCACTGTTGATTAAATACAACACATGTGTAAATGCAACAGATAAATGGGCATTCACACCATTGCATGAAGCAGCACAAAAAGGAAGGACACAGCTGTGTGCTCTGCTATTAGCTCATGGAGCAGATCCAACCATGAAGAACCAAGAAGGTCAAACACCTTTAGACCTGGCAACAGTAAGTTCATGTGGCAAAGCATCAAAAGCTGTTGCAATAAATCAGGTTTGCATATTAAATGACTATCTGTGTTTCCACTGCACCAGTGGTCTTCATGCTGATATACAGGAAGCATAGTGTGGCCATGACTCCTTGACACACATTAATGGCCCCTCTGTCACAAGCCCCATCACTGTACATGCTGGTTGAGATCCCAGCATATCTTAAAATTTAAGATATCCTGCCTATTTACATTCAGGTTCATTCCAAGCACCTTGATTTTTCCAAAGCTAAATGTATCCACCTAAAATATCAGTGGTTGGGGTGTCAGCCATGATACTTTTTTTTTTTTCCTCTTTTTAAACCTATGAAGTAAATCATGTGAGGCTCTGGAAAAATCTCTGTGTTCAACAGTGACTATTATCAGTTCCTGAACAGCTTCTCAATCCTTTTTTGGCAACACATAATTCCAAGGCAATAGAGCTAGAGTGACCTCCAAATTAATAAGCAGCTGTTGGTCATATTGCGAACTGGCAGCTTTAGTTGTTTTTTATATCTTACAGGACACATGAATCTTCTAGGTTCCATATCACCCTATTGTTGATGGTTGCTGTATGGAAAGCGGCAGGCACAGAGAACTGTGTAGTAGATAAAATCCGGTATCAGGAAAGAGAGAGCCACATAAGACAAAGAAGTGAGGGTGGGGAAAAGTCAAACGGAGTTATTTAAGCAGTTCCCTAAATAAATTCATATTGCACTGTCTCCCCTCACCTTTATCTACAGTTGTTCTCATTTGATTCTGGGAAATGGTGACTCTGAAAAGTTTGCACAAGTTTGCAGCTTTGTATTTGCCGACCAACAGTGAAACGGTGCCAATAAGACTTCACGTCATCTGTCCCCAGTAGCTGAGTAGTTAGGACACCTGTCTTGGAAGTCTTAACTTGGATTTCTCTGATACCTTACCTCTGTCCTCTAATCACCAGGCCACAAGTCTGGCATTGCTTTTGAAGCTGAGCCTCTGCCCCTTGAATTTAATAGTTATTGGAAAAAAATGGGTGGAGGGCAGTCCTAAGGAAAATTTCTGCCTTGTTGAGGACATAGCTCTGAGCTATGGGCCCAGTCTGTTTGGGATGGCAGCCACATTACTGAGCCATATATATCCTCTGCCTTGCTCTCTTCCTCCTGGCCCCACAAATCTTGTGCATCCCTCTTGTGGCTGCCCAGATGCTTCAAAGCAGCATCAGAGAGCAGCTTCCATTGATGTTTGCCCTATGACATAGCAGTTAGTCTGTGCTGGGTTGATGAGTCAGAGAAATCAGGTTCAAACTCTCTCTGGATGATGGAAAACCTTGATCCTGGGTCACTGACTTCACAGTCAAGTGTCCTAGTCACTCGACTATTGTAGACAAAAGGCAGAAAGTCTGTCCTCCTCTGGTGTCTAACATCTGTTTCATCCAGCTACACTTTTGGCATTAGATACGTTACACAACCACAAGGGGTGCATACCCATAGCTAGACACATGCACAACTGATACATAACCTACTGCGCATGTCTAGCCTCCACAAGCACATAGTCATCTGCACACACAGTTTTACATGTCCACTAATAGTATGCCACCCTATGCATAAATGCCAAAAAATGACCCCTTAGGCCGGTGATAGAATGCCACCATATGTGGCTAATGCATTTTATAAGTAGGGAGCTATCAAGTAAGAATAGTGAGGTGCTTTATTCCTATACAAGGCATTAGTAAAACCATTACTAGATACTTTGTCCAAATTGTTAGAAGGATGTTAAATTTGGAGAGGGTTCAGAAAAGATCCACAGGAATAATTTGAGGTCTGGAAGAAACTGCCTTACAGTAAGGAACTTAAGTTCAACCTCGTTTCATCAAGAGAAGGTAGAGATGATTGAACTGCATGAGTACCTAGATGAGGAAGGGATTTTTGATAGTAAAGGTCTATTTATTTCACCAGACAAAAACATAATGAGATGCAGTGGTTAAAAGCTGAAATGGGACAAATTCAGACTAGAAATAAGATATATAATTAAACTTGGGAGAAAATAGGGAAATGGTAATTTTCTGTCACCTCCCATCTTAAAGTAAGACTCGTTATCTTGCAAAAACGAATACACTGACTCAGGCAAAAGTTGCAGGTTCAAGAAAGGAGTTTCATGGTGGGAGTCCTTGGTCTGTGTTATGCAGAGGTAGTTTAGGTGATTATAAAGTTCCTTTTTGTCTAAACCTGCATGAAATAGCTCTTTCCTGACAGAAAGTAAAGTTAAATCATAGAAAATTAGGGTTGGAAGAGACCTCAGGAGGTCATCTAGTTCAACCCCCTGCTCAACGCAGGACCTTTGATCCTCAGAACATAATTGAAAAAAGACAAGCTAGTCTTCAAAAGTTATTTTAAGCTGTGTGAAAGTCTGAAGAACAATCCAAAATAGTCTTCTAAAAGAGTCCCTTCTAAATGAATACCTGTTCAAGGATAGGTTTGTTTTTGGAGTTTTTTTTAATGGGAAAATTAGAATTATTGATTTGAAGGTATTTTTTTCTTTCCCTAGATAGTGATTTTAATGAAAATGAGGCCTCACGTAAATAATGCTTCCTGTTTTTCAGGCAGATGACATCAGAGCTCTGCTGATTGATGCAATGCCTCCAGAAGCCTTGCCTACCTGTTTTAAACCTCAAGCTACTGTCGTTAGTGCCTCTCTAATCTCACCAGCATCTACTCCCTCTTGTCTCTCTGCTGCCAGCAGCATAGATAACCTTACAGGGCCTCTGGCGGAACTAACAGTAGGAGCAGCCTCAAATGCCGGGGATGGAGCAGCAGGAACAGAAAGAAAAGAAGGAGAAGGTAATTTAGCTCCTGGATTACATTAGCTTGCTGGAATAATGTTGGTTGGTATTCACAGTTTGCTTTGTGTAATCAGGCAGGTACATCCAACTAACCAAAAATACTGTGAATCCTGAACTCCAGAAGTGTCTACAACTCAAAGGGAGTGAGATTTGTTGTGTTGTGCCCAGAGGTGGTCTCTCCTCTTTGGGAACTGTTCTTAACTTTTCAGTAGTGTTTAAATCAGGATTCAAAGGGGAAGGATCTCTGATAGGTTTCACACGTTTTCACCATTGCTATTGTTTAGAAAACCTGATGGGTGTATCTGGGTAGCAAAACTGATCTGATCCCAGTGTGCCTCTGTGTACCTTTATAACTTGCCATTCTGTTTTATTTATACTGGGTGTTCACACTCATTTTGGGATAATATAGTAATTGTGTTCCTCTTATTACAGTCACTGGTCTTGACATGAACATCACGCAGTTCCTGAAAAGTCTTGGCCTTGAACATCTTCGGGATATCTTTGAAACAGAGCAGGTATGGAACAGGCCTAATCACTGGCACACTCTTATGCATCTGCCTGATTAAAGTTAGATTAGTCTGGCCCATTTTGCTAGCATCTCTATTTCCTACTTAAAAAACCCCTGTTTTTAATACCAGTGGGAAAATAAAAATAACAAAGGACGCTGCAAATGAATTGTGTAAATTTGAGGTCCAGAGTAGAACAAGTGTACCTCAGATTCACACAATTCATTTGCACCCCTCTGTAACGTTTATAAATTGTATGGTCCCCAATTTCAATAATTAATTTATAGACTGCAGTGCTTACCTCTTTGCAAAGAGGCCTGGCAGTGCAAATGGTGAATTTTCCAGGCAGAGACAAGCCTGAGCTTGAAGACTAGTTAGGAAAAGAGGAGGGGCTTGTGTTATGGTATCTCCTGCTGAGCCACCTGAAGCGGCAGAGTTCAGCATTAGTCATAGAGAGGCCGCTTTCAGGAAAGGGGGGGGGAGGGCAGGGCAGGGCGGTGCGGGGCAAGGCAAGAGCAGTCAACCCTGAGATGCTGGAGGACCTAGCCAAACTATCACCCTATGTGTAACATGCTGCAGGTTCAAATTAAAGTGCAATACAAACTGCAGAGATAGTCTACGCTTTACAAGTAACATCTTTGCGGCTAAATGATCATATTGTGGCTCATTATTGGGTGATAAATTGCTGGAACATGTAGCATGTTACAGCATATTGTTCCATTAACATAAATTGCACTTGGAATATGACATCTGCCAGGGGACTGAGAGACTATGTTCCCAACTTGTGGTGTGAGTATTGTATATTTTCTGCAGTGATAGGACTAGTCTTTATGACACACTGAAGACCTAGCTACTGATTCTTGTTATCTTTTCAGATAACCCTTGATGTATTGGCAGACATGGGGCATGAAGAGTTGAAAGAAATTGGCATTAACGCATATGGACACCGTCACAAATTAATAAAGGGTGTAGAGAGGCTTCTAGGAGGGCAACAGGGTAAATATGTTGAAGTATCCAAAGATACATATGCTTGCTTGCTTTGATTTATATGTAAGTAGAGTTCCCTGAAATAGTGCACAGCAAACTTGCAGCAGAGCCGTCATCTTTTCTCTCCCTCTTTTTTGGGAAATGGCTGCCCACAAAAACACCCAGAAGATTCCCTGCAATGTTCAGGGCACAAGGCCCTGATAGACTTCTGTAGCATGTGTACAAGGTGGGAGGGGAAATCTTGAGGATCTCAGTCCTTGTGTACCTGTTCAAGGGCCAGCTGCAACCTGGCGCACAGGTTTGCTCCAAGGAGAACACATGTATAAGCTACTAATACCTCATTCTTGAATTGACTGAGCTTTTAGATGTGATGTTATTAATACACACCGGCTTTTCTATAAAATAGAAATGGTCAGATACACTAATCTCTCTCTCTCTCTTTTTTTTTTTTTTTAAGGCCCATTCAATTAATACAGCATTTGAAGGAATTTAGATTTTACTTCCTTGTTATTTCCCTTTAAAGTTATGCACTTAGTTCTGTTCTCTGGTTATTTAACAAGACTAATGATGGCAGTACTGGGTAAAATGTAGCTAGCCTGGTTTCCTTTCAGGGATTTTACTCCTTCCATTCTTTCCTCCTGCAGGCACCAATCCTTACTTGACGTTTCACTGTGTGAGCCAGGGGACTATTCTCCTTGACCTTGCTCCTGATGATAAGGAGTACCAGTCAGTAGAAGAGGAGGTATTGTATCTTTGTTTCAAAGTTAGCATGTGAGAGCTGTTTAATGTCTGTCTGGGACAGAGGTGGGCAATTATGTGGGCTGGCGAGCCACTTAAGTGTTGGTAAGCTGTTGAGGGGAAGGTGGAAATGCCAAGTAATGCTGTCTGGCCGCTGCCAGGAACCTGCTTGTCCTGCCCGTCTGCTCACTATGATGAGCTGCTGCTACTGTGCTACATCAGGAAAGTCGGTGTTGGCTGGCATGGACTTTGACACCGTGGTGGCAGCAGCTTATGACAGCAGGTGGGCGGGATGGCTGCTCAGCACACTGCATCACACCCCATCTCGTGTAGGTCTGGCTGCCAGCGGCCACAATACCAGGACTGCACATGTCTACAGGAAGCCAGGGAGGGTGGAGGACTCTGTGCTGCCTGGTCCCAGCTGCAGAAGCACAGGGCACAGTCCTCCCTCTTTAGGCTCCCTGTAGCAGCCTGTGAGCCAGATAAGATCAATTGGAAGGTCAAACATGGCCCGCAGGCCATATTTTGCCTCCCTCTGGTGTAGGAAGTTAGCATGCTTCTATACTGAAAAGTGGTTCTCTCTGGGTCTGGACAGAAATTATTTTTGAAATGTTTCCAAGTGTAACAGGCTCAGAAACATTTCAAAAGCTGCAGGACACGTTAGAGCCTCCATGGTTTCCACCAGCTGGTATGCTTCAAGCTTACCAGCTAGAGAACACTACATGGGCTGCAGTAACCTGCAGCTTTGCTTCCCATCCCCCAAGAGGGAGAGAGGTAGCGGGGAAGGGAGAGTGGAGAGAGGGAGTAGAGAGGTAAGAAGTGGTCTGGTAGAGGGGGAGGTGGCTTCCTGGCTTCCTACTGCCAGGATTCTAATGCTCTGTCCCCTGGACTTCCCAAATCTCCTGGACTTCTTCTCTCCTACTCTGAGCAGAGTGGAGAAGTATAAAGAGTATTGAGTCTGTAGAACCCAGCTCCAATGGCATCAGAGGCTCTGGGAGTTAGCAGGAGCCTGGTGGACCTGGCAGTGCCTATTAAGCTGTCCACTCTGCTTTCCCTCTCCTCCCTACAGCAAGGCACTGTGGGATTCTGGAGGACCTGTCCTTGTGCACACATAACAAAACGTGAAACACTTTAAAATACTACCTCATTTAAAGAGGTGCTATTCTGGAGTGCTTCAGACACTTAGAATGCTTGAAAGGGTACATGGATTTGTACAGCTGGACCTTTGGAGCTTCATAGGTGTTTGAAATGCTCCAGTTGTTACGTCTGTCTACACTTACACTGGGACATGTTGTGCTCCGTGCTTTCTGATTGCCAGGTCCAGGGTGCCTAGATCAGATTAATTTCTTTTCCTTTTTCAAATTGCTGGTATTCTACCAGCCCCCAAATGCAGTGTGTTTACATTACACCCTCGCCAGTGCCTCCACAGCCCCATCTTTTTTCCTTTCCATACAGCTTCATGTGTCACTGATTTAAAATAAAAAGGCAGTGTTAGTGATACAGAAAAAGAGAATCCAGCTTTCACTTAGCCTTGCAGAGCCAAAGCATTTAACAAAAGTTGAAAGCAGTAAAGCATACTTTGATCTGTGAATCCTTCAGGTCAGACACTAGGGTGAGTAGGGGGCAGGTGTGTTGAGTAGGAAAGGACCATTTTATACTATGTCTTTCCTCAGTAGCACAGCAGCAGTAAACATATAAGCAGCCCTCACTGTATCACACTCATGTGACTCCCTAGTGCACTGTCCTGCCATTTGTACATCCCTGTGGTTTTACTTTCCAGAAACTAGTCTGGTCCAAGATCAGCTCTAGTCCAATTAGGTGGTTTTTAACATTGCTGGGAGTCCTTAGAGCTTGGTTGGTCATGTTAAGGGAAAGTAATATCAAGTCATGGGTTGTTATTAATAAGAGTATACTAGGACAGGCAACAATGCTGTCCTCTCCTTTCCTGAAAGCAGGGTACATGGCATTTTCTCCTGTCTAAACACAGAGAGCAGGCAGAGGGGGCAAAAAATATTCCCTACGCATGTATGTACCTGGAGGTTGGTGCAACTGGTTTCATTGTTGCCCAGTGGCTGCCCAAGGTTGAATCTTCCTTGCAGGCAGGGCCAGCCATTGCATTTCTCCTCCCAGTCACAGTCACCCACTCAGTCTGCTTTTTCTGCAAGGCCATGCAGGGTGTAAGACAACGGGTACTAACAGAGAAACCTAGACAGTGGAAATATGCTGCATGCAGTGACCTTTATCCGTAGCTATGGTTGGTATCCAGAGCAGTGTGTTCCGTGGAGGCTATGCTTTCACCTGCCTTCACAAAAGTTATCAGTTGGGACTCCTTTTTTTTAACAGAGGTGTTTGGCAATACTGACCAAAAATAAATCTATAAAGATTGTGTGCCCATTTTCCTCCTCTCACCCTCCCCAAAACTTCAAAGCTTATATCCTCTTGGAGTTTGAGGAAAGCTGAGGTTCAGCTTTCCTGAAGTCCAGATCACAGTTTGTCCTTATAAAACATATGTTGAGCATTAAAAGGTTTACCTGCCTGGGGTCATAAATGGCAAGAGATTTGAGCAGGTGATACATAAAGTATTACATACAAAATGGAAAATAAACAGATTACACTTTTAAAAGCTCTCACCTTGAGCCTGGAACCTATCATGTGGCGTACCCATTTCCGTAGGAGGAAATGGCATTAAGCTATTTAGGGTATGTCTGATCCGTGACTTAGGATGTTATCGTACAGATTGTTTGCTTAACTTAACAGTGAGGCCTGGCATGACAACCTTGTCAACAAGTGTCAGGAATCAGGACGTGTGAAACACTTCATGCGTAGAGGCTGTTTTAATAACCAAGCAGCAGGTGCTCTAGAGAAAGTGTCAGCCCCTCAAGCTGCAAAGTTCTTCCCAACACTACCCTTTTTTAATACTCAGTCTGTCACTTTCTGTGTTTCAGGAACTGCCATCTCTCTAGCTTGTTGCGCTTTTTTTTTTTTTTTTTTTTTAACTTGTCAACAAATCTGTACAAATATTGGATTTTTCAGCTTGGTGGCCAAACAGAGCTATAGAGCAAGAATTAGTTTAGGGTCAACTTGAAACTGAACACTTTATTTCAGGTTATAAAACCTTTGTAAATTTAGGTCTATTTTAAAACAAAAATGTTTCAAAACAAATCATCATAAAAACTTTCAAGCTTTTTAATTTATCCTATTTTTTCTGAATAAAATTGCATTGTCTGGTGTATATACTCTTTAGGGAAAAGATACGGAGGTCTGCTTAACAGTGCCTTAGTTTTTTAACTGGTGTTTCCAGGTTGTTATAAGACTACAAAATATTTGGAATACCTAGACTGTTGTTTGCTTAAGTTTATAAAGCTATGCATCAGAAATCTGGCAATCCAGAGTTCATACAGTGATTTCATTGCTTCACTAAGAGCTGCCTATCCAAATAAAGTATTTATTTGAGCTATTTGATGGTGTTGCTTTGACTGCAGTTGTTTTCTGAAAATCACATAAGCTGTAAATTTAATTTTAGTTTTTGGTAACAAGCAATAGCAATGTAAAAATGTCACAATGCCTTGATTGATCTCCCTGTAACCAAGAAATGTAAGATTTTATGCATGAGATAGATGTTTATTATTATTTCACTATAGCTTTTCAGTAAAGTCATTATTTTTTAAAAGTCTAATTGGAATATATAAAATTTAAATTTAGATTCAGTCCAGTTTTGCCAATAAATTCTGACAGACTCATTTTCTTAACTAATTTTTATGGAGATACTGGGTGATTGACCACACCAGATTGCAGTTCTCAGCCAAAATCCTGAAGCAATATGCTGTACTAGGTCCTTCTTTATGAATATTTGTAAGAGCATTGCTGTATGAAAATTTGAGGTCTCTTAACTTTTTGGCTTTTTAGTTGTTTTTTATTCAGTATACTCAAGTTCTTGTAAGTGAAATGATATGACCTTTCATAAATGACCTATCTTTTTATATCATTAGCAAATACTTAGCTTTGTTTGAAGCTTCTATTTTGCTTCATTTATGTAGATGCAAAGTACAATCCGGGAGCACAGAGATGGTGGGAATGCTGGAGGGATCTTCAACAGATATAATGTCATCAGGGTAAGTTTCAAAGACTTAAGAAAATTAGATGGACAAAATCATTTTGATGTCCTGCCCTTTCATGATAAAAATTTATCTACAAAAATCTACATGAATATGGGGTTAAGGTAGCCGTGGCAAGCACCTGACAGCAGAAAATGCTGTAGTTAAGACTGCCATGCCTCCTGTGCACAGAATGAGGCAGGATTCCAGTGGGAGAAAGAAAAAGGAACGTGCACATGTCATTAAAGTCTATTGTACCTTATTCACACAAGGGACTGAGATAAAGCTGCAAGAACATCTTTCATTCTAGGTTGCCTAAATTTTTGAATGTGTGACTTCAATGAAAACACCAAAATAGTCTCTTTGCTCTAAGTTCTGGTGCTTACCACTGCTGCAACACCCTGCAGCCTTGAGGTGGAAAACAGTCAGTCCTTCTCAAACATGTGATGTTTCCTGGAATTATGCTGAAGGTCCTGTAATTTAGACCTTTCAGGCTCCAGCAAAGCCAGCTAAACCTCCCACATTTGCAGACTTGTATCTAGAATCTGTATAACAGTACTCTGTTCTGGCTTAAGGCATTTCCATGGCAAGGGTCTGTTCATTCTCCTTCACTGGCATTGTCCTCAGTGTGTATGCTCGAGATTATCCCTTCTAGTAACCTTGGAGGTGATTGCAAAAGACTAGATAAATCTCTGATGCACATTCTTTCTTTGCCAAATTAAACGTGGTACCACTGTAGTTGTGGGCACTGCTGTGTTATATGAACGAGGCATTGTTCTAAAACAGCATTAACAGCTACACTTGAAATCATCTTTGTTTTTCATCCTTGTTTTTTTTTGATAACAGACATAGACAGGCCATCTTTGAAATAATTTTGAATAAAATCTCCCAAGTTTTTGAGTAACCTTTCCACATTTTTACACAGTACTCCCACTTTCCTGCTGGGAGATCATCACGTATGTGTGTGTTCTGTGGGGAAGTCACAGTGCACAACCTTATTGGCACTTAATTGTGGTGAGGGGAATAGATGAAGTCTTAAGAGAATTTAGCTGCTGAACTTTAACAAGTCTCTAACAATTATGTCCCTACATAACAACATGTTTCAGAGATTCACAACCAGTAATTTTGGATGAAAAATTTTGTCCCAACATTTTTCCAAAAAAAGTCCAGTGTGAGGCATTCACTTGGTATGGAAAATGTCAGCCTAAATCATTTGTGAGAATCATGAGTAACTGAAAACAGGGTTTAACAGCAGGAAGTTTTGGGCAGCCTGCCTTCCTGGTGGCACTTCTGCCTTTTTAGCAATGTTGTTTTCAAAGCAAATGCAATAAATGCAGTACTTCAGTTTGTTCTTACATTGTTTATATCTCTTGTACCTTCCCTGTAAAAAATTCTGTTGTGTTGTATGAAATTATATATCATTACAAATTAATTATGTTTGTTTGTTTTTATACCACCATAGATTCAAAAGGTTGTGAACAAGAAGCTGAGGGAGAGATTCTGTCATAGACAGAAAGAGGTCTCGGAGGAAAACCATAACCATCACAATGAACGCATGTTGTTTCATGGTGAGGATGTGGTCTCTGTTCTATACTTCATTACTTTTAAAAATTCAAGAAAATATAAATGTTACTCTTGTCATCATCTTGCATTGTGCTTATATTTCAGTATGCTCTGTCCCACACCAGCAATATTTTAGCCTTGGGTTAGTTTTGGTCAAAAAGTTATACTGTATATGTAGACTTAAGTTAAAAAATGTCCATCCATTTTAGAGGGACCTGTTGGTAATAGGGAGGGCATTTTATGCCTATAAAAGAAAAGGATGTCAGGAAAGAGAGAAGGCTACTGATGGAGCAGGCACACTGTCTATATCAGTAAGGGAGACTAAGGGGTATGTATCTAAGTTACAGAAAGAACAAAGATAATGTCAAGATGCTCTGTAGAACTGTCCAGAAATGCCTGCAGATGACAGTTCCAGGAATAGCTTAAACAATTGCACAAGGCACAGTAAATATTTGTTCTGTGTAGTGAACAACTGGTTCACTTTTGTCCAGTTGTCTTGATAATGTCAGCCTGTCTTAAGTAAATTGAATATATTGGGGCAGATAAATTAAACTGCAGTTTGAGGAAAGAAAAAGGTATTTTGTAAGATCTATGAAAGGAATAAGAAATGTGAGTCAAATGTAGGATGATGATAATGATAAGTTGCACACATTTTTGGCAGCTTATCAAGTACGGCCTTCCTTTCAGTTCACTGAATGGCTATTCAGATATTTTATTTGTGTATTATAAATGAACAATATCCTCTTAATGGACAAAGTTTGCCATAATTCTGGTTTCTAATCTATCTATGCAAATACTTACCATTTGATTTTTCCCCTCTCTTTTCCTGCTAGGATCTCCTTTTATTAATGCTATTATTCACAAAGGATTTGATGAAAGACATGCATACATTGGAGGGATGTTTGGAGCTGGAATTTACTTTGCAGAAAACTCTTCTAAAAGTAACCAATACGTGTATGGAATTGGGGGAGGAACAGGCTGCCCAACACACAAAGACAGGTCCTGTTACATCTGCCACAGGTGAGTTTGTAGTGGAGTTGGCTGTCAGCAGTTTTGGCCTCCTCTACAGTTCCGGACAAAGGATAAATTACAGCAGAAGAACTGTTGCTTGAGATTGGTTGGGAAAATTCAGTCTCCATTTTGTCAAGGCTGAACAGAAAGGGATATACATGCTGTAGGTCTTAGGGAAGATTGAAATGTACATCTAGATACTATAAGTGACATTCTTTTTTATTCCTGGTCATCTGTGTGTCCACATATGCCTTTCTGGTCAACATGACAAGTCCATGTTGGAATTCTGTTCATGGCTGCCTGTGCCTGCAGCCTTGTAGACATGCACTGCACAGACTAGGCATGGGAGTAGGTTGTGTGCTGACCATGTACACACAGCCTTTGTAGGTGCACAGAGACCTTAGATACCAGAAATGCTGTCAATAAAAAAAACATGACTACCAGACTCGGGAATAAAGGAGGGCTGAGAGAGAAAATCTTCCTGTCTTTTGCCCATAATAGCAAAATGATTATGATTCCTCACATAGGGATCCAGAAGCCCTGGGTTTCAGGCCCACCTCACCCAGAACCCAGAGAGACTGTGAACCTGCTTCTGTCTGATTTCCCATTACAGTGTTGTAATTAACAAGTCAGTGCGAATTACAGGGGCCAAGGAGAGAAGTGAAAGCTAGTGGCGGTGTGGCTCAGGGAGGTGGTTGCTGGCTTGAAAGAGTAGGGGCCTGGGCTCAGTGTTGAGCTAGTCCTTCTAGTAAGGTAGAAGTTTCCCCTTCCACCCAGTTTTCCCCATGACTATATTAAACACAAGGGACAGAAGAATACCAGGGGCTTGGATAATGGCTGATCTGTAGTATAGTAATTGGAGTGCTGTACTGGGAAATCAGAGGGGCCCAAATTTAAATCCCCTCTGGTTCAGGGGGGTCTTGACCTCAGCTCTGGCTTCCCAGGTGTGTAGCCAAGTCACTGCAACTATGGGGCCAAAACACGGGTAATCTCTCCCTGTCCCCTTCCCTCTCCCCAACTGCATACACAGGCTTCGGGGGCCTGAGCATAAATCGCATTTTTGGCACAGATGAGCAAATATGGATACTTGAATAACCAGGATGGAAATAGGATACCAACCCTGAGTGCACAGTGAGCAAAAATAAAAGCAAACTGGTTTATTTGAGTGAGGTTGGAAACTAAGCAAGTCATGGAAAATGATGCAGATTGGACTTCAAGCAGTCTTTAAAGTTGCTTGCTTTCCCTACTGGTCTCTTCTGGCAGAACAGAACCATGATACTGTACTCTGAATGTGTTGCAATTAACCAACATGCAGTGGTGTTACAGAAAGTAGAAATTCATGGAATTTGTTAGTGTGACTGACTTGGCTTTGCTTCTCACTGAAGTACATCAGCTGGGTTTGCATGTCACCAGCCTTTGTAGAGTAGAGGATTTGGCACCTCTCCTCCCTAATCGCTGGGAGTGAGGTAATATAAAGTTGAGCAGCCTGTAATAGCTCAGCTGAAAATACACAGAGCAAGAGCCTCACAAGAGTACCTGAACGAAGTCAGCTATGCTTCAAGACATGCTGTTCTTGTGGAGTTTTGCTTTGTCTCATATCATTCATTACAGAAGTACGTGTTTAACTGTCTTTTATGAAAGCTTGGGGAAGTGGTTTTGAATAAATTAAAACTCCAAAAGTTTGCGATTGTTTTTAAGGTTTTTAGAGTTGTCTTCTGATGAAGCAAGATTTTTTTTAATGCGCTGTTCTTATCTTCCTCTTAGACAAATGCTTTTCTGTAGAGTGACGCTTGGAAAATCCTTCCTGCAGTTCAGTACAATGAAAATGGCTCATGCCCCTCCGGGGCATCACTCTGTAATTGGCAGGCCAAGCGTGAATGGACTTGCATATGCTGAATATGTTATCTACAGAGGAGAACAGGTACATGGATTGTAAAGCTTTAGAATAATAGAATGGGCAAAATCAAGACTTTGGATGGCTGTATCATATATCAGGACTGTGTGCTAGTCTGCAGGTCAGGGCATAGCAGAGGCCAGATCTGCAGCTAGGGTAAATAGCTTCCTTGTCTCCCTTAGAGCTACACTAATTAATCCATGCAGTATTGGGCCTCAGCTGTGTATGAATTCATCCTCCTCCTTTTTAGTATTTCTAGAGCCTCCAAAAGGACAAGCACACCAGTGTCCTCTTTGCTTTGTATTAGCATATTTGCAGTTAATGCAACAAAAGTAAGCTCATCTGAGAGGTAATGGTACTAGATGTAGCAAGTTGGGATGTTATTCCATAGCATCTGCCTTGAATCTGTCTGATTTCGCTCTGAAGTGCACTTGCTAGACCACAGAAAATTCCTCCTGCGTAGCTAAAGCTTTTGCCCTGAAAGATGTCCTTTCTATCATCCCTTCATTTTGAGTATCTAGAAAGCCCTATGCATAGTCCCAAGCTCAGCAAAGCTCCAAAATGATGAAGCCGCAACTCAGTGGAATAGAGCCAGTCAGTGCAGTGCCTGCAGAGAACCCTCAGTGAGAGGCTAGGAGGACAGCTTAGATGTTTGTTGTCCGTTCGGTATTTTACCTTGCTGCTTTTAACATTTTCACATCCCTAAACAGATCACTGGCTGGTGACTAACAGCTGGCCAGCCAGATGCTAGAATCTGTATTTTGTTACACTTTTAAGGTAGTTACAGGCTATAACTAAGCCAGCCTATCGACTCAGGAAGAAAGGGACCATATAAGCTTCATTTACCCATCCATTGTGTAATGGTCATAGGCAGAAGCCTCCTTTTGTCAAATCTCTGCCTCATTTTAGTTGGTCCCTAAGAGCCAGATCCTATACCACTTCTCAGTCTGCTCTTATATTAACTCTGGTCCTATACTACTGTGTACAAGTCCCTAAAAACTGTTAACATGCTTACTTTTGTAACATGCTATCATGTTTAAAAACATGAAACCATATGGGTGTCAGTGTTCAGGCCTCAGGAGCTCCCATTGTCAATGGCACTGAATGCTGAAAAAAAGGGCCCTTAAAATCATCTTTGTCTGCCATATATCTGTTGCCAGTAGACATCTGGTTCTGCTGCTGGTTTCCCCTCTGCTATCCTGCTCAGGAGTAGTGGCGAAAAAGCAGCATGGGAGCAGAAGAAGTAGACACAGCGCACCCAATGGAAAAAGCTATGGTGTCTGCAGATGTGAAGGGAAAATGAAAAAGCAGAGTGGGAGACGGTGGGAGGTCAGTGTTAATGCTGAAACATCTTTATTACAGTAACAGATGTACAGTAGCCTGTTACTGTTTAAAGTACAGTCATGCTGCAGAATTAATGAAGCTCAAAGTCTTAACTCTCTGTCCATAACCCTGCATACAGCAATGGTTTGTTTCTCCGCTTATTTTCAGGCTTACCCAGAATACCTAATTACATACCAGATTGTGAAACCAGAAGCTCCCTCACAGACCACAACGGCAGCAGAGCAAAAGACCTAGTAACTGTAGAGCAGTGAAGAAAAATATGGTTTAAATCTTGGACTGGGTGATGTGCGTTTCAGAAAATCAATATCGTATAAAATTCTTGACAACTTGGAAATAAGCTGTATGTCTTTTATAAAGCATTGCTATATGGAGAACTATAATATGAGTAACTGATGCAGGCTCCACTGCTACTGTTCCTGTTGAGGAAATGTTTACAAGGGACTGCCTTTTAGTAACATATCTCAGGCTCATACTCACTGCAGTAACCATGTTACAATGCGGCTTTGATCTAGATTTTGGGAACATTATTCTACAAGCAGAAAACTTAACCAGTACTACTCCACATTTTAATATTTCAAACACTACTGTTCTGGTTATTTTATTTACAGATAAATTGCATTAAACCCATCATTTCTTTTCAGCCTACAGCATCTATTCTGTATTTTAAGGTGATCTTATCTATTTATTTTACTACTTTTATATTCCAAAATTGAGCCAGAACCTTCTTAAAGATGTTTTGCACAAAGTCAAGTTGACTAAATCATTAACAATGCAATATGAGTTTCATCCAAGAAGGGGCTAGGTCTTGTTTTTCAGTTTAGGGGTTTTTTGCACTTCAAGAGCAAATGTAGCTACAAGCATAACTTTAGGGTAGAAGCAAATCATGTTTCAACTTGCTGCTTAGTCTATGTGTGTCAGTTTTCTAGGGAGATCTCTAGGAATTATTCACAAGCCTCATCAACTATATAAAGCTGCCTCTTGTGCTTGGTAAAACTTTATGAAGCACGTCATCGCCCTCTGTTGGCTAAACTATAGCTGTTGCTATAAATGAAAAATTAATAAGACTGCTTTGATAAGATTGTGAAATGTTCTTGAGTGACCATGGCATATGGTTTAATAGGAGCTGGAAATTATTGGGTAAAGAGCAAAAATATTGTGTGCATGTGTGTGAACCCAGGTGTGTAGTTGAAGAGGCCCCCACAAGTAAGAATGATGGGGGGGGTTTTATGCTGGGTTCATGTCACATCTTCATGTGCAACATCAGCATTGAAGAGCTTACATCATTTTTTTAAAAAATTAATGAATTTATCTTTCCACCTGTGCATCACTGATTTTAAACATCAGTTGGAGAACAAAGCCAGGGCTTGTTCATCCTAATCCCACCCCCTACCCCTGCACATTCCTGATTTCATTTTGCCTGGGTAGAAGAAAATTATTGTCAAACATTGCTTCACACCTTATAAAACCAATGTCCAACATGGAGAATGCTAATCTAGCAGCAGCAAATACTGGCTTCTTGTTTGGTTTATGTCTCTCAAATTTTGAGAGGAGAAAGTAAAAGAATCAAACGATTTTAAGGTTTGTTTTGTAACACCTTATGTCACGAGGTGCCCTGTAGTGTTTGTTATGCAGTGAAAAATGTAAATCTAAGAGGGCTGTACATTTTACTCATGCCTAACAACCAGAGCTGTTAAATTGCCCATGTTACAAGTCTTGCGCTAATGCTTTTTTCTCCACAAAAAGTATTGAAATGATAGCATAGTGTTGCGCTTACTTTCCAAGTATATCCATATCCTTGTGAACAGGCCTTGTAGGAATTTTTTGACAAACAAAGCAAAAATATCTGAGGGAGTTTTCCATTTTCCATAGAAAAATGAGGGAGAATTTTAGAGCTATTCTGGCAGAGAGCAAATTTCACCACTTGTAAAGTTAGTTGTTTGACACAGACCTGTGGAAGTGCACATCCTCTTATATGATGTACTTAAAGAAAGGGTTAGAAGCAGCAGTTCTAGCAATTATTAATCCTTTTTTTATTTTTCATGAGCCTGCTGTGCTGGCAATGGACATGTGATTCTGAGTTTGGTTTTGTGACTCTCTTAAAAACACCTCTTCAGGTCCAAACCAGAACCAGACTTGCTTGTCCTTTTAACTAAATTCCAGTGGCACAAGTTGTGTGTTGTGTTTTGGCTACTTGTTTAATAGTGTTAGAATACAAATGGTCATAACTGGGCTTGGAAGTTTTGTATTCATTATTTAGGGTTTTATGTTTAGTTAACCATGGGTTGGGTTGTGTACCATCTGCAGTAGAGTGCCAGATAGCTGTGAAAGTGTGCGTTGCCTGCCGTCCCCATTTAGACATAGTTTTAAATGGTAAAACGGTTGTGTTTCTTAGTTAAGAGGAGTGGTTAACATGGGTGTGACAGTTCAAAGCTTTACAGCTTTAAAAAACCCACACCTGATTCTGTTGTTGTTTGTTGTTTCAAAAATACTAATTGAACTAATGGCTGCTCTCAGTTTCAGCTTGGAGTCCTAAACTTCTAGAAGATAAATATGTGGTCCAATATCTTTGACCTGCCAGTGTTATGTATCTAATGTTCTGTGCAGAGTAAAGGTGCTGTGTGAGGAAATCTTTTGCAGTGGTTTTTGTCTTGTAATGACTTGGTCTTGTAATTGTTCATGGCCAGACATTGGAAAATGCACGTGCCTGATGCATCTGCTAAAGGTCATTCACATATCACAGAAGCCTGATATGGTTCTCAGCAAAAGAAAACAAGGGCACTTCTTGGCTGGTGTACTTTCTGATAGCTCCTTTGACAGCTTGAACCATGTGGGGATGGACCCTCAAATATTCAGCCTGAGTACTTGTTTTGCTGAAAATAAATAGCAAAATAGCCCTGTTTCCAGTGGCAGAGCCCACACCTGAAGCCAGAGGGAGAACCTTTTAGAAGAGGAGGGTACTACATTCACCGAGTGGCTGAATTTGGTGCCTCTTGATCTCGTTATCCTATAAAGTGGCATTCAGGTGCATAGGCCTCTCACGTTAGCCTTCCTGGATAAGGCACATACCTTGTACACATGCTCTCACATACATACCTGCCACTAGCAGTGAGAATGCTCAGGGCTCCAAAAGGCCTGCAAGTGTCTCAGCGTGAAAATGTTTGATGGAAGGGCAAATCCATTCCTAGCGCATGCAGAACATTGCATCCCTGACCTTGTAATACCAGTGGAGACACGTGAGGAGTTCAGTGTTCAGGACATCAGCTAGGGTCTCCAGAGGAAAAAAGAACCCAAGCCCTGCCATCCCATCAGATGAGCATGGGCAGTTTCCACTGACTTTGGATTTCTGTTAACTGGCTGTGAGCAGCTCCTTTCCCACCCAGCTAACAGAAAACACTCGGTCCAAGATATGAAGAGACTAGCAGACCTCTTTTCAGAATGTGCTTGACTTTACCACTTTGTGCGTGGAAATCTATGGAAGCATTTTGGCTGAGGGGAAAGAACAAGGTTATATCTTGAACCTGTCAGCCTTTAACAGGATCCCTGTAAGGCGGTGAATTGTGAAGCTTCTGCATGCTTTGCCACATAACCAGTACAATAAAAGTGCTGCTTAAAATGAAAGATGTAAATTCCACTAGCATTGTTTCAATGAGACACATAAATGAGGTAGCTAATATACAGTTTTACAATCTAACATTGCAACTGGAATGTTGTCAGCAAAACTTCTGTTACAATAAAAACAGAAATAAGAGTACAATACCTTCATAAGGTGTATCTTTTTTGTCTGCTGCTCTCTTCAGATCCCAGCTCCATTAAAGATTATTACAAACTCTCTGTATCATCTTAGCCTTTGTTGAGCATATGGTTGCTTTTGATTGCTGAGAATAAGAATGGCATCTCTCTCATCTCTCTTGCACCTAATGTGACCAAATCCCATTCTGACAAAGCAAACCAGAAAATACTATGTTCCCGACACCATCACAGTGTGTAGCAGAAGCTCATCCATTATTTTACCTATGGACATAAAACCTTGTTATTCATGACTAATAGGACAGGCCTGAAATAAAATCCATTTAAAAAAGAACTCTCCAAACTCTACTCTCTGATGTTGGCACTGGTGACAGCGGGGACAGATGCAGAGTAGGTACTTTATCTCCAGTGATTGAATAACTCCTGGCAAAAAGAACTGCCATTCCCAGAGTCAGAATCCCAAGTATCACAGCCCTGGGCTTTGCAGGCAAGAATGGTATGTGCTTCCAACTGTCTTCATACACACATCTGCTCTGACAAGTAGAGACTCCAGGAAACTGCCTAAGCTGGACCCTGCCCCTTTTGCTCTCTTCCATTCTGTTGCCTTCTGACAATTGCAGACCCTCGAAGCTTTCTGCCATACCAGCAAATCTCACCAAGTCCTGCTGTTCTAGAGCAGTTATAGAGGAGGTTGTTATCGAGCAGTAAATTCTTCGTTACCTAGAATTCACAGTATGATTACTAACAAAATATGACCCCTTTGCCCTTGTACAAGTGCTGGAAAAGAAGTCATGAACAGAACACATTCTGATTGTTTGCATCCTCAGTGAGACTTACATGGAATTAGTGTTAGATGGGAGTGTTAGGATCCTGTCATTTTTGCAGAAAATTTGTCTCAGTTTCCTTGCTGTTGTGTGGCTTCAGAGTATCCACGTAAAAATGTATGCACAGCTCAGAAGTCCAGAACATGGACTATCTAACCTGTGACTCAGTAGTTGTAAAACAATAGTGTAATTCGGGACAAAAAAATTGTTAATGATTCTTCTGGAATTTATGACTTTGGAAATGTTTCTAGACTTTAGTCCACTTGTGGGTAAAACTGCTGATGTTCAAGTAACGTAGCAGTGGGCACTCTACCAAATTTTAAAGTAGACAGGATACAAAGAGTAAACGAGTTATGGTATTCCCAACAAATCCGAATAAATGATATATAGGAAACATCCAAGTTCTGGCACAGCATATGAGAGAAACTTCTGGAGAAAAATAAATGAGTCCCACGAGTCAGTAGGTGATAAGGGGAAACAAATTATGCATTTCACATTACACAAATACATATGCCTGTCAGTGCTTATTATCTGACTGTTTTGATACATCTATTTCTGTCGCTCTGAATTTTTTGGTGGCAATTTTTAGTGTTGACTCCCTTAAGTTAATTACTGATGTAGTCTGATTAGCGTGTTTATGTATTACCAGGTAATTTCAGCAGTGCTTTCTTCTGAACATCTGCAGAACTATTTTTGGCTTTGGGAACTGCTCTGGGGACTTTTCTTTGCAACAGCCTTTTGGGCTTATGTGTATTGATCTCTGATTGCTTCCTCTCATTCCCCATGACAATGTATTTGGCTTAGAGTTTTTAGATTTTTGTATAACTTGTCTTAATAACTAGCCCTGTACGTTTCCTCTTGTGCGCCTTCCATTTGACATCCATCTTCTCTAATCTTCACCTTTGTTGTTATGATCTGGAGCTGGGATACCACTTATTTATTTCATCCTCTACCCTCTCTCTAAAAGAAGACAATGAGCAGATTCTCAGCCTACCTACATGGTGGAACTTTAGATACCATCTCTGTAACAACTGAGTTTGTTCTATAATTGTGCTTTAGCTAATTGTCTGATCTGCAATACTTGTAACAATTTAAAATTCAATAAATACATTTTTAACAGTTGTTCTGTAAAAGCTTAATGTTTATGCCTATCTCATCATTCTGCAAGTAGATTCAGTTGTCTGCAATGTGAAATACTAAGGTCCCATTAAGAATAAGATGCTTTTCTGAGTTACTTGAATGCCCTTAGTCAGCTGATGACAGATTTCAGATTTGATACACACACCCATGCACACTCATAGTCACTGCACTAGCCTTTCAGCTCAGGCTCAAATAGGAAATTGGTTCTTTTCTAGTTTCACTTATGAGATCATCACCTAATTGCACACAAGTGGCAAAGACTTTGCTAGGGCATTTGGCCAGCTTTTGGTTGAGATTGTTGAACAGTGATATGCTGGTAAAGGATTCACTGAGAGAAACCCTGGCAGCCCAGGGAGAGGTGAGTGAGATAATGCATAAAGGTTGGTCCCTTCTAGTCATAGTCCTGCACAAGGTGCTAAAACAAAGTCCTTGGTAGGAAGCACATAACCTCTAATGTCATTGCAAAGCGGCACATCTAAGGTGGCAGGTAGAAGGTGCTCGGTACCCTGCAAACCCCAGGACTCTCAACAGTACCTGGTTCTGGCAACTTGTGGGGAAGAAGCCCTATGGCTTTTATACAATCCAGCTCTTCTGGCAGATTTGCAGAAAGCAAACTTCAGCCTTGTCACGGGCATAAACAGAAAGGGCCTAACTGGATCCATGTGTTTTATCCATGCCAGAAAGAGAGGGCCACCCCAGGAGAAGCAAAGGCAAAGGACTTATCAGACCATGATCCTCACTGCTCTGTGCCATCCCATCTGCCTACATGGAAAACACTCCTACAGCCACAGGAAATGTATCTTGGGAACAAATTCCCACCATTTCTGTAATCTCAGGGGTTTTCTATATGCACAAAGGGGACTTTTGTTGGACAACCACTGTGCTGGCATTTACTCTCAAGACTAAGTCTGTGTTGCTAGTTTCTCAGCAGTGTCATTGCTCCATGTATTAGTTTTTTTTTAGAGAGCTGTAAAACATGTTTTTTCTTACAAATGTATAATGTCACCATTTTTATGCTCCATTAACCCACTTCCTCTGCCCATGTGCTTCCAAACTAAGGCCTGAACAGTGTGCACTAGTACTATGCCCTGCAGATCCAAGTCTTACAGTATATGATCATGGTATGATGCTTAACCTTCTCCCAAATAAGCCTTTGGAAACTCCCTAGCAAGGTATTAGAACAGGTTTTCAAGGGACCCTGGCACCCATTATTTCCTGTTCTCAGCACTCTTCCCACTGGATACTCTGGACCACTTCACTCCAGTGCCTCAGTACCTGCCTGTATACAGTGTTGTCCTGGTTCAGTGAGACTGGTACATACTCTGTAGTTTAGTTTCTTTTGATTTGGCTTAAACTAAACACTTGGTCATTAGCAGCCCGCAGGGGTTTTGGCCCTTTCCGACTCTGATCAGGCTCTTTACAATAGCCAAAACCCATGATCTAGGGAGCTAGGCAGGATTTTTCAAAGATTTTGGTTTTCATTGCTTGAGGAATGGGAGTGCAATAGGCTATTCAAACTTTACTTCACAATAGAAGAGCGCATTGTTCCTTCTGGAAGGATGTACCTGGCTTCCTTTTGTATTGCATGGTCAGGTCACACCTCCTTTAAGAAGGGGAAGCTTACAAGTGTCATTGGTACTGATATCTCTGCCTTTTTCTTCAGCAACAGGTAGTCTTCTGCAAGGGAAATCCACCTACCTCAACGTTGTACTCATGGGGTGGGTACCACAGGATCCACATGGTTAGGAAAGTGTCTCAGCTTTTGTTGCTCCTGGCTGCTCAGATAGGAAAGGCAACTTCAAGACCAGCCACACTGTAGAGTGCTTTTCCTGGCTCCTCTTTCCCTCACTGGGCTGCCGTTATTGACACAGCCCTTTGGAGGCTGGGCACATTCGGCATCGTATACAAGACAATGAGTCATGCAGCAACCATTTGCCAGCATCCTATTGTGCTTTGGCTGCTGCCATTTCATGTGCTGCACCTGCTGTCTTTCCGCTGAGGGAGCTGTGGACGCTCACATCCAAGCTATCCACTCAATTCTGGGATACAGCAGCATCTTGAAATGGATCTCACTAACAGACATACACTGAAATAAATGGTAGCTCTCAGATGCTGTCCACTGTGTTGCTTCACAAATTTGAGCAGTGTCAGCAGCCCTATTAAGGGACATAACATAAGGACTGCCTTACTGGGTCAGACCAATGGTCCATCTAGCCCAGTAGCCTGTCTCCAGCAGTGGCAAAGAGTGGATGCTTTAGAAGGAGAGAATTCAGCAGGATATATCTTGAGTGCTCTATCCCCTATTCAATACCTTCACTCTGGCATCCACAATTATTGGTGCAGGGGTACCAGAGGCCTGAGCGAGTTGGCAGCAATCTGATCCGGCTGCTTCAGATGGCCACGATCTGATTTGGAGCTCCAGATCGGTTTGCCACTTTGATCTGGCCGAAGCGGCTCTGAAGCTTTGGAGCCGCTTCAGAGATCTGGCTATAGGTTATAATGGGGGATGAATGAAATATCAATAACTTTGTTATTTTAGCTCCGATGTGGGTGCAACTTGCAGGAGTGGTAGCCTCTGCTGAGAGCATGAAGCCTGCCAAGTTTGAAGAAGATCAGTGCAGGGGTTTGGGGGGAACGGCACCCCAAGCTGCTGACAGGCAAAAGTCATCATGTGGGTGGGTGCTTGGGTGACTGCATGTCTTGGGGCACAAGGGGGTAAAATCTAGTGCAGGCCTGAGTGCTAGACTCTGCCAGGCCATGAATCCTGCTAGCTGTGTGCGTCTCACTGGGGGAGTCTGTCGCCCAGGGCCCTGCACCCTAAGCTGCTGACAAGCAAAACTTGTGATGTGGGTGGGTGACTGTGTGTGTTAAGGTGCACCCTTCCTGGCCCTGGGGCTTCTGCACAACACGGCAGTGTGCCCCAGTGAGGTCTTCTGTTCCCTACAGCCTCACATCTGGTCCTGTGCTTTACGTGACAACAGGTAAAATAACTTAGCTGGCTCAACACCAGTAGCATCAGCGCGCATCAAAGGTACCCAAACCAAATTGTCATGGAGCCTATCTTTTAAAAAGGAATTGACAGCAAGAAGTAAAGATTTTGTGTTGTGCTGTGCTGTGTTGTGTTGTACCTATGATGTTATTCATGATGTGTGATGGCTTATCTTGTGTTTTTACATCTATATGTGTATTATGAAAAAACTGCCCCAATCCCATACCTCCAAGTTTGTCCTGGCAGGTGAATGAGCTCAGCAGGGACATGTTCTTCCCCTGCTGTCTGGTAATGCAGTGAGTGCCCCCTACAGCTGAGAGGAGGGCATTACTCAGCTTTTCAAAACCTCAAAAAGGGAAATTGGTGCAGACAGAGTGAGGAAGGTAGCACTCAGTCCGTCTGCAGGTGGAGCTTGGGGAACCCCAGCAGCAGGAGGTTCACCTTCAGGAACACCAGCTGCTCTACCAATGTAGGATCCAAGCAGGTGTGGTGGGGTGTCACAGCATCCCCAGCCATGCTGAACACCCTCTCGCTTGGAACGCTGGTTGGTAGACAGGACAGAAGTTCACAGGCAACCGTGGCCAGATCCTGTCACATCTGCCTGCAGCTTGCCCAGTAGGCCAAGGGGTTGCAGTCCAGTGGCTCCACATCGTCAGTGAGATAGGTAGCCACTGAAGCCTCGGAGCTATCTGCCCGAGGCTGGGGTCTGGCACGTTTGGGCCCCAGCATTAAAGCCATGCCCATGGCCCACACTGGCAGTGCCTGGCATAGAGGAGACTGGCTGGTGCTGGTGCTGGGAGTGCTAGCACTGGGAAGTGGATCCCCCTCTTCCACATCCCCTCGCCTCTGCTCTTTGGCCTCCCTGACTTAGTTCACCAACGTCTGTGTCCAGTGATCAAGAGTTTTGGGGCTGCCAGTGCACATGCTCCCCTTCGCCCTCAGGTCACACATGCCTACCATCATGTGGACCGTACTGGGCCACAAGGGATCCAGCCATCTCCTGATGCCCACCTTCAGCTGCCTCACCAGTGCCTGCACGTCTCGTGACAGCGGCCTGCCCCAGCCAGGAACACCGATCCCCAGCAGCTTCTCCATTTGGTTCTCCAGTTCCCCAGCTAGGGGGATCACCTGGCTGAGGAGGGCATCGCCAGCGCTAAGGGTCTCAGTGGCCTCGAGGAAGGGCTCGAGGACCAGCAAGATCTGGGAGATGGTATCCCACTCAGCTCTGTTCAGGGGGACACTGATCCCAATCTCCCTAAGCAAGACCATCTCATGGATGGCCTTCTGTTGCTTGACCAGGCTTTCAAGCATCAGGTATGTGCAGTTCCACCGAGTCTCCACATCCTGCATGACTGTGCTGTGGGATGCTCAGCTCTGCCTGTTTCTCCCACAGCATCTTGCCCCGTTTGATGCTGCAGTGGAAGTAGCCAGCCACCTTCCTGCATTTCGAAATCATCTGGCTTATAGCAGTAGTGGTGGCGGCGCCATCACCAGCAGCCCTGTCCCCTCCAAGGCATCCCTCACTATTAGGTGCAAGCTGTGTGCCACACAGTAGATACCAACAAAGTACCTACTGTCATCATGGACAGCCTTCACCATATTGGCCCTGTTGTCAGTGACCATGAACCCACAGGTGAGCTCAGCCTGCCCAATGAGCAACCCCTGCACCATGTGGTTCATGGCCCCCATGATCTCCCTAGTTGCGTGGGATTCATCCAGCACCTCGGCTTGCAGTAGAGCCTGCCGATGGCCTGACTGATCGCACCAGTGCCCCATGAGGGAGAGGTAAGCGTGATCGCCACCTGGCTGCTCCAGATGTCGGTGGTGAAGTGCAAACCTACCTACGGCCCTGCCTTGCACAGGTCCTCCCTCAAGTACTCCCTGAATACCTCATACAGGGAGGGCACTACTGCACTGCTAAAGGTGGTGCATGTGGGCACTTTGTAAAATGGGGCCAGAAGTGCTATGAACCACCTAAACCCTGGCCGCTCAACTAGGGAGAAAGGCTGGCTATCCAGAGCAAGCATCTCCCAAGTGCTCCGGGTGATCTTGCTTGCCTTGGGAATGCGCCCCCCTTTCTGTCCACCTTTCCCCCACTGGTCCAGGTGGTCTGCCTCTGCTTTGGGGGGTAAGGAGGCTTTGGAGCAAGCGGGGGAATTCCCTTTCAGCACACTCACACTGGTGCCAGGCTGAGCAGGAAGAAGGGCAAGGGGGTGCTGCCTCCTCAGATGCAGCAGCATGGCCGTGGTGGAGAAGTGTCTCATGTCCTTGCCACAGTTCATGTGACTTTGGCAGTCCTGGCAGATGGTAAACCTGGGATTATCTGCCACCTCAAAATGATCTCACACTACGCTACTCCCCTGCTTCTGGGTTGCTGGTGAGGATCCTGCCTTATCCCACTCCTCAGCAGGCTGAGGCTCAACAGCAGGAGGAGCTGCCTCAGCTGAGCCACTTTCCTCCACAACCTCAGCCTCCTCCGAGGTGCTGCTTTCCAGAGGAGACTTGAGTCTAGGGGAAACTTGAGGGGTGTGAAGCATAAACTCTGCTACTCCCTCAGTCCTCAGAATTGCTTGAGCCAGCATGCTCAGCATCCCTGGTTCCAGCTCCAGCTCCTCTGGCAGTGGGAGGCTCATGCTGAGAGCTGAAATTGGGGTGGAGGTGATTTCACTGCTGGTGCCCACTTCTGGACTGAGCGGAGGTGGTGCAGGTACAGGGACATCAGGCACAGACACTGCTCCCACCGCCTCACTTCCACTGGCAGCACTCATGTCATGGATGCTTGGGAATAGACTGCATATGTGTTTGGCGGGGGGTTGGGGGCTTGCAGCTCTAGCTCTTCCCCTACCCCCTCTCCCTCCCCTGCCAGAAGACCTGGTACATGCCTTTCCAGAACGCTTCATATTGATCTTTCCTGTGCTGCAAAAGGTCTCTGTGTGTGCCTGAATCCTTTTGTATTGTGTGTTTTATTCCCCCTGCTGTGTGCGTGCACTGGCCTCTTTGAATGTATGCTTCGGTGCTAAGGGTTATGTAAAAATTGTGTGCTGTCTATCTGTCTTCTGCTATGAATGTCTGATTTTTCTCTCTATATATTGTGTGTGTGTATTTGTGTGTGTGCATGTGTGCAAGCAATCTGTGCCTCCCTGCACAGTGATAGATCACACTGGCAGGGAAAACAACTTTCTTTTTGCAAAGTTGGCCAAAAAAAAGAGCAAATATAAATTCAAAGAAATAAACTGAATTGTAATACTAATAATAGAATAACTAAGCTAAATCCTACCCACTCCTTTGTGAGAAGAAAAAGGCAGGCAAGTTCAACTAGTACTGAGCCAGAGCAAGCCACAATGTCTCAGTCTGAGTGTTCCTCTCTTACAAAGTTTGTGACAGCCACCAAGCTGTGAAAAGGTACAGAACGCCTCAAAACAGGCTTTTATGCTGTTTCTAGTCCCACCCCACAGGCACTGCTTCCCTCCCTTCCACTCTCCCTCCCTCCCCTGCTCCTTCTCCCTCTTCTAATTGTCAATCAAGACATCCAAAGCAGGTCCGAAGCGCTTCAGATGCTCTGACCCGCTTTGGATAACTTTACTGAGCCTGCGCTGCCATCTGGGCGTGCTGCTTCGGACACTTTGGCGTCTGAAGCAGCTCTGGATCCGAAGCAGGATCCAAAGACTCACACAGCCCTAGTGCCAGAGGAAACATCTCCAGCTTTTTAACAGATTTACCATCCATGGATGGATCTAGTCTCTTTTGGAACCTGGTTACACTGTCTGGCCCAGAGGAAATGCAGGGTGCATGGTGTATTCCAGACAATCTCTTTATTTTGTCAGCTAGGAAAACTGGGGAACTTAGCGGCAAATCTGCAAAATGCTGATGTTGGAAAGGCAAAGATTTGTGATTCTAACGTGTGAAGGGTAAATTAGCAGCTCTTATTACCAGCTCTGAAATACTACCAGCCCTGATGTACCTTGCTACCAGGCTGAAATACCACGCCTGACGAGGCTTCAGCTAGACAGTAACCCCATGTAGCGTCCATAGAAATATCTGGGCTCTCACTAAGCCTTTGTCTGCTTGCTCTTGGCATGTACTATGTGTAGTGATCAAAAATATGGATGGATGGCAGTCCTGCATTCTAAATAGGCATTGGTTGCTTGTGTCTGCACTGCTAGACTTCAGAGCAGCTTTTGCAAAGTATACACGTCTGTGGTATGAGCTGTGGAGACTTGTTCTGAATGTGGCTGAGGGTATGGATATATAGGACAAAGTAAGGAGCTGTAAGGGAGAGGTTGGCAGTGATGCCAACTCTTACAGCAACTGGTATTTTTTGTAAGCTGAGTGAGCCAACAGTGTGCTATTATTGCAAAAAAAAAATGCCAACAGCATAATGGGGTTGTACCAAACAGGAGTGTCTTGCAAATCAAGGGAGTTATTCTTCCACCCTATTTGGCACTGGTGGGGCCTTCCCTCTAGTACTCCCCTTGAGTTTGGGGCCCCACTCTTCAAGAAAGATGTGGACAGATTAAGCAGAGAGTGACATAAATGATTAGAGGCCTGGGAAGCATGACTGATGAGGAAAGGCTGAAAGAACTCCAGTTATTTAGTGTGGAGAAGAGAAGAGTGAGGGAGGATTTGATAACAATCTTCAAGTACCTAAAGGGTGATTACCTAAAGGGTGATTTTTTCTGTGGCCATAGGGAACAGGATTAAGAGCGATGTCCTCAAGATGCAGCATAGGATCTAGAGGAGCAGAACTGCCGCAGAAGGTAAGGGGTAGGGCAGGGAGTGGGAGTGTAGGTGTGGGGAGGGGGAGAACAAGGGTTTATGGTGGGGGGGCAGGCACAGGGGGACCTAGGGCTCCTCACCCCCTGCTATTGCTTTCCTTGCCATAGAAGGGGGGCAAGTTTAAGATGACCTTCCACTAATTCAAGTCTACACATGGAAAACTACAAAATTATATTTATTCATGCACTGAATGTTACAATGAGGAGGGAGGGGCTGGGTCATCTTAAATTCAGAGTCATGTTGGGTTCAGGTCAGTACATTCTTCGCAGGCAGCTGCCCATTCATCCTCTTCCTAAAATCCTCCCATGAAGATGAAGCTTCCCTGGGCAGCTTGTTCCACCACCCTGCTGTTCTCTGGTTCTGGGTGTGGACATGCGGACATTTGGACCCTTCTGAAACGGAAATGCTTCAAATGGGTGGACGTGGTACATTTGACTTGTTTAACCCAGGGTGAAACTGTGAAAAGCCACGGTGGTTTTGCTACATTTGAAGCATTCTCAGCTTGTTCTCCTGTAATGACTAGAAGGCCCCAGCCACTGCCCTTTTCACACATTCCCCTTTGAAGCAGGCTCCAAATAAACCTGTGTCCACACCCAAAGGAACATCAGGCCAGGGCTGAGATTTTTTTTTCCTACGATATAATCAAAACCTGCTGTGCTGCAGCGTAAACCCATTGCTTTATGCCTAGCCCTCTGTGGCAAGAAAACACGGTTGTTCTCTCTCTCCTTTATGGTACCCTTTCAAATATGTGCAAACAGTTGGGATGTCCCTGCTCAAGCTCCTTTTCTCCAGACTAACATACCCAGTGCTCTCAAACTCTCCTCCTCATCACAAACCCTTCATAAACTTTGTCATTCATCCTTGAGTCCTCTCTAGTTTCTCTACATCTTCCTCAAATTGCAGAGCTCAGGACTGCATATGGTGCTCCAGATGAGGCCCAACCAATGCCAAGTGGTGCTAGCTTCCCTCAGGTCTTGCCTATAATAATCCTGCTAATGCAACCCAAAATTCATTTGCATCACATTTCTGACTCATAGTGAATCTGTGATCCTCCATAATTCCCAGATCCCTCTCAGTGGCACCACTGCCCAGCCAATTGTCTCCCATTCTGGGAAGCTGCTTTTGTCTTCTTTAAATTTTCTACTTTATCATAATCCTCCTACTCCTAGCCTCCAAGGATGCACTTAGATGAGCAGAAATGTTTGTTTCCCAGGGGACAAGTAGCAGCAGCACATAGTGGCACCGCTACTTGTCCCTGGGGAATGCCCCTACACATGCACTCTGACACATGGCAAATTGCCCTGGGTGGGGTAGGGGAGGCTGGCTGGCCCCAGCAGCATTACCTGGAGTCCTGGGGGCCTTCCGGGGCTGAAGTAATGGCAATCCGGGTTCATGGAGCCTGGCTGGCAGCTGAAGCATGGTTCTAGCCGGCCAAGCTCAGGTTTCAGGCAGTGCATACTGCAGCAATATACACTGCCCCATTTTTTGTTTGTTTTTTTCAAGTGTTTATCCTTTTTAGATACCAAAATGTGCAAATGTGCAGCATGGAGAACCTTTTCACATGTGCTGTGTGCATTTTGCGTTGCCTCAAAAGCCTTGGAGGAACCACAAAGCATATGTTCCCACTTTTCTGGATGTGCCCCACAATGTTTGCAGCCCCTCTGCTTTTTGCATTATCTGGAAAAAACATGATCACTATGCTCTCAGAGCAACATCCAAGTCATTAATAAAAATGTGAAATAGTCCAAGCCTGCTCCTTCATGAAACCCTACTTGAAACTGCTGACATTCAGATACTGAATGTTTTCTAGTTACCTTTTTTCTTTCAGTTAGTCCGCCAATTATGTATTTGCCTACGGGTGGATTGATATGTTGTCTACATCTCCAGGTTACTTACGGGAATGTCATGTGGGACTGTATCAAAAACCTGTCTGAAGTCCAGATATATTATGTTCACTTTATTTACCTCATTCACTTAGCTGGTGAGCCCATTAAAGAAGGAAATGAATTTGGTTTAGCATGATTTGATCTGAACAATTCCTTGTTAGCTGCTAGTGATCGCCCCTTCCTCTTCCAGGTGTTCACAAACAGGCCAATTTAAAACTTATCCCAGTAGCTTCCCAAGTATTGAAGTCAGGGTAACCAGTCCATAATTCCCCAGAAGTATGTTAATCCATTTTTCCAATCCTCTGGGATCAGACTTATCATCTGTGATTTTTGTAAATATTTCTGATAGTGGCTCCTAGATTTCATCCCAGCAGCCTGGGATGGATTTCATCAGGTCTCCCTGAATTAATTTAATTCAAATCTGGTCAAAGGCTCCCTGATGCAGTTATGATCTGCAGCCTTTCCACCTCTTTATCTTCCATTTATTGGTAGTTCTCCAGTCACATTTATTTATTTATTGTAAGTGTTGAGGCAAACTTGTTACTAAGCAGCTCTGCCTTCTCTGTGCCTGCTGTTGAGCAACAGACCCACAGTTTCCCTGATCTTTCTTTTCTGTCTGATATTTAGCTGTCTTTAATATCCCTGGACAGCTACATCTCATTTTTGCCTTTGCTGTCCTGATTTTATCTCTGCACGTGCTTTATATTTCTTGAGGCTCAGAGGAGATTAGCCATGTTAGTTCAAAGTCAGGTCAAAGGCAGGGCAGGGTGGTGCCTTTGAGTAACTGGTTCAAAAAGGCACAAGTTTTAGTAGGTGACAGCCTACTTCATCAGATGCTAAGCATTTGTCACCAACGAAAGGTTGTGCCTCTCTGAACCAGTTAGTCTCTAAGTATGCATACACATATACTAAGTTGACTTAAAAATAAGGCAATTTAAGTCAATTTAGTTAAGCTATGTTGGCGTGTACACACTTACAGTTCCTTGACTGTGGCATTCATCTTGTGAGCTAAGTCAACCTAACTACAGTGACTCAAGATAATACAGCTCAGACTGACCTTGTTTTATATATGTGTGCTTGCTCTGACAGTTGAGTTGACTTTAAAAAGTTAAGTCAGCCTAACTGTCAAAAAGTTAGTACATGTGTACATACCCTAAGGGACACCCTGAGCTAATCTCCCCTGGGCTCCCCCACAGTTGCCTCTCTCTCTGGTGCCTGGTTCAGCTCTGCTTATCTTCTGGCCTCTGCCTATAGCTGGCCATATCCCATACCTAGTCCCAGGCATGCAGGAGCCGCTTAGCTTCTCCTGCCCGAGAAGCAAAGTCCTTGTAGGCAGGCCTGAAGCATGACTACATTTTTTCCTAGCTGCACAGGGCTTGAGACAGCTGGAGACACCTAACAGAATGTCTCCAGCTAGATAAGGCCTCTTCATGGGGAGAAGCAGCTGAGTGCAGAGACACTGGGCCATGTCATGCAGCTCTGTTTAGCCAAGTGCAGGGCACTATCCATGTACGACCTCCTCGACATGGGAAAGGGGGATACCGGGGAATTAGAATCTAAAAATACCAATTTAACCAGGTACTAGCGTGTCAACTCTGGGGAGCACATGCCTCAGGGAGGCTCAGATTTCAGTACTTCCCCTACCCTGCTCCTCACTAGGTTTTCTGTACTTTTATTTAGCTGTAGAGCACGAGGATGCTAGGAGGCAGCATCCTTGCAAGTTCTTTGAGAGCTTTTCTTCACTTGCAGAGGAAGAGGTGGTGCCAGACTCCCAGGGGAGGCCCCTGGGCCTTCGGGTAGCCTAACAGCAGACAGCACCTGGCCTGGACTAGAAGGCCTGGTCACCATGACTCCAGAGCAGCAGGGGTCAGAGAGAGCACTAGAGCAGCCTGCTCTGAGAGAGTGCACAGCAGCACAGGGTAGCAGCATGGCCAACCAACTGGTAGAACTGGGAGGGGGGGAGGGGCAGAGGGAGGGATACAGGAGAATTGAGGGTTGGGAACCATAGTCAAGCAAAACCCAACACACAGGACTTGCAAGTGGAACATATTTAGCCCTGATTCTGCCAGCGGCAGTGTTGGCTGCTGATGGAGTTGGCAAAACTGCTTCTAGGGGCTGTATCGTATGTCTGCAACCCTTTCTGAAGAGGGAACTACTTCATGCTATAAACCTTGTGTGAAGAAACCCCCCTCTGTGCCTCCTTTGGTCATTTCAGCTGGATCTCTCTCTCTCTCTTTCTTGCTTTCTATTTGGTTCAGGCTGGTCAACCAGGTGATTTGGCTGGATAAATTCCTGAGGGGAGCAGGGAGTGCCCTCTTCCTCTGGCAGACATTTTGAAAAGCCACAAGCAAAGTGCCTCCAGGCTGCAGCCTGGATTATTCCTGTAAGTAAAAACTTGGAAACTAGCCCAGAGTTAGAATTTCCGTCTAGGCAGACGTGTTAAAAGGATTATTATATCCAAGACTGTATAAGACTTTGATTGTTTATGTTTGCCCAAAGTGTATTATGACTTCCTTGTTCTACCCTCTTTTTCCCCCGATCAATAAAGGTATCAGGTGAGTGCCTTGCTGTATTGCTGTGGAGTGGGGAGAGGCAAGCCTTTTTGTTCCCCGCCTGGCCTGCAGATCTTGTCTGTTTATGTTCCCTCAGTCCTACCTGAGGTTATCCTGGGATGCTTTGGGCTGAAAGAGGCACCCAGAAATATTAACCGTGGGCAAGGAACCCCCAAGCCTTGCAGGATGTGAGCCCTGAGCTGCACAGAGCCCTAACCAGGGCCTAGGCAGTGGCAGTGTTACCCCAGGGTTGCAGGTGTTCCCCAGGAAGCAGGCCAGCCAGCGGTGGGCACCCTTGGGGAGACTCCCAAAGAGATTTTTGGGCCTAACAGTGAGGCTGAGGTCTCTGCATAGTAGTGTCCTCTACTGTGCTGCCACACCCTGCTTCTAAGCCCTGAGACTCCGGCTGCAGGAAGCCTGATCTGGTCTGTTCCAGGTCAGCCAAGAGGCATGCTCCAAGTTGACACAGCCTCCTCTTACTCCTGGAATACCTTTGGGGGGGCATGGAAGAACCACTCCTCATACCAATTGTTTATGCTTTGGCAGTATTGCACCTTGTCCCAGTACAACTTTTAGAAAAACATCCACGTGGCTTCTGCCGGAGACCTCAGTACCAGCCCTTCCGCTGTCTTCCTGCCCCGACTGCTTTGGCGATGGACCGTTTGTGACCATGCTGCCTAGACTCCATGGGAAACAGCTGCCACCTGGCACACAAGAGACTCTAGCAACCCTGAGCCTCAAGTCAGATTTGTGAGGCATTATTCATTGATGACAGGTCTATTCATGGCTATTGAACAGAACAGTTGGGGATGTTTCTTCTAGCATCTCTAATGGTGGAGACCAGGGAGGATACTGAATAGAGGATGGTTGGAAAAGTGTCTTCTGGCATCCCTAAACCGATAATATTGGACACCAGACAGGGTGTTCAATAGGGGATAAATCTTTCTACAGAGCTGCAGTCCAATACTTTCCCTTTTTTGCATCCATCCTTGCCCCTGTTGGCAACAGATCCTGGGCTAGATGAAGCCTTGGTCTGATTCAGTATGGCACTAATTATGTTTGTATGGCCAACCGTGATATCAACCTCCTTGGTGAAGAGCTTTGAAATTTAAGGGTGAAAGAAGAAGTGAGCAGTAGAAGAAACAGGCCTGCTGAAAATGCATTTATTTGTCTCCAAATGAACTCTCTCTCAGGCAATAAATAAGAACAAAAACATCAACTTCTAAAAAAAACCAAACATCTATGTACAAACACATAAAACACACATCCTGTGTAGAAACTGGATCGCGTGGAGAGATGAGGCTCTGCACAGGAGTTAAGAGAATATTGCGTTACTCTGAATTGGATCCAATGCCTCTTCCTCAGGAAGGCGACCCTGCCCAAAGCATCAGTAGCCATCTTGGCTGGAGACGGGCAGTCTGTGCAAACATCCAAGCCAGCCACAAGTGCTCCCAGCAGGGGCTTCTGTTCCTTAAAGTGCTGGACAGGAGATCTCCCAGCAGAAGAGCCCGTGATTACCCACAAATACTACAATGCAATTTGCATATCCAGGCACAGCAGAGTTTGTGCGCAGAGAGCTTGGGGGCATTAGGCCACAAAGACCTGCCCCTAGCAAACACTGCAGCACCAGTGGGGGCTGCCAGCTTCTCGATAAGCACATTAATATTTAGGATCTCATATGTTAACCTGAGGTCCCATCTGCATTCAGCCCAGTTCCACAGTTGGTAAAAGATGCTCCTCACCTGCACTGGGCTTTAAGCAGACCCTTAGAAGAGGAAGCCCTAGGCAATGGAAGCTTCCAAATGCCCAGTGTCAATGTATCTTGTATGCAAAATACTGCACACAAGGCTAGCTTGTTAATAGTCCCCATGACATTAGTGACATACAACCAGGCACTAACTTCTGCTTCTCTATTGGACTTCTTAGTGGTCCTTCTGTCCTGCCACAGTGAAGAAGATTATGGAAGCTAAAAACATGCTGTACAAGTTGACTGGCAGACATAGCCTGGGCTGACGCTCACTGGGTAATCTGCTATTGCCATAACAGCAGACACAAGGTGCTCAGCATGTCCTGGATGAAAGAAACTGCAAAGAGGACAAAGACCAAGTGACCAGACAGCTCAGATGCATTTGTTTTCTGGGTCTTCTGTGGCTCATCTGGGTTGATTCCTCACCCATGGACCCTGAACTCCTTCAGCCCATGGGCAGTGGAACTTGATAAGTAGGGAACCATTATGAACCACACTGCTAAGAAAGGGTCACCGAATACATGGGGATGGTTGCACAATGGTGGAATCACATGCAATGCAGTTTTGCTGATATCCAGCCAGCATCTTACAACAGACCTCATATTCCAGCAGCTACCAGCTTCTGCCAGGCAACAAGCTCTTTTTTGGTGTGGCTCAGTTTCAAGCTGTCATTACAAGAGACTTGCACATGCAAAAAAAATGAGAGAAGCAGCAGGCCTTTTAAGAACCTAAACACCTTCAGGGTTCACCCTGATTGCCCAGTCTAAAAACTGGCTCAAAATATCTGCATTTAACACATCAGCATTGAGCAAGAGATGAGCTGCCTTCTTTCCCTTGGAGGGAACCAACACTTCATTCCTTTGGTGGGTATGTTAGTATGGGTTGCAACACAGTAGGTAGAAGACAAGTTGCTATGTGATGTAGGCTGGAAAGGGGAGCACACAAAAGATACCACCCTTGTGTTTTACAAGCTTTCCACTGACCCTTATAGAGCAAGTGGCCAAGTCAGCTGCAGCCCCTCTCTACTCAGTTTTTGAGCTTATTAGGCTGGGAAATTGTGGTTTGCCACTGGGAACAAAGCAAGGCTCATATCTGGGGTTCACTAAAGCAAAGGGGAATTAAGCCAATGAACCAAAGGTTGGTTCCTTGCAGTAGTAACCTGCAACCTAGAATGAATCTAGTGACACCGTGGCACAAGAATGCTATTGACCACAGTTCTAGCAAATACAGTATCAGAAAGGCCAAGTCTGAGTATAGGGTGGATCCACTGCTGCACAGCAGTTGGTGTTTCTAGCATGGCATTACAAGTATCATGGCTTTTAATCATGGGGGCACAGCAAAGGACACTACCCAATCACACAGCATACCTGACAGTTGGGAAATGGCCACCTGAGAAGAGCAGGACACCTGCACAGACACAGGGAGCTGTGTTCTCCAGCAGTAAAAGGGTACTACTCCAGCACAAGAAAACCCCTCACACTATAAGAGTTATTCTGTTCAAGTGCAGGAATCCAGTCACAGGTGCTTGTAAGTTATGTAGCCTGCCATTGCGCCTCAGACGCAAGCTTCCCAACATGTTCCTCATGCCCTATGGCCAGAGGACTGCCCTTCAGCATGCATTCAGGGCTCTTACCTCATAAATCCCCACCTGCCTCATGCTCAGACATATGTGGTGGTCCAGATGAGCATGGTGCATGTAGCAAAGCAACATCACAAGCACTTCACAGCAAACAAATCAACCTTGTCTAGTTCAAAATAAATGACGACAAAGCTGTACCCCGCCAGACAAGGAAGGAAACAGGGCACTAGGACTAAATGCTACCCACTAAGTCCACACGTTGATCCTCAGGTGGAAGAAGTCCATATTGCAGTGCAGTGATTGAAGTGATCCCATTATCACAAGTCCCCTGTGTCCAGCAAGGGAACCCCAACTCCAGCCTGTGTTATTGCAGACTTAAGGAAACTCATGTCCCTCCAGTGGAGGAGATGGCTCCACTGTCACTGCACTAGTCTGCACAGACATGCAAGCAACCAACTTGTTCTCTAGTTACTTTGAAACTTGCATGAAACCTGCATGCTGCTGTTGTGCTCACAGTTCAAGATAAATAGGCTCTACAATTGTCACCAGTAGCACAATTGCTGCATTCAATAACTGGAAGAAAGTTTTGCGATAAATATCCCCTTGCCTCAGTTAAAAAAAAGGGGGTTTTTTTTTCTTCTTTTCTTAGGGGCAGGCAGGGGAATGTTTTTTGTTTTTTTTAAAAGAGGGTGGGACAGAAATCAGGAAAAAATCAAAACCAGGCACTTTGGGAAATAGTACTTTTTTCTCCCAAGCAAAACTGGTCAGACACATTGTCAGGATTTGTGGATTTCACAACTTCAAGCCTCCTGCTTAAAAAAACAAACAAAAAAAAAAACCACACAACAAAAATGAGGTAAGAAATTTCTTCAAGAAAACAAAGACATATGCACACTTACACGCACACACCTCTCTCTCTCACACACACACACACACACACACACACACACACAGAGTCCAAAACCAGTGGCAAAGTCAGCCATTATTGCTCTTGGTCAAGGAGTTTTGCTTGGCCATTCAGCGGTTCACGCCAGGTCTTATGGCCTTGCAGCTGGCAGTTCCCAGGCAGCTCAACCTGGTCAGTGTCCTTGGCTGCGAAAAGCATCTGTGACACCACTGTCGTCACCCTCATCCTAGTTGACACCACAGGCTAACAGCTGGGTGAAGTGGTGATGGGGCTGTGCAGATAGGGGAGGCTGCTGGGGGTGGAATGGACCCCCACAGACACTGGGAAGCTGAAGACGAACTGGGATGTTGGCGTGGAGTTGGCTTTGCCACGTTCCCGTAGGGTCCCTGAGGGGCTGGCAGCTTCAACAGCACATGATGTCGCTAACACCTGGGACTCGAACTGCAGCAGCTGACCCATGAAGCTGAAGTTGGGGGAGATGATACTCCGGCGCTGCTTGACAAACTCAAAGGCCTCCTCCAGCCGCACTCGCTTCTTCATCATCAGGTAGGCCAAGCAGATGGTGGCGGAACGTGAGATGCCAGCCTGACAGTGCACCAGCACCCGGCCATGGCAGTCCTTCACTGAGTCTGCAGCGTCAGAAGGGAGAGAAGGGTAAGTAGCTCACTCCTGCCACTCAAGCCACTGCCACACATTGCATACAATATGCAATTAACTAGCACTGGACTAAATCCTGTCACTGAACCCTTTTATGCATCAGCCTTGCTGTGTCTTCTGCCACCTCTCCCCACACCTCCCAGGCCATGGTACAAACCTACCTATGTAGTCTATTGCTTCCATGAACCAGGAGCTGATGTCAGCCTTGTGGTTATCCTCCACCGGGATGCACTTGTACTGATAGTGTCCTTCAAAGTGATTAGGGCAGTCTGAAGAAACGTTCAGCAAGGCCGTGATCCCCAGCGTGTCCAGCATGTCCCTCCGGGCTGCATGGTATGCACTGCCAAGGTAGAGGAAGGGGAGGATTTCCACAGGGCCGCCCTATTTCAGACAAAGAGAAACAAACACTGGAATCAAGACAGAGGAGATAAGAGCACCGCTAGTCAGAAGGGAAGAGATGGGAACCACAGAGTTGGGTGAGCATGGCTACCAGACCTGCCCATAATTTGACAGTCTCAGTAGGGCCCATATCTATCTTCAAGAGTGATGTGGGGTTCTGAAGGCCTCTATAGCTAAAGCTTGGGATGCTTTACAAGGATTCAGTATCCAGACAGTAGGTTCTCCATGCTGTTTGGACACCAGGTCCGTTTCAAGGGCCGCTTGATAAACACAGGAGGCAGCATCTCCATACTAGAGCCATAGGGTCCAAGCCTGCAGACAACCTATACCCCAAGTACCTATTGGACTGGGACTGACTACCACATTTAAGGGACTGGGCCCAAATCTATATGAAAATGCCCTCTAAATTATTATCTGTCAGCTTCTGAAGGCCCTGGAATTGTCCTCTTCTGGGAGCTAAACAGGCAAACAGGAGAGTAGGTTGCTTTGAAAAACCCTTCCAGAGAATGTAGTTAGTAATGTTCGTTCAACTAAAAAAAACAAACCACAGAAACCAGCTTCCCTGACCAAATGAACAGACAGAGAATATGAGGCGAGGCAGGACTTGTCGTTTTAGACTCCTTTCATTTGAAAGACAAGCAGCAGACAGCAAAAACACAGCAGGCATAAGTGAATGAGGCCCTCAGATCCACCCCAATGCCCAAGGAAAATGAGGATATGGCTTAGCAGGTGTGGGCTCTCCAAACAATTTAGCCTTTTTACAAGGTAAACGGAGTTCTGGCACATGGACCCACAGATGTGACATGGAGGAAAGATGGTTCCAATGAGGCTCTGTGCAGCCTAGCTTTGTTTTCAAATGGCAGGTATTGATTTTCCATTTTGAATCAAGTCATTGCACTATTTATTCTCCAGCTGACAGCCCGATTTTGAAAGCACCACTCCCCCATGCAGACAGCTTTCTTGCTAGTTGACTATAGCCAGCATGCTACCGTGGCTTATGCAGGCTCCTTTCTACACCATTGGAAGAACTGATATCTACACAAACACCAGAGCTAGGAAGAAACATCTCCCACTGGGAAGAACTGGGGCGATTTCAAAGATTTTTCCTATTGTAAAGTAGGCAGGGGAAGGAAGCGAGACAAACCCACTCTGAACCAGGGACCGGATGTCAATTGTGCACTCCCTCCACCTGCCTCATTGAGTAGTCAGGGGCAAGTCTCTGCTCATCTCTCCTGTGGAAGCTGACCTACTTCATAAAAATGGGCCAATATTCACTGGGGAGGGAGAATGACAGCCCTCAAGCAGGATGAGGGAGGTAGAAACTTCAACATCCCAAGTGCCTGGTCCTCTCCCACCCCAGGGAATGCTTCAGCCACCAGTGTTTTTGAGGACATGACTAGTCTGGATGCTTCTTGCTTTGAGCAGAAAATTTATCCTGGACTCAGAACTACTTCCAAAGCATTGGCAATGCCTGCCTAAATGCCATTTTACAAGAAAAATTCTGCTTGAGACTTAAAAAATCAAGAGAGAGAACTGCATGTACCACATCATATGGCCTGCAAGTGTTCCAGCTTGCTGAGCTGATAGGGACACAATGTCTTAAAACAGCTTTTTTGGACAATGCCTCCTCACCTGGACAGTTGAGACATTGAGGGTTTGACTCAATGCATGGGAGGAGATTTTAAACCTAGAAGCCAGGCAAATGGATGCCCCCAGGAATTCAGCACACTAGGTGCCAAGGAGCTTACCTGATCATGCAGGGGCGTTGCACAGGAGCCACATCCCAGGTCCAAAGGCTCAGCACTGGCTGGTGGCGAAATGCTACTCAGGGATTTTGTTTTCACACAGAATTCTGGATGCTCGGAATAAAACCTCTCGTAGCCTCCTGCAATGGAAGAGACAGGCATAGAGCATTAACCAGGAAAGGCAGCAGGCTCTCTGCAAGCCAGGACTAGCATCTCTTGCTGCTTTGAATGCAGAGCCCGAGCTAAGCTGGCCTGTCGGCTCTGCCTCTACCACTAGGTGTCACTACCACCACAGAAGTCTCTCTAAGGAAGGGGGAGCCAGCAAAACAGGAGGATGAAAGTTACATTTCTGGAAGCCATTTTGCCTTGCATCACTCTTGGGGAGATCCTGGCCCCATTTCATGCGCAGGGGACAGTGTACCAATAGGGTGGGTCAGACTACTGTACAGACCCCCCCAACCTCCAACAAAAGCTAAGGCCATCCGCTCTGTCCAATGAAGCTGGGGCAGACCAGAGAGCAGATGGCTACTTCTAGGATTGGGCCTTTAGTTCCCCAAGCCTAGTCAGGCCTTCCCCAATGACTGCCATGAGCGCACATGCAGCAGGGACAGATCATCCCACCATCTCACTCCAAAGCCAGGCACAACGATGGCCAAGGTGGCCCTCCATCATCACCAGGACACTGTTGTTCTCAGCGACTTGGACCAACAACCCCTCCTCTGCCCACCAGACAAAAGACTCCTTCCTCTGTCACAGAGCATGCTGTCCTCTCTACACTGCAGTCAGGAAATCATACCGAAGCTGACCAAGTCCTGGGCCCTTTTAACTTCTTAAGAGAAGCAAGCCCATGGAAGCACCAGCTTCAGAGCCACCTTCCATGGACTCAGATTTCCCCCTTCCCTGGGATATTCAGCATTCCCCAGTGCCTGGGCATCTCCCGTCTTTGCACATGGGGAAAGACAGCTTTGGCAATGGGTGCCCAAACCCCCTGGTTGCCGCCAGGGCTGCATCATTAGTGCAGAACCTACTTGCCCACTCTTCTTACTGAAAGAAGGATGTTGGTCTGCTTTTGCACTTGAACACAATTCCCTGAGCTACAGAAGCATTAGTCCGCAGTCTGATTTTCAAACCATGCCACGGCCACCATCACTCATGTTCTTCTAGGCACAAGTTCCCCCTCTGAAGAATCCTTTCCTTTGGTGTCCCAGCCCCAAGCATGCCAAAAAACCCACAGCCCCAGTCATCACCCCTCTTTGGCAACTCTGTTGAAGCCAATGAAGTTACAGTTGCATAAGAAGCCATGAGAGAACAACCAGTTCTGGAAATATTGTCACAAATGCACCCATCTGTCTCATTTCACCCACTGCCGAGGGACAGCTTCTACCATTCAGAGTGTGATCCAGAGCCAGGATGGCAACAACAGGCTGCGATCTCAGCAGGAGGTGGGGACATGACATCATTCGTAGAGCACTGCCATGGCAACAGTCAAATGCTCCCACCAATAAAGGCCAAGGAAGGAGGAGTGGGGTGGTTGCAATCACCATCCATTTATTTATGAATAAATTGTAGTGTGGGAAGCCCTGGAAATCAGCAGACCCACTGCAAAGAGCTGGGCAGATGGGAAAAAAAAAAGAGAGTTGCTGCTTCCAATCCAAGTAGATTTTTACCATCTTGCTCGTAATTCCATTTTGTTCAGCCTGAGCAAGGTGAATGTGAACCAGTACCTTCAATCTCCCCAGGCTCTCATGACGGGTATCTTCCTAATGGGAAGCTGTTCAGATTGCCATGGATGACAGAGAGGAAAATGGGAGGGGTGTCTTAGGACTGAGAAAGAGGTAGGAAAGCTCAAATATAGACAGGTATACTCCTCTAGGGCTCAATACTTGACCATGCCTTTTGGCTTGGCAGTATGAAGCCAATGACGACTCATAAATCAGCTGCTCGCCACGTGTGCAATTTATTCCATATGTTCTAGCGCAGTCCTAGGCCCAGCTGAGTATCCAGCCAGCTGGGAGGTGGAGACAGGGTCCCAACAGCACTCATGGTCACAACCAAGCAAGAGTTTATATAGTGTCCCAAATCCAGGCAGAGAACATGACAGGAGAATTCCCTTGCAATCCTAACCTAGCTCCAGCTCACACACAGAGTGGGCTTGCAGTGACAATGCTTTCCACCTAGGAATCAAAAGGCTTTTGAAGACCAGGAATACATCACGATGGTCTTTAAGACACTGCACTCCAGCAATTTCTAAAAAAATTACATCATGCAGCTAGACTGAGAGCCAGAAAGTAACAGAGTTTAGTGCTACTTCATATGATAGTGGAGGTGCAAAAGCAGCTTAGTACTGGCTTTCAAAATTCAGCTGTTGTAAACCCACAGCCCTGTCTTTAGCACCAAATCTCAGGAGAGTCAGACCAGGCAAGGGAAGTAGATTGTTTCCTCGCAATCATTTGCATCTCTGCAAGGCAAGTGTGAAATGCAACAAGACCATGGTGACTTTCACCTAAATTTTGCCAGGACAGATTTAAACCAGGCATTTTCCATCTCATCTGAACTTATGTACCTGCATAGCTAGGGAATCAGATGTGCACTTAAGCTGTTGAGCTAGCTTCCTGCCTCAGAAAGCATCAGATTTTTCACTTGTTGCAAACTGCAAGAGCCAGTCTTTGCTCATGGGAGGCTGAAGGATAATCTGTGCTTGGTCTTGCTGTGCCTTACAAGCTTGCAGAGTCACCTTAATCCCATGTTTGCAGCACCACAGATCTGTACTTAAACAAAACAAACCATGAAGGCCTGGTGACCCTGTGGAAGCAGCTTGTTGTTTGTCATTACTGCCCCAGTAATACTCAATCCCAGCTTTATATTTTCCTACCAGTCACCAAAACAGTGCTGCTATTGATCAGCTCTAGTACAGGGCACCTTGGCTGTCATCTGCGGTCAATAACCTCCAGCGTTATTTCTCTGGCTTTCATTTAAATAAGTTAGTGGCCTTAAAATCCTCAGTTTGGTCTCCTAAAATCTACATCAGTCAGGTGTTTTACTGTCACAGCAGGAATTTAGCTACACTGAGGCCTACATTTTCTAGCTCAATTGCCAGAACTGTACTCCAGATTGCAGCTTCCTCTCTCCCCATCAAATAGACTACAAAGTCCTGGGTTTCAGCAGACCTCCCAGTTACCGAATGCAGTAAAACCCAGCACAGTGATTATTTACTCAGCTTAAGTTTCTCCTGCCAGACTGCTCTGTGTTAGGACATGAGCTCCAGGAGCTGGGCTTCAGGTGTGTTTAGTTATCTAGGCCTCCAAGAACAGTGACTCATAGACAAATTCTGATGCCTCCTTTTTGCAGATTCTGCTTTCTCCTCCTTTCCTCACTGGCTTTGAGGCAGGACTACACAACACTAAGAGCTGCAAAAGAAGCCCTCCCCAGAAAAAGGAAGGGCACTCTGTCCAGCACCCACGGAACAAATGGATGCAGTGGTTAAAGGAAGGCTCCCTTTCTGCAGGAGGAATAGTGTAACAGCTCCACATGGCCACTTTCTACTACCAGCCTGTGTGTGGCATCATGTGCCAACTCTTTACCAGAATCCCACCCCGGACTCCCCATCTGCCAAATAACTTCTCTGAGCTGCTCGTGTTCTGGGTTTCTAGGCTTGTTGCTCAGCATCTATGAACAATTTTCAGGGTACGAGGATGCTAAAGAAGCCTCTTGATATCACTGCCTCTGGAGAGATTCATGCAGAAGTTGGCTGGCCTCACTCTGTCCCTAAATGTAAAAGATGAACTCCCACAGACTGATGCTGGCTGGTGCCTCTCCTAGGACAGAGGTAAGTCACTGCAGATCAGGACACAGGCTGCCATCTCCAGTCTGTTCCATGTGCAGAAACTAGAAACCAAGCATGAGAGCTTGACCCAGAGAGGCCAACAGTATTTGCATCATTAGTCTTCGTGGGACCAGGAGCTCATCCCAAACTCTAATGATCAGCCATATCAGCCTAAATGCAAACCTGATTACAGTGGATCTACTTCTGATCTACAAGGGTGTAATGGAGCACAGAATTTAGTCTGGATGCCTTACAGCTCAGGCTGCATACTGTAGGCTGTGGCATACAATGATGGAGTCCAACTTCCAAGGGAGTGCTGAGTTTTAGTTTAAAACTAGTTTGATTCCATTTAAAAAAATGGAATTGAAAGGTTATGTTTTGCCTGTGTGCATCTAGGAGGAAAACATAGTAAGCAAAGGACAAGAACAACATGCCCAATTATAAGCACTTGCTTAAACCCATCCCAGTTCAGTCCCTCTTGGTCTACGAGATTTAAGCACATACTTGACTGCTTTGCAGAATCAAAGGAAATGGGGGAAGGAGGGAGGGACAGAGAGGTACTACTGCATGTTTTGCTACCAGCTACTAACATCTTTTTCCAGTCCAAATACCTTCTCTTATCCTCGAATGAAGTTCCCATAACCCTTTCTTAACATGCAGTTTGTGTATTAAAATGCTATACACCTTATATAACAGCACCCCAAAGGTGGATTGGAGTAACATAAAGTGAGTCTGTTTCACTTGCTATTATTGCAGTTTTAAGATGCCGGCAGGCTGTGTGGTCTATGCAGCACAGGTCTGAGGACCTCACGTTTCTAGGTCTTAATCTTGCTTGAGCCATTGGCATGCTGTATGTAATTAGCAAGACATTTGATCTTTTTGTACTCCAATTAATCCTGCTGCAAAATGGCTTTGAAGCTCTGCTTTGCCATAATGCACATGGAATATGTGAACAAAAATTATTACAATCATTATCAACAGCAGCTCACATGTAATAAAAACAAATACAATGAATTTAACATAATACATATTTGGGGGTTTGACACTGTTCCCATTGACACTAGCTGAATTCAGCTCTTTGAATGCAGTGCCTAAAATGCCGTGTGAATTCCCTTAGTTGTACTGTTTTTTCCTCTGTAAAAGGAATTGAGATTTTACGTATAATTTGAGAAGGTAGAACTGAAAAGCAGGTTTTAATGAGATATTCCCAAAGAGAAGAAGTCAAGTCAGGCCAATGAAGGCTTTTAAAATTAAAAGCTAACATAGACGGTCATGTCATTGAAACAAAGAAGCATTCTTAGCTCGCATGCATCTTTATCAGCATCAGAATGACTTATTAACAAGAGACAAAGCACAGTCCCTTTAGATGCCACTGCTGAGAAAACAATTGAGAAAAAGGCTCCCTGTTTGAAAATTATAATCCATCCTTATCAGAGCTCCTGCTGTTTTTACTGTATCAAGCACAACATAAATGCCAAATACAACATTTATCAAACCTATTAATGGACTCACCACTATCTAACTGCATGCATGCACTCCTGATCCCCCATTGTCAGTAAAACCATGAATAAATTACAATGCACTACTTGTAAACAAAAAAAACGTGCCATTCCATTGGGCGCTCATGTTTCCAAAATAGACTAAGGGGAATTTTAAGAAAACCTCATTACAGAGCTTGAAACTTCTTGCTGTCACTATTACTGCAATTTTAATTTGGTTTAAATTAGCAAACATCAGAGGCAGGCCATTAAAAAGGCAACAATCACTAGAAAGTGATTGTCATCGGGCGTACAGACCAGTTCCAAAGGGTTTTGCTCTAGTACGAGGAAGTGAGGGCTTACACAACCGAGAAGCTTTTTTTGCTACGTAACTGATGATCTGCCTCCAGCATTCTGACCCGAACAACGGCTGATTTTCTTTCAGCACAACTCGCTGTATTTAGCTTGGATGAGAGGAAGGAATTAATTTTAATTATCTGCATCAAATTAAGGATCACTGCAGCTGGTTCCGCTGCTGCGGCTTCAAAGCTATTTCCCGCAGGTATCTGTCCAGCTTTAAACCAGATAAAACATGTTCAGTTTTCCCTATGCCCCCTACCTAAATTCTCAGGATTTAAGCTGTCCCTGTTGTTCCCCCCCACCCCCAGGCCCAGGTTTTGCAGTGTTTTGGCTGAAACAATCAGAGACTTGTGGCCAGGTCATGAACCTTCCTTCCCGGTCTCTCATCTCCCACTACACCAGGACAGAGGCACCATGACATTTCCTCTGAATTACTGTGAATATTCAAAAATGTGCAGGTTTCCCATCAGATTTGCCCTAGAGCTCCTTCCTGGCCTGCAGAAGGTTGAGAGTCATAATTCACCACGTTAGTCTGAACTCAAGTAGAAGGCAGAGCAGATGTGCACCTTATAGACTAACTGAGGTAGATATAAATAGCACAAGCTTCTTTGTGAGCTGATGCTCATTTTCTCATGAAGTGAGCTTCAGCTCACAAAAGCTTCTGTTATCTATATCTACTTTGGGTAGCCTATAAGGTGCACATCTACTTTGCCTTCTACTCGACTTCAGACTAATGTAGTGGGAGGGAGCAAAGCCATACACAAAGCAAACTCAGCCTCCATGTTCCACAAAAGGGGACAGTTTGATTGCTTTACCCAGAGCACAAGGGGAAGGAGAAAAAACCAGACTCACGAAGTCCTCCTCTGTGGGGAAGGATTTTTTGGGCACCAAAAGTATCGCATCACGTTGCCAAAATCCAGCCTGGGAGAGCTCAAAGCTGAAGCAGCAAAAAAGGGACCACAGGGGTTTCCTTCACAGAGACATGGCAGCTCCCACCCCAATGCTGGGGAAGAGCCCACTGGCCCCACCACCCCTTGTATGGAGCCAGATCAGACCAGCTATCCTTTCACTGGGCCTTTTTTGCTCCTATCCCTTGTCCCATGGGCAGACGCCTCAGCCCCAGAGCCAGCTGAGCCCTACCAAGCTCAGGCAGGTCAGGCACAGGTCACCAGCAGCCTTTCCCCAGCAGCTGACTGGGCAAAGGAGCAGGAAGTGACTAGCCACTGTCCCCCACACTGCGTGGGGAGCTTCCTGCTGGCCTGGGGAGGGGTGAGAGGGGGGCTGAAAGAGCAGGGGCTGTGGAGGAATGACTGGAATGTGCCCCAAGCGGGAATGGAGGGAGGGAAGGAGAAAGAACAGCCGCCCCCATCCCACCCCCTGCCCCTGGATTTGCAGCTGGGCGGGCCTGCAGGGAACAGAGCAAGGAGTGTTTGGCCTGGCAACTCCAGAGCAAGCAGGAGGCATGTGGGGGGCGCGGGGTGGCACACACCCAGGGGCAGGGAGCAGACCCTCCAGGCCCTGGGGCTGCTTGTGGACTCCCTCCACACCCCAGGCACAGGGCCTCCCTGATCCCTCCCCCTCATGCAGGACTGCCCTGATCCCTCCTGCTCACACCCATGGTCAAGGACTGCCCTGATCCCTCCACACACCCCTCATGCATGGGGCCTGCTCCGATTTTGCCCCCACTTCCCAAGGCAGGGGCTGCCCCGATTTCCCCCTCCCATACTTACACCCCATATACAGGACTGTCTGATTTCCTCCCCTCACACGCCAAAGCTCCCTCAGTCCCCATGCCCTAATCCCTCTTCACACTCACACCCCATGCAGGGGCTGCTCTTACCTCCCCCTCCACCAGGACTGCTCCAACCCCCACACACAGCCCATACAGGGGCTGCCCCAACCCCCCACTCACAGCCCACACATGGGGGCTGCTCTGATCCTGCCCCCTCACACCTCCTACACAAGACTGCTTTGATTCCTGGCCCCCACTCACTCCCCACGCATGGGGGCTGTTCTGACCTTCCCCCCCTCACACCCCATATACAGGGCTGCCCCAATGACCCCCCACTCACTCACACCCCACATGGGGGGCTGCCCCTGTCCCCTCCTGCTCATGCCCATGACTGAAGTCTGCCCTGACACACATGGGGCTGCTCTGCAACCCCTGCCCCCCAATGCCTGGGATTGTCCCAATGACCCCCCCGTTGCTCACTCACACCACACCTAGAGGGCTGCCCCATCCCCTCCTGCTCACACCCCATGGCCCAGGGCTGTCCCTTCCCCCCACCACGGGGCTGCTCGAACTGCCCCCCACTGCCTGGGGCTGCCCCAGTGACCCCCCTACTCACTCACACCCCACGTATGTAACTGCTCCGTCCCCTCCTGCTCACACAGGGCTGCCCCCGCTCCTTCCACTCCCTCCCCCGGGGGCCTGCCCCGACCCCTCCTGCTCACACCCACGGCAGGGCGGCCGCGACCCCCCCGGGGCTGCCCCAGCCCACCTGCGAGCAGGCAGACGTCGGCGCGCTCGGCGTCGCGGCGCAGCGCCCGCAGCACGAGGGACACGGTGCCGTCGTCGCGCAGGCAGTCGGCGTCGGGGCTGCGCTCGTCGTACAGCACCACGGCGGAGTAGAGGCCGGCACGCAGGCGGGCGCGCACCTCGGCCTCGGCCGGCAGGATCTGCTCCAGGCTCACGGCGCCCTTGGCGCGGCGCCGCACGATGGTGTTGCAGCGCACGTTGAGGGCGCCGAGGACATGGCCCGCGCTGTGCGCCAGGAAGGGCCGGCAGTCCAGCACCAGCACGCGGCCCTCCTCGCGGCCCGCCAGCAGCCGCCGCAGCCCGCCGCTCTCCAGCTCGCGCAGCTCCCCCATGGCCACCATGGTGCTGATCCGGCCCCAGCTCCTGCCGCCGCCGCCGCCGCGGGAGCCCCTTTACTCGCGCCCCGCCCCGCCCCGCCCCGGCCGCGCTGAATGGAGCGCGCCGCCGCTGACGTCACCGCGGCCCATTGTGAGCGCGGCCCGCCCGCCGCCTCCATTCATAAAACCGGGCCGTGGAACGCGGCGTCGCCGCTTTGTGAATGGAGCGCGGCCCGCAGCCATGCGCCGCCCCTCCCCCCGCCATTGACTGGCCATGACCTGGGCATGAGCCACGGGGGAGCGCTGCGTGCCCACCCGCACGGAGCTGCTTCAATGACCCCGCTTCACTCGCACCCCACAGATGGGGCTGCCCCTGCCCCCTCCTGCTCACACCCCAGGGCCGAGAGCTGCCCCATTCCCCCCCTACACACGCACACACACGATCCCCTCCCCCCAACACGAGGCTCCTCTAACCCTTCCCCATGTATAGGGCTGCCCCAATGACCCCCTACTCACTCACACCCCACACAGGGGCCTGCCTCTGTCCCCTCCTGCTCACACCCAAGCCCTCCCTCTCCACCTTCTCCCTCTCCCCCCCCGGGATCTCAGGGCCGCTGTGGTTCCCCCGCGATGGTGCCCGGCCGGGGCAGGTCATCAGGGCGGTGGCAGCGATCGGGGCCTGCCCCGCTGCCCAGGCTCGGACCCCCGGCAGCGCCTTGGTTCCCTGCCCGCGGCTGGGGGCAGAGGCGGCGCGGGCCCGCGGGGTCTGGAACGAGCAGGACGCGGGGTTCCATTTTCGAACGTTGGAACTGCCGAGACCCGCCCCCTGCGGGGGAGGGGGAGGGGGGGTTCCATCGGCTGCGCCCCGCCGCTGCATGGGAGACCCGGGTGAAGGGACGTGGCCTTCGGCCAGAAGGAGCCCGGTGCTGCCCCAGGGAAAAGACCTCCTGCGAGCTCTCCCCCGTGACCTGGCTCCTGGCAGCAGCGAGCCACTTCCTTCCCTGTTCCTTCCGCGGAGAAGCGACTGTTTGCAACAAAGGAGCGTTTGTCCAGCAGGGCTCTGGGAGAGATGATCCTGCCCGGACAAGGGTGCTGGGCTAGCCGCCTCCCCGGGGCCCTGCCAGGCCTTGCTCCAGCCCTCAAACAAAGGGGTGCCTAGCCTACGGTTGTCCTTGCTATTAGCAAATCAAATGATTGTTGATCTTTGTTAAAAACAACAACAATCATGATCATAGAATCACAGGCTCCAGAGCTCATCTAGTCCAACCCCCTTGCCTGAGGCAGGGCCATACCATACCATACAGCAGTGATTCCCAACCTGCAGTACAGGTACCACCAAGGGTACTCAGACAACCTGTCAGTGATACACATTAACAATTTTTTTTTAATTACTTTATATGACAAACCTTTGCTGGTGGTACTTAAGGTTGAACTAAAAAATTTGCTGGTGGTACATAAGGCTGTATCATTTTTAAACTGGTGGTGCACAATCTGTCAGTTTGCGAACTGCTGCTATACAAGCAACCCATGCTTAATGCTGTTTCACTTAGTGCTATTTCACTATAACACTAATTTTAAATTGATACCCAATTTCACTTAGCGCTCAGTGAGTTTCATTATAGTGATCGCAGTCGCCATCTTGGGTCATTAAAAGCACCTGTGATCACCGTTCTGTGTTATCAAATACTTTCAGTTTCACTTAACATTCTTTTTGCTTTATGCTCAGTTTTTCAGGAACCAATTAAGAGCACTAAGCAGGGGTTGCCTACACAATCCATAATCTAAACCAATGGTTCTCAATATTTTTTGTACCAGGACCCATTTGTAAACATCCATGGCCAGTCCTGACCTGATAAATAATTTAAGTAGTAAACAGCCCCCTGTCCCTGGTAGTGCCCCTCACTCAGGACCAGCTGCTCCCCGAACCCAGGTCCCAGCCCCGCCCCCAGTGTGCAGGGTAGGGGGTAGGTGTGTGGGGCCGGAGGGTATGTGTGGGCACTGGGGCCTCAAACAGCCCCTGGCAGGCTGGAACTGTGCAAGTGAAAAGCCACAGTTTCCCATGCTTTTGTCCTTTAAAGGAGAATCCATTTTTGAAGTTTGTTCATGACTCTTTCATATATTCTTGCAACCCACTTTTGGGTCATGACCGACAGGTTGAGAAACACTGATCTAAACTCAAGCATGATGCGACACAGACCTAACACCCTAACCCACCACACGTAAAGCAGAGGAACCACAGCAGCCAAAGTCTTGCTTCTATGAAATGTTGTCAATATAGGCTCAAGACATCCCTGATAGAGGGCTACCCCCTGCCCCACAGAGGAGGACAACCCCCCTACAGTCCATACCTGTTTGACCATGGGATAAAATTCCTTCCCAACCCCAAATATGCTGATTGGTTTGACTCAAAGAAGAGGGGCAAGACCCTCTAGCCAGGAACTTCCAGAAGAAGCACTGGCACAGCCCCCAGTTCCCCCTCCAAACCCAGCACCAATTCCTGCTTCTGAATTCACATGTCTTTCGGGAGAAGGGGGAAAAAAACCCAGAGATTTTAAAACTGTTTAAAAAATGAAAGAAGAGGCCTCTTGTCTTTTCCCTCCCAATGTGTGAAATGAGCACATTACTGTAAGCAGCAGCTCCCTGGCTATCAAGGTTTCTGCTTCCTGGGAAGGGACCAATTTGTAATGGTGAGATCATGACATACAGGAATATTGGTAAATTGTTTAAACACATCAAGCCAAATCATGTTAGAGGCCTGACAGTGGATAAAGTGAATCATGGGGTTAGCTGGGATACGGGGGATCTGAGAGAGTAGCTAGGTTCAACAGGCTCCAGAGATGTAATTAAGGCACTGTAATTCAAATGCTTCCTGTTTTGTTATTTGATATAATATAGTAACTGTTACTCACCAGAGCCCCCAGAGCTCATCCCTTCTCTGTTTCATCCTCAGAGTTCATTCCTCCCCTCCCCACAGGCCTTTTATCTTTGGTTAGACATACAATGCAAGGTTGCTTCACAAGGGGCTCCTGGACAGGGCTCTGCAGGACAGACCTGGCTGAGAATGTCCATACAAAAGGCTGGACTTTCAGGGATCATTTCTATAGTTGGTAACTAGAGGAGTGCGTCCATACGGAAGGTTTTTCCATCAGAAACACACACGGTCAAAATGGAAACTTCCTGTAGGAATATGCTGATTTCAACAAACGTTTGTGTCTATAGAATAAAAACAAAGGATCTTGATGAGGCCAAAAGTGCCCTGACATTCCACTGACACGATTCCTTTCCATTTTCCATTGAGAAATGGGGTTTTGGTCTTCAAAAATCAAAGCACATGCATGTCAACATCAAAACAAAGTGCCTCAATTGGTCCCCAAAACAATGTTTTGCAAAATTTACATTGCGTATTTCCAAGTTCAACATGTTATTGTGATCTGGGGATGAAAAAAAAGCTTCAAAACCACTTTATTTCCCATTAAATTCAAATTTTTCCCACAGTCCTACTTCACAGCAAGGTTAACAGGGATAGAAGAGCCCTGGCTGGAGTCTAGAGAAGACCGTACTATCAGCCTTTGAACAGCCAGGGAAGAGGCCCTGGCAACAAGTATTTTGGGTTGAAGCAAGTCATCAGATGTAAGGGAAGTGGCAGAAGAAGGCCTGTCAATTCAGGAGAGGCTTTATTCAGGTATCTGACTTGGCTGGTGGGCTACACAGAGCTGGAGTCCTGACTTCAGCTTCTAGCCACATTATATGGCTGTCATTCCAGACATCATCTGTCAGCTCCAGCACCTGGTAGGCAAAAAGATGGTGTGCCCTGAAGCAAGTCTGAAAAAGACATTCCTCCCCAAAGAGGGCAGCATTTGAAAGGTCAGGCATGGGTCTGGGATCTGATCCCTCATGCACTCCATTGTGACTTACCTGACTGAAGTGGCTTTCAAGAAGTCTTCCACCAGTGTATCCCAGGCCTGCATTCTGCTTTGGCAGCAATTCACACTCATCTGGCCATCATGCCCCTGACAGCCCTTGTTGGAGGGCAGTGAGGGTTCAGGCCAGAAGTGCCTTATAGGCAGGCAAGGTTCTTTGAGTAGATGTGATATCTTTTATTAGATCAACTGAATAGTTGGGAAAAGTTTCCGGCGCAGTCAACTCTTCAGGCATAGGAAGTCTGTTATAGGCAGATCCAAGTCTCAGGTATAGGGTAGGAACTGGCTGCTGTTCCCTCCTCCATTCCCTTGCTGCTGCTCCCTCCCAACACTGCTCTCTGGCTGCTGCCAGAACAGCTCCTAACTCCTACTCTTGTCAGCCTTCCCTTTGTTTGCCTTTGTCTTACCCCATCAGTGCTTACATGAATAAACTGTAGCCACGTGCTTGCCTGATTTAGGGTATTTCAGGCTTTGGATCTATTGTGCAGGATGCCCCAAAGAGTGTCTTTGATCACAAATCTAAGCACCCACGATGATGGGAAACTATTTTGCTGCACATGCAGAGGCAGCCAAGAACAAACATATCTACCTCTAATGAATGAATGCAGGTGCAGAGGTAAAAAGGATATACTGATACCCCTCTCCAAGTGCCAGAAAGCTATCGCATGTTTCCCTAGATATCCCTTATAAAGGCCATCCTTAATTCTTCAGCTCTGAAAAGAATCATTAAAAACATGGTGTCTCTTTTCAGAATCATTAAAAAAATTCTAGCCGAATGCAAGCATAATTCAAACCAGATTTTTGAGCATGTATTGCCCCCTGGCAGGGTGGCAAACTCCCCCTGAAGTCAGTGGAAGCTTTGCATAAAGGCCAGTGCCAAGATTCTGCTATTGGGCAAGGAAAGAATTGTTACACTTGGTGTCAGTGAGCAAACCGGCTTCTCTTTGTATCAAATCCAAAGGTTAACTCCCATTGAGTGCATGCTATGAGATCATGTGGATCACATGGAGGTACACGTTACTTATCTTGGACACTTTAAACACTAATTACATTTGTTTTTATATTAAAATGGTACAATACGAGGAGGTTTCTTTCTGTACCTGGCAATTACTGTGCATGACTAGCTCCTATAAATCTCTCAAGGCAATTCACAGAGAGGTGTAGGTGGGTGAGTGAGTGGGTGTGCTCAGCTCCTAGATCTACAGCTGGGATGTGCCCATGTCAATTGTCAGTTCCTGGTTTGAACCACACAGCCTAGAAAGTGAAAGGTATCACTCTGCTATACCAAAATTACTACAGAAAATGGTGTTCAGCAATGTTTCAGTGAATTAGATGAAATCAATGCATTTCATTGTCTCTACGGTAAGCCTGTAAATTGTCTGTTTATGTGCATCAAGTGACTGACCTTGTGTGTATGAATGCAATAATAAAGTCATACAACAAGTTCAGTTTCCTTGCTCAAGTACTAGCAGGAGCTATCACACTTGACTGATTTTCCAGCAGTCCTGGAGCTGAATAGCCACAGCTTAAATGCTTCAAAACACTTTCAGCCAAAGTAGCTCATGTGCAGCATGCATTACACAGCAGACAGGTGACACAGCTATCAGATGCAGCTACTTCTGGGGTGAAATGCAGCCCCTCTGATGGAATCCAGGCACACTACTGAACCTCTTAGGGCAGAAGGTGAAGAACAATGCTGTAGCTGCTTGAGATTTCATGGGGTCTTTTAAAGTAGGCAGAGTATGCTGAGCTGCAAATCCCTGTGCAATGACTAGTCACTGTACCAAGGCTCTGTTTGCTTGGGTAAATCATACAACTGTCACCAGATGTTTCTTAGGCCCTCTGTGTAGTTCTGATGTGACATTGCACATGAGGGTTTGTCTACACGGAGTTAGGATGAACTGACTAAAGGGGTGAAGTTAGCATACAAGTGAAAGTGCATTACCCACCCCTATGGGGATGCCCCAACCAGTGTCTGTATGGTGGGGAGATGAACGTGCTTAACTTACATGCATTAACTTTGTGCTTTTAATTAACTTATTTTAGGTTTCCCAAGCATTCCCACCATGACTCCCCCTCCAGGTTTCCATTCAGGAAGTGGGGAAGTCCAAAGCTGAAAAATGTGGATCTTCTAATCTAGTTTTGAAGACACCATCTCACTGTGTCCCTCTAGCTGGTGGCACATCAAATGTTTGGGAGAAGATGGGGCATGGGGGAAGAGAGAATTCTTGCTTGTGGCCAGCTAGCCGCTTGGGAGCTAAGGGGCTAGTGACTCCTTCAAACGTGGCTTCATTAATAAGCAGGCAGAGCTGCCCACTCTGTTGGAAATGGAGCTGTTTGCCCACACCAGAGGCCTTGATTCATTGGTGCTGTTGACACCTTATGACTGTGCCAGGACTCCACCTGGCCCCAGCCAGCTGTTCAGGCCCATCTCTGCTATTACTGAGGGATATTTCTTGCAGCCAGAGGAAAAAAAACAGATGGTTTAAGATGCTCATTGTATTTGCATAGACCCTGGCTAAAGCTTTGTGCAGAACCTCTCTCCACCTCTCCAGACACTTGGAACCAGTTGGGGCTGCAAAGCCAGACCCAGAGCGGCCCTGCAACTCCATTGCTGCTCATGCTATGTGTCAGCCCTGCTTGCTTTGTAACAGCAAGGGTACAAGCTCTGGGTGGGAGGCAAGGGGGGGAATGCAGCGGCAACAAAACAAGCAGTGTCCCACCCATGGAGGAATGCAAGCAGGGCTGTGTGCAGGGAGGAAGGCGCTGCTAGTGCTTCACCCTTCCCCACAACCCTTCTAGCTTAGGGCTGGAAGAGCACCTCGCTGTGTGATCCAGCTGGCTGACAGGAATGCCAGGCCACAGAGATCTCTGCTATCCTGGGGGCTAGTAGCAAACACTCCCTCAATCTTACTGAGTTTATTGGCTCAGGTAGAGCACTCTATAGCATCGCTTACATCAACATTTCTCCTACAAGCGCCGATAACTGTAGCTCCAGGTGCAGTAGTCATGAAGGGAGCACAAGGACCCTGAAGTTTCTCCCCCAGTTCTGAAAACCATATTCTGAGAGGGTTTTGCTGATGGATGGTTTGATAATTAACACACCAGGGCCCACTTTTGCACCATCTTAACTACTGTCCCTGCTCAGTGCTGCTGCAGATAGTGAAGCACAGGTGATGTTGTGTGTTGGGGGAGAGGGTTGATTTGAAGAAGGGCTTCAAGTCTTGCGGTGCCAGCACAGGGGTGTCAGACAGAGCCCATGTGCTAGCAGGAGAGTTTTGTTTGCCGTGCAGACAGGACGCCCTGGTTATAGGGCTGCCCCAGGGGCTGAGTTGCTTCTCTGTTCTGTCCCTGTCCGCAGAGAAAACCCCTTGGCCCAGCCAGACACATAGGGCTGAGTCCTCAGACCCCCAACAGCTCCTCCACACAACTGTGGCAGTGTAATGCAGCCAGAACAGAGCAGCTGTGCAGTCCCCTGCTGGGAGAGGACTTCTGACTGGCATAAACACTAAAGAGCCAGTTCTGCCATCAGCCACTCCAGCCTCACTCCTGGTGCAGGGGGACATGCTGAGGGAAGAAGGGGCAGAGGGAGCTTTGCTGTGCTGCACTGATATGGTGGTGTGTGGACTATAGGGACCATCTGCTGAGGGTGTAAGTGAAGATAAGCCCTAGGCGGGGCTGAAGCCAGCACGCGTCACCCTGTAGGTTCCAGGAGCCATATCTTGCCTCCCTGTGTGATCAGTCTCACTCAAACTGTGACTCAATTCACTGATGATCAGTCAGCCCCAAAGACATTCCCTGGCTCTAGTTTTCTCTAGATATTTAAGAGACACTGAACACACATCTTGCTCCCAAGAGAACTCCCATTTTTCTTTTCTCTTCAAGAAGAGAGTTAAAAAATCTTCTTGGCCTCCCTCGCATCCTCTCTGACACTTCACCTAACACCTGGCCCCGTGGACGCCAGTTCACCTGCAGGGAGGGCACTGGCTTCCATGGGTACCTTTGCTAGAAGATGTCTGATCTTCCGAACAGAGTTTATACTCTTGCACCTGTTGTGGTCCAGATATGAGTCAATGTTGTAATTGATCCTGGCATCAGGGCTGGCATGGGAGTGCTCTGCCCCAAGCAGCAGGGGGATGACACTACCAGCCAGAGCCTCTTCTGGCTCCAGGATTGTGCAATGGCATCTTCTCCTGTGTCTAGACATCTTCAATGGGACACAAATATGGGTGGGAGGCAGCTCTATGTACTCCTCCCTCCTCTCTTCTTCTATCTGATGGGGGTGGGGGAGCAAAAGATCCAAAGAAACAGGAACTGTTCTCTTCATGAGACCTGGGTAGACTGAACAAGGGGTCAGGGCCTCCCTGCTCTGCCAAGCCAAGGCAGACAAGGGTCCAGGGACCCCGATGTCACTACAGGTGATAGAGTCATGCTGAACTCCAAGGGGACCTCTTACACAGCTTCTCCTGACCCTGGGGCTACCACTTATGAAATCAGCCCTGTCCACTTGCTCCCATGCGGGTGCATCAGAGTTGGGCAGTCAGGCAAAGTAGGTGGTTCAAAAGCAGCCCTGAGCATATACCAACCATGCTGCTTTCTGGCATTCTGGAAAAAACAGCTGGAGTAGTGGCCCCAGGGCACACCCAGCAATGCCAGGCTCCTTGATACTCTTGTTTGTTACAGCTGCCTATGGCTAGGGGGGGTTCTGTTCCCTGCAATTCACCATGCCAGTGACAACAGTAACATCATTTACCTTATGTCCCCTGAGCATGATCTGCACACAGTTGGTTATAGCTTGGTCAGCAAAGAGCAGGGGAGGCCAACCTCCCCGGCACAGATTCCACGAGTGGCACAGGGAACCCCTGTGTGTGGCATGCAACAGATTGTGGGGGACTGGGAGATAGGGGGGAGCAGAAAACAGAGCAGCAGTTTGGGCAGGGAGCCCAGGGTAGGCAGCAGAAAGCTGAGCAGCAGTTTGGGCAGGGGAAAGGGATCAGAGCAGCATTCAGGATGGGTGTGGGGCTGTGTGGCATGCCTGCCAAAAGTCTGGCACCCAGTGGCATATAGCATGTAATGTGACCAGCCACATGCTGCCGTCTCTGCAAATACTGCTCTCAGCCAGAGGAGCAAACTCAAAGGAGCACACATACACCTCCTCCTCCCCCAGAGAAAAATGAATAATCTAATGCAGACTTTTTCTGTCTCTGTTAAGCCTCTTTAATAATGAGAAGCTTTAGTGCTCAGTTAAAGGGAATCCTGATGGAAGCCGACATTTAAATCCATGTTCCCTCCTTTGCTGTACTCCCAGTACCTGTTCCCTAGTTTACATGCACGTCTTCATATTGATTAGGCACAAGCTGGGGCTTTTCTCTCTCACAGTGATCAGCAAAACAAAGATAAATAACCGACCAGGGGCCCGCCCGGGAGGTGAATGTTAGTTACACTGAAATGGGAGCAGTCCCCATGTCTCCAGCTCACGGCCGCACACTGCAGCTGAACACTTGAGCGACTTGCATTGGCTCTTGTTTTCTCTCTGCAAAGGCACAAGGTCCAGAGGTCGTTCTCCATAGAGGAAATCTCACACAGCACAATGCCTGCCCAACCTGCCTTCTGGCGATGACATCATATTAGTTTCTGGTCCAGTGGTTGATTTGGTGCAAACCTCAGAGACTGGCAGTCTTCTCTGGAGGTAACAGGTCTGTCCTGTTGTTCCTTACATGGCCCTAGCTCTGCCAAGAATTTCCGTGTATAGAAGCAAGATTTGCAAGGTTAAACTAGCACAACCGTTCTACTTGCACTTGGCATGGATTGTGACTGCTTCTTTCTCAGCTCTGGCGATGGGCACTTGAAGCCCAAAAGCTTATCTGACATTGCTCCTAGTGATACAAGCTGGTCCAGTAAAAGATAACACGACACTTCCCAAGTCTTCCTGCTGTCTTTTCCCTGGGCTTTAAGGGCTAAACCCTCCTCCACCACCCGGCATGCACCTCCTATTTCTGTGTAGCTCATTTAAGCTGTTTCCAGATCGGTTTCAAGGTTATATGGATCAAATCTTGGAACAGAGTGAAATATTAGAGAATAAGATTAATAAAACATTTCAGCTCCCAGGTCTCCCATCAGTGTGTGCCTATGTAAGTGTGTGAGTTGAGGAAATTTCTACATTGATTCACCAGGTGCATGCACAGGACTATCTATGTATGGCAGGCAGGAGAGGGGAATGCTGATGTTAGAGGGGAATGCTCCATATGCATACATGCTCCATATGAATGCAGTGGGTTGTAAAGCAGGGAGGATTTCACCATCATCCCCAGTGTGAACATTTGTGTGTAAGTGTGGTGGCTTGGTATGAATGTTGCTCTCAGTGGGTGTATGGGCACAAAGAATTCTTCATTGTTGTCACTGTGTGTGAGACTCCGGGGAGGGGGGATTCTCCATTATTCTCAGTTTGTGTGCGTGGCTCAGGAGTTCTCTATTGTTCTCAGCCTAAGCATGCATGCCAACATGTGGTGGTGAAAGAGTCTTCATTTTTCTGGCTGTGGGTGTATGGAGAAGCCCCCCTGTTCTCCCTCCATTTGTGTGAATTCCCCATGGTTTTCAGTGTGTGAGTGTGTGTGTATGGGGGGGGCGGGAGTGTTGTGAATTGGCCACTGTTCTTAGAGAGAGAATGTGTGTGTGCCTGTGTTGTGAATTCTCCACTGTTCCCAGTGTGGGTGTGTGTGGGGGGATTTCCCATTGTTCTCAGTGGGAGCTGTTAGATACTAAGCACTTGTTCATCTGGCCCTGTAACATATTACCAATGCCACCCTGTCACCTTCTAATGATTACAGCACTTTTCCAGGGGTGGCGGCAAGTATATTGAGGAATCACAGAGACAGAGCCAGCAATTCATCCAGTGGGCCTCTTAGTTTGCAAGGATGCTTCAGGCCTTAAGTTTACAGAGTTGGTATTTGTGGTCTGCCTTTCTATGGGCTCTTAAAGTCAGAAGTAGGCAGTGATCACAGCAGGTCTGTGAGGTCCAGGTCATGCAGTATCCCAAGGGGCAGCAGGAATTTTATGAAAGGCACAATGCAGGACAGCGTCTGGTGTTCCTATCAGCAAAGCATGCGCTTGCCACTGCACGTGACTGATGCTGCTTTGCTGGGGAATCACATGGAGCACTGGGCACCACTGAAGTTAAACTTGCATCCTGGGTTTGACTTCAGTCTGAAAGCTGCTGAGGGCTCTGCACGTGGTCTAGGTGATTGTATGAATCCCCCCCCAACAGCATTTTCACAGTATACTTTAGAGAAAGGTTTTATTGAAAGCTGCACCTCTGATCACATAGGCAGTTTGGCGTGGATGCAGAAGTCAGGAATAGGTCTAAGGGGCTAAAAATCAAGAATAAAATAACCTCTGCCACTGGGCAAGGAAAGAGCCCCTCACCAGCTTTCAAACTGAAGTCTACCCCAATGTACAAGTTTGACTTCAGTGGTACCCAGTGCTCCATGTAATTCCACAACACAGCAGCATCCATCACTTGCATTAGCAAGCACATGCCTCATTGACAGGAACACCAGATGCTGTCCTGCATTGTGCCTTTTGTAAAATTCCTGCTGCACCTTTGGATACTGCCTTCAGGGTAAGCCTGATATCAGCCTTGTGGCTCTTGCTTACATCCAGCAGTATGTAGGGTCTTTGGGCCCTAGGCAAGGCTAGTTCAAAAATGCCCACCAGTGCTACTCCTAGCTCGGCTGCAGTATAAGACTCTTGTGGCAAAATGTCCCGGCCAATACCCAGTCGTGTTGTCTAGCTGAGAAGTTAAGGTTGAGGCTTGGACAGCTGCCAAACCCCAAAGGAAGTAAAGGGTTAATAGTCTCTGAATAGGGAGTACTTAGGTGGCCATTAGCTGGAAGGGAAATCTCTGTGACTTTGTCTGGGAAGGTGTTAAGATGCAAAAAGAATAAATTGGAAATCAGAGGAAGGGGCTAGAGAAGCCAAGTAATTACCTGTGGGTGTGTCACCTAATTTCCTGACTTTTAAAACTCTGAAAAGTGTGAAAGATAATATTCATGGCAAAGGGCGCCCAGATGGTGCTTAAGAAAGGAGAGCTTCATTTCCTTCACAACAAATTCCGAGAGTCATCTTTTATATGGTCAGGGCCAAGAAGGCAATCAAGAAAGGAGTCTGGGGGAAATGAATTGTCAAAGAAGATGCATATTTGTATGATTAAATGTCAATATGTACCTTGGATTAAGGAACAGGAATTTACACCTCTTTTAATTGTGTCAGCAAAAATCAAATTAGAACAAGACTGTAAATTCTAGCCTCAAGTTGATGGGAGAGATGTTTCCTGAGGGCCCTACACACCCTACCATATGGCTGGGAAAAGAAAGGAAGGGGGTGCAGGAGCAGAGTTTACTCTAAGAAGACCTAAAGGTAGAAGGCATGGCAGGGTGTCACCTTAAATACTAACTGCTTCAGAGATGCATAAGTTTTCACAGGTGATAGCCTACTTCAGCAGATGCCATGCTGTCCCCTACCCTGCCTGACTTCAGATTCACACAACCTCGCTCAGGCTTAAAGGGAACATCTCCTGTCTGCACAAAGAAATTCACCGTTTAAATGCTTCTTTCTCCTGGTTTATCTGTACAGAACAACATATGACTGTGTGTAGGAAGCATGCTTTGGTCTGCACTCCTAACAGGGTGATGAACTATCTTTTCCTGTCCAGGAAGACAACCTGTTTCACAGCTAATTAGTTATGTTGTGTCCATGGGGGTCTGTAAGGCCCAATTACAAAGACAAATAGGTATTCTGGGTTGCCATCTTCCATTACAGCAGTGTCCTAATAGTATTATGAGGAAGTTTGGGTTTTTTTCAGATCCTGCAGATAATTTTTCTCACTTTTTCCCTTTGCAGATTCTTTGTTTGTGGCTTTCAGAGAAGGACCCAAGATGTCAGCATAGATTCTTCCTCCTCCTTAGCCGTTTTTCATACCAAAATAAAGTCAGAAATAGCAGCGTGCAAAGAAAATAGGTGAAGGATAAACTGGACAGTTAATGATTTGCGTTGTTCTTGCCGTTCTGTTTCCCTCCTGACTTCGGATGCACTCTAGGGACAGGATCTGTACACACACCAGCAGTCATGGGGCTACTCCTTGGGTAGGGGTGGCCTGATGTAGGGGAACCGGAGCCAGCTCTTTCTGGAGGTAAAGTTCTGTCAACAGGGTCCTGGATGCTTTCACTCTGAACATGGATACCCAGTCCACTCTGCCATAGGACATACAAGTCACCAATCTCCTCTCAGCAAATATCAGCCTATCTACAGTCCAAAATAATGACAGGACTGCATGATGGTCCCACAGTGTGGCTCTAGTACATCTCCTTCGTCCGCACAGACCAGACACTACAGTAGTGTGACACTGTCCAGCTGTAAGCATGTTACACAGTAGGATCCCCATCCTCTGACAGGCCCGGTGATCTGCACAGACATGGCAACCCTCTTGCTTGTAACCAATTGTGAACTTGGGGCCTAAAAAAAGCCCTGGGCTATTTTTGTGGTGCAGACAGAGGTTTTTTGGTTTATTTGCACTGCAAGCACAAAGGCATGTGGAGATCCAGCCTTTCTATGCCTGACCTTGGCCCAGGTTCCGATTAATAGTGTGGATGAACAGCCCCATAACCAAACCACCGCTTTAACCTTGGCTGAAAAATTGGCTCTGCTATTAATTCGATTTGCTTTGTAACCAGGTCAGGGCATAGTCACGTTCAGCACATCCTCTGACTTGCTTATAATTGTTAGGTCTTGCTGAGAGCTCGAATTCTGCAGGATGACACGAGTTCCCCACCAGGGTTAAAAAAATAAAAAAAGACAGTGGCTCAGACTAATTGCTGACTCACACCCCATTTCATCCTACTGGTTTCACTGAGTCAGCAATTCATCCAGCCCCATATCTGAAAATTTAGAGAACTCGTTAGATGAACAAAGTTCTGTTCCACTGTGGTAACCCATTTGTGCTAACTCCCGCCTGTCACATGCTCAGCTCTTGTCATTTGCAGTAAAATGAGGAAAACAGCAGTCATTATGAGCATGTAGAGGAAGGTCATTTGGAAAAGGAACTGTATCTTTTGCCCTTTCTTCCCGTATGGACCCCTAGACACATTTATAACTGCTCCAGCAGACAGTCATTTGACTGTGGATAACAAACCACCAATTAGTCTGAAGAGGTGTGAAGAAGAAATTATTCTTGAACAAGAGATTCCCCAATGGCAAATAACTGATTGTAATGAGCTAGCTGTTGCAGGAAGAGGTGGGGAAACAGCATCAGATACTTCATGACATGAATAAAGTCCCTTTTGTTGAAATAACATTTTCTAAGATTTTAGTGGTCAGCAAAGTTCATCATTACCTCATGGGAAACTATCTCTTGTTTCAGCTGGACTGGGCCTGTTAAGTTTGCCTCTCTCTTGGCAAATTCTTGGGCTGTTGTTTTCTGAGATTTGCTGTAGGTAAAACATCTACATTTTGTTCTTTCCTTTCTAAAAAAAAAAAAAGCAATCCAATTAAGGCTACTGGCAATCAACAGCTTACAGTGGGCAGGTCACACTTTTCCTCCATTAGATACCATTAATTGGCATTACTGCAGTGATTCTCAAACAGGGTGCTGCTAGATCTTTTGATAGGTGTGAGGTGATAAGGAAGGTGTGAGGAGAGAAGCAAAGAAAGGCAGGCTCAAGCTTGTAACCCTGCCTAGCCAATCCTCCACCCCCTCCCCCCATAAGCACTGTAATACATATATAAATTCATTTTTGAATTCACAAATGTTATGGAGGGTTACCTCAAGTTAAATGAGGGGTGCCTTGAGTCCAAAAAAGGTAGAGAATCACTGCATAACTGATTCTTCTTCTACCTTTTGGAGATCCCCTTGAAGAACTAGACAATACTGAATGTGCAACAACAGCCTGACCCAGCACCGAATACGGTGGGAGCTGCTCAGAGTTCAGCACTTTTGAAAACCAGGCCATTGATATAAGTGTATACATATGGACTTTTTTTCAAAATCCCACCATTACAAAAATAATCCCGGTACAGCATTTCTAATGGAAGCTGTTAGAAACTGGAATTTAAAAACAAAAAGAGACCATCGTTTTTGGAGCCATGCCCCAGCATAGGGGAAGTGTGATCCTTGCATATTCAGTTAGTGTCATGCCTGGTAACGCAGGGGTATTAGGTAGAGGATGTTAATCTTTGAAAGCTGTAAGTGTCTTACCCCGGCTTACACGGGAAGTCTGTGGCAAAAGCTAGGAATAGAATTGGTATCTCCTGACATGACATCCTGTGTCTGAACCACAAACCCATATGCACTGCGTGCCCCCAGAGCTGTGCAGATCACTCCACGCTTTCCCCTGTACTCCCTTACCAGAAATGTTAGTTTCCCTTGCAAAAACTAGTCACCCACTCAGTGCTGTAAGTAAAACCGCATCCCGAGGCAGACAAAGAGTTAACAGACTCTTCTGAAGATATATTTGCATGCTGATAGAGGGGAAGTGTAAGGAAGGCAGCCTGGGGAGAATAAATGGGAAATTATGCAAAGGCCTAGTTAAGAGAGGGCGGAAGGGGCAAAGGAAGAGAGTCCCCTGAGTGTGTTTTCAGAATTTCCTCCTCTGGGTTTCAAAAGCAGGTGAGAGAAGTAATCACAGCCATGGAAATTGCCTGAGCAAGGGCCCCCAGTGAGAGTTAGCTAATTAAAAGGGTGCAGGCAGCAGTTTAAATCCATCTGCATCCCAAGCAGCAGCCGCCTGTGCTTAATAGCAAGGTACCAGGAACATTCACCTGAAAGGTTCCTGGGTTACCAGAGGGAAATGGTTCACCATCCCATACCTTGGAGGGGTAGCACAGACCTCATAATCTGAGGGGGCTGAGTAGCTGACAATCAGGCCCTGAGCTTTCCTGAAAACTGGCTCTGTAATGGAAACAGGGTCCCCAAACCATAGAGGAAAAGAGATGACAGGCACTGGCTGTTCAGCCCAGGAGTTTATGTTTTGCACTGCAACAGGCCTTGGGTTGGGATTTTTAATCCAGCGTTTTTGTCTAATCAGAGTTTTGACCTGGGATCAGATGAGCAGAGGTGGAGGACTCTTGTAAACTCTGTCCAGAAAATGAACCTGACCCATTCAAACCACCAAACTGGCAAGTTGTAAATACAGTGCTTTTCATTGGTTGCTTTACCCAGGAGATCAGTACCATTACCTCATTTTATAGGGTGGGAAATGAGGCAGAGAGAGGCAAAGTGACTTGTCCAGTATTATCCAAGAGGGCAGCAGTAGAGTCTGGAACAGAGTCCAACTCCAGAAGCCCCGGATCATAAGGTGCGGGTGAAGCAACATTAAAGTGGAAGTGGATTTTGCTACCCTTGAATCATTCACACACAATAATGCACACATTCACATACCATGTGCTGCCCCTTTGCAAGTGCTGCAAATGGCTATGCCTGATACTGGACATTAAGAACCATGGGCCTAACAGATGTTGGCTTTAGGCCTGGGCTCATTATAACTTGCCACTCCTGCTAATGTCTCTTTGCTCCACAGGTGATAACTGCCCACTTCCCTTTCAAACGGTCACATTCATTAACACAATTAGGTTAAACTACTGCAATTGTTCTAACTTGCACTAAGCTTGGATTGTGACTGCTCCTTTCCCAGACTTGATGAAGGGTGCTTGAACCTCCTGCCACCCCAACCTTGCCTTATCTCTCTCCAAGGGAAACAAGCTAGTCAAATACAATATATTACTTTACCTTGCAGATCTTAGGAACTTCAATACACCTGCTTTCTCCTCTGACTGCTTAGGCTAGATTTTATTCTCACTCTCATGAGTAGGCCTAGTAACTTGAGTCTGACAAGGCCAGAAAAGTGTATTTTTTAGTTTGTATTAGTTAAAATAGTGTACGGCAGTGGTTCTCAACCTTTTTAGACTCAAGGCAGCCCTGAATAGATATGAGGCACCCTTTGATAGATTCAAGACACCCCTTGGAATATGCCAGTTCTTAGTTTTCACTGTTTATGTTTTGGCTACAGCAAAATAATAGAGCAGTTTTTCTGTTGCAAAGAACTCAGAAAGACCATAACTATGGACTTCTGTTTGAAATCTCTGGGTATCTATACACGTGTTCTGGGATTGGGGGGGGGTGCATTTTAATTAGAGCAGCTCCTGAACAGCTGCTGTAATTAAAACACCGGAACATCACAAGTATTCAGTATCCCACATTTCAAAATGGCAGCATGTTTCAGAACACGCTGGAGCACGTGTAGGTAAGGTTCTTTGCAGGGGCAATACAGAGGGGGTGCACGTGGGTGCATGTGTACCCCCTGAGTGTGGTGGTGTACCCCCTGCAAAAAGGTGCCAGCAACAGTGTTGACAGCGCCTGCAGGTGGTCGCCACTTGTCACCCCCCCACCAACACTGCCGGTGGCATTTGTGAGCAGTCCATGGTCGCTGCTGACACTGCCAGTGGTGCCTGTGGATGGTTGCCAACCCTGGTCGGCACTCACAACTGTCCCGCCACCGACAGTGCTGGCAGCATCTACAGGCGCTCCCAGCTTACCACTGCCTAGCTGCTGCTGCTGCCACCATGCTCCTACTGCTGACAGCACAGCTGTGCCCCCCAGCTGCTGGGGATATGTGCCATTCATGGTTCTTTGGGTAGATGTGATATCTTTTATTAGACCAACTGAGTAGTTGGAAAAAAGTTGTTTGCAAGCTTTCAGGCATAATCATCCTTCTTCAGGCATGGGGAGTCTCTGCTATTCTGAGACTCCAAGGAGCATATGCATAGACATACTCTAGGTTTGTCTTGTGAATCATCTAATAGTGGTAACATTGGGGGGCACCCCATGGCAACCTTGGAGGGATCCCCAGGCACCCCAGGATGCTATGGCACCCTGGCTGCAAATCCTTAGGGATTATCTACATGACCCAAATGATGGGTATAGATATAGCAGAAGAGCTACAGCACCATAGCTACCTGGTAGCTATGGGGAAGTCTGGTAGGATTTCATTAGATACACATTCTTTTCTGCAGTAAAAATAACTTTATTCCAAAGAGGAGAGTATTTATTCCAGAATGAAGTCTGGGAGAGTATATTACAATAGAAGTGTGAGTGTGCTGGAGTACGAATCTGTTCAAGAGAAGATGCACCCAAATTAGATGTTAGTAATGTGGCTGGTGTGATCTCCTGCCTTAGATTCAGTTTCCTATTCCTCCTCTTCCTTTCCTGTCATAGTCATCAGCCATTAGCTGGTCACCCATTAAAAGGTCAATCTGTCTGAAATCTGATGATGAATGATGGGTACACTCTGGGAAGATCACAGTGAGCCTCATGATTTAAAAACTGCCTCACTTATCCTTGATGATTAGCGAATTTGATTAGTACTAGTACCGGTGGTGAAGGCTAGAGTTAAGGCTATGTGTGACTTAAAAACCCTCTTTTTGCCTGTCCGAACTTTCCTGAGAAATCTCCCCAGGGAGGCTGAGTCATTCCACCCTTGGGCATTTACCATACTTGTGAGCTTGTTTTTTTGAAAATGTTGTGAGAAATCTCTTTAGTCTTTTTTGGAGAGGAAAAAATATGACTCTTCCAAGGATGCAGGGCAGTGGGGCAGGGAGGGGCAGGGGGTCGCTTTCTGCATTATGAAAATGAGCGCAAGTTTGCACAACCAATGCTGTGCCTAGTTTGTGCATTCTGCACCACTGTAAAATGTGGCCAACATGACATCGCTGCTGAGCATGCCTGGTTAGCATCTGCTTCAATTTTAAGAAGTCCTGGTGTAGCCTCAGCCTTGTGGTGATATCACAGTATGTTCTAGCTTGGCCCCGGGGAATCTGGGAGAATGCAAAGCCCCCGTGCTTTGACCTGCTGGAGGATCACTGCAGAATCTGTGACCCCTTCTGAGAAGAATCCAGCACTCACGCTCCCTGGACACAGAGATGGGAAAGCACCTCAGCTTCCAGGATTATTCCTGCCCCTGGTGCAGGAGTATGACAGGGAGGAGGCTTCCTATTCCTCTCTCAGCGCCAGGGACAAGTTAGCCCATGATTTCTGTACACAGGCCCAGCCAGCACAGGGAGGACAAGCCAGCACTACCACAGACACTTGCATTACATTAGTTACTCTGCCAGCCTGTGTGGGCAATGGGCATAAGCCTTGCAAGGAGGTCACACCAGGGCTGCTTCACACTGCTTCTGGTAGGGTCTGAAATCTTTGATAATGAGGAGAGCTCCCTCTGTGGTAACCCCCCTAATTTCTCCCTCTCTGTTAGCTATGTTTCCTTTCATCCATACCCCTTTAAGTACACCTCCCCAGAGACATGCCCTGTCCATGGTGCTCCTGCTCCTGCTCTGCTAGCCCTGGGCCACCAGTCTATCTCTGGGGCACCAGCTCTGAGCTCCCCACATTAGGTGCCTATATACATTTGTGGATCAGGGCCTTAGTTCTTAGGCTTTTCAAAGTGCTAGGCAGCCCTCTGAGTACTCTGCTGTGCTGTGTGAATTTCATCACACCCAAGTGGGAATCCAAACCAGGCATCATCTACCTTGGGTTTTTGGCTCAGACTCTTAGTTAGGTGTAACTAACTTTCATAGCAAGAGGCATTGCCAGATGAGGGGTCACACAGCCTTAATATGCATTTGGACCCAGCTTCATTTTCATTTACAGCCATGTAAATCCAAAATAACAGCACTGATGTCAATAGAGTTGCTCCAAACTTCCATGAGCACAATATGCCCTTAGTGGGAAGTGTATCGGTCAGCCCTTGTAGCTAGTAAACTGAGGCAGAAAGGCTCCTAGACATATTTTGATTTAAGTACAATGGCCTAAAAGCCAAAGGCTGCATCTGTTGCTGGAGAGAGACATTTCTAGAGTGAAAATGGCTGTAAAGGTGAATAGTGGATTTTATTCTTTTCTTTCTCCTGATCTACGGTCTCCTGCTTTTCTGTGTCTACTGTTCTTTTCTGTCTGCAGTCCCTTTGCCTTTGCTAGGAATGGCAAATGGGTGACACAGAACAGCGGCTTCCTTTCTGACTCACTCTGGGACTCTGTGGAAACTAACCTGCAGCTTCTGCACAGCTCAGACCTCACAGGCTAGGGATAGATATCCCAAAAATCTGAGCCAGAATTGATTCAACATTTGCAGGTTAGTCTAACCTGGCTAGGCTGAACCAGTTTGTAACTGGACAGATATTCTCTCTGGACTGAGGAAATTCAGGAACATGTCTGCAGTGGCTCAGGCTAGAAGCTGGAGGGTGCTAGAGCAGCTGTCCCTTCCCTTCCAGAGGGCTGAGCTGATTGGGGGCATGGCCAGGCCCCAGCAGGATGCTCTGATTAGGGAGGTCTTTTTGCACCATCCCAGGTTTTTCCCCACTGGCTGCTCAAGGGGCATGAGTGTTGTCAGTCCCCAGCCCCAGGCTAGCATTCTGAGGCAAGGGGGTGGGGGGGAGAGGTGTACAGTACATGCATCTGTTGATGATACAGAGCTTTTCAATCTCCCTCTCCTTGCTTCTTTATACTGTCTGCAGCAAACTGACAGGCAAGCAAGCCAGAAGGGGGCTGATAACAGTGTTTATCACCCCATTAGCAAAACAATAGACACTCTCCATTAGTTCTAGCTCTTTTTAAACAGCTTTTTCCAAGGAAGTAAGTTACCAGCTACCAGCTGACCTGTTGATTAGCTCCAAAAAGCCCTAAGCAGATACTGTTTTGTGTGCCTGTCCCAGTGAAACTGAAGACACACAAAGAGACACCTCTCAGCATTAGCTAGCATACCATGTGCCTAGGGCCCATGCGGCTGGGGTCCGTGCTGTGGGAGATGGGATGGAGAGGGAGGGTTCCTTGTTTGAGCAGTAAGCAGCAAGGGGGGTTGGGGAAGGAGGAAGCCAGGCAGACCCTTCTGTACCTGCAGTCTCTGCTGAAGCTCTGGCCAGGGAGCAGGTGGGCACCCCCTCCCCTGGTCTGGAGCACAGAGTCCCACCCAGCCCAGCCTAGAGGGCATGTCAAGATGCTGGGGAAGTCTGGTTTAACTTAAACCAGGAAGGGGTCTGGGACAGACATTGCATAAACCTGTTTGACCCAAATCAGTTAAGTCTGATACTCCATTCAACCAAGTTTTTCTTAAACCAGTTTCAGCCATTTTCAAACCAGTTTATGTGCACTGAACTCATGTTCTGTTATAGGTTTAAACCAGTTTCTGATCAGTGATCACATAAACCAGTTTATGTGTAATGTCTGTCCCTAGCCACAGTGCTTGCCTTTTGCTGAAAAGAAGCCTAAACCGCTAGGCCCCAGGTGCAGCTAGAGCAGCCCAGAATCCACCATGCTTAGCAACAACAAAATCCAAGATCTGACTATCTGAGTGGGTAGAACAAAGGTGGTGTATTCAAAGTAGACATATAGCTATACAGAGTAGACAAAATTCTGGAGCTGGGAACATGATGTTCCACATACTAGAAAGGAGCAGACTTCTTCTGAGAGCAAATAAAAACTGTCCCTCCAGACCCAAGCAGCCCTTTGTGGGCTGGAACTCTGCCAGACTGCAAGGGGAAGCCTGCCATTTCCCATGTTTCTCTGCAGTGAACAGAAAACCTGGATGATCCCTGCACCATACTGGGAATCTGGGGGAAATGCTGTCCCAGAGTCATTCAGCCCAGCACTGGGATTTGATGTTCACATTTTGGGACTGTCTAGCCCAATTAGGGACAGGTGGTCACCCTACTTATTGCTCCATCCAGCACAGTATCCTGTATCTTGCAGTGCCAGAGAGTGGATACTAAAAGAAAGAATATTTGTGCAAGGCCTATTCAGGCTGAGCTGTCCCCTGCCCCTCTCCCCTTACAGCTTCCAGCATGCAGAGGCCTACAGAGTCTTAATTTGGAGTTTGCAGTCCTAACAGTCATGTTTAATGCCCCTTTTTGGCTCTATCCTGCACGAATGTTATCCAAAGCTCTTCTGACTTTTTAACTTGGTTAAATTATCAGCCTGTACGTACAAGCTTTTTGGGCAACATGCTCTACAAATTAAGTACAGGCCGTGCAAAAAAGAATTTCCTTTTGTTAGTTTTAAATCTGCTTCCTAATAATTTAATTTTATGTCCCTTCGCTCCATCACTTGGAGAGATGGTAAACAATAAATCCCCATTTACTTCCTCCATGCCATTCCTGATTTTTTAGACCTCTATCAAATTCCCCTTCCCCAGTCAATTGAATTTTCTAAACTGAAAGATCCTACCCTGTTTAATATCTCCTTGCAGAGAAGCTGCTCTAGACCCTTGATCTTCCTTGTTGCCCTTCTCTGTACCTTTTTAATCTCTACTGTATCCTTTCAGAGATGTGGGAACCAGAACTGCATGAACTGTGAAGACGTAGCTTCACCTTGGATTTCTAAAGCGCCATAACACCATTTTCTGTTTTGCTGCCAATTCCCCTCTTACTAATCCCTGACATCCTATTTGCCTTCCTTACTGCTGTTAAGCATGAGGCTGATGTTTTCAGAGGTTTCTTAGGTATCTGGATATATGCTTCTCAGCATACTCACCAGCTATGTCATGTGAGTTTCTAAGCATCCAAATCCTTCCTTTGCAATCCAGATTAGAATAGGGAGCATCATTTTTCAGTGCTCCCAAAATCCTCGATCCACTATATGCCAACAGATCATGCTTGGCTCGCATCGATAGCACTGAGCCCAGCATTGAACTCAGCGCCTGCAGGTATGCTCACTTGTGGGCAATCCCAGTGGTGGTAGGGCCACCCACCTTCAGCATATTAGTTTAGTGGGTGGACAAATCATCCTGCAAGTGGGAGATATTGGTTCTAGGCCCATTCCCTGTCACCTGCTCCCAAGCCTAAAGATGTTAAAACCCACACTTCTCAGCTCCCAGAAGAGTACACTGACCACCAACTATAGACTAAGCTATGTGGGAGCATTCCCCATGCCTCCTGTTCAGTCTGGTCTATTGAACAGCCATGAGTTCATGAGACTAGAGGAGAGCAGATGAGACATCCTGTCTCATAGTTCCATGTTACTCCTGGTGGTAGTGAGAAACCTAGGTTCTAGTCTTTGGGGCCAGGACTGTCTATACATTTCACGTTAGTTACTGGCTGACAACAGAAATAAAGCTGATAGCAAGGGCTAGTTTTACTGTCTTTTGTTCTCCTGCTTTCCCCAAAGCCCTGCAACCCTCTCTTTTAAAGAATCTGGGCATGAAGTGAAGCAGTGGTTCTTCAGAAAAAATTTTATGTGAGTATGTCATTAGAAACCATATCAAAATGAACATGTACAAAGGAGGTAAATCATACACCACCTGAATCCTGCTTTGTCTGTCTTTCCTAGTGATTGGCTTTCCAGTAAATATTGTTTTAATGCAATATTTTATTGGAGGGAGGCTGGGGTGGGGAATGCAGTAAAATCCACTGATGTCAGTGGAGTTTGTCAGGAGACAAAAGGTAGCTCGTGTGTGTGGGCGTGCACATGCATGCTTGAGAGAGATCAACTTCTGGAGTTGGATCCTAATAGGAAGTGAAACTCTGCTATCCATAGGAATTAGGCAACTTGATGCTTTTTTGCAGCCTGCTAGGTGCTCCTCTGCATCTTTTGGAAGCCAACTACCTTTAAAACTCCAGTCCTCTGTCCCTTCCTCTCCATCTATTTTTGCTAACACCACCAATTTCATGTCCAGGTGTAAGCTGGGCCATTTTCAACCTCACAGAGAGATCAAAGATCTTTGACTGCTTTTGCTTTTGCTAGCACAGAGCTGAAAGTAGCTTTCAGTGGGCTGCTGTCTTTAATGCTGTGTTTAATTACAAGCCTCAGCAAACTTTACCTTCTGATGCTGGAAGCTGCATTCTGATAAGGGCTCATCCTGCTTGGTAAATTGAAAGTGAAATGTCTGGCTTAATTTCCTGGCCATTTTAATTCTGTTGCTCTCCTTTGTGACAGTGACAATGCTACTGCTTTTAAAGTTGTTTTCTTCTCTAAGGGAAGAAAAGAAGTAAACAAATGTATTCTTTACAGTTAAGATTTGATCCTCGTGCATGATGGGAGTGTGATATATATATAATATAGATATAAATACACACACACACACACACACAATTTTCAGATGTATACAATGAAATTATCAGGTTCTTGCTCCCATTGGACTGAATGGCAACTCTTCCTTTGATTTCAGTGAGTGCAGAAGTCCCCCCTTGGTCATACAAATATAGGCAAATACATGCTATGTTGGTAGTAAAGGAACGTCACTGAGAAAGTTGGAGGTTGCAGAATTTGACTGTGTTATTAACTGAGAACTGTGACCGCAGCCCAGAGTTCACAGACATCTCTGACCTTTCTGCAAGGGATGATGTGGAACTTGTATTTCTGCCCTCTCTGAGGGACTCTCATGTCAGGGCAGCTGGTCGATTTAAAGTGAGTGGCATTTACTTTCTGGCAATCAATTCTTGGTGGCCATTGCAGAGCTTTTGTAGTGAGCAAGATTGTAAAACGCCAGCTGCTGATGGTCTTGCAGTGTCTCTCTTGGATGTGATGTGCTTTCACACAGCTGTCACCTTCATTCCCCTCCCCATAGCAATGCAGGTAGCAAGCAGGTGTACTGTGCAATGTGTGCTGTTTTTGCTTGGCCCCAAGACAGACTGCCATGGATAGTAGCTACTACACACTTGCTATTCTTGACATTGGCCATTGCCTCTAGCTGGAAGACACCTCAGCCATGATGAGTATTTGTGGAGGGGGTTCAGAAGGAGTCTCCATTGACTTTGTCCCAGGGAGTGAAGGCCTCTCTTCTTCCTCCTCACGTGGCCTTGTGTCTTCTGCACCTTCACAAAGAGACATTGCTCTGAGATGTCTGGCAGCTGAAGCCAGAGAGACCACTAGGCTCTGACTGTGACCCAGATCTTAAATAAACAATCCCCTTTATATCCACCAAAACCCAGCCTGTGATCATAAACAACATGCACAAGCATTTTCCTTCGCAGCTAAGAACAGGGTCACTCCTTTGCCTGCATGTGACAAATGTTGTCACCATGGCATGAAACCAATTGAACAGCACGTTAAGGTGTATCCTCCAGACATGCCAGGCAATGCAACAAGATAAGCAGGAGCTGAGGAAGGAGTCGTAAACCCATGCGGGCTCTGAGGCCAGTATTCCTCAGCTGACCTTAGTGGAGCTATACTCTAGGTTGGGTTACAATATGGCCCTAGGCAAGCTAGAAGTGCTGGCTGCAGCTAAGCTTCTGGAGTGGAGGAGGAAAGCAAGGGATGTCAGGCTCACTGGACCCACGGCAGTACCAAGGGAGGAGGTCAGTGATAAGAGAACCATGGGGGAAAGCATGGAGGCTGAGGGAATATGGAGAATCGTGGGAAAGGGAGAGCACTTGAGGAGAAAGCCTGCTATGAGGACACAGAGCAGCAAAGACAACAGCTTCCACAGACTGCAATCCTTTCCCATCAGTCAGGAGGGCAGCTCAAAAGCTTTTGCCTGTCTAGGCTAATGCAAGGCTCAAAGAACTGCAAATGGGCTCCATTGTGCTGGGTCAGTCAGGAGACAGGTGCTATGAGAAAGGCCACTGAAAACCCAGAGAAAGAAGGTGGACTTGAGCAGATGACTGGGGAGGGTGAGTGGAGAGAAGTTCCCAGTATTAAGGAGGGATTAATTGGGAAGGGACAGTTGCAGAGAACCAAACTCCACTTTGCCAACTGGGGAAGGCAGATTTGAGAGCAAGGGCTTCTCTATTTGTAGTGTGAGCAAGTGCATGGTGCATATTGGTGCCTCTCTTTTCTTTATGTTCTTGAGAAACATTTGCAATCCTAACCAAGCCTGCCCTTCACTCCTGGCATGCAGGTATGAAATAATACACTGACTTTCCCTCAGGGCCCCTAAGACAAATCCAACATAGTTACATCCGCTTCCTCCCAGCATGTCTCAATTAATTTTCTCTAGCTTTCTGCCCTCCTTCTTGGGCTACTTCCCACAACCACAGGCAGAGCAACATAAAACAAGCTGCTCTATATGAGGAGAGTCAGAGTCCTTGTTTGTTAAAAGGAAAGCTGTGGAAGCTAGTTATTATATAATTACCTCCTCACTTCATGATAACTCCCACCATGGCTTTGCTGGTCCAGAAGCACAAGGCCTTGTCCGTGGAAGCAGCGGCAGTATCGTGTTTGGAATTGGTAGTCTGCCTTGTGCCCAGCGACAGGGGCTAGGGACAGACATTCAAAAAGCCTGAGCCTGAATTGTTTCAATCTTTGCAGGTTAGTTTAACCTGGCTAGGCTAAATCACTTTGCAACATGTGCCAGAAATTCAGGCACATGCCTGCAGTGACTCAGGCTAGAAGCCGGGAGGTGCTAGAGCAGCCCTCCCTTCCTTGTAAAGTGCTGAGCTGAGGGGGAGCATGGCCAGGCCCTGGCAGGATGCTCTGATTAGGGAGGTCTTCCTGCACCATCCTAGTCTTTTCCCCTGCTCAAGGGGTGGGACTGTTGTCAGACCTCAGCCCCCGGCTAGTACTCTGAGGCAAGGAGAGGTGTGCAGTGCACACATCTGTTGATGATACAGAGCTTTTCAATCTCCCTCCCAAGTGAGCAAGCCAGCAGGGGACTAATAACAGTGTTTACCTCATTAGCAAAACAATAGCCTCTCTCCATTACTTCAAACTCTTCTTACACAGCTTATCAGCTGACCTGTTGATTAGCTCCAAACAGCTCTGAGAGACCACTGTTCTGTCTTCCTGAACCAGTGAAATTGGAGAGACACCCCTCAGCATACCACATGCCCAGGGTCCCTGGGGCTGGGGTCTGTGCTGTGGGAGATAGGAAGGAGGGAGGGGGGAATCCCTGCTTGGGAGGGGGGTACGGCAGTGGGAAGCCAGGAACACCCTGCTGTGCCTGCAAGTCTCTACTGGAGCTCCAGCCAGGGAGCAGAGAGGAGGGGCCAGCCCTGCTGTGGAGCAAAGAGCCCTCCCCAGCCCAGAGAGCATGCTGGGATGCTGGAGGTATCTGGTTTAGCTTAAACTGGTTTGACCCAAATCAGTTAAGTCTGATACTTGTGTTCACTCAGGTTGATCTGAAACCAGTTTTAGCCATTTTCAAACTGGTTTATGTGCACTGAACATCTGTTCTGTTACAAGTGTAGCCCACGTACACCCAGGGGTGTGTCCTGGCAACCAGTGCAAAGGATGATAGTCAGGCTGGGTGCTGAGAGAGGGGCCTGCCACCTGGGAGCATCCCTCCCCTCTGTACAGCGCCAGGTTGAGACTAAATGCTTAACTATATACAAATTTATTGCTACTATAAATAAATATAAATAAGGAACATTAAATATTTATAGTAAAATTAATATGTGACACCACATATAATAACCTGCAATCAACATATTATACCTCTTCTAGGGACTACAAAAGTATAACCCGGGTGATTCACAGCATATACAATAATTAACACCCCTGCACAAAACAAGCATTAACACTTTGGAATAGGTAAGTCAAGGCATCAACACAATAAACACATATGAGAATCAACTTAAATAACCCAGGTAAGCTGAGGTAGCAATACGATAGACGTACACAGGCAACAATACAGGTATGTTCCGATAATAGGCAATAAACACATATAGGCAATAAAGACAAATAGACCCATATAAACTTCCTTAAGGAAGTTTAACCTCTAACTATATTAACCTCTACAGTATGAAACAACAAGCACAAAATAAGGGGGTGCACTCAGCACCCCATGGGGTGTCCCCTGGAGCCCCTCCCCTTTAGGGCCCCACTATGTGGACATGCCCCCTCCCACAATGAAGGAGGCAGACCCTCCTCTCCCAAGTCCACCTCCTCTATGGGACCTCCTTCCCCAGCAAGTCACGCTCCCACTCTGAAGCAGGTAAGGCTCATCCCCTGGTGGCCAGTCCTGTGAGGGCCTCTTTCCAGCAGTCCCTCTGGCTCCTCCTGATGGCCTGGTGCCCCGCACTGGGCACCCAGGGCACTTCTATGGGAGCCAAGTGCATATTGGCTTCAGTTCCCCAGCCTTACACCAGGGGTCCTTCCCTTTCCCAGGCCCTGCTCTGGGCACTGGGGCTCTTTTAGTTTAATGTTGAGCCACACTGCGGGGCTCTGATTACTTAGCCTAGAGCCAGGGCTAACTTGAGCAGCTTTGAGCTGCTCCCAGGACTGGCTCTCCATGCGCCAATACACACACCATCTACCCAACTGCTTGCCAGGTTCACAGGCTTAAGCCGCCTCCAGTGACTCCTAGGGCCTAAGCGCCGTGTGCTGATCCATGCACTGCCAAGTTTCAGGCGGTGTCCCGAGGACGGTCGTCTCCAGAGCTCCTCTCTCCTTGCTGTCTCTTGCTACGTCTCACTCTCCAGCGTGCCGAGCACACTCTCCTTCTATATGCTTCAGGGGCTCTACCCCTGAAATTCTCTGGACCTGGCAGGGCGCAGTCTCGAACCAGGTCCAGACTGCTCCTTGCCCCCTCTCTTCAGAGCAAGGGGGTGGTCTTACTTTCCCTGGCTTGCTTCTGATTGGCGGATAGGCTCCACCAATTGGAATGGCAGTCTTGAGCCCAGGACTCATCCAGAGCTCCAGAGGTAAGTCTGCTACACAGGTTTAAACCAGTTGCTGATCACTTTAAACCAGTTTATATATAATGTCTGTCCCTAGCCAGGGAGACTGTTGTCCTGGGACCTGATGGGAAGGAAGCATGCTGGCAGCATAGACATTGGAGCTTTTTCCTTAGCAGTTCCATTGAAGTAGATGCTTGCAGCTCTTTTACGGCTCTAATTTCCCTAGGGGGTGATAAAAGGAAGGCAGCATCACGGTTGTTTGAACAAGCTGTGTGCACTGGGGAAGCAAATGCACCTTCCATGCAGTCCCTTATGTGTGACTGCCCAACATCCTTTCACAAGCACTGTACCTTTAATTGGATAAGCATTGGTTCCAGACATCCGTGTAACATAGCCCAGGTGCAGCCCTTTTCCCAGGAAGCTGTAGCTATCCTAAGGCTTTCTAAATCAACCCTTTTCCATCAAACAAAGATCTGAACTAAAGATTCCTGTCCCATAGAGGAAGACGTGAGCTGCTGTACACAGATATGATAAGCACATTAGCTCACACACAGCTAGCAGCATGGATTACAGAGACTTTCACTACTGGATCATGGACTGGGGTTAGGCTGTTTGGTGGTGACTGGAAAAGGAATCATGACCTCAGTCTGTTTACAGTGATTATGTATTGAAACTACTTGCAAAAACCATCGTGATAGGTCATCTGGAAGGCTGAGCGGGCAAGCCAACACTGGATAGGCACAGAAAGTTGTCCTCTGACTTCCACGAGTGGGATCTCTAAAAGTAGGGCTGAAAGGTATTAGCAAGGTCACGTCGAAGAGTTCAAATGCTCCTGCCCAGTAACTGTCCTGAGGAAAACAAGAAGCACTTACTCGTGTGGGCTGTCACTGTCGGGCCACCTGTATCATCAGAACAAGAAAAAATATTCATGGACTCTGTGAGCTTCACTCAAGATATCTTACAATTGAGGCAGACAAAATCATTTGCAAACACTGGCTTAAACAATTAAAGGAAAATGTCAAGGAGGTGCAAACAATAACCTTGACACTGCCGACAGAATTTCTTTGCCTTTCCTTGTAGAATGAAAAGTAGGGACTGTTTTCAAACATGAATAATGGTTTTACAAGCCCAGCCAGAGACCTAGTATAAGGGCAGAATTTCAGACAGTGAAACTGAAGTCAGCTGAGTGCCCAGCACTTGTCCACCAAAAAACTATCTGTTTTAAGGTTTCGCAGTCATCTAGGAGTACAGGCAAACAGGATCACTAGTCTCTTTTGAGAATGTGAAACATGATCTCAAAATGTGATCAAGATTTGTGCTATCGGACTGATGAAAATTCTATCTGCACCTCCTCCACCGCACAGCTCTTTCCCCCTTTCTGTGGCAAAAGTTCCCATTATTTAATCTGCATCACTGCCAGCTGTAAACTCCTGCATGAAGCTGGCCTCATGGCTGAGGTATGGAAGAGCTATTTGTGGAGTAGGCCACACATATTTCTCCTGCAGCAGTGGGTGCTGTGTTACAAGGTCCTCTTTGATACATGGTATAAGTCAGACAATGAAAGCGTAACGATCAATTCCTTCACTGGATTCATTAACGCAGACCAAGAGGAGATGCTGCTTATTGACACAGTAGTTACCAGAGGGTGATCAATGACTCACAGGGCACATCTCCAGTCCCAAAGCCCGAATAAAATGCACTAGAGAAATGAAAACCTTCAGCTCAGGAAGGAAAACAAGGTAGTTTGCATGCCTTCCTTTCATGAACAAAGGCACCAGCGGAAGCTTGTTCCCCAGAGGCTTCTGTAGATGAAATCACTGTTTGGCGCACTGTTTGCAACCTACATCTTGGGGAGCAGCAAATGCACCTTTACAGTCAAGGAGTGGGATTCAGCCCACGGGGAGTTTTGTCACTTACGGCAGTGCAACAGGACTGGACCCATATGGAAGGACAGAGAGCAGGTTTGATCGAGCTCCGGAGAAGCATTCTGGCATTATCTATATCTTCCTTCATTTTATAGGAGCTGGTTTTTATCTCCTTGGTGAATTCTCACTAGGCAAACAGAACAGATTTGCTATCACGGCATTATTTACAGGATTTTTATCCCTCTGGCTCCTGTCCAACTTCTTTACTTTAGTAAAACACCCACGCCAAAACAGTTAGCTGAGTAAAGTTCATTAAATACCATGAAGGGGGAACAAACTGATTAGATAAGGGACAGCCTCTCCCACTTCCACCTCGGCTTCACCCAGAACTTGAACTGAACTTCCCTGAATTCAGAAAGGTCTTTTTTCCTCCCTCCCCAAGGCTTCCTTCCGCAACAGGAAATGGGAAAGGACCGTGAGAAATGGGGGCAGCATAGACTCTGGCAGGAAGAGGGACAAGCAGAGATGTCAAGAGAGGCCCCAGTCGCAAAGGATTTCCAGCCAAGAGTTGTAGGTGGGGGTTAGTGACCTCCGAGTGGCACCTCTCAAGCCTGAATCATGAGGTAGTGTATTCAGTGCAGGACCTCATCTCCTACACATGCTTCCACTGGAAACAAGATGAATCTTGAATCTGGCCACACTGAAAGCATGGCCACAGACATGTTTTCCTTTTTTTTAAATTCCCCAATTTAATGGTGCAGCCACAGGTGTGCTACAGCAGGAGATTTTCTAGGACAAGTCCAGTGATCTAAGGACATGTCGCTTTTGCCTGTACCTTCTCTCAACTGGGAAATCCAGTTTTAACTCTGTCTCTACCCTGCTGAACTGCACTGCTTGTCCTCCATTGGCTTCCTGGACCTGGGTGATGTTACCTATACCCAACCCAAAAGATGTAAATGTTCCCAGGTACTACACTGATAGGGGATGTGGAAGTCCCCCCCAGAGCCACCCTCCTTTCTCCAAAAGGCAGGAGGCTTCCCCTCATTTTCTCTCTTCCCATTGTCATATTTGAAACTGTCTGTTTTAAAAGCCCTGCTACAAGAGCATGGGAGAGGAGCCAGCATCACACACTGGGGAGCTTACTGCTTTCCTGAGGTCGATGCCCCATGCACTCACTTCAAGGAAACACATAAGAAAGGAATTCTGAAGTGGGGATCAGTCACTGGTACTTCTCCTCCTTCCTTTTCTGCCATGTCCCTCTTCTGCCTTGAGATGTAAAACAAATCATACAGCGTGGGGCAGAGGTCTCCAGCTGTAGGGTACCACTTCCCTGTCTACACACAGGGATGACACTCAGCAGGAAGAATAATGGTAGCTTAGTCAGGCCATCCAGGAGCCAGGGCTTGCTCTTTACAGCCTTCCATCCACAGCCTGCCAGCAAGGCAGGCAGTTTGTCTGTCTTTTTGCATTTGCTGTCAGCTTGGTGCCAGACTTTCACCCAGCACAGCAGGAGGCCTAAGTTGTGTGAGAAGTGCATAGAAGGACACCAGCATTGCCATAGCAAAGGAATGCTAACCACTGCCTCTTCCGACCCTCCTGCCCCTTCCCGTGCTGGCGTCTGGCACTTTAACTTGGGAGGTCCTGGAGGAAATGGGCCTGAGCAGGATCCTTACAATACCGCTACCGATGGCAGCTACAGTGGTGCCCTGAATAAGTGTGGAAGCCTGAATAAGTGTGGGAGCTTGAATAAGACTGTAACCAACACAGGTGTCAACAGAGCAAGCTTGGAAGTCATTAAGAGGTGTCATCTGGGCCCTTTGCTAACCTTTTTTCATTGCTTTGCCACTAATCTTGATTCCAGATGCATCCTGATTTCCATTATAAAAGTCTCTCTTCACCCCCACTGACCCTTTTCTCTTACCCTGGGGTGGGCAGGGGTGTGGCAGGGGGGAGTCCAAATTCACCTGGGTCCTGCTGACACTTGCCCCTACCCTGACCCCTCACTAGGTCCTGTTCCTTCCTGTTGCTCACTGGAGATGAGAAATATGGGATTCCCCTTTGGAGCAACACCCAGGCTGGGTGCCCTATGCCAGGCCAGTGGTTTGCATGCAGTGTGCTGAGAGATCATGGCTGACCCTAGTGCTCCAGGCAGATCCATCTCAGAACTACAGGAATCACTTTGCCCCAGCCCTACATCCTCCTGTGATGCCTCACACCTGTGCTGGGAGATTGCAAACCCTGTTATACAAGTCCATTAAAATGCTCCCTTTGTAAATGGCTGTTCAAAGACCAATACAATGGGGGAGGAGGCCCATAGGGCAAGGAAGGGACTAAACAGGGACCAGTGCTACACCCATTACAGTACCTATTATTGCCATTTAAACCTTTCACATCCCTGGCCACCCCTGGGTCAAGTGCTCCGAAGTATAATTCTGGCGTCCAGTCTTAAAGTACATTTCACAAACTTGGCAGAGCCAGTTTTAAGCTGCTGTCACCTTCTGCTGGCTGTGTGTGCTGTATATATGAGGAATGCTTTCACTGTGCTAAGGAAAGTCAGAATTAAGTGTATTGCCAGCTGCTCTGATGGAGTAGACAGGGTAAGAGGCAAAAAGCACAGGGCTTTGACTTCCACCACCATGGGGAGAAAGGAAAAGGGATGGAGAGAACCAAGGGGGCAGATTATGAGTTGGTGGATGAAATGAGTAGGTTAAGAGCTCCTCAAGCTGGCTGGGAATAATGCGTGGAGGCAGTGCTGTTCTTCACATGCAAACTTGGGTCCTTCAGCACAGAGCTGAGGGGGGGCAACTTGGTCTTAAGCTTAACATTTGGCTTCTAGACATCTTAGAAGCCCCAGTTCAGATCCTAGCATGACAGGGGAACCTTTCAAGGGTACAAAGAGCACTCCAAGGATCACTCCTTTTCTATAAGTGGGGAGTGCTTGCACCCTTCATGCCTTGGAAAAGAAGCCCATTCCTTTGCCTGCGCTGGGTGCATGTTGTAGGCCATGTTATTTCCTCTGTGAGCAGGTTTCTGGATGAGACCCATCTGTCCCGCCTGCAGAAGCTCTCCTGGCGCTTTCTTACTAGCAAGGCCAAGTCTGCCTGGAAAAGCAGAGAAAGGAAAATCTTTCGGGGGGGGGGGTTCCCTGAAAACTGACAGTTCTGCAGCCCAAACTGGCCTCCAGGGGGACCAGACATGCATCTTCAACAAGGAAGGTGACAACGGACCTTCAATACACCTCATATCAGAGAGCTGTTGGGACAGAGCACAACTGTGCAGTATTACCAACCAAAACTTCCCAGGGCAGAAGCCAGTGAAGTACTGCTCTTCCAACCATGCTCAGGGTTGCCAGGAGGATCAAAGAGACCCGAAGAGCAATAGCCTCCCTTGCAACAAACAACAGATCTGTTATTTATCAAGGGCCCTGTACAGCAAAGAGACAGCACCATCCTTTGCCAGAGAGTAAGTTCCCCTCAGGTGATGGACACTGAACCAGAGCTCAAGCAAACAGTTGTTTTTGTTCTATGCATCAGAGTTATCACTGCAACCATGATAATGCCAAAGTTTGGGAAATAAGCAACTCAATTCTGCCTTCAGGAAAGATGCTAATCTCTCTTTCTCTCCCCCTCTGCCTCTTTTCTTACTCTAATTACATTTACAAGCATGACCTGGTATGCAAAAATGACCAACAATCAATGAAACTTCAGAACAACAATTATCCACATCCACAGCCAGTTTTGGGGTGGGTAGGTGTGGTTGTCACAGCCATTTCTGCACTTTCTCCCAAATCATCCATCTCTCTCCCCTAACATATCCCACTTATCCTTTGCTCCTGCTTCCTCTGAGGTACTGTTTGCTAATCTGGACCTCAGTTCTGCAAACACTTAGTTACAAGTTTAACTTTATGAAGATGTCATTCCAGCCAAGTCATCAAAACTACTTGTAGTACATGAATTTGGCCTTGCATGAGTGTCACTGAAGGAGGCTGGAAGCTGTATTTTGTATTTCTTCTGCTGAGCTTGTCTGGGTGCTAAGGCCTAAATTTCTGAACATACCCAAATGCCTGTATTTTTAAAGCACCTCTGCATCATGTGTACCCATTGGGTGCTGAGCTTCTCTTAGTATTTGGCCCCAAAAGTGTATGCTGTTCAATTAAAAAGCCAACCACGTAACTTTTCTTTTTTTTTGACATGCTGTTTCGTGCCATGGCTACATTGAGAAGAAAATAAAACTACTTGAAAATCAGAAATAAAGTCCTTCTCCAAAACAGAGATGGACCCAAATGCCTCATTAACCTAGTCTGCCCAGCTCCTTCTCTGACTCTTCAGCGGTTTGGGTTAAATAGAACCATCCCTGACTGATGAGGCTTTTCAAAACCAAGGTCAAACAGAATCAGGAGCTCTCAAATTAGCTAGCCAGGCAAAGCCCAAAGACACTGAGAACCTAGTCCCCAAATAGATTTTCACTGGATGCCCATTTCAGGCGATCACATCCAGGTTCTGTCTGTCATGTTCTTAGTGATTCACCCACAATTGGTTTGGGCCAGTGCAGGCTCCACTTCTCTCCTTGGAACAAAAAGCATATTCTGACTGACTGCAAGGTTGTTGATGCATCTGTTCCCACTCCTGAACTCATCCATGTGCGTGTACGTGTGAATTTGTAGGACTACAAGGTAACAGCGTGGAGGGTTGGTAGGTATCAGTAAGCAGGTACAATTTCAGAAGTAAGATCTCTGTTTCATAGTTTCTAGGGTTGGGAGGGAGCTGAAAAGATCATCAAGTCTGATCCCCTGCTCTGGGCAGGAACGAGTGCTGGGATCATAATACCCCAATCAGATACCTATCCAACCTCCTCTTGAACACCCCCAAGGTAGGGGAGAGCACCACCTCCCTTGGGAGCCCAGTCCAGAGCCTGGCAGCCCTAACCATAAAGGAATTCCTCCTAATATCAAGCCTGAACCTGCTCTCAATCAATTTATGGCCATTGTTCCTTGTTATCCCAGGTGGTGCCTGGGGAACAGAGTCTCGCCTATTTTCCACTGGTCCCCCCTGGTGAGTTTATAGACAGCCACCAGATCCCCTCTCAGTCTTCTCTTGTGAGGGCTGAATAGATTCAGGCCCTTTAGTTTATCTTCATAGGACTTGTCCTGCTGCCCCCGACCATGCGAATGGCCCTCCTCTGGACCCTCTCAAGGTTAGCCACATCACTCTTGAAGTGTGGCACCCAGAACTGGACACAGTACTCCAACTACGGCCTGACCAGCACCACATACAGGGGAAGGATCACCTCCCTGGACCTGCTTGTTATGCATCTGTAGATGCACGACAAGGTAGGTTAGCCTTACAGACCGCTTCCTTGCATTGACGGCTCATGTCCATCCTGGAGTCAACAATGCTCCAAGATCCCTTTCTGCTGCTGTGTTGTTAAGAGAGTTCCCCAGCCTATAGGTGTGTTGCTGGTTCCTTCTCCCTAGATGCAGCACCTTGCATTTGTTTGCATTGAATTCCATCCTATTCTCATCTGCCCACCTCTGTAACCTGTCTAGATCTAGCTGGATTCTCTCTCCCCTCCAATGTGCCCACTTCTCCCCACATCTTTGTATCATCAGTGAATTTGGACAGTGTGCTTTCCATGCCCACCTCCAAGTTGCTGATAAAGATATTGAATAGGACAGGTCTGAGGACCAAGCCCTGGGGAACTCCACGGCCCACATCCCTCCAGGTCGAAAACGACCCGTAGACACCCCCCCCCCCACTCTCTGGGTGTGACCATTGAGCCAATTTGCCACCCATCTGACTGTGTAGGTATGAATGCCACAGTCACCTAGATTTTTATGAGAATGGGGTGAGAAACAGTGTCAAAGGCCTTCTTGAAGTCCAGGTAGACAACATCCAGCTCAACTCCCGCATCCAAGGACTTTGTCACCTGGTCGTAAAAGGAAACAAGATTAGTCAGGCAGGATCTTCCTTTAAACCCATGATGGTTGCCCCTGAGCATTACCTCCCCTGCTGGGCCTTGCAGATGTGTTCCTTGATAACTTTCTCAAAGGTCTCCCCAAGGACCGAAGTAAGACTGAGTGGCTGAAGTAAGACTGGGGTCCTCCTTTCTCCCCGTCTTGTAAATGGGGACCACACTGGCCCTTTTCCAGTCCTCTGGGACCTGGCCCAAGCACCACAAGTGCTCATACAGCCATGCCAGGGGTCCTACTATGACCTCCACAATTCCCTCGTGCCCTCGGATGAAGAGCATCTAGACCTGCTGATTTATACACATCTAGCCCCTCCAGGAGTTTCCTAACTAAATTTTCCCTGACCCTAGGCATTGCATTATGTCCCCTGAGCCCGTCCATAATCCTAATGGGGGAGTTGTCTCAGTCCTGGTTGAGAAATATGGAGGCAAAGAACTCATTGAAGTGATCAGCTTTTTCCTTTGCTGCAATCACCAGATTGCCAAGCTTGTCCTGTAGAGGCCCCATGTTACCTAATGCCTTCTTCTTACTTCCTATGTATTTGAAAAATGACTTTTTGCTATTCTTAATTCTGGTCGCCAGCCCTAGTTCTGTCTCTACCTTGGTCTTCCTAACTGCCTCTCTGCAGTCATGAGCAATGGAGGTGTAATTCTCCTTGGTGATAGTCCCTTGCTTCCACTGATTGTATGCCACCTTTTTTACCATCAGGCCCTCCTGGATGCCTCTACTGAGCCAAGGGGGTTTTCAGCACTCTTGCCCGCTTTGGTTAGTGTTGGGACTGACTCCCTCTGAGCTCAGAGGATTGTCTCCTTAAGGAACAACGACCTGTCCTGGACTCCCATCTCATTGAAGCTCCAAGTCCCCAGTGTCTCTCTTACCAATCTCCTTAGCTTATTGAAGTCAGCCCTCCCAAAGTCAAGGACTTTTGCCTTACTGCTTGCTTTCACCACCCTGTGCTGGATAGTAAATTCCAGCAGATGATAGTCACTAATGTCTAGGTAGCCAAGCACCCACAGATCCCTCACCAGGTCATCGCCTGTGGCAAGGACCAAGTCCAGCAAGGCATTTCCATTTCTGCACATAACAGTGGCTGCTGCATAAGACAGGTTCTGAGACCTCAACTGTGGCTTTAGTTTTGCACTGATTTGTGGGATGAGTTCAGAAAAATCCTTTGGCCTCCTGGGTCTTAGCTTTCCCTCAGTGAATGTAGGGTGGTGATATCCTACTCTGTAGAATACCTCATGGGCTAGAAAACAGGAGCTTTACACAGAAGTGCCACTTCCAATGGCCAAAAGTGCCTTTGATTTTTGCCAAGACGTGGATTTAGGAACCCATTTGTGGCACCAAGATGTGAAATCTGTAGCCTGCGTGAATTATGCATTTTGCACAGCACTGTGCACCTCCTTTGCAGAAAAGGCACAAAATGGCTGCTCGTTTCTAGTAGTTCCCACAATGTGCCAGACACTGTGTTGCCCGCAAGGAAAACACAGGCCTTGCTTCAGAGTGCTGGCATTCCAGGCAGAGGCACTCAGAGCTACCCCACATCCGCATGACTACGAAAGCAAAACGTAAGTGTACTGGTAGTGCTGCAGGGATTTACTGTTCCCAGGGAGTCTGGCCTGTTCTGCTAATCCACCCTGCTAGCAGGTGAGTGATGCTGGCTGACTCACAGTGGCAGGTACACCTACCTAACTCCTGGCTGGGTGAAGAGGTGGAGGGTGTGGCCCCCTGCTCAGGGGGAACTGGGGCTTAGGGCAGATAGTTCTCCATAGGACATGCAGAGGGGCAGCCAAACTCGGGTATGTGTCTACCGCATAGTTAACCCAGGCTCCTCAACAGGTTTTAGCCTAACGCCCTGTGCCAGGCACACAGAAAAAAAAAATCTTTGGAGGTGTTTTCAATCTGGGTTGGCTGACTTAGCTAGGAGTATAGGCTGGAAACTGCTCTGCTTCAGCTCAGAAGAGGAACCACTGAAAATGGGTGGAGGGCGGTGGAGGGGGAAGCTTCTCCTTGACAAGAACCTAAGGCCTCCTATTTAAGCCAGCGCCCATGTTACTGAGTTGTGTGCTAATCCTCTGCCCCCATATCTCCCACATACCTCCCTCATGACTGTCCAGAGTGCCAGCTTCAAAAGCAACATGGGGGAAGGACCAGGATAGTGCCTTATGGTGGCTAGAGGGCCATGTTGGGAAGTCAGACCTAAACTCAAGCCCCCTCTGGGTGAAGAACCCAGGTCTTATGACTTCCTAGGTGAGTGCCCTAGCCACAGAGCTGTTTGGGGGAAAAGATGGGAGTATACTTTTTATCTTGCTGCCAAAGCATATGACCAGTTTGGGCTGGTACGTAGCTGTCCTTGTGACTAGAGTTATGGATGCAGGAATAGAGTACTAACCTGTGTGTAACTGGCATTTTTGGGACTTACACAACCATGTTGATGACCATGGTCATCTAGGCATTCAGAAAACAGAATGCCACCTATTATGTGTTGGATGCTTTCTTTCCATAGAGATGCAGATAACCTGTATTAACTGGAAGATCTCATTTCCCGAAACTTGCAGTTAACTGGGTATGTATGGTTTGTGCCTCCATCAGAATAGTCTCCTTCAGCAAACTGTGCAGCATGCATACGCCAGCAAGAGATGGTAAAAGACACATTTCCCAACCCTCAGTTGAAACTTCACAGAATACAGCCGGAGCATCAGTCCTATGAATTGCTCTCTGTAATATGAATCCTTAGGCTGTGCGGGCTGAATTCATTTGATGAGTCAGATCCACAGGTTCTCAGTGTGATCTGGATACCACCTGACTCAGCGCAGATTCCCAGAATGCCGTCTCCTGAAATATACTGGAAACCTTCTTGTGGAGACAGCAGGCATGCATGCAAAGTTGCTTTATTTGGCCTACTGGAGCCCGGAGAGAGAAAACCAAAAGAGCCTAATCCCCAGTAGCATGAAATGTAATAAAAAACTTCTAGCGTAGTTCCAAACATAATGAAATAAGCAAGAGCAGGAGATTTCAACTATGTTGGAACTTCCTATTGACTTAGAGACTGGTGATAGCACCAATTTGGTCCCATCTGTTAGGACTGGCTTACTGTTGTTTCTTCCCACAGTTATTTGGTCTGAATTCTCAGCTGGAGTAAATGAAGGTAGATGCACTCCAGGCACAGGAGCTATTAACCCAGAAGTTCCTGGCTAGAGGGTCTTGCTCCTCTGCTCAGGGTCAGATGGATCACTTCATTTGGGATCCAGAAGGAATTTTACCGCATGGTCAGACTGGCATAGACTGAGGGTTTTAACTACCTTTGTAGTGCAGGTATAGGTCTCTCCTACAGTTACTTGAGCATATTTTAACAAACTACTTCCTGGCATTAGCGAGTTGCAAGTTAAAGGGTCTTTTTGATGTTTTAGGCATAGTGCCTGGGTGTGAAATTTATTTCACAAGCTTTTAGGAATAATTTAGATCAATGTTTCTCAACCTTTTTAGACTCTAGACACTCCTTGCTAGACTCAAGGCACTTCTTGATAAATTCAAGGCACCCTTCACAGACACAGCAGCAGACACCCACTCCCAACACCCTTCAGAAAATGCCAGCTCTTAATTTTCACTTAGTTTTTGACTACAGAAAAATAATAGAATAATTTTTGGGTTGCAAAGATCTCAGCAAGACCACAACAGGTCGGATTTTTTTTTTAACATTATGGATTCCTGTTTGTAAGGGGCTGGGGGTGTACCACGTACCGTGGGACCCCGAACCCCGGATGTCCCCTGGAGAGGAGGGGTACGCGGTGGACCGTCTCGCTTCGCCGCTCTCGCCTGCCACGACTTGATGGAAATTATGGGGGTTCACCCTTGCCGGGAAGCTGGCGGTCCACGTGAGGTACGGTACCTCCAAGGTCCAGGGGTCCTGAGGGCTCCTCCTCCCCTACACCCTCGCCCGGTCCTCCGAGAGGGGAGCCTCTGTGAGGGGCTCCCTTGTTAGAGTCCCAGTCCAGCGGGAAAAGGAGGGGTTCCTCCCTCCGGCTGGACCCTCACTAGTGTCCCCACGGCACCTATTCCCCCTGGTGCCGCTGGCTCCTACAGTCCTGGGTTATCACAACCCCCGTATGTAAGTCTCCCGCAAGGTGGGGTTCATACGGCCGGCCTTTCCCGCCCGCGGGTCGTCTTCCGCGACCATGAGTCCCGAAGTCTCTGGATAAGGGTTCCCCCGTCAGCGGCCCCCTTCCCAGTTGCCCTCGGGGTCTGGGTTACCTTCGAGTCCTCGGGGCCCCTTGTTGTCGCTGGCTCTGCTGTTTCCAGCGTCACGGGTCCCTCTAGGGTCGTGTGGGGCTTCACCGCCCTCCGGGACGCCGCCGCTATCCCTCGCCGAGGTGCTCCCGGCTCCGCCGCTGCCGGCTGCTCTGCTGCCGGCTCCTGCCGCGGTGCTCCCGGCTCCGCCGCTGCCGGCTGCTCCGCTGCTGGCCTCTGCTGCGGTGCTCCCAGCTCCGCTGCTGCCGGCTGCTCTGCTGCCGGCCTCTGCTGCGGTGCTCCCAGCTCCGCCGCTCCTCGACTCACCGTCTCCGGATCCGCGGCTCCTGGATCCGCTGCCGCCGACTCCAGCCGCGTGCCTCCCGGCCACACCACACGCGGCTCTCCGGCTCCTGCAACAGGCTCCGGGTGGAGCCTCCCCTCCTCTCTGCGGGTAGGCGTTTCCCCTTTATACTTCCGCGCCGGTCTCGCGCCCGCGCGGTTCAGGTTCCGGAAACCATTAAGTTCCCCGCCGGGTTTCCGGGTCCGGGCCCGGAAACGGGGCGGAACTCCGGGGTTGGTCTCTTGGGCCGGGCCCCGCGGGGTCCTGGCCCCCTCACACTGTTTAAAATCTCTCTTTTTATCATGTGAATTATGCTTGCACACCTAACAGTGCTAACATTGTGTGGCACCCTTAAAAGAACTTCAAGGCACCCCAGGGTGATGGCACCCTGATAAAGAATCACTGGGTTAGATAAGCACTTGTCTGGATGGTTAGTCAGAGATGATCCTGTCTTGGGTAGGAGGTTGGACTAGATGACCTCTGGAGGTCCCTTCCAGCCCTGCATTTCTATGATTAGGTGATGGATTGACTTTGGCATTACTAATAAGCTTTATATCTCCAATAAAGTTGAAGGAATTGAATTGAGAGGGAATATATGGCTATACTATAAGACTGCCTGGGGTATTTCTCAGCTTTGCTGTCACCAGAGCTAAGAGGTTCCTGCAATATTTACGCTTCCTCTCACATGTCCTTGTTATAAGGTCTTTAACAAAATTCACAGATTTCATCTGGAATTTGACAGTCTGTGCCAAAAGCACTTCTGCTAGGGCCTCAAGCTTGCACCCTCTAAGCTGCTAACCATGTGCCTTAGCACCTACACTACCCCAGCATCCAATTTTAGTGCTTCCAATGCCTGTCCCACAGTTCACTCAAAAGACAGGCAAGTTTTCCTATATTTGCCTAGGAAAGAATCCCAGAGCATTCCGGCAAAAAGAACCATGGGATATGTCCTCAGACAAACATGGACGAGTGCAGAAACAATGAACACACAGTAACGGAGGTAAGGCTAACCTTTGGTTTGATATAGCAAGCCAAATTTGGCTATCAATTTTATTTACTCACATCAGTAGGTTTATTCTTCTTAAAGCCTGAGCTTCACAATTCTCTATTCCTGGTGGAAACAACAGAAGCAAAAGGATGCTCCATCTGCAAAGAATTTAGGCCATTTGGAGCCTGGACTGATTTGGAGTGAGAAAATTTGGAGGGAGATGTCTGAACCTGTAGAAATTGCAGAAGTGCACAAACCCAGATCTGAGGTGAAGAGCCTGCCCCCCTGAGATATGGCAACAAAGAGTGTTCTCATGGTAGTTTTGTGGTTTCCTTCCCTTCCTTCCCCATAGACTGAGGAAGCAAGTGACGGGACATGCTGCTTGGTGGCATGTTTGAAGGAATGTGGAAGTAGTGTCGATACAGCCAATGATGCTCAGATCCCTTGAGCTGGTTCTTTCTTACCAGAGCAGTGAGACAACATTTCAGTCTGCATGTGAACGGAGCCCTTGGTTCCCCTACTGACACCTCATATGAGAGCCAATTCATTCCCACCTGAAAGGCTTGCCAGCCTTTTGCTAATTTCCTAAACTATCCGTCCTTTTAAAGGAAATTTCCTAGCACTTTCCTGCCTTTATTTGTTGTGGATCAAAGAGCGGCTCGAGGCAACTACCTCCCACATTGCAGAAGGAGAAAAAACACTTGCCTTATCTGTTTTGAAGAGTTCTTTAGAGTAACAGCAATTGTTGATGGAATTTAATGAGAACAGGTCTCCTGATTTTTCATTCTTTCTTTGCAGCTTTTTCATGCTCTCAGGTTTGGATAAGGACAAGCTTAGTCACTCTGACAGGTCTTGAGGAGTGCATATGGAGTATTCAGTGATATCTATATCAATCTGTGTGCGTGCGCGTGCACACACACACATGCAGGCTAAATGTAGATCTTAGGTTTGTCTTTACAGATTTTTCAGCATCCATCCGATATTTCTTCTAATAAATAATCCCACTGATGGGGCCATCTGTTTTCTGGTGACAGCTGTCAGAAAGCACAGAACAGCATGAGTAATAGACTTCATTTACAGCAAATGCACTGCCCATGACTTATTAAGAGACAGTCCTCCAAGTCCAACCATGCCACACAAGAGCATCAAAGAGCCTAGGCTGCATTATTTCTATCATTAGATCAGAGCCTAGAGACCCAAGGCAGGGCTTGCAGCCCCATTTTGCCAGGCATCTGTGACAAATCTTAATGGTTGATAAAACCAACCAGATAAAACCTGGGCTCATCTATACGAGATGCTTTACTGTCCACACATGTGGAGTATTTACTGTGCAGTAAAATAGGCTACTGTGCAGTTAGCTAGTGCCTGTAAATACAGGTACTAGATTAACTGTGCAGTACTTACTGCACAATAACACTTGTGCAGATGCTAACTGGGAACAAGTGATCCCTGTTAACTTAGGCAGCAGGAGGCCCTAGGGGACAGGTAGCTTTTTATTTTCTGTCCTAGCACTGCTCAACTTCCAGCTCCCTCAAGGAGCTGGTAGCCAATGAGCACTGGGACTAGGAGCTCTCTGCCCTGCTGTGTTGGCTCCCAGCACAGATCTGGCGGCGGGGCGGGGGGGGGGCTAGGAGCCCAGCCACCACCCATCCCCTGGAACAGCTCTGCATGGCATAGTGCTAACTGCTGTGGGGAGTGGGTGGGAGCTGGGAATCCTGCCCGGCAGGAGGCTCACCAGCAGCTGCACCACACCTGGGAAATCCTGCCTAGCAGGGGGCTCACTGGCAGCTGTGTATCCTGATGGGTACGGAGTCAGAAGAGCTCTGCCTGCTGCAGGGGCAGCTGTTTCCCAGCTTGGTGCACATCAGGTCCCCTCCTGATGTGCACAGGGCCAGGGAACAGCTGCTGTTGCAGTGGGCAGAGCTCTCCTGGCCCCATGCACATTGGGACTGGCCCATGCCCCTTGCCAACCCCTGGGCTTGCACCTGGAGTAGTTTGGAGCTCCTCCTGGCTGCTGCAGGGAGGCAGAGCAAGGCAGAAGCAGCCCTGTACCAGGCTGCTCCTGTTGGGAGCGAAACTACTCCCAATAGAGAGCATGTATAGACGTGCTCCCAGGGAAGGCTTACTGCGCATTAATTTACTGTGCAGTAATCCTAATGTGAATCAATAGCATGTGTAGATGCACCCCCTGTGAATGAAACAGACTGATGGGTGAGAAGTTGGAGAGGCCACTGTACTGGGAGCATCCTTCTGGCTAGACCAGTGGTGTTTCATAGGCAATGCCCTGTCTGCCTTCTGTAGTAAAGACCTATGCCAGGGTGCTACTGTAGGACCTACAACATGGTGTGCTGTCACTGGATAACAGCCAATGCAGGATCCTAGCTCTTGCCCTGGAAACTCAAGGGTTTTAGTAAATGAGGGGTCTTGTGTATGCATGGGTGCAATGGCAGAGCCATTTCTTTACTCTGATGGGATTGAAAGGTGAGCTCAAGGAGTTATGAACAGCCTTTGTGTGCAAGGGGATGTACCCAGGCTGTGTGGCTTCATATGTTAGGGTAAAGGTGAAGGTGCTGACCCAGAGGAGTGTGGTGGCTAGCACCAATCACTTACTAGTGCTGCTGTGTCAGGAGGGGGCTCTTCTTTGATTAGTTCAGGAGCTCTCTGAAGAAACTTGCTTTTTGACCTCTGCTGTGGGCCTGAACTCTAGAGGTAAGATAAAATACCTCTTAAATTCAGACTGAAAACAGCTTTAGGTTTTGTCTGGGACCAGCTGGATGTCAGCTGGGACCAGCTTGCATTTTCCCTGGCAGCTAATTCCTGAGGAACAGTGCCTGCTGGGTACGGCCACTCCTGCAGGTCAGACTGAGGCATTGTGGCCACGGCCAGATGCAGAACTTCAGTGGCCCGTGGGGGACAACTTCCCTGTTGAAAACTGAGCTGCCTGCAAAGCTGAGGAGCCTCCAGGAGGGGCAGGACTGAACAGGGGTTTTGAGGGGCACCCATTTGGATTAGTTCACCAATACCAAATCCTTTTGTATATAAAGCCCTTAGTTCATCTGTGCCTCAGGGTATAGACACAGAAACAGCTTACAGCAGAACAAAAGGGGGCAGGACTTTCTTAAACACTACGTGTCCTCAGCAACTGCCTGTGCCCACTCTTACCGAAAGGCTGTTTGGCCCTCAATGAAGGAGAGTTCTCACTCGCTGCAGTTTAGCTTTCAGTGCCCGCAGGGTAGGCACAGGCATGTGGATGGTGACCTGAGAGCTGACAGTAAGTCTCCATCCCCTTTTACTTCACTAGAGCTCATTTACCCATCCCCTGATTTCCATTTGCACACTAGGGATAACAGCTCTTTGTACCATAAGGAGGAGGGAGGGAGGATGAACACTTCCAATGCTGTGAGACTGCGATGCTGTGGTAGTGTGTGGGGGGAGCTTAGGGAGATCACCTTCCTCCATGGCCTTCAGTTGGGAGAGAAAACACCAACGAAGTACTGCAAAAACAGCTATTTTCCTAGACACCAACCATGATTTCCTCTGATAGTTCCTCTTCTGCTTCTCCTTTTTGAACCATTTATCTAAGAAGATTATTCTTGTACTCTTAACACAATCATTTTTCAGGGAATGAGTAGGAGGATGAGTAACAATGACAGCAAGGGAAAATGCAGGCAAAGGAAACTGTCAAGAGAGATTGCCGGGATTGGAGAGCCAGGGGTGGGGTGAGGAAGGGAGGAGGCAGAGGACCCATAAAACTAAGCAAGGAGAAAGAGTCAATGAGTTTTAGGAAAAGGAGTGGAACATTTTTTTGAAAAAGGAGTGGAAAAAGGAGTGCCCCAAATCTTCCTATGGGAAGAAGATGAAGTGAAACAGGAGCAAAAGCAGCAAAAACACCCATTCCTGCTCCATTACTTGTAAGGTCCTGGTCCATTATAGAGCATTTCTGAAGTATTTAATCATACAGATAATTTTTAGTCATGCTAATTGCCCATGGAGTTCATCAGGACACTCTGTTGATATTCACATGACCCAGAGTTGCTGAAAAAAGGGGCCCCACTTTTGCCTTAGTCTCCCTTGACATCTGTTCTCCAAGGTCACAGCCACAATGCAGACAGCAGCATGGTACAGGGCTGCCCTAGCCACATTTCAATGATTTGGCTGCAGCAATGGAAGCAGTCAAACCACAGTGGTACGGGGCTCCCTTTCTCCCAAGCTTCTTCAGCAACCATCTACTTCCCTCCCAGTGCCTTCAGTGCACCCGAACCCTCACCCACTTTCTTTCCTGGAAATGTACATGATGAGCAGCCTTGGCAGATGAGCCAAGGTGTGAAGAGGAGAAACACAGCAGCAGACACCCACTCCCAACACATGGGGACCATGCCTGATCTGTCAGTGATGGCAGTGCATGGGCAGACAGACAGCAGGGGAGTGGCAGCTCTGGGTAGGCTCCCAAAGCCACCAGAAAGGGGACTATCCTGCCACCTGTGACACAATGGAGGGAGCTGGGTTTCCCCTAGCGCCCCAGCCATCACCTGGCCATAGCTCATGAACTTCTCACCAAGGGAGCAAGAGAGAACTCAGACCAGAACCAGGGAGGCCAGGGCTGCATACAATATTAAACACTATGCATGGAGTGCAAGATTCAGGTGCCATTTCCGCAGGCACTTATGCCCAGCCAGGAATGGTTACATAAACAAGCAAACAAACCAGGAACCAAGAATGGAGGGTACAAAGCACCAGTGCCTTCTTCACATTGTAGCCTCTTTCCTCTTGGTTCTGTCTCCACCCACTCTTCCTACTCTGGCCTGAGGCTAGAGAGGAAATAAATAGATTTACTGTTGTGTTTGGTTCCAGATGAATCATGTTTGGAAGCAAGTGACTGAGAACTGGATGAAGGTAATAAGTGATGGAGGCACAGTGAAGCTAAACTGAGAAGCCTGGTTGAAATACTCAGAGAAGGTGGGTGGGGTAAGGTAAGATTCATGAACTTCAGAGAAAATGCCCATGGTGGCAGTAACCCAGGACAGGTTCACCTGCTTTAGATCACCATTCACCCAGGGTGATATTGAGAAGACCCCGCTCTCATTCCTTTAAGCCCTACTTAAACCTTAAAGTTCAACTGTGTTAGCACATGCCTGGCACTAGGGTGAAATACTCGTCTGGGCAGAGGGCATAAGGGTTAAAAGGAACCTAAGACACGTGTGCATCAGAGGAGCTGACCAGAACAGCTAAAGAAAAGAGAAATCATCTCTCCATGGCCTTGGGGAGAACTGTGTTGTATCCATCTCTCATGTTGGCTTCCATAAGATAGAACCATCTGTGAGACATTATGCATTGTTTTTAAATTGTGTGCGCTGGCCAGGTAACCCACCAATAAAATGTGTTAACAATAATAGCCTCTGAAGGATTTTCCAGAATAGCTACTTATTAACTACTCCTGAAAAACTTACTGTGCGGATATTCTTCTTTCTGGAATGAAACTTCCTTATTCCAAATCAATTTAATCCAGATTAAACTAACAGAATAGTGCAATGAGGTACTCTTGTTCTGGATTAAGTGCATCCACAGAAACTAAAAACAGGCACTGCAGACATGCCTATACATTCATTAATGTACTGTAATTGTGGTACATTAAGTTTAGTGCCTGTAGTTACAGGTACTAACTCAAAGCGCCATAATTGGCACCACTGAACAGTTTTGTGATGCTAATGTGCAGCAGACTAATTCTACTGCATAGCACAGTTTTTGCTGACCATGCTAATGCACAGTAGAATCAGTGTCTTGTGTAGTCGCGTCCTGCATTTCTCTAAGTAGAAAGCCTCTTGTCCTGGGATTCTGGAATCCTACAAGACTACAAGCCTATTGTCCCAGTCTAAGTCCCTATGAAGTGTGGGAGATATATGTGCTAATGCTTTTTACCTGGACAATGCCATGCCATGGCTCATTCAAGGTAACTGCAATACAGTTAATCTGTATAAAGGTCTGTGCCACTCCTTTTTTTCATGGGTCTTGACTTGGATCAATCAGCTGCCTCAAATGCTTTATCCTGTTTGTATCTGCAGGGATAGGTATTCCAGGAATAGCTATTCCACTTTAAATCCATCCTTCAACTTAATCTAAATTAATTTCCATCTTCAGACAAGCCCTAATACTCTAAAATACGACTAGCCATCCTGTTTTGATTACTGTTATGGTTGATGGCCTCATAAAGGATGTCCTGTCAGGTGAGTTGGGTCAGATATTGATGGTGATAAACAGGGGTACTGGTTTTCCTTAGTAGAAAATTGCAAATTCTCTGATAAAAAATACCGCAAATTTTCTAATTAAAAACCCAAAATCCGTGATTAAAATGAAAGGCCACTATATATAGGTATCAGTTGAACACAGTGTTTTATTGATATATTTACAATTTTAAAGCAATTTGGAAGCCTACCAGTGCCTCAATCACTATAATAAAATACATTCTAAATAACTATACATTTTTGTTATCTGATTTTGTGTTTTTTATAATGGAAAATCAGCGGTCCCCCTTCCCCCTTAGCTCACCAGGTCACAGGTCCGGATGCCTCACTCCCAAGCCACAACCCCCCCCAGCCCTGCTGGTCCCCTCACTCCCCACCCACGGCCCCCTGGCCCTGCTGGTACCCTTCACTCCCCCACTCCATACCCCTCCTGGGGCTGCATATGACCAAACCCTGCCTGATTCAGGATGCCTGGGAAGGGGGGAGTGCTTGGACCCAGGTTTTTGGTTTCCCAGGGACTCAGAGGCAGAATGAAGGACCATGGTTGAGAAGAGTGAGTACATAGTTGGTTGTTAGATAGCTTTTATTGAACAAGCAGTGCAAAGGAGCTCATTGGTTAAAAAAAAAAAGTGCCAATGAAAGAGAAAAAATGGGCAGTAGAGTTCTGGCTGTGTACCAGATCAGCCAGGTAATGCAGGAGGGGAAGCAAAGGGGGAGAAGCAATGCAGTGTGGGATGCCTGGAGGATTGATCAGATGTGTGGCACAGGACACTTGGTGTCCACATGTAACATATACCTGGTTCACAGGACAGTGGTTCAAACAGTACACTTTTGAACACTTCCAGGTGGCTTTACATCAGTTTAACAGGTTTGTACATCTGTCTGTTTCAGGTTTAAACTCCATTTCAACCAGTCTAAATGTTCCATGTGTCCATACCCATTATCAGTCATTGCCATAGCTCTGAGCAGAACACATTGCCAGGGAAAGGGGGTTTTCTGGCTTTCAATTATTTGGGTACCAGAGGGATAGGCACTGAGTACATGAGGGCCCAAGGATCCTGGCTCCCCTTGGGAAGAGGTCTGTCAGAGCTCAAACCTGAGGAAAATTACATAATATTTCTATCTTATTTTATGTTGTAAAAGATGGATTCAGTTATGTTGAGTGTGCTGGATGTAAGGTAACATGCTTAGGGATGATGACTGAGGCCCTGATCTATTAACAGGGATCTGAGTTTTCCGTTTGCTGTGGAATAAATTCAGATTTTCCCTTTTAATGGAGAAAAATGTGGCTTTCTTCGTTTAAAGGAGAAAAATGTGGAAAACCACAGGTTTCTCCTAGTAGGCTGGCAGAATTCCAGTCTGCAAGGAGCTGCTTTGGGTTGGGGGGAGTGGAGAGGGTGATTGGAGGTGGGGGTGCCACGTGCATGTGCGTGCGTGCACAAATGCACGTGGCAACCAAGCAGCGATGGAGAACAGCTCCCGCAGCTCCCTCAAGACAGGAGGGGGCAGGGGGAGAGGGAGAAGGCACAGGCGATGCATCTGGAGGGAAAGGGAGGGTGCAGGTAATGCACTGGGGGGCAAGGGAGCACAGGTGACATGGTGGAGGGGGGCAGGGGGGCCAAAGTGATGTGGCAGGGGTGAGGAACATGGCCCCTGAGATTTCTGCACCCACAGCAGAGCGTGGGGCGCAGGGCTGCAGCCAGGCCAGACCAGCTCCGGGCAGGAGCCACTTCCATCGCCCAATGGGTGGGACCCGGCGCAGGACGGAACGCCATGCCACCATGGCTGCCAAGGTCGAACAGTCATAAACTACTGCGAGACTGTTTCAGGCTGGACATAAGGAAGAACTTCTTTACTGTCCGAGCCCCCAAGGTCTGGAACAGTCTGCCATCGGAGGTGGTTCAAGCACCTACATTGAACACCTTCAAGAGCAAATTGGATGCTTATCTTGCTGGGATCCTATGACCCCAACTGACTTCCTGCCCTTTGGGCAGGGGGCTGGACTCGATGATCTTCCAAGGTCCCTTCCAGCCCTAATGTCTATGAAATCTGTGAAGGTGAGATGCGGCAGCAGCAGTGTCATGGAGTTGGACCCCCTCTGCTGCCAGGAGGGCAAGAGGTTCCTCTTGGTGGCCATGGTGTCATGGTGCTCCCTCCCACATCAGATCCTGCCTGCTCAGCCATGGAGATGGCTCCTGTCCAGGGCTGGTCCAGCTCAGCTGAAGCCCTGCACCCTGCAGTGGACACAGAAATTTCAGGGGGGCTCATATCCCCCCACCACTTTGCCATGTCTCCTATACTCCCTCCCATCCCCCCTCCCATCCCCCCATGTGTTGCCTGTGCCCAGCCCCCACAACCCGCTTCCCCACAAGCCCACTCTGTTTCCCAGACTCTGTGGGGCTGGGGGTGGGGGGAACATGTCATCCTAGCCCCCATCTCCTCCCCGGAAAAATAAAAATTGTTGGCTATGACCAGAGGGAATGACGACAGAAAGCTGGTCAGAAATTTTCCAACAAATCTTGTTTCTGTTGCAAAATGTTGACTCTGTTGTTAAGAAAGTTTTCTCCAAGGCAGGGACACATACTCTCTTGCTCTGCTTGTTGTGGAAAACACTTAAAGGTTTTAACTTTTTTCTGAAACAGGAAAATGAAGCCATGAAAATTGTCTTGGGACAGGGAAGTGGCTTCCCCACATTGCAGTGGCACACGGGGCATGCTGCAGTCACAAAGCTGGGGTTGTGTTGTCCATCTGACTTGTATGTAAGCAGACTGCAAAGTGCAGCAGTACTCCCACTCAAATTTGGAAACCAAGTAATTCTCCATTGCATTGAGCTCTCTCTCAGCCAGTGCCCTGAAACAGCTAATGAAAAGGGAAATGCTGTGTATCTTCTAGGTGTCATGTGACAGCCATTCACTGATTTCTGGGCCCGCAGCCCTCTGCTGTATGTCACAAATCCACAGGCTTCCCCAGAACACTGTGTTATGGCTCTGCATCACTGATTTGGCAGCAAGATAAGGCCAGACATCTCCCTGCTGGCTGCTCTTTTGGATAAGCTCAAGGCAAGCCACCTAAATTGCCTTTCAAGCACAAAAATGCTCCTCTTTCCCTCACAGCCCACGTCCCCTTCCGGGTGGATCTGAGTGGGGAACTGCCCAATGGTTCAGCAGCCAGTCTGGGTTTTGGTTATAGGGCTTCTGCCCTTCCTCAAGCTGCAGTTCTCCAAGTCAGGGCTGTCCAACTGTTGCCCAGGGACTGTATGCAGGGTTAATGTACAGCCCCTGGGCTCCTACCCAAGCCGTTACCCTCTTTTTTTTCTATGGCTGCTGCTGTAGCTGGGGTTTCTAGGCTCTCCCCCCTTCATCAACTTTTGCTTCTTGCTTCTGCCCCAGGGAGTGGGGTGGTACAGCCAACTGGCATGCAGGGGTAGAGGAGGACTACTTACATGCACAGTGCATGAGGGGTTGCAGCCCAGGGGCCCATGGCTTGCACTAATGTGGCCCCCGCAAGGAAGGTGGGGACAGAGAAGGAGCTGTGGCAGGCACACTTACCCCCACAACCAGTGTATCAGCCCATGGAGGTTACTTGTAGCTGGCACAAGTTATGATAACCCAGTGACTACTCTAACCCAGGCCAGGCAAGGCCATATTTATTTCCCTTCCCCAAGCTGTCTCAGCACTGTCTGGCTACAGAGGCCTTAATCTCTAAAGAAACAAAGGCGGCTCCTCAGCTAGTGCAGATCAGCATGGCTCCAGTGGCTCTGTGGAGCCCTGGCCATTTGCACCATCTGGGTTTTGGCTGCTGGTCTACACTGTGCCGCCAGCGCTGCGGAGCCATCTGCTTTCAAGCACCTGCTCCCATTCGCGTGTGCCAGACCCAGAGATGCAGCAGCCAGGCTGCTGCTGAGTCGCGCACCAGGGCTGCCTGAGCTCCCCGCCCAGGTGGGCTTCACCACTGCCTTCTGGGTTTGGGATGGGGGAGGGGGTGGGCAGGGAGCATGGCAGCACCAGAGACCTGGTATAGACCAGTGCCAGGCATGACACAGGCTAAGCCCTACACCCACTCCGAGTGCCACTCTAGTCCCCTTCCCCTGACCGATCTGCTGCTCTGTTTTCTGCTCCCTGCCAACCTGCTGCTGTTTTCCCTACCCCTTCCCCCTTCCCTGCCCCCACCCCATATGCTGCAAGCCACACATAGGCCCATGCCACTTGTGGTGTCTATGTCACAGGTTGGTCACCCCGGCACAGACCTATCCCAGATCTTACCCCACTTCATATGGAAGGTTTCCAGGATGTTGTGAGTCTCTCACGTTAGGTCAGTTTTGCCTTTTTGCCTTCAGCAGATGAGCACTGGAAAGAGCATTCCTAACGTAAAGTGTAAGGTAGGGAGAGCAAGCACAGCAAAGGGATATACAAAAACTAGAACTCTTGGTTCCAAAAGGATACCTTTTATTAGACCAACTGGAAAATGGCAAGAAAATGGCAAGAAAAAAGTACACCCTGGAAAAGAGATATGAACTCAGAAGCGGCAGAAGGGGCTTTAAGTAGGTATCGCACCTGTTTAGCCATTCATTAGTAAGGAGCCAGCAAAAATTTCTCCTGTACCCTTCTCCTGAGGATTGGGATTGTCTGTCTGCATTCAGCCTGATGTGTGCTGCCTTCAGTCCTCACAGGTCTGCAAACAGACCCTAGCAGTACTGCATCCCTTAGGTTAGAGTGGTTTATAGACCCATTTTCTGCATATCAGCAGTTCAGGAGGGTCTCTCAGCTTGCTCCTTAGGCCAAGTGTTGTGGGGACAACTCCTAAAAAGTACTTCTTAGAGTAGATAGAAGCTCTGATGAAGCACATATAGCATGTCTGGCTGTCGCCCTCCCCTCCCCCCACTCCAGAAAAAGACATATTCTTAATGATTACCTAGCTTCACATATTTGGTGCTCCTTATTGGGGGCATTAGAACAATTGCTCAGATTGACATTTTTATGGTGTTTGCTCTGAAATCATTTGATTGTTATAGGACACTGGTGAAACGGTGTATTTAGACAGCAGTCTGATGGAAAGCTTATGGGCACAACCACTAGCAACACCACACCAGCCCTCAGGGAAAGTGTGAACTGAACTCTCCCCAACTTTTGAACCTCCCAGTGTGTGACACAAGGGACCAGCTCCTTTTCCATCTAAGTGGGCCTTGGTGCCTAAGTGTGATGCTATTCCATCCTGCTCAAGGCCCTGTACCTACCTCTGTAGTACACATCATCTCATCCTTATGTCACAAACAACTGTGAGGAGGAAGAGGCTCCCTCCACCATTTGCATTAATGGTTTTTCAGTGACTCAAGCAGGGTAGAGTGAGACCAGATTTAGGCTCCTAACAGGTGGAATAGGAGGAGAAGCCATCCCCTAAACATGTTTTCAGGGACTTGAACAGGGTAGAGTAGGATCATACTTAGACTAGCCACCTAATGGTTGACCCATAGTTTTTAGTAAGACAGTCCTACCTCTGGAGAGTTTATAACCTAAAGAGGCAAAGGAGATACTATTATTTCCATTTTAGAGATCGGAACCTGAGGCACTGAGTGGTTCAGTGATTTGTACACAGGAGGCATGTCTATATGAGATGCTTAATGTGCAGTAGCCAAATAACACTGTGCATGCGCATGCTGAGCAAAAACCATGCTAATATGCTAGTATGAAGTGCTATTAGGCTACTGCACAGTAAGCGTCACTAAAAAACGGTGTGCTGGTGCTACTGCGTAGTAACTGTAGTTACTGTGCATTTAGTTAGTACTTCATTATGAAAATACTAACTAAAAGCGCAGCAACTGCTGTGCATTAATGAATGTGTAGACGTGCCCATGGAGTCTAGAACTGAGGTAGAGTCTGAATCCATATCTTAAGGACAAGCATCTCCAGGAACTCAGGAAATCTTCAGTTCTCATAACAATCTCCTGTCCCCATAACCCTTTCTACCTACCTGTCATGTCTGCTCAAACTTGATTAAGTCCTGGAGTCAGATCTAGGAAAAAAGGGAGCTGTAACAATGCACTAGAGCCTGAAGGGAGCATGGAATATTGCCAAGAAATAGAAACAGAAGAAGCAACAAAAAGTGCTCCTTATTCTGTTCCCACACGCCTAGGTTTTACCTGAGTAAGTTGCCTCTGATGCCAGAAAAGAAAAATATCCCTGATATACCATTTATCACTTAGTCCCAAAACAGAAAAGGTCATTAATATATTAAAATGGTGCCTATCACACACTCAGCAACCCCAGCTCCCACTGGTGAATGATCCATGATCACACTCAGACCTTAGCATGCTAATGGAGTGAGCACATGCTGAATTAAATAAAGTGAATTAGAAAGTCTAAGCAGAGAGCTAGATGGGAAACTTCCTTTCCCTTCTGCCAGGAAGTGGCAAATAAAATAAGAGCTGGTGTGTTGTCAGCACCGGGCCTTCCTCAGGCTGTGAAAACAAACAGGCTCACCCACACACACACATGCATATCACACACACATACACACCACACAAACACACACAGCATCAGAGGTGCAACTGAGAAAGTTTGTGCCCTTGGCAGGAATCTTCTCATCAACCTCATGTCCCACCCAGGGGAGATGCCTCTGCTTGGGGCTAGAGGCAAGGTGTTGGCATGGCTAGCAGCTACAGGGTTAATGATTGATCTCCCTAGCAGGAATTAAAAACCCAGAATTTGGTGGCAAAAAATTGGGTGTGGGCACAAGTGAAAGGATTAACCCCCTAGCTGCTGGCCCCACTAGTTGCTGGCTGCACTGCTGACATCTATCTCCCCAGCAGCAGTGGCATCATCCATGGAGGAGTCAGGATGAGGCTGCCCTTGCTCCTAACAGATGGAGGCTCAAGCTGTTATCAGTTCCCATTTCTTTTACCACTAGGACGACACCCTGACCTCCATTCCCCACAGCAGTCCTTCTTAGTATGTATTTTGTCAAGCCATTTTGAGCCAGTACTCTGACAAGTCCAAAAAACCATTGCTTTCTCTTCATACCAAAAAGAAGTTCATTTCACATCAGCTGCGAGTGAGCAGCAACAAGCAGGATAATGTCCCCGAGTCAGAGTATTTTCTATGCTCTGTTCTGAAGAGACCGTACTTCGTCCTGGTGTCTATGAACCACAGTTGACTGGCCACCTCAAGGAGCAACTGGGGGGATTGACAGCAAACTGGGAGAGCACATGTGCACCTGGAGACTACTTCTGGGTAATAACAACGTTACTGATCAGGCTGACAGCTTTGATGAGACCCCAGAGCGCAGAGACATCTCCACAGCAGCATGTAACAGCTGGCACCCGCCCCTGTGCTCCCTTGGCCAGCGCTGCAGGTAAACACTTGATTGTGGGGAGATGTGAGGGGGAAGGGAGTGAAGGGCTGACAGTGAAAGGAAGCTGGAGAATGAATGTGAGTCAGGGCTGAGCATCATGGAGACACAGGCCAGCTGCTTCCTTATCAGTGAAGCACCGTGTGCCCAATGACCGAACGCTGAGCACGGCACAAAATGCTTCCTTGAAGCTGTGCTGCCCAGGTCCTCAAAGCCACCCCATCCCCTGTGCAACTAGCTGTTGTTCACTGCTCTTGCTGCCTCCATCGCAGCAGGATCTTCCTTGCTCATTGCCATCAGTCTTGTTCTGTTGTGGGAGCTGACCTATCCCATTGAGCAGGATTCGTGGGCCAGGTTAGGAGTTGTAGTGGCAAAGGGCTAATGCTGTGGCTTTGTCTGACTTCAGAGCTATGGTAAACACTGTACTGGAGGCTCAATGAACTAGTGGCAAGACCTCCATCCCTCTGTCCACAGGCTCACCCAGCTGTGGAGGAGTTCCCCCTGTCTCCAACTCATTGGGAGCTCCCTTCTGCCTCATGGCTTTGCATTGCATTTGGATTTCCTTCTACTTTATCCCTTGTTCCCTCTTTAGGAAATACTGCCCTGCCCACCCTCCCACTCTACTTCAGTCCCATACTGCAAATTTTCCATGGGGAGGGGCAGAGAAGGAGTCACTGTCATGAACCTTAGAGCCAGGCAGTGGCAGGGCCCTGGGGGCAGAACATGAAGCCCCTGCTTCCCTGCAGCCTAGAGATCCAGGACAACAGCTGGCACTCAGTGTGGAGGAGACCAAACCCTGTGGCATCAGGAATGGAGCCTTCTCTAGGCCCCAAAGGCCAAGTCAAGCATGAGCTCTGCCTGCTCTTCTCTGTTTCGCAGCCCCCTTGAGCTCCTGGCAGCTGTGTCTGGTCCATGCGCAGCATGCTGGTAATGGTGGCAGCCCTGGCGCACACATTGCATCTTCCGTCTCACTGTGGCATGAGACCTGCATTTTCACACATACCTTTTGGGTGCCTCATTTCTGGGGTGCCTATCTGGGACAACTGTGAACCCCCAAGCCAGGCATTCAGAACCAGTAAATCATTTTGATTAGGAGCTCACACCTTCATGAGGCAGCACACTGACAAACCTTGCCCAGTAAGGACAGAGCTAAGATACCAACCCATTTCTTGCAGCCAAATGGCGTGCTGCCAGGTGGAATCGACAACTTCTTTGCTGCTAGCTGATGTCCTTGTCCTCAACGGAGGCTGCCACAGCATGCAGGCAAGGTTTCCAGGGAGACAGGAAGGTTCCTTTTCTCCTGAACCTGCCACATTATTTCTGTAGGAACGCTGTGTGGGTGGCAGTGCAAAGTCCACAGGTAGATTGTCAATATTAGCAGTAGGTATGAGGTAAGGGGAGTGCTAGTGTCCCTGCTTTACTGAGTCATGTTGTGTCTAAACAACTTGTGCAAAGTTTCATGGGAAGTCCCTGGGGCAACCCAGGCTTGAGTGCAGCTCTTGTGATGCTCCAGTTGCTGCTCTCGCCACTGAAGCACCCTCCCTCTGCTTGTATTCGCTTGCTGAGTGATGGTCATGACAGTGCATTTGGAGGCAGTGCCACCCACCTTCTCCAAAGTTTGTCCCTGGTGATTTAGAAAAAGCTTCAGGGTTGAAGTGCAACAAGAACCTTTTAAGGACAAATCAAATATGTTGGTAGACACTGCTTGAGAGAGGGTTAGCTGGCAGATTGAGACATGGCCTCCCCTCCTGAATAACCATGTCCTTCCAGACAGTCCTCCATTATACACACTCTGTCCATCAGCTCAGGCTCTGCCCACATAAGCGTTTTGGTCAGCACCTTGGCCCATATCGACAAAGGGTACAAGGCTATAGCTGACTTAGCTAGACAGCTTTAGCTCAGGCAGACGATGCTTACGTTTTTCACTATTTTTGGTTCATTACTGGGGGCCTTGGAGAGATTTGGCTTCAGTAGCAGTGGGTGGCATTTTCATCACAGTGTCAGTGAGTGCTGGTGTAATCTGACTGTGATGGTGGCTGTAGTGATAAAGGTCATAATTTAGAGACACTCCCTAATTTGGAAGAGTTGGGAATTGAGAGATGGTTCTTCAGGTAGTAGCCAATTAGTCAAAGAGGCTGAAGAACTACAGAGGATTGTTTTCTGCTCCACAGTAAACCTTGTTATTTAGTTCTCATTATGCCTGACCATTTTCATTGAATCTGGTGATCGCTACATGATGTTAGCAGTGAGATCACTACAGTGGTGATGAACAGGAAGCCACCAGAGCCTCGTCCACATTCAAATTCATCTTGGTTATATTCCCTTCTTCCTCTCCTACCCACAGCAGCTGAATGGGTCATGGTCCCACATTTGGCATGTAAATAATGTAAATCACAGTCTCTAGAGACTCTGAGAAGCACAGAGAGCCTGTCATCTCAAGTGAAATCAGACACTGGGGCAGAAATTTGACATTTGACAGGCAGGTTCAGCCTATTGTCAAGTACATGATTTTTGCTATTCTCAGGAAAAAACTACCCCAAATAAAGCAAATTATAAGTTTCTAAAACAATCTTACTTTGCACATGCTCAGTAGAGCCTTGTTAGGTTTTCACAGCTAAAATCCCTGAGGATTATGTTGTTTGCATTGGCCCTGCTCCAGCCTGGGACTGTGGAGGCTTCTGTGGCAGTGGGCACAAGAACTAAAAGCAGAAGCAGAGCTGTCTCTCCCATGGTTTCCATGTTCCTGTTTCTGTTTCCCAGGTAGCAAGAAAAAAAAAAAAGAAACAGCCAAACTGGGAAGCAGTGGGGACAAGGGTTGGCCTGGGAGGGCGAGAAGGGCAAGGAAGACCGTAGAACAGGAGCTGAGGGAGGTACTTGGTAGGGCCTGATAGTTAGGAGAAGGATTGTGGTTGTGAGAAGGAGCACAGGAGATAGAGAGTAGGACTGGCTGAGTAACAAGACTGGGATCCAAGTAAGAAGCCAGGGTGAGAGAAAGACTTGGCTAGGTCTCCTGCTGGAACAGGCCGGAGGAAACCTGGGAGAAGTGGTCAGGTTGGGAGGAACAGAAAGGTTTGTAACACTGATATGCTCCTTTCCTGAACATGAAAAAGAGTGCAGGACCATGTGTAGACGAAAGAAGGGATGTGTGTGCATGACAATTTAAAGCAAATTAAATGCTTTTGCACCGCTTTAATGGTGTTGGTGTTTGCACGCATCGGCAGTGTATTGCGCAGTAATTCCAGCTGCTATAGCAAATTCAGCAGCTCAAAGCGCCTTAAATGACTTGGGGCACAGAAAACTAAAACTCTTCTGAGGAGTTTTAGTTTGCTGCCCTACTGCCACGGAGCAAAGCACCGGGCTCTGTGCAGCTCAGGGGCTCTGTAGGAAGCCCTGCAAGCAGCCTGGCAGCAGCTCAGGAAGGCAGGCTCCACCCAAGAAAAGCAGCAACCCAATCTTTTTTTTTTCCTTGGAGCCTGCCTGCCTGCCTGAGCTGTGCGGGGGCCCAGTGCTTCCCTCCACGGCTGCGGTGCCCCCCAGGATCACCTGAGCCGGGTGCCTGCAGGTGGGTGCCGCTTGGGGGGATGCCACTGCCACAGAGGAAAGCACCAGCCCTCCCCACAGCCCAGGGACTGCTCCGCTCGCCGGCAGCTTGCTCTCCCCTCCCCACTGCCAGAGAGGCAGGTATATTCAGCTGTGTGCATGACAGGGGGGTTTAAAGGGCCCTAAATTAAAGCAGTGTTTTTAAAAACCCACCACTTCAATTTAGGGCCCCTGTTTTGTCTACACATGGCCCAGTATACCTGAGTCTCAGCAACCCTCTGCTCTCATGAATGAGAATCATAGAATCACAGGTCTGGAAAGGACCCTGAAGGATCTTTGTGTCCAGCCCCCTGCATAAGCAGGAAAGACGAAAAACTTCTGGGTTCAGACAACCCCAGCCAGGTGACCGTTCAGTCTGAAGACTCCAAGATCCCTCAGCCTCTCCTCATATGGCTTGCCATGCAAGTCCCTGATCATGCAGGTGGAGCGTCTCTGAACCCTCTCGAGCTTTACCGTGTCCTTGTTAAGTGCGGCGTTGGTGCAGCCACCCCTGGAGTATTGTGTCCCAGAACTGGACACAATACTCCAGGGGTGGCCGCCCCAATGTTGAGTAAAGTGGGAGAATCACTTCTTTGGATTTACTGGAGATGCATCTATTGTTGCATGCCAGAGTTTTATTGGCCCTAGAGAAGTGTAACTGAAAGAAATACTAAGGGATCATGAAATGACAGGCTGGCCCATAATGTGTAGGCACCAGAAAACCTTCATGCTGGCATTTCCTGACCTTAATGCTGTTTCATCATAGCTTTTTGGGATGCAGCACAGTCAAGAATGTTTAGGAGTGTGCTAGTAAAAAGATGGATGAAGAACATCATTTCCTCTTTCTGTCACCGCAGGAAATGTTGCCCATGACATTACATGTATGACACCCGGGTATACATGCTGTGCATTGGCTTATACTTATGGCTGTCAGGCAGACATGATTAAATGGACTCAGATGAACCACTGGAAATTTTTTTAGCATTGATTTTTGCCACCGTATCACTAATCTAACATAAAGATCATTTCTGGGGTACACACTGCATTAGCAATGCCAAAAGGACTATTGAGTGGCTTGAAGAGACACTCTACTACTACACTAATGGGTTTTGTATTAGCCATTTCCTTTTCTCTGACAGGAGAAATTCACATTGCATTAGCAATATTTCCTATTGGGTTGGCCTGAAAGCAAAGAGTATGGTTGCTGCATCCCCTTTCTGTAGGCTATTACCAGGGAGTGGAAGCAAAAGGGACTGTGGGCTGATCAACCACTTCTTCCAGCAGTACTATCAAAGCATGTCATGCTTGCTCTGCTCAACCGCATCTGTAATGCAAAGTCACAAAAAGGGCCAGGGACACAGCCAAAGCTGTGCCCACAAACAGCCACAGAAGTAGTGTTGTCACATTCACCCAGCAACCTCTGCAATGCTGAAATTCTCCCTGTACCTGGCTGTTCTTGTTTGGACCTTCCTTTTTTGGGCTGATCAGTACTGCACATAGGCCACTAGAAAAGCCTGCACCACTGATTGAAAGGCTGGCTTGTATTCTTCATCCCATGACTTGTGCATCCCTATGAATGACTGCTGTCACTCACTGTGCACAACCAGCAAAGATTATGCCTCCTGTCCTTTCTCCTCTCTTCCCCTCTCCCTGACAAACAAAAGCAGATGTCAGTTTGTTGAAATGAAGAGAACATTCACGCAGTTATTCCTGCCTCCTTCAAAAATTTCCTCACCTCCCTTCCAATTTCAAGTGTTTATTAATAAGGCTGCATCTCTCCTCTGTCACTGGCTGCAATTTAAGTTTTAATCAAATTGTTTTATGATTTTCACTGAAAGCTAATGCGAGAGTTTCATGGAAACTGTGCTGCTGGAATTTGTCCTCAGTGTCATTTCATTTCTCCTTTTCTGTTCCCTGCACCAGTGCATTGCTCTTATTCTGTCACGTGAAAGTATGTGCGATTTAAGACAGGGCTGGATCCTACATCCCTCCAGCCACAGCATATGGATGATTGTCACAATTCCATGCCCCTAGAGCTGAGTGTTGAAGCTAAATGGTTATTATACGTATAGCGCAGCTTTTCAAACCTGCTCCTGAATCACTAATACAGCAGTAATGTTTGGCAGCACCTAGTGACGGTGGATCTGACTTGGCATCTAGTGATATTAGTGGTAACATTCTCATTGACTTCAGTAGAGGCTGAATCAGATCCTTTATGAAGTAGTTTGGCCTCTTCTCTGGAGTGATGGGAGCAGCACTTCTCACTTTGTTGGGAGAAGGAGGAATGTTTCTCATGAATTTTTAGCTTGACTCCAGACAGCACTATCCGTTTGTTTGTGTGTCTGATCTGGGTCTAATGTAATTGTTACCCTGCCACCTCCTGATATCTTCAGGGGCATCTTTTCAACCCCATTCTTCACCCAACTGATCTTCCGACACAAACCTCACCTTCAAAGCATTCATTAATTAAAGATGGAACCCAAAAGATTCACTTCCCTGTGGGAACTTGTGCCATTAATCTAAGCAGCTGTGGTATTCCCAGCTAAGCCAGTTACTCACTCCAAACATGAGTATGTTCCTGTTGTAACCCCATAATGCTCCTTGTTCTCTTTCATAGATTCATAGATGTAGGGTCGGAAGGGACCTTGCAGATCTTCTAATCTGACTCCCTGCCATGGGCAGGAGAGAAAACTGGGCTCAAATGACTCCTGCTAGGTAACTGTCAAGCCTCCTCTTAAAGACCCCTAACATAGGAGCCAGCACCACTTCCCTTGGAAGCTGGTTTCAGTTCCTAGCCATCCTGACAGTGAAGTAGCGCCTCCTGATATCTAATCTGAACCTACTCTCTAACAACTTATGGCCGTTATTTCTTGTTACTTCGGGAGGCGCTCGGGGGAACAAGGTCTCTCCCATTTCCCGCTGGTCTCCCCTGGTAAGTTCATAGGTGGCTACCAGATCCCCTCTCAGCCTTCTCTCGTGGAGGCTGAGCAGGTTCAGGTCCCATAGCCTCTCCTCGTAGGGTCTGCCCTGCTGTCCCCTGATCATGCGAGTGGCCCTTCTCTGGACCCTCTCCATGCTGTCCACATCCCTCTTGAAGTGCAGCACCCAGAACTGGATGCAGTACTCCAGCTGTGGCCTGACCAGTGCCGCACAGAAGGGGAGGATCACCTCCTTGGCCCTGCTTGCGATGCATCTGTGGATGCATGACCAGGTGCGGTAACCCTACTGACCGTGTTCTTGCATTGGAGGCCCATGTTTATCTTGGAATTGATAATGACTCCAGGATCTCTTTCTGCCACTGTGCTTTCGAGAATGGAGTTCCCCAGCCTATAGGTATGCTGTTGCTTCCTACTGCCCAAGTGTGGCACCTTGTACTTGTCAGTATTGAATGCCATCCTATTTTCATTTGCTCACCCCTGTAACCTGTCCAGGTCCAGCTGTATCCTGTCCCTCCCTTCTAGCATGCCCACTTCACCCCAAATCTTGGTGTTGTCCATGAATTTAAACAGGGTGCTTCTCACCCCCTCATCCAAGTTGCTAATAAAGAAATTGAACAGTGTGGGCCCAAGGACTGAGCCCTGGGGGACTCCACTGCTCACATCCCTCCAGGTCACATCCCTCCAGTTTTGACAACCAAGTACTTCATTAAACTGACCCAAGGCTCTCTAGCACTGGGTGTGCACTCCATATTGATCATAATGATGATTTTTATTATATCCATAAATTCTAAACATTGGCAGATGCCATCTGTGGACTGAGAACTTTAGTCTAACTCTGTAGGGAAGGACAGTCTACCTAGAATCAGACAAACACATCTGTACATGCAGTAGGACAAACAGCTAATGGACACTTCTGAGTTGAATCAATAGAATTAGAAATTCAGCCTCTCTCCCATTCAGACATGGTCTGACATGGAGCTGATTTCCAGAGGCCTGGAAATCATGATTTTTGATGAAAGGCTGCAAGAATTATGATTATTTAGTCTGGGGAAAAGAAGACTGAGGAGAGGATTTGATAACAGTCCTTCAATACTTGAAAGTTGACTATAGGGAGAATGGAGACAGCCATATTCTCTGTGGCAGCAGGGAACAGGACTAGGAGCAATGGCCTCAAAATGCAGCAGAGGAAATGTAGCTTGGAGATTAGGGAGAAATTCCTCACCATGAGAGCAGCTAAGCATTGGAACAGGCTATGTAGAGACGTTGTGGAATCTCCATCCCTGGAAATCAAGAGACGGTTGGACAGACACTTGACTGGGATGATTTAGTCAGGGATGATCCTGCCCTAAGCAGGAGGTTGGACTAGATGACCTCATGAGGTCCTTCCATCCCAACTTTCCTATCTCCTATATTCAGTGCTGGCTTGGAATCTGGGCCACAATTCAGCAATTAAGCACTTGTTAAATCTAAACCCATGAGTCTTCCAGCCCTAAAAGTTTGCCTTCAGTGCTGAAAGCTTGGCACATCCTTACGTGGTGCTATAGGCCCTGATGTAACTAGTTAAAGGTCTTTTGGAGCACAAAGAAAGTGCTAGTAAGAGGTGCCTCACATTAGCCAAAAAATAAAAATAAAAAAATCCCTCTCTGGAAAATATTGGACTTTGCTCCATGGGTTTGAGTGAGGGCTGTTTTTCTATGAATTTTCCAATCAAATAAGAGATGACTCATTGGTCTGTGGTGTTTCCAGCTGAGCTGCTTTCAAATCATCAAGACATTAATTTTGCAATCTAGCTGTGGTCACTATGATGTAGTCACATGCACAGCAGAATCTAAAACTTAGAGCTTGCTTTCCTGACTTGGTCATTGTCACTGTCAAAGGCCTAGAGGAAGGAGAGGTTTTCCAAACCTGTAAGTGTCACTATCAACCCAGCATCACTGAGAGCAGGTTATATTTCTTGATGGGCTAAGGTGGTGGGAAGCTCTGTGTGTGCGATTTCTGTGCTGATGCTGCATTTATCAACCTCCCAGCAAATTAAAGATAAACACAAGGAGTCCCAGGCAGTATATCCGTTACCAGTCTTTTATATTTCCCACTGGAGCAACTCAAAGAAATAAACAGCAGATGGGAATGATCAATGAATCCCATTAACAGCCAAGCAGAATTGTTTGGTCCAAATTTGTGGAGCACCGTGCTTTGGTAAGGTAACACCATGATGCATAATATTTATGCAGCTACAAAGGCAAAATATAAAGCACTTAGAGATAGTCAGCTTACTTGATGGATTGGCTGGGCAGTTCCAACTACAGACTGAGTCACAGAGTGAAAGAGGGTTGTTATTATACCATCTGCAGTAGAGGCAGGACCAAACTTGACAGGTAATCTGTCTTGGCAGCATCTTTCTGTAAAAGCCTAATCACTCTAGCATCACATCCCCCCAAATCATTTAAATAGGCTCCCTAATTATGAAGAAACATAATGCTAGGAAGGTCTTGTTCAGCAGGTTTTCTTTTCTTTTCTTTTCTTTTTTTTTCTCTCCCTTTTACAGAAGAGGCCAGAGGCCAGACTCATAAGATGCAGCTTGAGATGATGTTTGCTTTTAGGTCTTGCTGGGGAGTAGGTGAGAAACTGTATTTGAACTCAGCCCTTGCATTTGATTATTGGTTGCTAACGTTTCCCTTGTGTAGCACTTTGCAGAAGGGTTCTGCCTCCTAGCACCTGCTCTCAAGCTCATTCAAACCAATGGCATTCTTTCCTTCAAAACATTGGACCCAGAGGGGTGCTCTGAGACATTAAGTTCAGTTTCCTGCCTTCGCAGGTTCACAGTTAACCAAAATACTCCCCCCACAGCACCACTACAAGCCATCACCATACAGATGAGAAACAATTATATCAGTCACTAAGAACACATTATAATCTGCCACAGGTAAAAGCAGGGGAAATGAGGGCCTTGTTACTGCAGCAGTAGAAAAATAGCTGGTTAATGTATGCTCAGAAGGTCCTAGGAAAAGAGCCATGCCTCCATGCTACATTGGGAGGCAAAGCCTCCCTTGATCTCTGACAATTTTACTTGAGGGAACTTTCTTTCTGACCCCAAATTTGGCAATGGGTCTGACCCCAAGTGTAAGAGCAAGGCCCTTTAGCCAGGTTCTGTGGGCATTGACAGGAGCATATGCGCATCCCAGTCAAAAAATCAGTGGGCTTTTGCTTATCCCCCATTTTGGCAAGTATAAAGAAGGCTGCCCTCTGTGATGAATTAAGTAGCTTTAAATCCCCTGTTATGTTAAGCCAAGGCTGTGCTTCCAGAAGAGAATAAGCTACCTGTGTATGGTACTGCTGAACTGCTATTATCATCAACCCCTCACCTAGTCAATAATAGATTGATTAATTCTTATCAACTGAAGCAATAACAAAAAAATCAAGTACAGAGCACTTCACATGGAGGAGCAGTTTGGGCTAGAAAGGATCTAGCCCTGCCATATACACCTATGAGGTGCATAGAACCAGCAAAAGATCATCATTTTCAATAGCCAGTATAACTGGGACACAATGGGTGTGTTTACACATGCATTAATGTGCCTTTTTAATAGTGCATTAAATTTAGTACCTCCAATGTGAGGTACTAAATTAATGCATATTAGCCTGTGCTAATGCACAGTAGTACATTTGCACACTTTTTAAAGTGACACAATGCACAGTAGACAATTTTACTGCACATTAGTGTAATGCAATGGTTTTTTACATGATGCTTCAATGAGCAGTAAAATAATCTACTGCACATTAAAGTGCATGTGTAGATGCGCCCAATTATGAGCAACTTGATTCCCTATCTAAGGCTGGTAAAGGAGGAGATGGATAGCCTTTGGCTGAAAGTACAGAACTGCATTATTGCAGTACAATAGTGCCTAATAAAACCACTGTCTATAGCCCAGTCAAATGGGTGACACCCACACAGTCAAATGGGTCGCCAACTGGCTGGAGGGCCGCACCCAGAGGGTGGTGGTAGATGGGTCCTTCTCAACCTGGAGGGACGTGGGCAGTGGGGCTCCGCAGGGCTCAGTCCTCGGGCCCGCACTGTTCAACATCTTCATCAGTGATTTGGACGAGGGGGTAAAAAGCACCCTGTTCAAATTTGCTGATGACACTAAGATGTGGGGGGATGTGGGCACACTGGAAGGATGCAACAGGCTACAATCAGACCTCGACAGGTTACAAGGGTGGGCGGACGAGAATAGGGTGGGTTTCAACACAGACAAGTGCAAGGCGATGCACCTCAGGAGGAACAACTGGCACCATACCTACAGGTTGGGGAACTCCCCTCTTGTCAGCATGGAGGCAGAAAGGGATCTGGGGGTCATCATTGACTCCAAGATGAACATGGGCCGGCAGTGTGGGGATGCAGTTAGGAAGGCCAACTGCACCTTGGCATGCATCCACAGATGCATCTCGAGCAGGTCCAAAGAGGTCTTCCTCCCCCTCTATGCGGCACTGGTCAGGCCACAGCTGGAGTACTGCGTCCAGTTCTGGGTTCCGCACTTCAAGAGGGATGTGGACAGCATGGAGAGGGTCCAGAGGAGGGTCACTCGCATGATCAGGGGACAGCAGGGCAGGCCCTATGGGGAGAGGCTATGGGACCTGAACCTGTTCAGCCTCCACAAGAGAAGGCTGAGGGGGGATCTTGTGGCCTGTTATAAACTAGTCAGGGGGGACCAGCAGGCATTGGGGGAGTCACTGTTCCCCCGTGCACTGCCAGGAGTAACCAGGAATAACGGTCACAAGCTGGCAGAGGGAAGGTTTAGGCTAGATATCAGGAGGCGCTACTTCACAGTCAGGGCGGCTAGGGTCTGGAACCAACTTCCAAGAGAAGTGGTGCAGGCTCCTACCCTGGGGGTGTTTAAGAGGAAGTTAGATGCACATCTTGCTGGGGTCGTTTGACTCCAGTACTCTTTCCTGCCATGGCAGGGGGTCGGACTAGATGATCTGCTCAGGTCCCTTCCGACCCTAGAAACTATGAAACTATAAAGATCACACACACTACATAGGTTAAGAGGCTGGCCCTTCTTCTACTACATCTAAGATTTTGAGGGTTTTTTCCTTTTTCAGTGTATGAATGAGGATTTTTTTCATTTTAAAGTGGAAATAACAAAGAAAAAATATCAATAATAATTTTTAAACATATGTTTAAAAATAAATGACTGAATTTCCTCCCTCTTCCAACATAAGAAAATGACAAAGTTTCTTCAAAAGTTCTTTCATTGGGATTCCTATCCTGTTCATAATTTCCCAGTCCTGTTCCTTGCAACTTGCATAACTTCCTGACCATTCTGTCCACTTTTGGTCAAGCATTATACCAACATGCATTAACAATGCCTTTTAATGGTGGCTTCATAATATAGACCCACAAGCTGCAAACAATCAATTAGACTGTTTAAGAAGGTTTTGGCATATTTTCCTAAAGAAGCATCTAATTTCTGCTCCAGTTGTCATTGTCATCATGGTCACCATTGAAAGAGAAGTTTTTCATAGATTTCATAGATTCATAGACATTAGGGCTGGAAGGGATCTTGGAAGATCATCGAGTCCAGCCTCCTGCCCCAGGGGCAGGAAGCCAGCAGGGGTCATAGGATCCCAGGAAGATAAAATGTCCAAATGTCTCTTGAAGGCTTTCAAAGTAGGTGCTTGAACCACCTCTGGTGGCAGTCTATTCCAGACTTTGGGGGCTCGGACAGTAAAGAAGGTCTTCTTTATGTCCAGTCTGAAATGGTCTTGGAGGAGTTTGTGACCATTGTCATCCCTTAGGGCGCTCTGGTGAACAGATGTTCCCTCAGATCCTGGTAAGCACCCCAACAAACTTATAGGTGGCCACCAGATCACCCCTGAGCCTGCGCTTTTCCAGGGTAATGAGTCCGATGGCTCTCAGCTTCTCTTCATAAGGTCTGTTTTCCTGACCTCTGATCATGTGTATGGCTCTCCTCTGCACCCTCTCAAGCTTCTCCACAATATTTTTGAATTGTGGAGTCTAAAACTGGACGAAGTGCTCCAACTATGGCCCCACCAAGGTCAAATACAGTGGGAGAATGGTGTCCTGGGATTTGCTTGAGAAGCATCTATGGATGCAAGCCAGCATTTTGCTCACTTTACTAGCTGCAGCATCACACTGATGGCTCATGTTCATCTTGTGGTCAGTCATGACCCTCAAGTCATAGTTAGTAGGGTCGGAAGGGACCTGAGCAGATCGAGTCCAACCCCCTGCCATGGCAGGAAAGAGTACTGGGGTCAAACGACCCCAGCAAGGTGATTCTCAAGCCTTGTCTTAAAGACCCCCAGGGTAGGAGCCAGTACCACTTCGCTTGGAAGTTGGTTCCAGATCCTAGCCGCCCTGACAGTGAAGTACCGCCTCCTGATGTCTAACCTGAATTTACCCTCTGCCAGCTTGTGACCATTATTTCTAGTCACTCCTGGTAGTGCTCGGGGGAACAGGGACTCCCCAATGCCTGCTGGTCCCCTCTGACTAGTTTGTAACAGGCCCCCTCACCCTTCTCTTCTGAGAAGTCCTTTTCGTCCATAGTGCTAGCCAGCGTAGCACTGCTGAGCCTATAAGCATGCTTCAGGTTGTTCTTCCAAAGGTGGAGAACCTTGCATTTTTTGGTGTTAAACGCCATCAGGTTCTCATCCACCCATTTTCTGAGCCTGTCCAGGTCAGCCTGGATCACCCTCCTGTCCTCAGGTGTGGATGCTTTACCCCAAAGTTTGGTGTCATTGTCAAACTTGGCGAGTCTACTTCTGACTCCAGTGTCCACATAATTAATGAAGATGTTGAATAATATAGGCCCAAGGAGAGAGCCTTGAGGGACCCCACTGGTCACAGGGCACCAAGACAATTGACTTCTATCAACCTGCACCCTCTGGGTCTGACCATGAAGCCAATTCCCCAGCCAGTGGATCGTGGTGAAGCCAAGGCTTCAGTTGGCCAGTTTTGCTAAGAGGTGATGATGGGATACCAGATCAAAGGCTTTTTTAAAGTCAAGATATATGACATCAATCTCTTCTCCCTTGTCCAGGTGATAGGTCACCTGGTAATAGAAGGAAATGAGATTGGTCAAGCAAGACCTACCCGCAACAAACCCGTGCTGGCTATCCCTCAGGATGTTGCCATAGGCCAGTCTGTTAAGAACAGCGTCTTTGATAATCTTTTCTAAGACCTTCCCCAGGACAGAGGTCAGGCTGATGGGCCTGTAGTTTGCCGGATCCACTTTCCTCCCTTTCTTGAAGATAGGCACCACATTGGCCTTCTTCCAATCATTGGGTACTTCACCAGAGTGCCAGGAGTTCTCAAAGATCCATGCCAGAGGCTGGGCTATGATGCTGTCTAGCTCCTTGAGTACCCCGGGGTGTAGATTGTCAGGGCCAGCTGACTTGAAGGTTTCCAGCATCTCAAGGTGTTCCTTCACAAGGTCAGCATTGATGGAGGGTAAGGAATCTCCCTCACCCAGGCCTTCCCGCCCCGTAATGTGCAGGGGTGTCCCTTGGGATTGCTGAAAAACTGTTGCAAAGTACCCATTTAGCAAGTTGGCTTTTCCCTAGGTGTTGGTTGTCAGTTGTCCCATTTGGTTAAGCATTTTTGCCCTTGCTTTTCCTCTAGCTCACCACATATCTAAAAAAGAACTTTTTATTATCCTTGATACTTGTAGCTAGCTGGAGTTTAGTTGCAGCCTTAGCTATGAGTATCAAGGAAGTATCTTCTTCTTCTTTTTTTCACAGGCTACAAGGCTAAAATGAAACAATAATGAATAAAAATTGAAACCAAATCCCAAAATTCATTCATAGTTGTCTATGGGCGCATCTACACATACAACTAATGTGAAGCAATAAACTCCGGAGCTTATTGCTCTGCAGTTTATTGCTTTCTGGGTGCCATGTTTACATGTGTTCCCAGGACCACAGCACATTGAGCCAGGCTGGAGCAGTCCCAGCTGGCTGGGGACCCCAGAGGTCAGCATGCCATCTCAGGGCTGCTCCTGACTGGCTCAATGTGCTGTGGAGGGGCTGGCTGGGGCACAAGTGTGCTTCAGTGTGTGGCTACCTGGCAGTCAAACCCCGCACTGAAGCATCCTCATGTTCTAGCCAACCCCATCCAGCTTCTATACCTGCAATGCTCCAAAGTAAAAAACTCCACAGCAGTATAGTACTTGTATCCTATTTTCAAGTACTATCCTGCGGTGGAGTTTAGAAGTTTACTCCAGCCTAATTGCCCTGCACATGTAGATGCCAAGATGTTTACTGCAGAGCTAATTGGTCTATTTTGCAGTAAATGTCTTGTGTAGATGTTTCCTGTGTGTACATGTCCATGTATTTCAGCACTACGGATTGCAAAGATGAAAAAATCATGAGTAAAACTCTCTCCACATTCTGAGATTAGCCTAAAAATCAGGAGACTTAAAAATAAGAGTAAAATGTTGGGGTTTTTTGTTGGTCTCCTGTTTTCTGCACTTTCAGGATGCATTTGGTATGCATTTTCAAGCTTTACATCACAAGCTAGAGGCGGGAAGCTTACTTTTGGGGAAAAAAACCCAAAGAAGAAATTCTTATGTGTTTAGTTGTCTTTAGGTGTTCAAGCTGTAGGTATTGCCACACACAAAATATTCAGTTGAGTTTGAATGAAGGGTACGGGCAGCATATTCCACCAGTGCAAAGCACAGACAGTGAGAACAAAAACAATGAAGTTATTCATCCAGCCCTCTGTCCACCCTACTCATCAGTTCCACTTCTCAAGACTCATCTCTTCATCTTCTACCCTGCACTGCCCACATGTCTCTGCCTCTGATGCTGGAAGTACTGCTGTTCTGAATCAATGTTAATAGATTTATTTAGGAAATACAAATTAGCAACAGAAAGCAAGAATGGAAATGAGATTCCAGTCATAGGAACAGCCTTGGGCTCTGGTATAAATAGAATTTAGCCCACTGTGCTTTATGTATGCTGTTATTTTTTTCCCCCCACGGCCTCAGGAAAATTCCCATGGGTAAAATGTCAGTTCCAATTGCATTTTCCATTTTTAGAGTTTTGCTTCCTGTAGAATATTTTCCCATCCATTATATTTGCCTTTCTCATATAGTACCAGCTTGGGCGCAGTTTTAATGGTTTCTTGGGGGAAAAAAAATCTCCCCTTTGTGATTGGAGGAATACCCAAGTCAGCTGATGTAGCAGGTGTATTGTGGAGGGCAAATGTACCCAGAAGTGGAGCAATCCATGTGTCTGCTCTAAAGGGACTGCCCCAGCTCCATCATCAATGAGTCAAATGTTTAGCCAGCTCCTTGTGGTTCCAATTGTTTGAAAAATAATGTTCCCCCAACGCTAATGCCCAATGCTTTCCAGAATAGTAAGATGAAAAGGCTTCCAAACCAATGAGTAAGTCACTTTCACTTCTCTTATACCATGTCAAGTGTAAGAAGGTTACTAATTCCTGCTCCAGAATGCCAGCTTGTCAGGTTTTCCCTGCACATTGTCATTAGTTTTCCTTAAAAGAAAATCATTCTTTTCTTCCTCTTAGCTTTTTTGCTGACTTTGTCAAATGCCTTCTTCCCAGTCCTTACCAGGAACATATCTGCCATTCCCAGATGGCTATGCAGATAAACCATATAAGAAACAATTCTCTTGTATCTACCTATAGAATGCTCCTTTTCCTAGGAAACCACTTGCCCTCATTGGATTAAACAAGGGCAATGCTTTAAGGGCAGACATGATAACTGCAGGGTGCCTGAAGTCAGTACATACAGCCATTCCTTCACAAGCAGAGGGAAACAGTCTAGGACCTGGTTTGGAAGAATTCCTGCTGTCCACATCCCCTCTGAGTCTCTTGATTGGAGTCTTCTACTTCAGTATATGCAATAATGGCCTGATTTTGAGGTCTGGTATGCTCAGGCATTTCTCACTGACCTCAGTGGGATTTGTAAAGGTACATTTGAGAACAGGAGTGGCAGCAATGAATTACACTCTAGATTTTGAAATGTCAGGAAATACAGTCAGCGTCATGCATTTTGAGTACATCTCATAGACTATCAGAGAGACATTCAGTCCACTGCTGTGCAAACTGCCTAGGGCACAGCTCACTCAGCAGTCATCAGTCTAGTTTTTTTCTTATTGGACTAAATACAACACTTTTCTATACCAGCGCATCACATGCCTAATTTGGGACCGTTCAGGGAACCATATTCACCTAAGTGCAAAACCAGGGTCAGCAGTTAAACACTGAATCAAGTTCAAAGCCTCAGAACTCATCTTCAAAGCCCAGGCGCTTAACAGCTCTGGGATGAAGATTTTTATTGCTCAGGCACAGTGAAACTTTCTATGGTTAATGTAACACTTGCCAGTGTGAGAGAGTGAGCTTTTTTTGGAGTCAGTGGGCAAATCTACACGTTTATTAATTCACAGTAGTTACTGCACATTTAATTTAGTACTTGCTTAATGAACTGCTAACTTAATGTGCAGCATGAACAACTTGTACCCCTGGCAGCCGGCAGGGTATGGTGGCACCAGGAGTGCAGCGGCGGGAGTGGCAGGAATGCGGTGGTGGTGAGTGAGGGAGCTCCTGCAGATGCCACAGGTGCTGTTGGCAGCTGGGGGTGGCAAGCGCTGACCAAGGGTCAGTGACCACCCACAGCCACTGCTGGTGTTGTTGTTAGTGGCCAGTGGGGATCGTGGACTGCCTGTAGATGCCACTAGCGGTATCGGCGGTGGTGTGGCGAGTGGCAACTGCCTGCAGGCACCGCCAACAGTGTCGGTGGTGCCTTTTTGTAGGGGGTATACTGCCATGCTCAGGGGCTGCATGTGTACCTGTGTGCACCCCCTATGCGTTGCCCCTGATATGCAGTAACTAGCGTTACTGCGCAGTAGCACTAGCACACAGGTATGTTTGTGACACTTACTGTGCAGTAGCCTAATACTACTACACAGTAGTGTATTAGCATGGTTTTGCCTGGCACACTACTGCACAGTTTTATTAGTCTACTACACATTTAGTGTCTCAGGTAGGTGCGCCCAGCAGAACAAACTAAAAACCCTCACAACCCTCAGCACCTTCTGCTTTAAACTCACAGGGCATTTCTTTAGCTCTTTTCCTTACCATACAGAAACTATACAGCATGAGATAGACAATAATACAAAAACATGATAATCCTATGGAAAATGCTATGGCTGAAGGAATTTATACAGTGCTAAGATTAGTGGAAGGAGAGTGGAGATACAAGACCAAATAAACACGCGTTTATTTCATAGATTTCATAGATTTATTTCATAGACATTAGGGCTGGAAGGGACCTCGGGAGATCATCGAGTCCAGCCCCCTGCCCAAAGGGAAGGAAGTCAGCTGGGGTCATAGGATCCCAGCAAGATAAGCATCCAATCTACTCTTGAAGGTGTTCAATGTAGGTGCTTGAACCACCTCCGCTGGCAGACTGTTCCAGACCTTGGGGGCTCGGACAGTAAAGAAATTCTTCCTTATGTCCAGCCTGAAACGGTCTTGCAGGAGTTTGTGACCGTTCGACCTAGTCATCCCTTGGGGCGCTCTGGTGAACAGACGTTCCCCCAGATCCTGGTGGTCACCCCTGATAAACTTATAGGTGGCCGTCAGATCACCCCTGAGCCTGCGCTTTTCCAGGCTAAAGAGTCCCACGGCTCTCAGCCTATCATCGTAAGATCTGTTTTCCTGACCTCTGATCATGCGTGTGGCTCTCCTCTGGACTCTGAAAGTGTTTGACACAACTTTCTCCATTTTTGCCTAGCGATGCTCTTGGTCTTTCTTGTGTGGTCCCATAGCCACTGTAGCTGAGCACCGATGACAATCCAGGGGTCTATTATTCAATTCAATTGAATTACTATTCAGTTCACTAAGGGATATCTATCTGCCTGTCTGTCTGTCTGCCTATATTCTCATTCTATCAGTAGAGTTAGAGCCATTAGGGTGGAAAGAATAGGATAGTGCATTCATTCTCAACCTTTTTAGACTCAAAGTACCCCTCAAAGCACCCCTAGTCTGCTACGGCGATATGCAGACTGCAGTGCATATGGGGAAATAGTCCCTTTTTCCTTATAGAGAGCAAGCAGCCAATAAGATTGTCTCAGCCTGTAGAGAATCGCAGAGCTTAACCTACTAGATTATCCCATATGCATGCCCATACTAGCCCTAATATACATGACACTGTTTGCCTTAAAGCATTTATGCGTTTTGGCCTCTTCCCATGTCCTACAAATAGTTTGAATAATTCGTCTTGGCTTGGCAAAAGTAATGTCTTTCCTCTCTGCATGCTGGAGAAGGATGCAAAGTAAGAAGCAACACAACTAATAATAGTAGTACTAGTAATGATAGATTCAGTAGCATCAGAACAAAGCTGTTGCTTTGTTAGGAAAACAGGGCGTTTCCTGAATCCTGGCATAAGTATACTCAGCCTGTATTAATGTGTTTATCCACAGCCTGTATTCTTTATTAAGTTTAGGTTGTTGCTGCTGTTGTTCCCATTAAAGCGCTGTGTTGTGTGCTAGGAGAAGAGCACGTGCAGTTTCATGGAAATTGGAATGTTAGACTGGCAGGCCACCCTTATCAGAACCAGCTCCATGGCCATACATTTGGGAGCTTCTTAAAAACTAATGGGAAAGCACATATATTGAAATCAGCGGTTTGAAGCAGGTGGGAACTGAATTAATTCTATGGGCCACAAAATCTCTTAGGAATGCCCTATCTACTATATCAGTGTTTCTCAATCAGGGTGCCTTGCCATCCTTTCAAGGGCACTGTGGGGTGCCACACAGTGTTAGCACTATTAAGTATGCAAGCATGATTCACAAAGTAAGCCCAGAGAGATTTCAAATAGAAATCCACAGCATTAAAACTATTCTGACTTATTGTGGTCTTTCTGAGTTCTTTGCAGCAGAAGAATTGCTGTAATATTTTTCAGTAGCCACAAAACAAGTGTTAGCTAAGAGCTGATATTTTTGAGGGGTGCCTTGAATTCATCAAGGGGTGCCTTGCATTTACTGAGGGTGCTTTGAGTCTAAAAAGGTTGAGAACGACTGCTCTTTCCACCCTAATGGCTCTAACTCTACTGATAGAATGAGAATATAGGTGGACAGACAGACAGGCAGATGGATATCCCTTAGTGAACTGAATAGTAATTCAACTGAATTGAATAATAAGACCCATGGATTGTCATCGGTGCTCAGCTACAATGGCTATGGGACCACACAAAAAAGACCAAGAACATCACTAGACAAAAATGGGGAAAGTCATGTCAAACACTGTTACTATAAAAATTAAAAAGAAGGAAAAGTCATGGCCTATGCTATTTCATTTTTAAGGACATTAATTTTGTCATAGGAAATTGTAAGGAAACTCAAACAATGTCATTTTAAAGTATAACTAGTCCAAAAACATGCATTAGGGTGTGACTAATAGTGTGACACCAATTAGTAGCCTTCAGTGTGCCCCACGGGACATAGAACCTCACTGTCTATACAAACATGCATGGAGGAGGCTTACTCAGTTCTGGGCTGGGTTGGGTCATGGCAACACCCCTGCCTGATCAGTCATGGGCGTGGGAAAGTCAGAGAGCCTCAGCCAGGACAGTGCTTACAAATGTGAATGCCTTTCCTGCTGATCGCTTCCCCTGTTTGTACCACTTTTGTTCACTAGGGACAAGTCCCCAACCCAGGGCTCAGTCCATGGAGCGGGGGAGGACACAGAAGCCTCCTCGCCCTTCCAGGCTGAGGTATGGTAGCTGCAATGTCTCTAAGAAAATTCTCAGATTATAACAGCCTAGGCCCAGCAGGCCCCTCAGCAATGTGGGATGAAAGCCCAGTGGATGGGGGGAGTGGGGTATGTGCTGGGATGGCAGGTAGCCCTGGGCAGTTGGTGTGCTACATCAAATGACTACTGCTACACTGCCCCTGAGCGATCAGTTTTCATGGAGCTCAGCCCCCAATACCTGGAACAACACATGTGGTCAAGAGGCTTCTCCCAGTCCCACCAGGCAGATTCCCCCTTATGTGGGCCCACTGATACTAGGAGGGGAGCAGGAAGGCCCAGTATTTCCAAGTCCTGCCTGGAGCCATTCCCTGCTGAATGGGGAGGCTCTCTAAAGGGGAGGCTAGCACCGGGGAGGGGAAGGGGATTGACAGCTGTATTAATCACAGAACAAGTACACTGAAAACAGTGCCAGGGTAGGCCTTCCCCACAGGATCCTAGCATAGCTCTTACTTATTCAGTTGCCTTGTGCGGACTTGGAAGACTAGCTCTCAGTCCCAGAGAAGGCCGAGGAATTAATTCAGTGATTCTCAACCTGGATGTCACAGTACCCTGAATACCACACACTGTTACTTTGGAATACCACGCTGCCTTGGAATACTGTTACCATCGTTAGGTGTGCAAACATGATTCACAAAAGATAAGCCTATTGATTTCAAATACGAATCCATAGTACTAAAACCATTCTGAGTTGTGGGCTTTCTGAGTCCTTTGAAACAGAAAAATTGCTGTACTATTTTTCCAGTCAAAAAATGGGTGAACACTAAGAGCTGTCATTTTTCTGAGGGATGCCTTGAGTATAAAGAGGGATGCCGTGAGTCTAAAAACATTGCGAACCACTGATCTAATTAGATTCCAGCAGGGCAGAAGCTCAGGGCATGAAAGGGAGTGTAAGATTTTGATCATCCTGTTGTCGCATGGCCTCCAGCTCATTAGTATTTAGGATCATAGGATCATAGGAAAATAGGTCCTATCATCCTAAATTAGGTCTTCTCTCTTTGGCTGGAAATTGAGGCTTAAATAAACCCCTGTGTCTGGTCAGTGTATTGCTGGGGTTGCGTGGTTTTATGTAGTTATTGTAGGGCTCTTTGGTGTACAAAAAAAGCCATAGTACTCTGTCCCTCCGCCCTCCTACCCACCCGTTTTACAGGTCTTTTCCTTGTCCTATTACCTCTCATTTTCTACCTCCTATGGCCTAGCTTCCAGTACCAATCATCAGTCTTCTCTCCATCTCCTCCCCACATTGTTAGAACTCATGCCTCTGCCACTATGGAACCAAAATGGCTGAGTAAGCCATATGAAGAAAGCCACAAGTTAATCCTCTTGGAGTAACATGGTGTCTGTGCCCACTGGAACTGATTTCAGCACATAAATACTAAAACTCTTGTCAGGAGCTGCTTTACTCCTGTCTCCCCACATTCAAAGGAAACTTATGGGGACTTAGCACTGCTAACGCTGAACCCAAATGCTAGCTCTGATACTACTCTGAATCCCCACCTTTATTCTAGACCTAATTAGATTGTCTTGGTTTAGCTAATCATTAAATAGTTCAAGACCTCTGGTAGGGTTAGTGAACAAGTTCTCTTTAGACTGTAGCTCTGTGCCCAGAACATGCCATATCAGGCATGGCCAAGAAATATTGCAAGGAACCCAGACTTTTTCCTGCATGCTCGTCATCAACAATGGGATTCACATCACTGTAGGAATGCTAGCCTCAATAGTTCAGCTCTCCTGCTAGGCCCTGCAGCCTCTCTGTCATCTACTTGTGTGATGGCCACCATCACTGGTATTTTCAGGAAGATCAGATTGGGCAGATCCACCATTGCTAAATGAATCGGTATCTGCAGTGCATTAAAGAAATGGGCTCCCTCACTAAGACATGCAACCAACCCTTCAGTCTCTGGACCAGGCACTTAGAAGAATGAGTAACTCACACTGAGCAGTGGATTATGCTGGTTAAATTAGAGCTTCTGTATAGAGCAGTCAGTGCTCCAGGTATTTTTGTAGGTAAGGAGCCATTAAGTTTGCTGATACATTAGACATATGCTTGAAGACTTCCATGATGGAAATTGTTTTGTCTTCTATGCAGCAGTAAAGGTTTGCATGACTTTTGGAAATCTGGAGCAACATTTGTCCCAGATTCACAGAATCATGCAGGGACTCAGCTTTTCCATTCACTGCAGAAAAATGCAGGAGACTGCCCATTTCCCTCTGCAGCCTGGCAGTGTTCCTGCCCTCAAGGGGCTGCTAGGAGCAGGACACAGTGAGCACCACATGCATGTGTGCACCTGCACACATGCATGTGGCTGGGAATACAGCCCCAGGCAGTGTGCAGAGCAGCTCCCTGCAGATAAGTCTAAGCAGGGGAGGGTACATAGGAGGCCCAGATTGGGACCCCTATGGTGAGGGAGGGAGTGTGGTAGGGGCTGGGGGATGCTGCCCAGTCAGGGCAGTGCATGGGGCCTGGGGCCAGGGCATGGAGTAGGACGGAGCCATGGATGGCTTGTTCAGGGGGTGGAGAGAAGCATCTCTCCATCAGTGCACACACTTCCAAGGCAGGAGGTATGGGGGGCATGTGTGGGCTGCCTGCTGTGGGCTTTGGACTCCCCACCCTGCTGCCCTCCTCCCAGGAGCTCCATGCTGGATGCACGACCATGGTGAGGTGCCCCTTGCCTGCCCAGCAACAGCAGGGGTGGTGGTGGTGTGGAGTTGTGCCCTCTGCTGCTGCCAGGTAGGCACAGGGCACATGGCTGGCATGGGGCTCCTGAGGGAAAAGCAGCAGGGTATGGAGCCCTGAGCTCACAGCAGGCAGCCCATATACACCCCCACTCCACTCAGCTCTGCTCTGGCTGTGCCACCAGAGGGGGAGGAGGGAAGAGGGAGGAAGGAGCAGGCATGTGTCCTGCTGTTCCATTTTGAAAAAGTGGTCACCCTGTGTTCACCCCCTATCAGGGGTTTAAAATTTTACTTTTGTGACTTTCTGGGTGTTTTTACACCAACAAGGGAGAGCTAGTCTTCCTGGCTATGATATCAGTACTTTCCCCCCACTGGGCAACCTACAGCCTGATTGCAAAGCTGGCACCAGCCTCAGTGAACCTTTACATCCTGAGCTTATCTGTTCACACCTCTCGCCCACAGGACAAGTTTTCAGCACTAGCTTTTCCACGTGTCTCATGTGAAAGTTGCTCACGTTCCAATGAGACATCCCAGCAGGCAGCAGCATTCCTGCCCTGCCAGAGCTTCTGCAGTGGGTGTGATTTGGCAATGCCTGGGGCTCTGACAACAGCTCCACCTTGTTGGACTCCCACAGGTGTATTGCTTAAGAATGAAACATGAGATCAGTGCAGCTTACAGAAATAGCAACCTGACAAGAAACCAGCTGTTTCTGTGTAGTTTCCCTTGTTCTCTGAGTGGTCTCTTCCTGTCTCTTCATCTGCCCACTGCTTACAAGAACTCTCTTCATTCTGAGAAAAGACCATTTGACTGAATACACCTAATTTGTTCTGAGAGCCTGAGGGCCCAAGTTAAAAACAGAGAAACAAAAGGAAACCCACTGAAGGCCCATCATGTCCACCAGGGCTTCCTGCATCCAGAAACCTTCCCCATCCCCCCAAATGGATAAGTGCTAAATAGAAACGTGCTGTTTCAAAGTTTATTGGCCTTAACTATTATGTTTGTCCCAGGGACTCCTATAGAAATAACTTCAGCCACACATGTAGTAAAGGGTAGTGCCAGACTGGCAGGTATCGACTATATTGTAAACATAAAGTAAAACTAGACATGCACTGGCATTAGCCAATTCAGCAGAAATTATATATAGATTCAGATGTGCAGATTCAACACATTCACATAGCTCACATTAACTACTGCTACTCTTTGTCTTTCTAAAACCCTCTGGCTGAGATAGTGCACTTCAATCTTTTTCTTCAACACATCCTGTACACTTATGTGCTCTTCCTATCCTATAAAATCTACAGGTTTCTACCTGCTAGCCTGCTGGCCATTAAATATCCCTATTACATACTCGCATACCATAATAGGGTCATCTCAACCTCAGTATTATCTCTGGCTCAGTCATGAAGAATGATATAGTGAATGTTCAGTGTCATTCATTTGGGTTTATTAATTACTCAACTAGCAATAACAATGGCACTCACAAGACCATATTTAGGACCATAATGACACAACTAAAGCTAGTTAATAGACACTGAATTACTTCTCTAAGGTGACTGTCAGAGCTCATGCAATTCATACACAGACAGCTTTTGCTGGATTGTAGCAACTCAAAGATAGACCCAAAAGAATAAAGCTCAAAGATAGACCCAAAAGAATAGAAAGCCAATTCTATGTTGCCTTATGCAGAATATGACAAAAACTACACTTTGAATTAATTACCAGTTTGCTTTTCATTAGGTAAAACTTCCATTGGGCCCAGTTATTGTTATTATTCTACTGGTATCCTAATAGTGCCTATAATATACAAGGAATTAGTATACTTAGGAGATACAGTCTTTGAGCCAACAAGATGTCAATCCAGTACATCCAGTATTTCAAGCTCATTACAGGGATGCTTAAAAGGGATTTGCAACATGTGCGCAGAAGAGTGAATATGAATGACTTTGATGAGTTTCATTTGGGCAAAGACAATTTTTTCGCTATATATAAATGACATATGAGACATGAGACACGCCCCCCCCCCAAAGTGCACATTAGCTCCACAACGCATAGTGTCAGAAACAAACGAAACGTTCTTCTTTTCAGAATAATGATATTTTTAATGCTATTAGTCTGGAGAAAGATGGCTTTGAATTGGCAGAAGGACCTGAGAGTGACTGTTTCAGGCAGACAGGCAGTTGATGAGGGATGTGGTTAAGTGGTTACAGCGAAGGGCTTGAAGTCATAACTTTTGAGTTCTATTCCTGGTTTTGGCTCTGACTCACTCTCAGGCAAGTCATTTAGCCACTTGGTGTCTTAGTTTCCCCACCTATAATAAATAAACACAATAATACCTTACTGCCCCAGTGGGTGTTGTGAGACTTAATTAATATTTGTAAAGCACTTTAGAGTTCTGAGATGAAAGGCCATGTAGAAGTGTATAGTGTTATTATTGCCATCATTTCATGTCCCACACTTGTGATACATTTTCTGTGTGCTGCATCTTTGCTAAAGAGAAAACTACCATTTTGTGATCAGATAGGTGGCTGGTTGGGTAGTGGGCACACTCTATGCTCTCCCAAACAGTTTAATTTGGTTCTTTCTTATTTGGTGGCTAATATAAAACAGAAGCTGTTCTGATTCATAAAATATGAATGCTCTTTGTATACAGAAAAACACAATGCTCAGTAAGTTATCATCTGAAATAACACATCATGGTGGGGGCTGGTGAAGTGAGTCACATGGTTCTTATATGTCACACGGAGAAGTTGTCTGAGAACAAGAAGCTGAGAGACTGGACTGCACCTGTACAGGGTGTGGACACACGTGTATTCGGAGGCCTTTCAAAAGGGGAGCATTTCAACAGGGCAGCAGCTGGTACCTCCTAATAGGTATTTGTGAAGGAGCAGAGAACAACTCAAATGTAGCAAAACCTCTCCAGCTTTAATACTGCTGTATTTAGGGTTGAAGCTAGAGTGGTTTTGCTGCATTTGAATAATTCTCAGCTCCTAACAATTAGAACATAACAGCTGCTGCCCTTTTGAAAAGCCCCCTTTAGAAAGAGCTTCAAATGTACATGCATCCACACTCTGCAGTTCAATACCATGTAAATACATCCCCCATCACATTACCTGGTGTCTCTTTCCCTTTGCTTGAATTGACCAGTGGTGGGGTTTGCCTATAAATGGGAATAGACGTGTTCAGTCTTTCCTGGATATCACGCTAACAACTTGGGTGTCTGCTCTGACAGCCTGGGAACATAAGCATTCTGGAGCAGATCCACACCACCACAGAGAGCGACCTGAATGGCATCGACTTAGCTCTGTATCCATCCTTGGTTTTGCCCACTACAGCAAGGCAACATCCACATAAAATACCATATTTTATCACATACAGAACACACCTATTTCCCAAAACTCTGATACTGGAAATTAGGGCACACATTACAAGGAGGGAAATTCAGTGATAGTAGTGTCTGCCTCTGCTGGGAGGGGGTGGAGTGAATGTAACTCTAGGCGCAGACAGAAGCAACAGTTTTGACCCAGTCTGGCCCCTGAAAGCTCTCTACATTTGTGACCAAACACAAGTGCAGGGTGCTTTAAGATCTGAACTCCCATTAAATGAGGATTCAGATTAAGGCACTCCAAAGTGAAGCACCTTCAGTAATTTTTGTCTGTGCCTGCTGGGAGCAAAACTCAGCTAACACAGCCCAGCACTGCTCCCAGTGCTGTTTTCAGAATGGGAGGGTGGGGGGAGAGAACGGAGGGAGCTCATTCTAAGGGTTGCCCAGCCAGCTCAGGAGGGTGGGGTGGTTGGATTGAAGCCCATCCTGAGGTGGGGGGGGCAGTGTGGCTGGGGATACCCCAGAATGGACCTTCCTTCCCTGCTTTAACCCCTCCCATCCTGAGTCAGTACAGGAGCTGGGAGAGACGGGGAGGACCTAGGGGAAGAGGTTGCAGACATGCAGCCTCTGTCCCTGCATGGGCTCCAAATTGGAGCTCAATCTCCCACACTCCCAACCCAACAGCTAATATCTGTTGGGTTAGGGGGATAAGTCTAATTCATGGCACTTTCTGCAAAGCGCCATGAGTTAGACCTGGGAACTGCATTTCTGCCTGTGCCTTTTGCACTGCTGCAGTTGGGGCTCTTTAGCTACTGGCTGTAGATATTTTCTCTTTCTCCCAGGAGAGGTTTCTGCTACAGAAGCGCTACTCAGTTACTTACTGCTATTTACCAGTATTTTCAAGGAAACCTCGTTTTTTCTTCATTCTGCTTTTCAAAAACAGTGTGTGTAGCTTATTTGGAGGCATTGCATGTGAGAAAATATAGTAGATCACCAACAGTAAGGTGCTGAGTGGACTTCCTGGCCTTTCTAGCTCCTCCTATTTCGAATGATAAGGGACTCTCTTGGACTGATCTATATCTAGATGTATATGGAATTACCTCCCGAGCCCTTGGAGAGCTCTGGCTGCCTCCATAATACACCTTAATCCCTACTGGATTCCTAAATAGTGCTTAAATATAATTTCCCTTTTATTTCCTAAATTGACTTTATTTTTAACCAGACTACCCAATGGCCATTCAAAGCAGGAGGGTTTGATACCCCAGATAACACCTAGACAGGCCGGAGTAAATTTTCAAAGCTAGACAGGTACATGTACTCATAGTCTTCTTCTGTATCAAAATGCTAGGCACACATGCACAAAGAAGACACTTGCACTTACATGTGACCAGCTAGGGGCCTTACCAGCAATATGGGCCCATGAGTCCATTACGTGAGGTGTCTCTGGCTCTCATTCCTTGTTGGTTTCCAGTGCCCCTCCTGTTTGTACACACATAGCAACAATAGAGAGGGGAATAAGGAATACCTGTTGTGAGCCCAGTCAGAAGACTAATGTACTAACAGGATAATAAGAGTAATGTTATGTAAGCAGCATGATAATAAGCCATAATGCAATGCTTTAATGGGATAATATGGTTGGTGAACAAGGATTATGCTCACTGCCACTTAGTAATATGTTGAGCTCCACCATGTCAAGTATCATGAGAATAATGGAAGATGACTCCTGACATGTGCCTAATCACCATGGAGCAGAGAAACATCCCATCTCCATGGGGGCTTTTGCTGAGTTAGGCAAATGTATGTAAGCACAGGCCAGGTGCATTGTTCTCTCAGCATTTGAGGTGAAGATTATGGACTGCAGTCAAAATCAGGGCTGAGCCAGATCTGGATTTTTTTAGCTGAGGTGCATCTCTAGTTTAAACAAAGTTTTGCCTTATTACCATTGATGGCAAAGCTGTGTCTGAAGCTAGACAGAAAAGTGTTACAACGAAGCCAAACCAGGGGTACCTAGCTCAGTCATATAATACGTCTACACTGCTTCCTAGGGCTGCTCCCAGGCCCCTTCTTTTGCCTAAACATGCTGATCAGCCACATTATAAACCTCTAAACAGGCCACTTCCCCTGCCAGTGGTAGTTCAATGATGCCTAGAAGATCTGCTGAGCATCTTCCCTGCTAGCCTTTGCTTGTCCCTCTCCATGAGTTCTGTACACACCCGAAAGTGGCAAGGCATAAGCACAGGAAGCCTGCCACTGGCCTTTCTGCCCCTCTCTTCCTTTCTCTACTGAATATAATTTAAGCACAGAAGGGGATGCAAGGTGTGGGCGTGATTCTTAAAAGAGCTCCACCACAGAACAGGAAGCTCGAATGGAGCTTTCCTAGGGCTATGTGTGCCTGCTGCTGGTTTTTTCTGTGCTTCCCATGTGCTACGCTAGCAAAGAAATTTAGGTGGGAAAGAGGCACTCATGAGGCCTGGGTGAGTGGAAAGCAAAGCTTCAGCTCTCTCCAAAACAGAGATGCCAAGATATCCTTCAATGCCCACTGCACAGCAACTTGACAGGAATAATGGCAGTGTCCCTTCTGAATTTGCTGATGCATGAGAGTCATGACGAGGGTTACGTAGGTCTCTAGGGCATACTCCGGTCATGCTTTCAATTGTCCTGCAGCCACCAAGTCTAAAAATTCACCATCTCCCTCTCTTTAATGCCAGTGTCTGTAATTCTCATGCAATCATCTGACCATGAGAGTTCATAGTCCTTGAACTCTCATGTAATCGTCTAAAAGTTATAACTTTTAAGGAAGAGCACCAAGTAGTCTGAAGCTGGCAGTAAAATCACAGAAGGTGGCAATGTTGTGCACAATGAAGCAAGCAACCTGGCCTGGGTTGGGGGAAAAAGAAAATGTCTGTGTGTTGAGGGGGGAAGCAGAAAGCAAAGAGACAAGTGGTGAGTAAGAGGCGAAGGGACTGGGAGGGGAAGATAAACCCTTAAAACACTGGTGAGGGTGCAGGAAGTACTGAGAAGGTGCAGGCTACCTCTTACTGCTGCCTTCCTGCCCTCTCCACCTCCTAGTGGATTATTCTGCCTCTCTGCCCCAAGGAGCTACACACCTGACTTCTCCCCTCAGGTCACTCTGCCCAAGGCATGTTCATGGCTCCTGATTCTCTCCAGCCCTGCTCCTGGGTGGAAGGGATTTAAATGAATTCAGGGAAGCACCATGAACATACAGCCAAACCATAGGAAAGCCAAACTGAACCAGCACGTTCTTGCTATCGCAGTGGCAACACAGCCTCAGAACATCCCATTGTGCGTCTCAGTGAGTCTGACTCTGACCTGGCTCTTACTGCTGCCAATCAGAGGCATAAAGCCACGTGAGCTCAGAACCAAACCCAGCCTTGCATGTTCTTCAGGCTCTGAAAAGAAACCCCATGAAGTGAAGCCACTAATATTCTCATATCCAGGTTGGCTTTTCAAATGAAACCCTTCCCACCTCTCTAGCATTTAGGAAAGAATGTTATCTCCAGAGGCTTCCTTCCCACAAGTATCTGAGCTCCTAGTACACCCTCCCTGCAAGTCCCTTGCGAGATAGAGAGGTGCTGTTTCACCCTTTTAAGACGTGAGGAGCTGAGGCACAGAGAGACTGAGGCTGCGTCTGTTCAGTCAAACAGAGACTGCTTAGGGGCATGTACACAGGGAAGCAGAGGTGTGCTCCAGAGCTGTTTGTACTGTCTATTTGTAGCATCCATGTGAGCAGGGTTTAGCTGTTCATGGCCCTCCTAGGCTCCATGGCTTTCCATAGCCAGAGAAGAACACTGAGCCACTCCACAGGGAACACGACTAAATGGACTGATGGTCTGACCCAGTAAATGGCATTTCTTATGTTCTTATCACTGGAGGAGTCTGGGGCAAAGCATGGAATTGAACTGGTTGTGTCAAGTCCCAGCCTACTGGCCAGACTACTGGGCTGTCCTTTCTCTCCACGAAGGATCTCGTTATTTTTAGAATGCTTCGAGCCATTGGCTGGTCTTGCTCTGAGGAGACATCTCCTGCTACTCCATATGCAGCAAGGTTCAAGCCTTAATATTATCACGTGACCAGTCCCACAGACACTAATGGGACAACTCTCATATGCAGAATGTTAAGTGAGTGCTTGGGACCTTGCTGAATCTGAGCCATGAAGCAGAGAGGTGGTAATTGGGACTTCTGGGCATCAGTCCTGGCTCTGACAGGCCCTGGTCTGCCTGCCTGAACCATGTGGCTGGTCATGCTTATCAGCTGCACAGGGCTGCTGGGAGACTGAGCTGGGGCTCATGTTCTGCAGAGGACTTTGGAAGGCAGTGGGGTCTGATGGCAACAAAAATGTTCTTGTGCTGTCCTGCTGGTGTCCCTCAGTCACAATCTCTGGGAACCACCTGCATGGAAGAGGTTAGCTCAAGCCTCCTGCAGGCTCCACTGCTTTTTCCTTTGCCTCCCTTTGGTCTCCTCCTGAAAACATTCAGAAAGATGACTTGCTTTTGTTCTCGAAGTCTGCACCTGACCTTATTTTTGCCCTTCCAGGTGCCTACCCACAGCTTGCCTGACCTGAGAGCCTGAGCAGGAAACCTTGCAAAAACAGGATTTTTTGTTGCATGCTGGCACTGCTGCTTCTAGTCCCCACAGAAGATGCTGGAGGGAGTGGAAAAGGAAGATATGGAGGAAATAAGTTAATCGAACAACTAGCAAGGAGCTGGCTCAGATCCAAGTTGGTCTGGGTGGGGACACAGATCAGCAGCCTTTCCTTTCCCAAGTTTCAGTCTCAATTTCCTACTGGCAGTCTGCCATGTAGGGTGGGATTTCATGACAAAAGGGGCAGTTAGAGGGCACATTTTCATGCTTGTGGTCTCTTATGCATAGACATTTGTTTCTGGGATCACTGCATGGGATCCTTGGCATCAAGAACATTTGAACGCATGCATGCCATGATCTAGGAAATGAAGATGTTTCATTGTGCTTGGGCTCTCAGGGGCTGGGGGAGATTCATACATTTTAAGACAAGAAGGGACTGGTGCATTAATTTGACCTAGAGAGCACAGGCCACAGACCCTGACCCAGGACTTCATTACACTCATCACTCATGTGTCAGCTACAGCAAATCTTTTAGAAAGATGACCAGTCTGCACTGAAAGACTCCATGTGATGGAGAGTCTGTCACGTGCCCTGGTAAGTTTTGCCAAAGGTTAATTACTCTCTGCACTGAATTTAATGTGGCTTCAGTTCTTACCTTTGTCTTATAGATGAAGAGTCCTCTGCTACCAGAAACCAGTTGAGAGCAAACAAGTCACTTCACTTTTCCTTCATTAACCTCAACTGAGTGTCCAAAGGCAAGTCTCTGGATTTTGATTGATTCTTGTAGCTCCTTTCTGAACCCTAACTAGGGATGAGAACTGTTTTAACCACAGGTTAAGGTGGATCACTATTGCTATGAACTGGATTCTAGCAAGGCCTCCCTAATGTGGGAATGCAACATTTTCATCTGGGCCCTCCTAGTGTCTCACAATCACGTGTCAGACTGGCTAGAGGCCGGGCTTTCACCTGGGTTAGCCTGCATTACTTGCAGAGACAAACCCTTCCTATTGATATTGACTGGAGGCGAAACAGTGCTAGAACCTGCTTGCTATGTAAATATGATTAAGGTTGATTTAACCATGTCTTCTTGGCAAACTTACAGAGTTCTGCAGCACTGCCCTTCAATGCAGTGTGCTGCCTTGTGCAGGTTGTGCACTACGCTGGAGGCAGCGTAGTCAGTTCCATGTGGGCAAGGTTCTTTGGGTAGATGTGATAGCTTTTTTTAGATCAACTGACTAGATGGAAAAAAGTTTTTTGCAAGGTTTTGGGCACAATCACCCTTGTTCAGGCATAGGAAGTCTCTGCTGTTCTGAGACTTCAAAACAGTAGGACTTGAGACTTGGAAGTGTCGTCCTGATAGGTTGCAGATACAGGAAAAGCTGGATAGGTTGGAAAGCTGGATGGACTGGAACCAGATGAAGTTCAACACTCAGAAGTGTAAGGCTCTCCATCTGGGGGCAAACAATTCACAACATACCTACAGGCTCGGTGGCAACAATTTGACTTGCACCAAGGCCAAAAGGGACCTAGGGGTAGTGATCAACCATTGCATAACCATGAGCCGACAGTGCGATGCTGTGGCCAGCAGGGCAAACAACACACTGGCATGCATCTCATGCAAAACTAAGGAAGTGATACTCCCACTGTACTCCACAGTGGTGAGACCATAGCTGGAGTACTGCATCCAGTTCTGGGCGCTGCACTTCAACAAGGACATGGAAAAACTTGAAAGGGTCCATGGAAGAGCCACCCATATAATGAGGGACTTGCAAGGCAAGACATACAAGGAGAGGCTGAGGGACTTGGGCCTCTTCAGCCTACAGAAGAGAAGGCTGAAAGGGGGCTTGGTAGCAGTTTACTGCTACATCAGGGAGTACATCAAGAACTCAGTGAACAGCTGTTCACCAGGGCACCCGTGGGGAAGACCAGGAGTAATGGATGCAAACTCCTGGAAGGCTGATTCAGGGTCAGTTCCAGGAAAAACTTCTTCACAGTCAGGGTGTCCAGACTGTTGAATAAATTCCCTCCAGTGGTAGTATAGTCACCTACCCTGGAAATCTTCAAAAGCAGCCTGAATAGTCACTTTGCTGGGGTCACTTGATCCCAGTTGCCTAGTGCAGGGGGACTAGACCCAATGATCTACAAGGTCCCTTCCAGCCCCTAACAATCTATGAATCTATAGGACTCCAAGGAATAAAAATAGCTAAAAATGTGACAGGATATTTGCTGTTGAGGTTAGCTTCTTTTTTCTTCATGTTGTGAAGTTTACATTTCAGCAGACTTCCTATGCCTGAAGAAGGGTGACCGTGCCCAAAAGCTTGCAAAGAACTTTTCCCCAAGTACTCAGTTGGTCTAATAAAAGATATCACATCATTGCAAAGAGCCAAAACCCCGGTCAGCTCTGTGTGGCACTTCAAACACTCTATTAATACTTTCGAGGAACAGGGCCAGTGAGACTTCCCCAAAGCTAGTTGGCCTACCCCTCGTCTATATGGAGCCAAGTGTGATGTGAATGTGGTGACACTATTTCTATTTAGAAAGGACACCACATGGAATAGGGCTGTGTGAAATGGCACCATTCTGTTTCGACTTGAGTTTCGAGGTTTCAACAGAACAGCATTTTGTTTTGAATTTCATTTTGATTTGAAACTGCTGTTCCATTTCATCGAAACAGTGATGCTGTTTTGCTGCTGTTTCGATGTTTTGCCAATATGCTGTAATGGGCAAGCTCAAAACAGTCTCTCTCGTCTGGCAGTCAGATGGGAGCCCACGACCCCAGGAGGGCTGTGGAGGCTGTGCCAGGCCTCCCAAGGCTGCAGACCCCCATCTGCCTGCCAGATGAGGGAGGGAAGCCAGGTACTGCCATGTGGGACCAGGGAGCTGGGGAAGGGAACTGAACCTGATCACCCGGTTCTCCTCCCCAGCATTACGATCGATTTGGCTGGGGAAGGGACCTGAGCCCAGCTGGGCTGAGTTCCCATCCCCAGCACTAGGATCCAGCTGGGGAAAGGAACTCAGCCCATCTGAGCCGAGTTCCCTACCCCTGTCCCATTGTAGCCCTGGGGATGGGAACTTAGCCCAGCTGGGCTCAGTTCTCTTCCCCTGTACTGTGATCAGCTTTCCACAGCCCAGCCGTGGGAGGTGGAGAGAGCCAGGGCTGCACTCCCAGCTAAGCCACATGGGGCTGTGGAGCCACTAGGAATGCAGCCCTGGTTTTCCTCTGTCTCCCACCACCTGGCTGCTGGCTGCTGGCTGCTGGCTGCTGGCTGCTTTAAAACTCAAAATGTTTCAAAACTTTTGAAACATCTCGACTAGCCTCATTTTGTTTTGAGGATGTTTCAAAGCCCTTTGTTTCAATTTGATTTCACTATTTCAAGCTTGAAATGAGTCAAAACAGTGTTGACTAGAAACAACTGGTGAAATTTTACACAGCCCTGATGTGGAACAGTAGGGTGTGTCTGAGGGCACCCCTGCTGGGGCTGGTGTACTTTCCATGCAGGCATGGACTCAGTTTGATTCCAAGTAAGCAGAGCTTCACCTGAGTTATCTGCATTCCAGTTACTGCAGGGTAAACCCAAGTTATCTACTAGTAGCAGGGATGGATTCAGGATTTCTCAAAGAGGGAGAGGGAGGAGCAACCTGGATTGCAGGGGTGGTTATACCCTTTGCTCCCAGTCTCCTCCACTCCCACTAGTGGTGACTCCATGCTGCATGCTGTGGAAGCCTCCCCTCCCTTCCCCTTCCAGCTCAGAGGAGGGGAAAGAGGAGGGAAGGGGTGTGACTCTGAGCTGGAAGGGAAGGGACATTTTCATGTTTTTAGGGACTTTGAAAAGGGCGGTTCAATCCAAAAAGGTGGTGCAGCCGCACTACTGCACCCCCTCTGGATCCACCCCGATCAGTAGCATAACTTGGAGGGAGGCATGAGCAAGGCAGCACTAGGTGCCAATTCAGAAGGTAATCCAGAATAACAGCCTCCAGGGATCCCATACTGCCACCACAGTTGCTGCAGAAGCTCCTGTTCAAGGAGTTTGTGCTGAGCCCACCCCAGGGTACGTCAAGTTACACCTGTTACCAACACTCAAATGACTCCTCTTAAGTTAGCCCTCTCAAGAAGTGCAGTCATACTGTGAAATAGCATTTGGTATAAACTGAGCTCCTCTGTTTCTTTTCCACTGAATTGTGGGAGAGCTTGTCTGTCCTATGTGCATATTTAAGGAGAGGAAAATTATGGGGAGGCACTGGAAGACTAATGTCACTTGAATGACACAAGTCTCAGTGCAGAGGACACTTTTTTCTCAGTCCAGTTTTAGCTTATGCCTCCTGACACACCAGTCAGTTCAGGTTACAAGCATCACCATGCTTGATATCAGAGTTTTTACAGGAGGATGGGACTTCAGATAGAGGCAACGTTTCAGTTATAATTTAAGTTTTATCATATAGTTCATGTTAGCTTGGAGAAGCCAGCAAGGATCAGGCATTCTGGAGGCAGGAAGAAAAGAGGTTAGTTCCTCCATGCTGCACTCATGTGGAAAATTTCTTTTAAAGTTGATTTATAATGTGATTAAACTGGCTTGAGTGGCCACAACTGAAATATAGTTTGCACTGACCTATGTGACTGCAGATTACCAATAGTATAAAGAGCCCTCCAGGTTTGGCTGTGACAGATGTCAGAGTTTCATTTTGGGCGATGTCAGTGTTTGTATAGATGTGGTTGTGACTGGTTTATTCCCATCTTGCCCTCCCACTCTTGCCTGCAAAAACCATACAGGCACTGATCACAACCCACAGTGACCTCAAAGACTTGGTAACACAGCTGGATAATCATGACTCAGACTTTATTTGGTAGGATTTCCATTTTTTTCCAGCAGCATTCAGAGAAGGCACCACACACTTTAAAACCAGGTGGAATAAACAAACCACCTTGCTTTCTCAGGGAGGTACAGCTAAGCAGTGGGGGGCAGATGCTGTACTTAGATGGCCAAATGCAGGCATGGTACACCCTGGCTAGAGTCAGCGCAGAAATGAACTCAAGGCCTTTTGTTTTAAGTGCATTTTTAGTGGCCAGATTTTTCCAAAGGACTTTTCCCCCCCGTTAGCCAACTGAACTTCCTGGCCTATCATGGGCAGTCACACCCTTCTCTCTGCCTCTGCTTATCCACCTTTAAAAGGGGCTAATTACCCTGGTCTCTTTTGGTATCTACACACGTGCTCCAGGGTGGGGGGCGGTGCTTTAATTAAAGCAGTTCTAAGAGCTGCTCTAATTAAAACGCCTGCAACATCACATGTATTCAGCATCCCACACATCAAAATGGTGGTGGGGGGTGCTTTAACTGAAGCTCATTCGACAAGCTTTAGTTAAAGTGCCCCTGCTGCCATTTTGAAACATGGGGATGCTGAATACATGTGACACAGAGCCTGCTGGAGTGTGCTAATGAGCACGCTCCAGCAGACTCACAGCAGACTCTATTAATCAAGTTTGCTTCGTGTGCTAATTAGCACACATCAGAGCAGAGCTTTGTCATATGTATAAGTGCCCTTTGTAACTGATGGTCTGATCTCAATGGGATCTGGCAAAAATGTGGCTATGTATTAGAAACCCAAATAGGCACTAAGGTCAGGTCTCCAAAGGGATTTAGGTACCTGTCTCCCACTGCAATCAGAAAGTGCCCATGGGAGCTGGGGATCTGAGCCTTATCTCTTTGGGAAATCTGTCCTGTGGAGGGCCTGTGCTCATCTAACTGGGATCATGAAACCAAGGGATTACAGCTCGAATGGGAGATAATTCTGCATGAGAAGCAGTCCTATTGCAAAGGGACCAGAGAAGACCAGGGCAAACAGCTTGAAGACTCTGACCACATGCTGCATTCCTCTGCTGCACTCACTGGAGATGCCATCTGTGAGCTCACTGCGTTTCATTACCAAACAAACTACTTTTATCTAAATGCCACTATGCCTGTGTCTAACTCAGGGTCTTAAGTATGTCAGCTGCAGCATGCAGAGCAGATCAGCCTCATGGGACTGGAGGAGTCACAGGGCAGCTGGTCTATACACATGGAGCCAGTTAGAGAGAAAATAAAAATTCTCTGGGGATTGTAATAGAAGTTTAGTTTACTGCAACTGTAGGACATTAATTTTGGGACCTATTGTAGAAGCACCCAGCAATTAATTTTTTTTTAACAAAGAGAAGGGAAATAAGAAAATATAAATAGCAAGGCTGAGAGGGTGGCGGGGGAGGGGGGATCAGCAAAAGACAAAGCTGTCTTTGATGAAATAATTGCCTTTGGTGTCTCCTTAAGTCCTCTTAAACAGGATGGTAAATATTTCAAAGTTAATTGGGACTTTAAATAAGGTTTCTGCCAATGGAGTATCCATGCAAAGGGACATAGGAATGTAAAGCAGACTGGGGTGAGAAAAGGTCTGGGACACAGAGGACATTGCTGTCTTTCAGGGTTTCTCAGGCTTGGATTCATGCAGTCCTGTGGGCAAACTTCCAGAGTTAGGAATGGGAAAGGAGGAGAAGGGGAAGGGGCAATATAAGTGGAGGAAAAGAAGGACAAGAAAAAATGAAGAAGGACTCTGTGATTCTCTCTTAGGTGGCTGGAGAGCTGCATTGTGGTTGTAGTGACATGAGGTTACCCAAACATGGAATCCTGGGGTACACAACAGCGATACAACAGGACAATCTTTGCACCCTGGGCAGCCCTGGTATACGGGGCAGCACCAGCTGCCACGGCTCTAATGGCTCCAGCTGCTATTTTTGCACCCCTCCTCCTCCAAAGGCTGCCCCAGTCACCTCCCTCATACTCCCCATCATGCTACTAGTACACAGCATACTTCAAAATGGGCATGTAACCTAACACATTTTGAGAACCGCTGCTGTATTTAATAAGGGACAGATACTGGTGGTGAAAGCTGGAAGAAAATGTTCTTTTGGCCAGCTGACACTGTTAACTGCCCTAGTCCCTTTTATTAAGAGCTAAGAGTCTTATGGTGATACCACTCACCCTGCACATACACAGTGCTCAGTGATCAGGACACTTGCTCAGTCACTGTTGTTTAATTATTGAAATTGTCCAGTGCTTTGGGCATGTGAATGACCATATAAAATGCTATTGTTATCTTTCTGATATGCTTATGCTGTGTAGCCATACGAGCCTGATCCTATTCCTACTGAACTAGGGTCCTGGCTAAGGAATAGGCACTGCAGGCTATTGTGGTGAGCCTCAGCTCTTGGAAACATGCAGCCATCCCAGAATCTCATTTTTTAAAGTAAATGTCTAGTCTTCATGACTCCAGATCAAAGTTTGAAAACATGAACTGGGTGTCTTCAGTGAGCCTGAGATAATGTGAGAGAATAAGTTGCCCTGAGAATGACAGATAAAATATTTACCTTGTGAAGGCTTACCTGAATGGGAAATTCACTAGCATACTGACAAATACAGTGCTACAAAGTTTGTTGGCATAGCAGTGTTGGCCAGGAGTGTGGAACAAAAATCATGTTTATCCGGCAGTTATGCCAGCAACCCCCACCTCCCCTTCTTCCCACGTACAGCTTATACCAGCAAAACAGCCCTTTTGCCAAAGCAAGTTTTGTTGTTCTGGTGGGTTTAATTTAATTATGCTGGCTAAAGAAATTAGAGACAGGCAAAACAGCACCGTTCCACTTCGACTTCTGTTTCAACAAAACAGTGTTTCGTTTTGTTTCGAAAGCACTGTTTTGTTCCACCTCCCCCAGTCGGGCTGAGTTTTCCAGTGCTGGGAACTGAGCCCAGCGGCAGGAGGCATCTTCCCCAGCCGGGCTCAGTTCCCAGCAGCTCGCAGGCCGTGGAGCTCAGCTCGGTGGTGGGAGGCGGAGTGCCGTGCCAGCTCTGCCCGCTTTCTGCCACCAGGCTGAGCTCCACGGGGCTGGCGAAGCCGATCGGAGCACAGCCCAGTGGCGGGAGGTGGGGAGAGCCAGGGCTGCGCTCCCTGCTGGGCTGAGCCACATGGGGCTGCGGAGACACTGGGAGCACAGCCCTGGCTCTCCCCACCTCCCACCACCTGTCTGGCTGCTTCAAAATTTGAAACGTCTCAACTGGCCTCATTTTATTTTGAGGCTGTTTCAAAGCCCTTCATTTCATTTTGACTTCGCTGTTTCAAGTTCAAAATGAGTTGAAACAGCATCGAAGCAAAACAGCTGGCAAAGCTTTGCACAGCCCTAAAAGAAATCCCTCTGATGGTATAAACCAGGGGTGGCCAACCTGTGGATTGGGTAACCTCTCTGTGTAGTACATGGCAGACCAGAGAGCTGACAGGCAACACAATGGCAGATAGGGTGGGGAGCAGAAAACAGAGCAACAAATTGGGCAGGGAGCACAGGACAGGAATCAGAAAGCAGAGCAGATCAGGGAAGAAGCACATGACAAAGAGAAGAAGCCAGAACAGATGACTGGGGGATCAGAGTGGCACTCAGAGAGGGTGTGAGGCTGATTTGTGGTATGCCCACCAAAAAGGTTGGCTTCTGTTGGCATAAACTGCTTCTGCTAAGAGTCTTTCCTAGAATCATAGAGAAGAGGTGGGGCTGGACGGGACCTCCAGGGGTCATCTAATCCAACCACCTCCCTGAGGCAGGATCATCCTAATCCAAACCATCCTGTACACTTTTCCATAATCTAAACTCTTTGTAAAACTACTTGACACAACACAAGACATAACCTGCCACAGGTAAAGCAGGGGAACCACAGAAGCCAATGTCCTGCTTCTATAAAAGGTTGTTAATACACACTCAAGAGATCCCAGAAAGAGGGCCATGCCTCTTGCTACAGAGAAAGACAACCTGTCCCCCCTACCCCCGCCCAGTCCATATCAATCTAACCATAGAGGAGAGGGAAGACGCTCTACCCAGGAACCTCTGGCTTTGGTCTCAGCATATATAGTATAGCATAGCTGTAGTACAGGTTAATCCATAATCTGGAATATACTATAATAACTCCCGAAGTTATATAAAATAAATTAAAAGTACTCCTAATCCAGACTAAGAGTTTTCACACAGGGAGTTACACTGGAAACAACTATGGTATAATTCTACTGATCTCAGGATGCTGGTAAATTCAGTCATGCAGACAAGCCCTGACTCTTCAGAGAGCCTGAGACAATTGTACCAAGAGGGGAACTGTTCCTGGTGTAACTGAGGCAGTGACATCAACATGAGGCTTCAGACAGCCTGAAACAATGACTCTAAGATTTGGAGCTGCTCTGAGTGTAATCAGTTTGGCAGCATCTGCCTGAGCCTTCAGGCACCCTGGGACAATACCTCAATGAAAGGGGGAACCATGCTGTCCATGCCAACAGGAACTCAGTGCCAAGACAGCCTGGCTGTGCATGTAAAAGGAATGAAAGTGCAACAGAACAAGGCATTCATGCAAGCAGATACAGGCTGGGTGCTAGGGAAGCACCAGGACCCATTCTGTGCTTCAGGTGGAAAGAAAGGATTGCTGCTGCTGCTGCTGCTGCTGCTCCCAGGGGACTGCCTGGCTTCCATGCTGTGAGGGCAAGGCCACAGCTCTGCTTCTTGTTACCCAGCCTCTGCTTCTAGAGCAGGGGTGTCAAGCTCATCAGGCCCAGGGGGCCAGATGAATGGCGTGACCAGTGCTTCTCACGCAGTAGTATAACGATAGGTGGGTGAGTGGGGCAAGAGCTCCGAGTGCTGCTTAAAGGATGGGGTGGGCACTAGAGGGATGCCTCAGCCTCCCATCCCTGTCCCCGCCTTCTCCTTGACATGCTGAGCCTTCAGCAGCTCCAGCTCTGGCAGGAGGGAAGTGGCACACAGTGCAGGAGCGAGTGGCTGAAGGTTGGCTGTTACAATGGGAGAGGTCACCTCCTTTTTTGCCGCCAAAGATTGGTGTTTAAATGGCTGTTTGATACACATCAGTGGCAAAAAAGGTGACACCTGCTGCAGAAGCAAATCTCCGGTTGCAAATCTTGTACCATGGGCTGTGCCACTGCCCAGGGCACAGTATTAGCCAGTTAGTTCTCCATGCTCACTCATTTTCTTTGCTAATCCCGTGTTGTTTCCATTATATACATATACATACATACATTCATTATATATCTTTATATCTATATCTATATATAATGTGTGTTTGTGTGTGTGTGTGTGTGTGTGTTTAAACCAAATTCTTGATTCAGCAAAGCACCTTTGAGACTGGGCTTCAGACGTGTCGACTCCAATAGGATTTGGGTCGGGCCCATAAGCAACATGCATTATTTATATTTCACCACAGAAGAAGAAGCTTAAGTCTGATCCAGAATACATATTATTCTTTCGTCAGTGTCCTTAAGCTATCAGTGCAGCATAAACATGACCTTATTGATTTGGTACCTATCAATGAGCTGTATAGAACGGCCACCACGAGCACTATCTGGAAATGACCTGTTTGCAGAAACGCTGCCTGAATAGCATTCAGCAATCTGACCTCAAGTGCACCTTGGTTTGCCTACTTAGGCACTGTTCCTAGTTACTGTTGACTTGCTTCTCCAGAGGATAAAATGCAAATGAATGATTAACAAGCTCCTAGAGCCCCAGTGCATTAGCATGTTTTTAGTAATGAATACTGGTGCAAATGCATTTCAATGAATTAATGAAGTTTCTGTTACTTGGGTGGAATTTCCTGTTGCTGGCACCTGGGTTGGATTTGCTGTATATTTGCATAAGCATGCACATATGTAACTCTGGACACAAACAAACTGAGCCATTTCTAGATACACATGGTCAAATGCTGCAGGGCTTTGTGTAAATATATGTTGTGGGGGGGAGGGAGGGCTTCAGGGTTCAAGGTTCAGTGGCTCCTCTCGCAGTAGGAAAGGAAACAGAGTGTTTGCGATGGGTCTTGTATGACACAGCAGCATCTGGCACAGTCTGGGGAGTCTCTATTTACAGTTCACATTTCCAAACGTCTCTTCTGACACCTGGGGGGAGATGTCTCCTCCTTTCTTCCTCCCAATGCCTTCTCCCAGCCTGGTGATCCAGGCTCCTGAGCTTGGAGCTACGCGTGATACTTTGATGATATCGAGTGCAGGATTTCAGTTCTACCACCAGGAAGGTCCAAAAGGCAGCTGCTTATCTGACAAACCCCTTCCACTATGGCGGGGCATGTTTATGAAGATGTTGCTGAGAAAAGAAGCCCCGTGCCCTCTCTTGGGATCCTTGAAATGGCTTTGCACAGGAATGTGGCTGTGCCTGTAGACCTGTGCAAATTGCAGTTGTTTAGATTACCAGCCCAACTAAAAGAATTAAAGAAAAAATCATGGAAGTTTACACAGAATTAATTCTTTTCTCACTTTGCTGCCTCCACCAAAAATAAAAATCAAGTCAAACTGAACATTTTATCTGCCTTGAAACTAAACGTTGCCCTCTGTTTTCAGAGAGGGAGGCATTTTGACTCTTCTTAAATTAAAATGTAGGCACATTTCAAAATAAAATGTCATTGCAGAATGAAAAATCAAAATATTTTGTATAAAACATGTTGGCTGCATGTTTGTGTTTTCCTTCTCGCTTTTTTGGCATTTCTTAGGACTGAAGCTGTTTGACAGGGCTTGTGAATCGCTGCAGTTGGCTCAAATTTGTGTCTTTCAGGAAATAAAATATTCAGCTGAAATATTTTGCCCTGCTCTACATGCCATTACTCAAGAAAGTTCTGCAGGCTTTTAACTTAAGAACTGACAGCAGCAACTTGCTGGCCAGTCTTCAGTGCTGCAGTGAAGCACAAGGCAAGAAGCAGTCTCTCAAGTAAGGAGGGTCAACCACTTCCGGCTATAAAGGAGCAGCTGAAGGGGCATGAGAAGCCAGTGTTCAAACAGCGCACAGTTGTCAGGGGTGCCTGGCCTGGTGCTGTGTTTGGCAGCTCTGTCCTGTGTCCAAGGTACGGATGACTGACACAAAACCTTCATGGTCCCCTGGCTTCCTGGAAACCTGGAAAGCATTAGATAGAGGTTTGAAAGGACAATGTAGTTCAGGGGCTGGGACACTAGACTGGGGGCTCAAGGGGTGGAACTTTGCCATGAGAAAGTAGGATCTGATACTAGACTGCAGCAGCTGCAGCAGCTCTGTGGCTTTCGATTTGCAGTCACTTTGCACAGTCAGTAACTCAACATTCACCTTTCCACAGTTGATAAGGTTACCCAATAGCTACTAGTCCAACTATAAAAAAATGCGTGGTGTCTGTGCAGGTGTGGAGGTAAAAGTTGAGCTTTTAAGGGCATCCACTCTAATTGTTTGCATTTACATTTCCTGTTAGTTTCAACAGAAATGTTAGATCACATGGCTTTTGTGGATTTTATGTTTGTCCTTTTTTCAGAGTCAATAAAAAGTTGTGTCATCCAGCCTGCCATTACTTTTCACTCACAAACATTTGATCTTTGAGCTCTGCAAGCCACAAGCTGACCTAGCTAAACTTTTGGATCTTTTGGAGACACAGAAGATCTTGCTATGAAGATCTTGTCATGTTTACCATACTCAGGTGAACTATTCTAATATATAGTTTGCTAAACTGGGCAGAGAAAATGTGGTCATACTGCAGACTTGTGGTGGTGAATCGGTTATTCTCTTGAAGTGGGGGTGTTATGTTTTCTGTGCAAGAAAAGCAAGAAAGGGGTCATATAAATAGAGGCAGTATCCACCCAACATCCTTTACTTGAATACAATTCTCAGAATTCTTGACCAGAGTTTCCTCCACTATAACCTACCGGATGTGCTCTGGCCATTGAACATCACCCCTCAAGTGCTGGAAACAGTGTGTGGTTTTCATGCTGTGCGACTTAGAATAGAAAAATGGAGAAAATTTAAACAGAGGTTTGAAAAGAGATGTAAGGGCTGGTTAGCAGCACACTCACACAAAACCCCGAACAACTTATTTCTTATTAAATCTCATACTGGCAAATTATGGCACAGCGCTCTCCTACGGGGGGGCGGGGGTGCAGTTTAGCCTCTTTCTGCTGATAAATGGAGGTGGAAAGCAGCATGATATATACAGAGCAATAGAACCAGGATCTGGAATAATAGAAGCTTAAGATTAAGCCCCTAAGTCTATAGTCAGGCATCTAAATGAAGTGTCCCATGTTTCCAAGGGGTACTTGGTACTTAGTACTAAAATCATCTTCCCCATGAGCCCCTGTTAGCAGAGGGTGACAGTGCTGTGCTGGGGTAGGTGAGTCAAGCACGGTGAGTGTGTAGATGACTGTGCAGGCCGATGTGCTCAGAGCACCTTTTGTCACATCATTCACAGCACCACTTAATGTGTGAGCTGGTCTGCCCTTGCAGCTCTGACCTGGTCCCTGATGATGCATCCTTTGTCTTATGTATTTTTTCCTGTCCAATGACAAGGTGCTACTGTTGCTGTTCAAACAGGCTACTGCCTTCCGTCCCCATGGCTCTCCACTGCAGGTGCTTAGAGCTCCAAAACATTAGCCAATCGGTCAAACTTGTCCAAGTGCCCTTTTCAGAGCGACCTTGAAGCCTTTCTTTGGACAACCATGTGTCCCCTGCTCACATGCTATTTCACCATTTTGGTGGCTGCTGTGGCATTTCTGGGTCGTCTCTCTGAGCCACAGGCCTGGCCCGTTGCAACTGAGCCTTCATCATTAGCAACCTGACTGGTGTGACAACTCGGCAGCAGCTGGGTGATGCACACGCCCGTCTCCTTACACTGATGATAGATAATATGGAAAATAACTTTAAATATTAGCCTAAACCATTACCTTATATACTACCATGTTGGGGTAATCTATTTATCAACACACTGCACTCTGTTTAAGTGCACAGCCAGAGGACTGGAAATGGTCCATGCATTTTGCCAGAGTTTTACCCCAGCTCAAAGTACACAATGTTCATTAACTACGGGAACTGCCTACACATTAAGTTCCATACCCACCCTGTTTCTCAGAACCCCCTGTTACCCAAATCGTAGCTGTGAAATTAAAAGGACCTAGTCAGTTCTAGGCTGCTTAAGAATCTTGACACTGACAGCTTCTTGTCACTTCACGTTCACCAATTATGCAGTTAAATGGTGTGTAATTCTATTACAAAGTAGACAGTAGAACTGAAAGATGCTATGTGCTTAAGCGAGTTATGCACTTCATCAATATTCATAGAGTCACAGAAGTTCAGGGCTGGAAGGAACCTCATGAGATCATCGGGTCCAGCCTCCCCTGCTCTGGGCAGGAAAGACAGCTGGGATCAAATAACCCCAGCAAGGTGTGCGTCCAGTCTCCTTTTGAAAATCTCCAGGGTAGGTGCCTGCACCACCCCCGCTGTGAGTCTATTCCAGAGTCTGGTCACATGAACTGTGAAGAAGTTTTTCCTTATATCCAGTCCAAAGCCTTCTTCTAGGACAACGGTTCCCAACCTCAAGTCGTGACCCAAATGAGGGTTGTGGGGGCAATGCCAGCAATGCCACACACAAGGGATGAGCCGTACTGCATGCTAGGAGCTCCCCTGCCACAGAGCCACCACTGCACTCCACTCCCAGCAGTGGGTCGTGGCAAAAAAAGGATTGGGAACCACTGTTCTGGGAATTTATGACCATTCCTCCTGGTTTTCCCCTGGGGTGCTTTGGCAAATAGTTGTTTGCCTAGCTCCTGAGCTCATCCCTGATATATTTGTAAGCTGCCACCAAATCCCCCCAGAGGATTCCAAATCTTCTCTTTTCTAGGCTGAACAGTCCCATATCTGTCAGCCTTTCCTCGTATGGCTTGCTCTTCAGGCCTCTAATCGTGTGAGTGGCTCTTCTCTGGACTCTCTCAAGCTCCTCCACATTCTTCTTGAAGTGTGGCACCCAGAACTGGATGGACTAGGGCTGTGCGAAGCTTTGGTAGCCGATTCAATTTGGAAGAGATTTGACCTGATTCACGAACCGAATCTCCAAATCTGAATCAAATAGGGAGACCCATTAAAAAGTCCATATCAAATTAGAAGCCTCCCAATCAATTCAGAGATTCAGGCGGTCCCTGCTCACTGCCACAAGGAGCTGGACCTGAGCTCCATGCTGGTAAGAAGGGGGCAAGATCAACAGAGTGCACTGTGTTTCAGTGTCTGATAGAACATATTTCACAGTTTGTCTTTCAATACATACAATATCAAATGCAATATGATGCAATGTGCAGTGTATGTATGTCACGTTTCCACAGGAATCATAGTGGAGAAAAAAAAATCATATGATTATAAGCGTGGGCATCATTTCATTTTCCTTACCTTCAAATGAGATCCTCCACCCTATGATTTTAAATTATATTGTCTATGGCGTGAAAGAATCTGCCCTAAGAATGCATTGCACCATACTGCTCCTTAAATACACTGCACGTGCTATATTAAATCAAACCAGGAGAATCTGAGAGAAGCACAGCACAGAGAATATCCCATAGAGCTCAGAATCTGTGATCCCTTTATTGTCTCTGTGCACTAAACCTTTATACAGTAGTTGCAAGCATTCCCGCTGGGAGAAAACTCACCAGCCATTTAGTTATCATAGGCCCTAAGGCTTGCTGTGAAACACATGTGCTCACTTGCTGTACCTCATGGCAACTTTACATTTGTTCTTTTTCAAGGACTCTTTTCTTCCATTGACAGATACTATTTTTGATTAAAAAGATGTAGCCCATGTCAGTGGGCAGTCCTTCACTTTGCTGACTAGATTTTCAGATCAGAGTTTATTCTCTTTATACTGCATTTTCTCTTGCTTTCATGACAAGCAGTGGCTGCTTTGAAATTGGTCCATTACAGGAAAAGTAGCTACAGAGCTCCCTCAGAGGCAGACAACGACCTTTCCAGGTTGTCATGGGAGGCAGAATGAACCACCGATCCCTGGTCTGGAGCATTCAGTCTAAATAAGGCAAAAGAAAGATGCCTTTTCTTTCCCTCAGACATGCTCAAGATGTTGGCCAAGGTCTAGCAAAGGACATGAGGTAAACCTGCAACAGTCATGTGAACTGGTGACCAAACACAACACCCATCTTTATTTCTAGCATCCAGCTGCATTTAGTGCTGTTATGTACATCTTATTTTTCAGGGATGACCATTTTGGAGTGTACAACATTCCAGCATCATAATGCTGTGATCCCACTGGAATAAGTGTTGTAGAAACATAGAGACAACATAGAGAGACAGGACAGCTGGTTTTCCAGACAGCCTTCTGGTTAGCATAGTTCTGCTCTCTTGGATCATGGTTTTTTTTACCCTTGTTTTTACAGGAATTATGCTGTTCAGTTGGTGCTTATCTAGACCTCTCAGTTCAGGCTTTTCCAGACATTAGCCAATGAAACTATCCAACACGCCTGGGAGACAAGTCAGTCTCATTCTCATTGTACAGGTGGGTGAATGGGGGAAGTGTCATAACCAGCTGGGTTTAAACAGCAAGACAGAACTATGAATGTACAGCCATCTCTGCAGGAGGGTGGTGAGAGAGAGGAGTAACAGTCGGCATGTTTGGCAGGTTAGCAGAAAGCTCCCATTTTTACAGGATGAAAGAGGAAATGTGAACAAACTGCTAGTTTAAAACTATAATGGAAAAGACCAGTGGAAACAAAGAGATCACATTTCCTATCTGACTGAGCCATATAATCCCACAGTACCATTATAAATGGCAAAGTTTCCCACAGAGTTAATGGGACACTACTGAGTCACTCTTAATAGTTTTTTATTTCATTTTTCCGCTGTTTCTAATATCCTTTTATGATCCTGGAAATAACTCTTTCCAATACAGCTTTTGCATTTGTCATACTGTGTGTGTGTGTGTGTGTGTGTTAATACGTGCATGCACCTGTGCATGCTGAATGCCAACTCATGAAAACATAGAAATATAGAGTCAGAAGGGCACTCAAAAAGCTGCCTAGTCCAACCCCTGCAATGAAGCCCTGTACCTAGATGGAACTCTACCAGCCTGCAAGGGAAAAGCCACCGTTTCCCACATTTTTCTGCTTTAAAAGCGAATCCTTTTTTAAAGTTTGTTTTTCATGTATTCTTGTGACTCACTTTTGGGTTGTGACCCACAGGTTGAGAAACACTGACCTACGCCACCTTTAACAGCTATTTGTTTAACCCAGTGGGCACCAACCTTTTCGGTAGGCATGCCACAAATTAATATCCAAACCTTCCTTGAGTGCCACACTGACCTCATTCCCTGGTCCCATCTGCTGCCCTGTGTTTTGCTCCCTCTCCTATCTGTGGCTGTGCTGCCTTCCCCTCCCCTGTTCTTCTGTGTGCCATATGCAGAGGCTGCTTGTGACATTTGTGGTCATCCTGGTCTAACCTGCTCTCTGGAATGAGCTCATTACTTCAGGAATTTTCTGATGAACCAAAAGTTTTTGGAAACAGAAGGTGATGATTCAGTGAACCTAGAAGGATTATATTTGAAAGCACCTTGCATTTGCTGAGCTTTTGCTGAATCCAAGGCAAGGATCCATTAGAATCCAGCCTGAACTCCTGGTGGTTTGCTCCGGGCCAGGAACCCAGTGTTTTCAGGATCCCTGCCTCTGGCCCTGTCCTGCCCTCTAGACTGCCCACAACTGAGGATCCTGGAGCCTTGACTACCCCAGTATTGGAGCAGTCTGGCTGGCAGGACAGATAAGGAGTCACAGACTTTGGAGTTCAAGGATCTCCAGAACAGGGCCAGTCACTTGGCAGGGCTTCAGAGTCCACAGGTTTTGGGCAGGTGCAACCAGGCACACAGATGGCTCCTGTGCTGAAGTCCCTGGGATTTCAGTGGCCACAACTGTGAGGAAACCAGCCATGCCAGAATTTCCAGACTTTCTGCTGTGGCGCTGGGAGCCCCAACGCTCTGGAAACCTGCTTTAACAGGGTCTGAGAGGTCCATGTTATAGGGAGAAGACTTGGAGCCTTGACGTCCTGAGACAGACCTCCAAAGTCAGTGGCTTGAGGGAAGTCCACTTAGCGAGAGTCTCACAGCAGCTCAGCAAAATGAACATACTGTATTTACTTGCATAGCCCATGCAGCTTTCCCCCTAAAATCAGCCCTCCAAAATTGGGAAAAATATCTTAAGTGGGAGAAGCTGATTTTTCTTTGCTGGAATAGAAGTAGGGCGGAAGAGAACAAGCAGACACTGTGACTCATGGCCACCAAACTGAACGTGACTTCTCCCTGAGGCTGCAAAAAGTAGGGGTGGAGTCCAGTGTTAACCTCACTGCTGCTGGTAAGATAGTAGCTTTTGGCTGAAGAGCTGCTGAACTACCTGAGGGTAACTGACCTGCTTCAGGCAGGCTGCAGTATCTCGATGAGGCTTGTGATATGGAAACACCAATGTATTATTTAGATGTACTTCTATGAAGAACTATTAACCATAAAGAAGCAATAGTCTTGCTACTGCCTTTGCAAGGATCTGGGGCTTAGCCTTGTTGTTGTCCTGCCATGTCAGAAAATCCCTGCTGCCTCAGCCAGACTGTCTCTAGGGATGCTGCATCCTGGGCACTTGGTGTTTCCTGGAGGACATCCTTTTTATTAAACAGTTGGCCATGACTCAGGAAAAAAATCTCTTTTTCTCTACATTCTGTCTTTCCAAAACAAGGTGTGTGTTTTATTTGGGGCATGTGATATGTGGGACAATACAATATTTGTCCCCACTAGTGCTGTTACCAAATATCAGTTTTACTGAGCAACCACAAGTTCAGGGAACATATTTTGTTTCAGAAATACCATGCATTAGTGAAAACAGCATCTCTGGTCAATAGGAAATTTTCAAAATGGTGTCCTCAGACATGAAAGCAAAGTTTAGAAAACAGAAATTTCCTACCAAGAGGAAGGTCCTACTCTATGCAACACTGATCAGGCTGCAGCTGGAGTACTGCATCCAGTTCTGGGCGCCACACTTCAAAAGGGACGTGGACAGCATGGAGAGGGTCCAGAGGAGGCCACTCGTATGATCAGGGGACAGCAGGGCAGGCCCTATGAGGAAAGGCTGCGGGACCTGAACCTGTTCAGCCTCCAAAAGAGAAGGCTGAAGGGGGGATCTAGTGGCCTGTTACAAACTAGTCAGGGGGGACCAGCAGGCACTGGGGGAGTCCCTGTTCCCCTGAGCACTACTAGGAGTGACTAGAAATAACGGTCACAAGCTGGCAGAGGGTAGATTTAGGCTAGATATCAGGAGGCGTGACTTCACTGTCAGGGCGGCTAGGGTCTGGAACCAGCTTCCAAGCAAAGCGGTGCTGGCTCCTACCCTGGGGGTCTTTCAGACAAGGCTAGACAACCACCTTGCTGGGGTCATGTGACCCCAGTACTCTTTCCTGCCATGGCAGGGGGTCAGACTTGATGATCTGCTCAGGTCCCTTCCGACCCTACCAACTATGAAACTAGGAAAGTCTGATTTTACTCATCAGGGGTGTTGTTGCCCTCCAGAGCAGCCTAGCTTTTAGAACTATTTTAGTTAAAAGTTGTTCCCTCTGTATTTTTCAGAGTTCTGGCATGCAAACTAGTATAAGCAAAAGGGATGCTGTGGCCTGAAGACTTCTTGGTGCTACAGGAAATAGGACTGAAAGTCTTGATAATATGATGAACAATATTTGTATTTTGCTAAAGAAGCTTCCAGCTATGGAGGCATCTGTGCCGCGTATGGATTGTTTTGCAAACAATTGAAATCCAAGAATCAGGCTTATCTCAAACTGCCCTTGAATGGGTAGAAGGAATTGATAGACCATTCCAGACATAACAAGATATGATTCAAACCTCTGTCCCAAACTTGGACAAGCACAGACCAAACCGTACCTGTTTTGGGGAGAAGAGGAGAGAGGCTTTTCAAATTTGAGATCACTTTTGTTTTGATTTTTTTAAAGGATTAAATTCTTGGTGTTCTTGGGGAAAATGTGCTTATTGGGGGTAAAAGCCACCCACAGCATGGACCAGATTTTGAACAAAATCTCAGTTCCTTTTCTGCCTCCTTCAGAAACCCCAGACCCTCCCATAGTAGTACTTTTACCCATGTTTTCCAAAGATCTCAATCCCTAACCTGCATACACCATGTTGCACCCTTTAGATAACCTGGCTTGGATCCTGGATAGCGTGCTTTTTGGAAATCCGATACTAACTGCCTAAATAGTCAGCCTTGCACCAGAAGTCTACCACCACCATTAGTCCACCAGTATCTTACCCACAGATGTATCCTGCCAGACCTTTTATGTGGCTCATTGCTATAATAGCTTTGTGTTGTATATTGGATCAGCCAAGAAAAATAAAAGGGGCTTTAATAATTCTTGGCCTTGGAGATTTGAGAGGAGATGACTAGATGACATAATAACAGCAGCTGTTGTTGTTTCCTAACCCTATGTCTAGATCAAAAGAAGTTCAGAGTAATGTGTATGACCTGTGAATAAAAAGACAAATCTCAAGCTTCTGATGCTAACATCTTCCACCTTTGATAAAGGCCTAGTCTGCAAATAGCTTTTGTACCAGTACAAGTCTGCTGGTACCGGGTGTGACTAATATGGTTACTAATATGGTTATACTAGTGAAGAGATTCTCAACCAGGATGCCATAGCAAACACCTACACATGATTTGCAAGCACCTCCATGTGATTTGAAAGATAAACTCAGTTATTTCAAATAGAGATCCACAGTGTCAAAAACATTCTGACCTGCTGTGGCCTTTCTGAGTACTCTGCAACAGAAGAATTGCTCTAGTATCTTTCTATAGCCTAGAAATAAGTGAAAGCTAAGATCTGGCATTTTCTGAGGGGTGCCTTGGGTCCAAAAGGATTGAGAACCATTGTAATAGTGAAACTCTGCCTCTGGTGCTGCTTAGGGTGATCTGTTTGCAGACCAGACTTCCCTTGTGAAAACAGGGTTAATGGCACCTTTATACTCATCCCTAGGGAGACTGCACCACCTACGCTATGCTACTTTGTTATGGCTTTTACGTTTAGACAAGCCTTAATTGTCACTCACTCTGCAGGCAGCAGAGCAGACAAGAAGTCTTGTGGGTAAAACACATGTCTCAGAGTCAGAAGATCTGAGTTCTGCCTTTGGGTCTGCCACAAACTTCCAATGGGATCCGAGACAACTCTTGTGACTCTCGTTCACCATCTGTTAAAATGGAGGAAATGGGGGCGGATCTAGGGGGACATGGCAGGGCATTTGTAACGCCCTTTGAAATTGGGTGAAAGCAAGAGCTGAGCACCACTACTCCTCATCCCCTCCTTCTCCCTGCTGCTGAATTCAGGAAGGGATGAAGGGCAATGCCCACGGTGCTCACCCCAGGGGCTCTGGAGCTGTGGGAAAGGGGAAGGTCCAGCCAGTCTCTGCATTGACCAGCTGGTGCACCAGGTGGCATGTCACAAGTCCAGTAGAGACATATGCTATACAGTTCTCCTTTCACTGGCTGAGGTAAAAAGCTTTCAAAGACGCACCATTACCAGACATTAACAAGGCCCATGTTCTTCTTGTAGTGCCCACCAGGCCTGAGAGTCACCCGCTCAGCCTGGCACCCCGAACAAAGGAGAACTTGTTGAATAACTGGCATCCTTCTTAACTTAAAAATTGCAAGTCCAGCAGACTGAATGCAAATCTGGAAACTCTATCCATGCATAGGCACCTGTTAAAGCAGTGCTCCCATCAGAAAAAATGTTTACCGCTAACTCAGTCCAAAGGCATTGCCTTTCATGCAATGAGCTGTGTAGGAGCTGTGCATCTGGCCAGCGAGGGGCAAGTAAAAGAATTGAAAGACCAGAAAGCAGAGGAAGAAAGACCTTGATTAAGCCTTATGGAGCAAAACTGGAAATGCTTTCAAATGTGGTCTGTGAAAGGAGAAAAGTGTCTTCTCCATGCTGCTTTGGAGAGGATCACAGGGCTAAAGTGGGAACCCCTTCTTCACAGCAGGCTTCAGCGGGACTATGTGGATGAGTAACTCCTCCGGTGAGTTAGAGGCTCTCTGTCTACCCTTAAGAGTTTAGCTTTCTTTTCTGCCCTTAGGACTAGTGAAGAAGAATGTCCTCAGAGTTGTTTGAAGAGGGTTCATGAATCCCTGATGGATGAGCATTTGTGATGTGAATCAATGGCTATGGAAGTAGCATGGCCAGTTCCCATGATGTTTAAGTTTTGTCAGCTTTATGGGTTGCATTGTACAGCTGATCAAGGCTGGCACAGACACTAACCGAGGAAATCCAGACTCAACCCCGTGCTCTACCACAGACTCTCTCTGTATCCCTCAACAAAGTCACTCAGTCTCTGTGTTCCTTCCTCAGCTTCCCATGTGTTCACAAGTACTGCCCTGCTGCCCAGGCACTCTGGGAAAATAAATACATTAGCGACTGTTCAGAGATTATTGTTGATGTGCCCACACAAAAATCAGTGATAGATAGATGGCAGAGACTAGACGACCCTTGCAGTCCTTTCCAACTCTTCCAGATCTCACAGGCACATGCATGTTTATTTTTAGCACATCTGCTTAAGCCAATCAGACTGTAGCTGTTTGATAACAAAAGGATTACAGTGAGGAGCTGCTTAATTGAATAGCTTCGACTAGAAAAACCTGGCATCTTTTCTGAAGCTGGTTGATGTAGGTGCAGAGTTTAAGGGGGAAAAAGGGTGCAATTTGGTCAGAACGATATAAACTAATAAGATGCTGCAGTTCATGCTGGCTAATCTGTTTTGTGGTGCACAGACAAACTGCCATTCACACCAAAACAAAGAGTTAGTTATGTGTGTTGAAAATACCCAGCACAAATGTCTTGCAGGCTGCTTTCCTGACATCATGCCTGCTGAAAATACTTCACAAAGTGTTTCCTAATTTCACAGGAAGACAGCCTGCTGGCATCTGACAGTACACACTGCAGGAACAATGCTAAGGGCTTTAGCAGCACAGCAAGGGCAGAAAGGGACACGTTGGGATTGGGCTGAGATGTTTTCTCTGGAATCATCATCTCCAAGGCAAGAATCTGCCCTCAGGCCAGCCTGATGATGTCTGTATTTCATTAGGACAAGGGCCAGGCCTGTTCTCACTCTTCCATATGCAAGAGTTCAAACAACAGAGTTAAATGGAGTGACTTAATCCTGCAGATGCAAGCCATCTCTCTCAGGTCCAATTTACAGTTGGACTGCTTTACCTGCATAGGTATAGGTTGTAGCCATGTTGATCTAAGAACACACCCGCCTCTGGCTTCTTTACTATTCACTCCATCCAGAAAGAGCACCGACCAACTGCAAATGCTTCCTCAGCCTGATGAGGAAAGCTTTATACCCGAAAGCTTGCGAAAAAGAAAATTTCCAACTATTTGTGTTGGTCTAATAAAAGATATCGTATTTACCCAAAGAACTTTGTTTACCTGCATAGGGGTATAGTGTCAATGTGTTGTTTGTGTGGATAATGCTACAGTGAACCTCCCCTTCATGCGCAATGAATTATACCGGTAAGACAAGCTTGCCAGAATAACTGGGTCTACACTGGGGGTTTAAATTGGTGCTGCTGTCTCAGCGAGGGATTGCACCTCTTTGTATCCCTGACCAACACAGCTTTGCCTGGAGATAGCTGCCCTACAGACTGAGATGGAAAGCATTGCTGCACATTGGAAAATGACCCTTTGGTAAGCATTTCAGATGGACAGTACTTCTAATGTGGAAAAGAGTACCATAAGGTTCTGTGCACATTGTTGCCCAGCAGCTCCACACCAAGACCATGAGAAGAGCTCTGCAGCACCACACAAAATGGAAATCAGAGAGGACCATGCCCCATAGCAGGAGAAAGCAGCAGAGCGCCACAACCAGTGTAGTTATATAAGATTAAAGGATCTGGGATTAGTTTATGGAGGAGATAGTGTGATTGAAAGGGGAATTCTGGCTCTCCAGCTAGGATGTGTCATTTGCAGTCCCCAGGTTGCAAAGCAGAGTGAAGGGCCTATGTTTCTTTTCCCCCCCATGCTTCTGGGCTTTGCTGGTTGCTCTGGGTTCAGGAAGGAATATTTCCCCTTTCTTGTTGCTACAGGCAGCAGGGAACTTTGACTGGGGTGTGCCGATGCTCCTGCGGAGACCAAAAAACCCAGAAGTTCCAGTTTAGAGCGTCTTGTCCCTCTGTCCAGGGTTAAGCCGACTGCTACATTTGAGACCAGCAAGGAAGTATAACCCACAGTCACATTTGCATGGACTGTGGGGGAGTTTCTCTTCCTCTGTAACAGGATCTCTCAAGTATATTTAAAAAACCACTTCCTGTCTTTGCAGTGGCAGGATGTTGACAGTGCACTCATACCCATGCTCTACCTGTGGCAGGCCAGAGTATTCTTGGTGGGTTTAGGCAATGTGCGCAGTAGATGGGTGACACAGTTTTTAGTGTGGTTTCAAGATTAGGTTTAACAAACATTTGATGTCCTTCCAGCCCTACTTTTCTGTGATTCTATGATCCTATGATTCTAAGGTAGTTGCACTTGAGAGTGAAAGGTTTTCATTTTCCACTCAGCCACCCCTGCAAACAGCCTTGAAGGGCAGCTGAACTCATATAAGTACAGGGGGTAGAGCTAGGTAGATGCTGCAGAACATTGTATGTGACTATTTCTTGACATCATTACATGTTGAAACTCTTCCAGGAGTGTTCTAATGAATCAGCTCTCCTCAGAGAACAGTTACAAGAAGTGAATATGAACCTGACTTGCTTCAAAACCCATTGTAAGCAGGTTTCCAGCCTTTAGCCAACAAAAATGTGGCTCTCCAATTCCAGAATTGGCATTGCAAAATGTGAATTTCCTAGGACAATTTCAAACTGAGGCGCTTGCCTGTTGGCTACAGAAGTCATCCGATCAGCAGACAGAAACAATGCCATGTAATTTGCAGGACTAATTAGCACAGCTTCCAGTTTGAATTTCAGGCATTTTCATTCTCCCATCTCTGCATGACCTTCAGATGGAGAAACACTCATTAAAAGCTATTGTGAATAGCTTGTGAGTAAGAGATAATGAAAACCAAACCAGTAGTATCCCTTGGCCTTGTCTTTCCAGTTCCGTATCACTGAAGCCACCAAGATGTTTAAACTTAAACATGTGCTTAAGTGTTTTATTGAAGTGGGGCTTATATGCTTCTAGTTTCATGAAGCACATGAGGCCTAATGCTGCAGGTTACTCACTTGGGTAGATCCATGGAAGCTAATAGGGCTATTATAGGCTAACTAGACTGTATAACTGTCATATGGTCCAGAATCCTTGAGTACATACTCTGGTTGCCAGCTCATTCTGAAGTCTACACTAATGTCTTTCCTACTATTATTATCCATACTAGGCAGGCTAGCACATGCAACTATCATACCTTCAATTTGATGGTATCATTTTGTCTAGGATTCAAAGTAACCTAGACAAATTGGAGGATTGGGCCAAAAGAAACCTCTTGAGGTTCAACAAGTATAAAGTCCTACACTTACGATGAAAGAATCCCATGCACCACTACAGGCTTGGGACCAACTCGCTAAGCATCAGCTCTGCAGAAAAGAACCTGGGGGTTAGTGGGCAATAAGATGGATATGAGTCAGCAGTATGCCCTTGTTGCCAAGAACGCTAACAGCATACTGGGCTGTTAGTAGGAGTGCTGCCAGCAGATTTAGGGAAGTAATTATTCCCCTCTCTTCTGCACTAGTGAGGCCACATCTGGAGTACTGTGTTCAGTTTTGGACCTCCACTTCAAAAAGGATGTGGACAAGTTGGAGAGTCCAAAGGAAGGCAATGAAAATAGTTTGGGAGCTGGGGCACATGACTTCTGAGGAGAAGCTGAGGAACTGGGTTTATTTAGTCTGCGGAAAAGAAGACTGAGGAGAGATTTGGTAGCAGCCTTCAACTACCTGAAGAGGGGTTCCAAAGAGGATGGAGCTAGTCTTAGTGGTGGCAGATGACAGAACAAGGAGCAATGGTCTCAAGTTGCAGCAAGTGGGGTTTAGGTTGGATATCAGGGAAAGCTTTCTCACTAGAAGGGTGGTGAAGCACTGAAATGGGTTACCTGGAGAGGTAGTGGAATCTCCATCCTTGGAGGTTTTTAAGGCCCAGCTCAATAAAACCCTGGCTGGAATGATCTATTTGGGGATGGTCCTATTTTGAGCAGGAGGTTGGACTAGATATCCTCTTGAGGTCCCTTCCAACCCTAATTTTCTATGATTCCATGATTCTATGATGCAGACACCCAGAGGCCAGTAAGCAGGAAAGGCTACAACAGGACCAAGAAAAGGAAAAAGCAGAACTTGAAATGGGCCAGAAGAGCACATTTTTTGGTCTGCATTTTCCTGTAAACTATTCTGCCTGGAGCATTAAGTGAAAAATTTTAGTTCCATATCCTCCCTAAAAGAAATGCTCATACCAAATTCAAGTTCTATGAGACAAGAGCCTCCATGGGATGGATTCATGGCAACAAGCGCTCAGAAAACTTCAATGACAGTACACACACTTTCATAGTTTCATAGTTTCATAGTTGGTAGGGTTGGAAGGGACCTGGGCAGATCATCAAGTCCGAGCCCTTGCCATGGCAGGAAAGAGTACTGGGGTCAAACGACCCCAGCAAAGTGTTCATCTAGTCTTCTCTTAAAGACCCCCAGGGTAGGAGCCAGCACCACTTCACTTGGAAGTTGGTTCCAGATCCTAGCCACCCTGACAGTGAAGTAGCACCTCCTGATGTCTAATCTGAATTTACCCTCTGCCAGCTTATGACCGTTATTCCTGGTCACTCCTGGTAGTGCTCAGGGGAACAGGGACTTCCCCAGTGCCTGCTGATCCCCCCTGACTAGTTTGTAACAGGCCGCTAGATCCCCCCTTCAGCCTTCTCTTGTGGAGGCTGAACAGGTTCAGGTCCTGCAGCCTCTCCTCGTAGGGCCTGCTCTGCTGCCCCCGATCATGTGAGTGGCCTCCTCTGGACCCTCTCCATGTTGTCCACATCCCTCTTGAAGTGCTGCACCCAGAACAGGACGCAGTACTCCAGCTGTGGCCTGACCAGTGCCGCATAGAGGGGGAGGATCACCTCCTTGGACCTGCTCAAGATACATCTGCGGATGCATGACAAGGTGTGGCTGGCCTTCCTGACTGCCTCCCCACACTGCCGGCCCATGTTCATCTTGGCATCAATGATGACTCCAAGATCCTTTTCTGCCTCTGTACTGACGAGAAGGAAGTTCCCCAGCCTGTAGGTATGGTGCTGATTGTTCCCCCCCAGCTGCATCACCTTGCACTTGTCAGTGTTGAATCCCATCCTATTCTCATCCGCCCACCCTTGTAACCTGTCTAAGTCTGATTGCAGCCTATTCCTCCCTTCTAGCGTACCCACATCCCCCACATCTTAGTGTCATCAGCAAATTTGAACAGGGTGCTTTTTACCCCCTCGACCAAGTCACTGATAAAGATGTTGAACAGTGTGGGCCTGAGGACCGAGCCCTGGGGGACCCCACTGCCCACATCCCTCCAGGTCAAAAATGACCCATCCACCACCACTCTCTGGGTGTGACCCTCCAGCCAGTTGGTGACCCATTTGACTGTGTAGGTGTCGACACCACAGTGCCCCAGTTTCTTAATGAGAACGGGGTGAAAGACAGTGTCGAAGGCCTTCCGAAAGTCCAGGAAGACTATGTCCACTGCTACCCCTGCATCAAAGGATTTGGTGACCTGGTCATAGAAGGCCACCAGGACCTGCCTCTAATGAACCCGTATTGGTTGCCCCTAAGCATAATCTTCCCTGCTGGCCCCTCGTGGATATGTGCCAGAATAATTCTCTCAAAAAACTTGCCCAGGATTGAGGTAAGACTAACTGGCTTATAGTTTCCCAGGTCCTCCTTCCCACCCTTTTTGAAGGTGGGAACCACATTGGCCCTCTTCCAGTCCTCTGGCACCACACCAGAGCACCACAAGTGCTCGTAAAGCCATGCCAGGGGTCCCACAATGACCTCAGCCAATTCCCTCAGTACTCTAGGGTGGAGATTGTCTGGACCAGCTGACTTGAATGCATCCAGTCCCTCCAGAAGTTCCCTAACTAGTTCCTCACTAACCCTTGGCCTAGGTGGGCCTTCCCTGGGGTCTGTTTCATGTCCTTCAAGCCAAAACCAAAAAGCAACACCAAGGGAATATTTTGTAAAAGACACAAAACCCCTGCTAGGCTAATCACTAGATCAGCAGAAAGACAGAACTTGAAGAGTACTTCATCAAAAAAATGAAACTCAGGAAAAGCCTTAAATAGATAGTAATGTATCACAACATCTGTTGAAACTCTCCAGTTGGACAGGAGCTGAGGAACTACTTGAGGAAGCTGCAAAACTAGTGGATCCAGTGGTCACAAAAGAAGCGTAAGAGCTGGGTGCATACATAAGATTTGGCTGTGTCTGAAGCATTTATCACAATAGTTTTCTTTTGGAGGTGGCAAGCAGCTAGCTGGTCTACTGTCTCCCTTACAGTAGATGATGGGCATATCTACATGTGCATTAATACACTTTTCCTAATGTGAATTAAATTTAGTACCTCCAATGTGAGGTACTAAATAAATATGCATTAGGCTGCAATAGCATAAGAGCATGGTTTTTTAATGACTATGCGCAGTAGCCTATTTTACTGCACATTAGCATATTTGCATGGTTTTTTACACGCTTTAATGCACAGTAAAATAGGCAACTATACATTAAAGTGCACATGTAGATGCACATAGAGATCTCCTCCTCCCAGAGTTTGTAAAGACTGTCTCTTTAATGAGGAAGACTTAGGGCAGCAATTAGTGCGTCTGGATGGTCAATACAGTATCAAGCTGCTATGGGGATAGGTGTTTAGAAGTCCTGATGGGTTGTATAGATTAAATACTGGAGATAGGTATTACTGGAAATGACTGAGCAGATGCAGCAAAACAATTGGATTTTACACTCAAGAAAAATGTGGAAAGTGGTCTGTCTATGCAAGTGACTAAGCCATAGGGAACGCAGCCCAGGTGAATCATACTGGGTGTGTATGTGTGCACAACTGAGCAGGCAAGAGAGAAGGCACCAAGTGTAAAGCATGCAAAATAAATAAATAAATACAACAAAATAAGAAACAACCTTCTGAACCTTTCATTTGGTGACCTCAACTGATGCTTGTCTCCTGCAAATTATCCCATAGGAAACTGATCATTTCTTGTTAAAAATGATGTATTTCAGTGCGCTAACTCTGATCTCCACTGAAAGTCTAACCACTGTCAAGACTGACTGTATCAAGCAGGGAGATCGTCCTGTTGGATTTTGAGTCTTGGTCACTGGGAGACCTGGGTTACATGTATCTCTAACAAGGCTGGTGTAACACACTTTCCTCTGTTCAGATGGACTGTAGTTCTCCTTCTTGCCCTGCTGGGAGCACAGAGATCTCCTCTTCCCAGAGTTTGTAAGACACATGATTCTACATGAAACAAGTTTGTTTTTTATCAGTTCAGCTTGGGGGCCATTTCCTTTCTGGATTGCTATGGCAGAGGTACCATCATGAGTTCAAGTCCCCACAATCGTGACATGGAAGGGCAATTTGGACCTCACCAAAAGGTTGCTTCCTGCAGAATTCAGGCCTCAGATCTTGGGAGCCAGGCTTTCTTCAGGCACTGAACCAAAGGTCCAGACGGTACTAACTAGAGGGATCAGGGAGAGGAAGACATCTTATGGGGCCACCTTACCATTGTGGAAGGTCCCCCAATGCTGTGGTGTTGAGCATCAGGTAGGAACCTAGATTAGGCAAGAACAGATTTCAGAAACATCTTCAGTGAAGTCAATGGAGGTACACCTGGGTAAACATAGCACACATGAGATTAGCATGAAGCCAAAATGCCAGGGGGAGAGCCTGGTACCTGGTGAGGCCCATATGAACTATAATGCCATTGTGGGATTGGTTGGCTGCATGCCTTGTAAGATATATTGGTCATCACACCAGATGGAAAAGCTAACATGTTTAACGATTTCTTTGCCTCCGTCTTCCTAAGTAGAGACCAGAACAGCCACCTCCCTGCTGGGCCCCCCTCGGGCCCCGGGGGACGCACACCTGGGCCACAGGTTAGTGAGGATTTAGTTAGGGAGCTTCTGGAGGGGTTGGATGTATTCAAGTCAGCCGGTCTGGATGATCTCCACCCTAGAGTTCTAAAGGAACTGGCCGAGGTCAGTGCAAGTCCCCTGGCACGGCTTTACGAGCACTCGTGGTGCTCTGGTGAGGTACTGGAGGACTGGAAGAGGGCCAACGTTGTCCCCATCTTCAAAAAAGGCAGGAAGGCGGACCCGGGAAACTATAGGCCGGTTAGTTTTACCTCGATCCTAGGCAAGCTATTCGAGAAAATTATGCTGGCACACAACCAGGAGGGGCCAGCAGGGGACTTCATGCTTAGGGGCAACCAACACGGGTTCATCAGTGGCAGGTCCTGTCAGACCAACCTGGTGGCCTTTTACGATCAGATCACCAGATCATTAGATGCAGGGGGTAGCAGTGGATATAGTTTTCCCGGACTTCTGGAAGGCTTTTGACACTGTCTGTCTTTCACCCCGTTCTCATTAAGAAACTGGGGGGCTGTGGTGTAGACACCCACACAGTCAAATGGGTCGCCAACTGGCTGGAGGGCCGCACCCAGAGGGTGGTAGTAGATGGGTCCTTCTCAACCTGGAGGGACGTGGGCAGTGGGGTTCTGCAGGGCTCGGTCCTCAGGCCCGCACTGTTCAACTTCTTCATCAGTGATTTGGATGAGGGGGTAAAAAGCACCCTGTTCAAATTTGCTGATGACACTAAGATGTGGGGGGACATGGGCACACTGGAAGGATGCAACGGGCTACAATCAGACCTAGACAGGTTACAAGGGTGGGCGGACGAGAATAGGATGGGTTTCAACACAGACAAGTGCAAGGTGATGCACCTGGGGAGGAAAAACCGGCACCATACCTACAGGTTGGGGAACTCCCCTCTTGTCAGCACAGAGGCAGAAAAGGATCTGGGGGTCATCATTGACTCCACGATGAACATGGGCGGCAGTGTGGAGAGGCAGTCAGGAAGGCCAACCGCACCTTGGCATGCATCCACAGATGCATCTCAAGCAGGTCCAAGGAGGTGATCCTCCCCCTCTATGCGGCGCTGGTCAGGCCGCAGTTGGAATATTGCGTCCAGTTCTGGGCGCCACACTTCAAGAGGGATGTGGACAGCATGGAGAGGGTCCAGAGGAGGGCCACTCGTATGATCAGGGGACAGCAGGGCAGGCCCTATGAGGAGCAGCTACGGGACCTTGAACCTGTTCAGCCTCCAAAAGAGAAGGCTGAGGGGGGATCTTGTGGCCTGTTATAAACTAGTCAGAGGGGATCAGCAGGCATTAGGGGAGTCACTGTTTCCCCGAGCACCGCCAGGAGTGACCAGGAATAACGGTCACATGCTGGCAGAGGGTAGATTTAGGTTAGATATCAGGAGGCGCTACTTCACAGTCAGGGCAGCTAGGGTCTGGAACCAGCTTCCAAGAGAAGTGGTGCAGGCTCCTACCCTGGGGGTGTTTAAGAGGAGGTTAGATGCACATCTTGCTGGGGTCATTTGACCCCAGTATTCTTTCCTGCCATGGTAGGGGGTCGGACTAGATGATCTGCTCAGGTCCCTTCAAACCCTAGAAACTATGAAACTATATATGCTGCCTCTCTCCCTCCCTGGTTTGTCAGATAGCATTCCTATGCTCCAGGTGCAGTGACTAACTTTTGATTCAACCTTGCTTCCTTTGCTTGTTTCTGCTGGCATTTATTTTCCCCTGCTGCATGTCCATTCTCTTCTCTGCACTCTACCACCCTGGGGGAGATGACTCATTCATGGTTAGCTGTATCCCACCACCCCCTGAAGTTTGACTCAGAGCAAAATGTGCAAGTGCCCCATGTAGCTGTCAGAAGAAATCCACCCCCCACAAATCTCAGGGATTGACAGCACCCAGGCTTTCAGTGGGGAGCAGAGCATGAGAGGCAGCCTGCCTGCAAGGATTGATAAGAGCGTTGTAAAAAGGCAATGAGAAGGAAGCTAGTGTGTGATTAACCACTGAGTAAACTGCCTGGTATGAAGGCCCTGCATACTTGGGCAGAGCCCGCTTATAGCTCCCGGCACTTCCTCAGCTCTTCTTTGCCTTGGGTATCATGATTCAGTGCATGCTTATTGATGAAGTGGCCTATCTACAGATAAAAGAAATAGTGGCTGGAGGGAGAACAGTGATGAAAGTTGGATGGTTGATCCCAGGAAATTACCAAGGAGGAATCATAGTTAGCACAGAGGTGACAGGGCTGAGAACTTCCCAGCATGTGAGGTTTCATGGTGAAAGGGTGAAAAAAGGGTCTTATGGGTGTGATGTGCAACTCAGCAGGACAGAGCTCAGGCTGGGATCTGAAAGTAGAGGTAGGTGTCCCATGGGGCAGACAACACTACCAGCAAGGATGATTCCAAACCTGGGACTGAGCCGACAAATCCTCTGATTGTTGCAAAGAGCCCAGCTTGCAGTTCCACAGCCATATTGACCCTGTGATGCTGAGACAAGTACAAGGGAACCCAGACCTAAATCTGCTTGCACACAGACAGCAGCACTGCTGGGTGAGAATGGGCTGTTTCAAGAGTCACAGCTGGGCGGAGGCAGGAGCTGGGTGGAGGCAGGAATGCTCTAGGTCTTGCGGCAGCAGGGCGGTTCTTTGGGAGAGCTCCAGAGCCCTGGACAAATGCTCTCTGCTAAGGCCCAGGCACAGGGATCCAGATACCATATGCCCATGTCCCCTGTATCCTGGCTGACTTACCCTTCCTAGCACGTGGCACAGGGGAAGCAAGCTTTTCCTACCTGTGTGCCCTGCCATGAAGCAGTACCCGACTTCCATAGCACCAGGTGGGAAGCATTTGCAGGTTAGAAGTAGGGGCATCCCACAGAGCAGGCAAACAAAAAGGCAGTGATGGTTGGAGGATGGGCAAGACAGCAATGGAGTCTGGCATAAGGCATGACTTTTAGTAGCACTGGAGTGGCATTATAGCTATAATGGTCCAGGCAAGGATTCTTGTGCGTGATATCTTTTACTGGACCAACTGCACGATTGGGATAGACTTCAACAAGCCTTCTGGAAGTTACATGAGCCTCTCCCCTGCACTAAGGTTTGAACAAAGATGCAAATGACTTGCTAATACTTGGCAGCCAGGCACCCACTGGCACCCCAAGTGGGGTTAGCAGGGCTATTAACAACCCTGAGCAATCCCCACCCATGTGGAGTGGGGCTCTGCAGGTAGACCTTTGTGTCACATGTACTATGAATGCTCAGCAGGTCTCACAGTGCTCTGGCACCTGCAGAAACACATGAGGCACATGGAACTCAGCCCAGGGCTGGGGAGGAGAAGGGCATGGCCCATAGCATCCTCCCAGTGGTTTGTGTAGGAGGCATAGAAACAGGCTTTCAGCTCTGTCCTTGAACTGCAGAATGACATTGAGGGAACGTGATTTTCCTCATGAAGTGCTGTGGCCTGGACTCCCCAGAGCATGATGGGCAAACAGCATTGCTCAGCCTAACCCCAGGCTCCCCATGGAGACCATACCCTGCCTAAGAGATTCTTCCTAAAAATAGAGGTGGCTCCTTTTCCTCCTTGCATCCACGATGCTGTCTGCCCAGGGAAGGGCAAGCAGGGGGTTGGCGATGGACAAGGCTTTGGTAGCACAGGTACATGGAGCTCTATCAGAAGCCAGGTGGGGCCAAGTGACTCCACATCATGGAGCTGTAAATGGTTTATGACCCCTCCCTCCCCACACTGCCACATGTACTTTTCCCATCAGCTCAGCCAGAAGGGAAGACTGAAGCCTGTACATCACTGTAAGAACTGGTGGGGTGTGGGTGATCCTTGCGCTTGTAATCATGTCTGTGCAAGAAGCAGCAAGTATGTATGTTGCCATGGGAGCTTGGCAGGAACCAGACCACAGCGACATTCTCCTCCGTGTCCCGGTAGCTTGACGGAAGGAATCAGCACCAGGGCACATTCTTGTCACTTTGGCCCTGGGTGCTAGCAGGTGCACTGTGAAGGGCTGAGCCACAGCTTCATTCCATATCACAGCTTACACGCCCATGCAAAAGGGGGAACAGCAACCAGATATCAATTCCTCTCCTTGCATTCAAGTTCCAGCAAGGCAGAGGAATTATGGGTCTCCCTTTCTCTCCACATGTGTGTGTACAGCAGGGCTCTTGACCAAGCCCTTTGAACAGCTGTGTGTGAAAGTCCCCTGGGCTTCCATAGTACTCATGGGCCGGGGAGGGGGGGGTCTTTTGTGGCTTAGTGCCACATGTAAATAATCACCTCTACCACCCAGCAACTCTCCAGAGAATTGGAGCAGCTTCCGAAATAACATCTGGCCTCCCGGGAACTCCTTAGAGTCAAAATGCCCAACAACCCGACGTTTCTCTATTGTTATTAGGATTCTGAGACAGCACAATCACACATACACGCGCACAGACAGTGTGATGGGGCTGATGTAAACATAGTCTACTTTTTGGGGTATACTTGTTGAATGGTTTGCTGGAAAACCAAGCAAATGGCAGCAGGAGACAGTGCAGCATTCTCACTCCAGGCATGGGCAGGTAAATGCATCAGTGAGTATTTGCTTTCCTTCTATAACCAGTTATTGCGGAGGGTGTCACTCACCTTTCAGCTGACTGTAAGTGAGGCGTTTCTGGAGGAAGCTCCTTTACATGTCAGAACTTTCTCACGGTCGGGAGTGTTTCTGGGCAAGGGAAGGGTAGAGGAATGAAGGGCGGTGTCACTTTCTGACTGATGGTATGTCTCATCCACTGAGGAAGCACTCTCACGAGCTAAGAGGATCAAGAATTGGGCTGAGTGTGGTTGCATCAGCTCCTTCCTTGTTTGACTTCACTGTCTTGGCCATGGTAGGTTTTCTATTCCCTGCCCAAGCCCCCACCTCTCAAATAAAGAGTGTTTCTCTACCTGACTGCCCCTTCCCTGCTTAGAGCTTCTGTGGCAGACTGAGCACGTGGGTCAGTCTGGATACCATGAATCAAAGAAACCTGCCCAACAAGATAATACTCCAGCACTGGAATTGTTATTCTGCCTTCAGGCATTGGTGGCTGCTTTGGGAGAATGGCAGTACCTGAAATACTCATATCAACAGCCTCATATCAACAGCCTGGAGTTCTGGAGGTGATGTCTCTATTTATCTTTGCTTCCACAGATATTTTTTTCTTGACACAGATCATTTAGAATTACTCACAGACTCACATCTCCTCTAAAACTCCAGTGCTGCCTTCTGCTCTTAATCTCTCTCTGGATTCCATTATCTTCTCCTTCACACATCCATCACTTTTTCTCATATCACTGAGTCACTACCCCATTCTCCTCCCACCTCTCATCTGCACAATCAATTGTTTAGGTCAAAATAGAACAGGCGTCAGGTAGTGTAAGGTTCTTCTTCCCCATGAGCAACACCTGCAAGTTCATTAGTTGTACCAAGTTTAGTTCATTACTGTTTTGCCTTAGGTATGCCTTTGCTGACTCATACGGTACTTGTTAAACTATGCAAAGAGTTCAGAAAAAAGATGCAAGAATAAGAGCATGAGGCCTGAAAGCCCTGACTCACAACCAAAGCGTTGGCTAAGTTTCAGCTTAATTTATCAAAGAAAACTCAAGAGTTGACTTGATTGCAGCTGGCATGCAACCTACATAGGAAGATATCTGACAGCAGAGGGCTCTTGGGTAGTATGAGAGGATTCACTAGTGAGACCCCCCCAAGCTATAAGAATTCAGGATAGAAATAAGGCAGAGCTTTTATTCCAAGGAGCGTGATTAAACACTGAAATGACTTTCCTGACTTCCCACAACTGGATGTCTCTTTGTAAAAGCCCCTATATACTTCACCTCAATGGTTCACAATTTCTTTTGACTCTAGGCACCCCTTATAAGACTCAAAGCACCCCTGGAAAAATGCCAGCTCTTAGCTCTCACTTGTTTTTTGACTTAAAAAAAAATAATAGAGAAATTCTTCTGCTGCAAAGAACTCAGAAAGAGTACAACAGGTCAGACTATTTTTGATACTTTGGATTCCTATTTGAAATCTCTTGGTTTATCTTATGAATCTTACATAGGTGTTTGTGTTCTGCAGTACCCTTAAAAGGATCTCATAGCACCCAGGGTGCTGCGGTGCCCTGGTTGAGAGCCATTGCTTTGGCTGAACCCCAAAATGTGGACCTTATGCAGAAAACCTGGGTGAGGTCCATCCTCTGGCTTATGTAGTATAAGAAGCCAGACCAGATTATCAGAAGGTCTCCTTCGGGACTTAGAAATCTATTAATCTATTGTCTAAATCTCCTAGAGCAAACTTTTCACTTGAGTATATTATGGGATACAAGGTTGTTGGTTGTAGCCGTGTTGGTCTAAGGACATAGACAGGCAAGATTCTTTGGGTAGATGTGATATATTTTATTAGACCAACTAAATAGTTGGGAAAAGTTCTTTGCAACCTTTCAGGCACAAACACCGTTCCTCAGGTATTGTGAGACTCTGCTGTTGTTCTGAGGTCTCCAAAATAGAAAAGAAGCTAGGGTAAGCAGATGTCTGTGAAGATGCAAATGAGTGGAAATTTGGAAGACAAAGGGTAGAGATAGGGTAAGAGGGGAGAGAAGGGGAGGGAAAGGTGTGAAGGAATTCAGGTTGTCAGCAAAAAGGCAGGTTATTTGGTGTATAACATGTCATGCAGGTTGTAACATGTCATAAATTCAATGTCCAGGCCATGATTTTTTGTATCCAGTAGATTTATGTAGTGAAGTTCATAGGCTCATCTATGGAAGGTATTTTGTAAGTTCCCTTTGAAGAGTAAAACTGAGATCAGAGAGAGAGTGATTGTCTTGTGAGAAGTGTGCCATAGGTAGTTGGATATCCCACCTGGTGGGTAGTTGGATATTTTTGTCCTCTGATGGATATTCAGTATGTGTTCATTCTGGTACATAGATGTTGTTTTTTTTCTCCTACATATTTTCCATCTAGGCATATATTACATTTCTGGATGTGCAGGTGTAAGATCCAGGAATGTTGTGTGGGTGTCATTACTGTGGAACTAGTGGACATATATTGTAAGGTTTTACATTTCTTGTCCTGGCATGGTCTGGATCCATTTGGTGTGGTTTGGGTCACAGGAAGTTTGATTCCGGTGATGAGGTTAGCAAGGTTTGGTGCTTACATTTAAGGAGGTTAGATGAACACCTTGCTGGGGTCGTTTGACCCCAGCACTCTTTCCTACCATGGCAGGGGGTCGGACTACATGATCTACTCAGGTCCCTTCCAACCCTAGAAACTATGAAACACCCTGGGCATATGGTTTATGCTACAGTTAGGACAGTGGGTGGTAGATTCTAGAAAAGGGCCCTTTCCCATAGGTAGATTTGGAAACCCATTCAAGCAGTCTCAGCCTGTGACATAGTGAGGTTTATGAGAGGCTGACTTTATCTAGTAAATGTGTTTCTACATATGGCTGAATCCCACTGCCCTGCCTAGTGGACCAGGAGTCCAGTAAAACACAGAAGGCCAGACTGAATCCTTTATTCATGCTTCAGTAGGGGTGTCCATAGGAGAAATTGCTCCCTTTGTGAGTAAACATATTCTCATCTGGCCCAAACCTCCAAGTAGTTACCTGCTACAAATCCAGTATTTGTCAAACCTATGGTAGGAGGTCAAATCACTGTTGCTTACCAATGGGAAGCAAAAGGGAAGCTTTTTATGGCAGGGACTGCCACCAATGCTGCATGTGCATCCAGCACAATACAGCCCTGCTCTTGGCTGGCATCTGGGCACTACTGCAATATAAAACAAAGCTGTGTGGTGTTGGGGGGGAAAAGTGGCTCCATTTACTCATATAAACAAAATGTACATGCAGCTCATAAGGTCATCTAGTGATTATCCCTGACTAATCTATCTCAGCCAAGTGTCTGCCCAACCAACTTTTGAACATTTCCAGGGATGGATGGAGATTCTACAACTTTTCTAAGTAGTCTTCTTAATGCTTGACCATCCTCATAGTCAGAAATTTGCTTCTAATCTCCAACCTAAATTTCTTCTGCTGCAGCTTGAGGTCATTTCTCTTAGTCCTGTCCCCAGTGGTCACAGAGATTATCTCCTTCCTCTCTCTAATTGCCTTTCAGGTATTTAGCGAGCTTCAGGCCACCCCCAGAGATAGTTCTACTCCTAAAGGCAATAAATACACATAGCCAGACAAGAATCAGAGGTGAAGTGTGGTCAATGTATCACCACAGAACTTGGTTCTTTCCATGGTTCTGATGCCCTAACAGCTAATTGGGAAGTGGAGGGTGAAAGCCGGTCCCCATTAAAGTCAATGGGAATTCTGTGATCAGCCTCAAGTGGAGCTGCAATTTCATTCACCATTCATTCCACACTTCCTCCTCCAACTTATCTTCAAAGTCATCATTATGTGCTCCTGAACTTCATCTTTCAGTTTTCTTCTGATGCAGCTTTGGCAAGACCAGAAATCCTCTTGCTCAGTGAGAAAAAAGCTGAGATTGGCTGAGCAAGGGGAAGCAACTTCTCAGCTTGGTCTAGCTACTTTCATGCTAACACTCTCACTCCCAGTCATTCTGGATAGGCTGCATACTCTCATCACTACCACACAGGCTGCATGCTTAAATGTTCTCCTCTCCAGCAGACTATGAAAAGCGTGAACAAGATTCTTAACCAAGTTGTTTGGAGTAAAGCTGAGGGGATTTCTCTTACTAAACAGGAAAGATCCTGGGGACTTCTAAAGCCAACGGCAACATTCCCCATTGACTTCAGCAGGGCATGGTGGATGAGGTCTTTAGTGAGACCCAAGAAGATTATGGATCCCTAGGAGGATCATCAGTGCTCACATTTTTATCTAATTTGTTTACATCTCACGTGTAGGGAGCAGTGGATTCAATTAGAAATTAGGGCCCATTGCAGCTGATTGCCCAAGCCATAAACTTTAATAGCAGCTGGAGAGAGTTGGGTGCTTGAATTGGTTCTGAATTACTCACCCTAGTTAGCACACTTCTAATTACAATGAATCTGCTATTGTCAACAATGTTCAATGGTAAGGTGGGGAGAGCCAACACTGCTACTCTTTCGGGAGGAGGCCTGGACTTTCTAGAGTGTTGTGCAAGGTGGATGCTCTGCTTAACTAGCTTGCCTATTAACCACTACTAATTAAAAAGCCCTCAGGCCTTATCTCCCTGAATGGGAATGTGCAGATAGACTGTGAGAAGTTCCTCTCCATGTCTGGTAACATTCCTGTTTCTTTTCTAATACACATGGCTCTTGCACGTCTGCTGACACAGTTCTTTACTTTCATGTCTTTATGGCTGTCCCATTAGATCACATCCATTGGAAATGTGTTCCAAAGAGGTCACTGTTCTCATTGCCCTCATTGTAGAACTGGGAGACAGGAAGTATCCCAGAGGCTAGTACACAGCTTGTTCCCTTCGCTAGAGGTTTACACTTTGATGAAGAAGCAAGGTACAAGTGCATGTTATTTAAACAGAAATAGCATATGAGGTGGTTAGTGGATGTCAGTGAGTTCTGCTGGCTCAAGGGCATTTAGGCCCCCTCGGCATGACTGCTTCGCGACAGCAGTGTAACTCCATTTCATTCATAAGAGTCATTCTAAGTAACTATAATAAAGAGAGAAAAATGGACTGTTTGGCATGACATACACATTGAGTTATTTGAGTTATACCTATAAAAAAAGACTAGTAGAGCAGGGAATTTTACTATGTATTTGCAGGGGGTGGGGGTAGGTACACAGGACGGCATGTGTATATGTGGGTGTATGTTATTTGTTTCAGAAAAATAACACATCTAACCCTCTCCCTTCTGCAGCTCTTGGAATGAAAGATGGAATCCCTGCACTTTCTACCTTCTAACCCAAATATTTAAGGGCAAATTGTCATTCTGACTGCACAAAAGCAGTGCTCATTAAAGTCAAAAGGAGCAACATCTGTACATCTGAGGGCAGTATTTGGCCTTATGAACATTAGGCCTGGATGTGAATTCAACAGCTTAGGCCTCTCCATCCGTTGACTGTGTAGACGGTTCTCCATCCTTTGCTGCTGGCTCCTTTTGGGACCAGTCCTTTCCTTCTACAGAGGCAGAAGTAGAAGGTTGGGGCAACAGTGAAAATGCTGTTCAGGACAAGATTAGGAAGATCAAAAGAAGCTGGAGATCCCAAGAGCAGGGCTGCCTGTACCGGGAGAGCTCTGTCTAGCAGAAGCCAAAAACAGACTATCTTGCGAAAGGCACAGGAACTAGTTCTAACTAGTGTAAGAGGGCAGGATGCAGAGCAGCTGTAAACAACTTTCACCTCCCAGTGACCCTGCACATCAGTTTAGCCCATGTACAAAATCTCCCCAGAATTTATTAACCCCTTGTTTACTAGTTTAATACAGAACAATGAAAAACATATGTCTAAAACCACAAGTCAAAGTGTTTACAAATCTCCTGAGTCTTGCAATATGGGATATATTCCTTAAAGTCTTAAGAGTCCTGTGATCACATAAGCATCTTGACTTCCATTAAAAAGAAAATTTCAAGTCTGTGTGGTTGTAAAGAAAATCTTGGAAAAATGTCACTGGAGTGAATTCTGACGGCTCAAAACACAGGGGTAAAGAAAGGGATCCTTTATTTAAGGGGGGTTTTTAATCCTGTGTTTAAACCAGTTTTGAAGCTTGACTTATGATTTTTGAATGGGGGAGTCAAATCCTCAGACACGAGTGCCTTAGTAGGACAACAAACTTCCTCATCCGAGTACCAGGGGAAATAATTATTTAGGTAATCTAAATAAGTGATCTGACTTTCAAAAATGCAAGCAACTTCCCCTGATTTCAGTTCAGTCAGAAGGTAAAAGAAATGATAATTTGTTGCTATTAGCCCATAGTTATGAGCAGGACTTTTAGAAAGTCTGACATAATAGCTGGAAGAAAGGTGTGAGCTCCCTGCACATCTCTCTGTGGGACACTTCAAGGGATAAGTAATAAAAGAAAATGAACTTTCTTCTTGGAAACTTTGCCATTGTTAGCTTTAAAAGCACCTGTCTTCAAGTGCTGCAGAATTGGAGACAGATTATCCAAGGTATTTAAGGGCTAGAAGATGCAGGAGGATTGTCTCACAGGATATTCAAAGGGGTCTGAGCAGGTTTGGCACTTAACTGCCATTGAAACCAATAGGAGTTATGTATCCATCCACCCCTAAATTTCCACTGGGTACCTGTCTTCATCTTTCAGTCCCAGGGGCAATGCTAGCCTTTTCCCAGTGAGGGGGCTGATGTGGGATAGACACAAAATAGAAAATTGTTGTGGGGGAGGGACATGGGCCCCATAAGCTGGGCCAGGCTGGGAATGCTGCACCTCTACAAGATGCAGGCAGGAGTGGGGCAGGCTCAGCTGTGCAGGGCAGGAAGCAGCGGCCCAGGGAGAGGCAGGGGGCTTAGATAGGGGCAGCGCTGGGAAGGGTAGATATGGGGCAGTAAGGTGAATTTTGGGGTGGCTATAGGCCCCACAAGCTCCCCCCCCCCAATGCCTCCCTGAAATAATTTTGGAAATCTCATACTCAGTGACTAAAGGCCTGATCTAGTTTCCTTTTCAGTCTTTGAAACTCTCTCTCTCTCTCTCTCTCTCCTGTCTTCAACAGAAGCTGGGTTAGGCCCACATGAGCTACACAAGGGCATTAAACCAGTGATTCCCAGTCAGGGTCCCAAGGCACCAGGGGGTGCCATGAGATCCTTTGGAGGATGCCACAAAGTGTGAGGAGATAAATAGATAAGTGCAGGCTGAGGCATATCCCTACCTAACCATTCCCTGTCCCCCATTGCCTAGACCCTCTGCAAGAAGGTAAGCATTATAATTAAGTTCATTTTTTAAATGGAGTGCTGCTCAGTTCACAAAAGTATGGAGGGATACCTTGAGCCTAATGAAGGGTGCCTTGAGTCTAAAAATATTGAGTACCATTGCATCAGACTGGGCGCATCTACATGAGATCCTAAATGTGCAGTAGATTAATCCTACTGTGCATCAGGATTTGAAGGCAAAAGCTGTGCTATCACATTAATGTACAGTAGAATTAGTCTACTGCGCATTAACATCACTTTAAAGGCATGTGCCGGCAGTACTGTGAAGCAGCACCAGTTACTCAGCATTAAGTTAGTACCTGCTATTACAGGTGCTAAATTTAATGTGCTGTAACTATGGCACATTAATGCATGTGTAGATGAATCCACTGAGTCTGCACTATGTCCCCTTTAGGAACTATAAAGAAATAGGATTTTTTTTGAGCACCCTCAAATTACAGATGGATAACTTGCTCTGCAGCATAGAAGGGAGTTTACTGATCACTCTTCACCATTTAGGGGGAACAAATTAGAACATGGTTCACTGCAGTTGAGTGTATGAGGTTGAGGAAAGCCCTTAGAGAACTTTATGGTGCTGAGATATTCAGGTCACAGGTAAACAGAACAAAAAAGGATGAACATGGAGCAGGCAAGGAGCTTCCTGGAAGATACAAATGGAAGATCTGCTATTCATGGTCATCTTAGCAAAGATGGTGGTAGACAGATGGAGCAGAACACCCCATAGGCCATTTCTGAACTTGATCAGCTTTCCACAGGAACTGGAAGTGTCCAAGACCAAATGGTGCAGTCCTCCAGGAGATTTACGGCAGGCTTGTTGACACTAGTACCAAGAAGCCGAAGAATTATCTATACCATAGCTAACTGGAGTATACTATGCAAGCAAAACACTTCAACATCCGTTGCTTGAGTTGTGAAACACATGAGCATACCAAAACCTGAAATTCCACATGGAACAGCTGAAAAGGGAAAGAGAAGAAAAAGTCACAACTGTAGCTTTATGGCTCTTGGACAGTAATGTCATCAGAGAGAAATCCTTACACTTCCTAGAAAACAGTGATATGACTGGATGAGACATGGGGAGTGGGAGGGAGGGGATATCCAGCTGCAACTCCTTAGAGCAAGTTCTTAGTGAACCATGGAATTAGCACGAGGAGAGAAATGTGTCGCTGGGGTTCGGGCACCTGTGAGCTCTGAGCACTTGCTTACCCTGTCAGTCTGTTGTGCAGGTCACTGCCTACACTTAGAAATGTGATGAAGTGTCTGGCACTTCTAATTGCACAGTCGCTGGAAAACTGCCTCCATGTGAGCCAGTTTCGTAACATTCACTAATTGCAGGGAGATTTACTATTGTGCATGTGAGTATGGCTACTGCGAAATGTTCTTTCCCCACTCTGGCTCAGCTGGAAACTGTCAACACAATGACAATCATATAAACAGGCTAGCTTTGATGTTTCCTTGTTAGGTTAACCCAAGCTAAAGAAATAGAAAATCCAATTGACCTCATTGTGCCAGAGTACAACTTGAATATTATCTCTGGTCTTAGGTGTCATGCTGTACATGATATTGTTCATGAAGTATTACTCAGAAAGACAAAGACCAAATGTTTCCAACCAAGGAGGAGGGGCAAGACGGGCTAGGGTAGGCACTTAAAACCACTTGACAGCACCTAGAAGAAAAGAAGCCTCATCATCTGAGGTGCTGAGCATATGTACTCAAAGCTGCTAGTCCCAGCAATGCTGCCTCTTAGAGCTCTGCTGATGGAATGACATAAGGATCCAAATCAAGCTTACTGAGATCACTCGCTGTTTTTCCACTGACTTGATGAGGTACTAGATTAGGCCCTAGGTTAGAAGGGGCTAGCTACTGCTAATCTGCATTCTTCTGCTAATTCTGTGTATCAGCAGTGTTTACATACCTAGGGCATGTCTACACATGCATTTAAGCATGCCTAAATTTAATGCACATTACCTTAATGTGCATTAAGTGGGTTTAGGCAGGCTACTACAAGTGCAGGCATTAAAAATCATTAACGCTCTGTGTGTGGACTGTAGTCCCCAGTCAGTCTCAGTCAGTCCACACACACACAGAGTTAATACACTTTAACATGTCTACACATGCATTAATTCACCTTACTATTTGTGCCTGAATTTGATACCTGCATTTATAGGTATCAAATTTAGGTGTGATTAGCCCCAAATCACCATTTTTAAAGTGCATTAAGCATGCGCCTGTCTAGATGCATACCCTAACACACCTTAAATTTAGGCTAATTTGCCTTGAAGAATCTTGTGTAGACATGCCCCCAGTTACTCTCCAGCTCTGCAGCAAGAGTAGGCTAAAGGGCTACAAGGGGGTGGAAGTGGCAACCCCATGAATCTCCATCCCTGAGCTCCATTACACTGTAGCTAAAGAGCTTGTTGCAACCCAGGTGCTGTGACTGCCCCCATGTAGCTGCTGTGGGGTGGAGGAGGGGAGTGAAGAGGCCCTGGATCCTGGACCTTCTATTTGCTCTACAAAGGAAAATAAACTTTTGGTGGGTGGGTTGGACTGTCCCATGCTCTGGATGGCTAAGAATCACCTTGGCTGACAACACCATTTTAAAACTCTCAGCCAGATGAATGTGCTGTACACTGGGTGGCTCACAATGCCCCTTCAGCACCATCCCTAAATGTGGGACTTTGAGGAAGAATTACCTTCTAGGCTGTCATTCTCTATTTCCCAACTACTATTGAAGACTATTCACATCCATTAGGAGGCATGTGGACTCCTCAGATTTCATACCCACACACAGTCTTCTTTCTATGGACAAGCCTTCTTAGGGCCACAATGCAATGCTCCCATCCACACTGGGTAGTTTTTGACTCTACCAGCCTTCCTAGTCATCTCCATGAATTTACTCACAGAGCAAGGCAATCTTCTGTATAAGAGAGGTATCACAGCGGGGGCTGTGGTAAGGATTTACATTCCTGAGGTCTTGAGATTAGCCACTATGTTTTGTCTGGATATGAAGGAAATCTCTAGTCTTTAACACCCCATGCTGAGTTCACTAGAACTTATGTTCCATAGTGATGTTACCAGCAACAAGAGTAAGAGCATTTGGGATTTGACTTTAATCAACTAAAGGGAGATTGAATCTCAGTAAGTCGATTCAATTCCCCCCTTGTGTCTGCTGCTTTCTTACAAGGGGGAAAAGGAAATACTGAGAGGGCTCTGGAACTCAGTCAAATGCCTTCGTAGTGTGGCATAATTCAGGAATCCTTTGTCTAATCACTTCAGATTCTACTTCTGCCCCAACGTTAAAATACTAAAATAGCAATTTTGAAACAAACAAGAATTTTATCTGAAGTGTGGATTTGGGTGGGGGGGTATTACACAAAACAGGACCTTAAATAGGTTCCCATAGTGCCACTCCATAATGTATATATCATCACAGAATTTAGAAATAAAATTAATCCCCATTGGCTTACTTTATGAAATACTATCCCAGGAAATTAAAGGTTCCATGCTGTAGCATTTGCTAGCTACACCTATGCATCTATGAAAATATTGCTTAATTTATATCTTAAGCGAAAGTAGGACTCGTATGCCATGCCACCATCAAAAACAGGGTTCTTCTAAACATAGTAATTTAAGTACTATGTAATCATCCTTCTCTTTATAAACTAGTCATAATTATGCCTCAGGGACCTAACTCTCAGCACGTGTAGCACATTTTCTAATCTACATTGATTATTTACCCTTGAATATTTATTTCTCATTTTCCCGACAACAAAAAAAGAGTTTTTAAAGTCTGAGAAAATATTGCTGAAAATAACGTTTGACAACTTCAAACCTGCAAAGTCTTTTCAAAGGCCTTCAGAAGATTGCTTTAAAGAAAACTTTCCATTATATAAAGAGTCATGTATGGGCCTTCATTTTATTCAATAAGTGCTTGCATATCTGAACCTGTTTGTGTATACATCTGTATGGAACACACCCACACTGATGCATTCAATTCTTGTGATTTTATTATAATTCTCACTATTTTTGTTGCCCGTCTTGAATTCTCAGGTCTTCTGGTTAAAGGAATAGCTTGAAAATATGACATGAGTGTACCATAAAAGCCCAGAAACAAAAAAGGCAAATGAAAAGAATGTCACATTTACTTATAAAAAACACATAATTTTAAGCTTCTTTCATGATTTTTGATGCCTGACTCATGGTTTTGAACAAATGGGTTGGTGATATTGATCCATCCACACAAAAATGTTATTTTGAAATCATATTAATAAGTTTACAAGGCAACTGCTCAGAAGTAAAAACACACCGCAGTTAAAGCTGTGCATACAATCTCAGCTCTGATTCCTTGTACATGTCCATTCCATCATTCATCTCCCTGCTAACCTTTTGCCTTGTGTGTCTTATGGTTACACCTCTTTCTCCTTAATATTAGACGTAAGTTCATGTGTATTGCAGGCAATACAAGAGGCATATAGCATGGATTGTCCCATATAAACACTTAAAGAAAGAAAAGGATACAGAACTGGTTGAATTATTCACTGCATGTAATACAGCCAAGGAATTTACCCCTTATTCTATTACTAAATTATCCACAGCTATTTCTACAGTGCACTCTCTTCCCATAGCTGTTGGGTGACTATTGTTTGCAAACTAACTTTAGTCTATGGGCTTTTGTTACTGCAGGTACTGGGCGCACTGTTCATTTGGTCACGCTGACTGCTCTGGTCATGCTATTATTTCTTCCACCTGACTGGAGAATAATAAATTACAGTTACTTCTGTTCCCACCTGTACAACTTTGTTGATTTCTAAATTCTTGAACCTGTGAGAACAGCAGAACCACAACCTGCCAGAGGACACAATCCCAAAGGGCACAAACTATTTCCCAACCAGTTCTGAATGAGTTTTTTTCAGATTGCACCACATGCTTCTGATTGTTCCACCACTCCAGAACTCTCCTCAGGCAGAATTACCACAATGCAATAAAACAGGATGAAATACCAATCCTCCCCCCACCCCCCCCAAAAAAGAAAAACAATAGAAGCATAGAAATTAAGGCCTGGAAGGGATCTTGAGAGATCATTGAGTCCAACCTCCCCTGCTCTGGGCAGGAATACTACTGAGATCAAATGATCCCAGCAAAGTGTCTGTCCAATCTCCTCTTGAAGACTTTCGAGGTTAGGGACTGCACCATCTCCTTGGGAAGTTTATTCCAAATTCTGGTCACCCTTACTGTAAAGAAGTTCTTCCTTGTATCCAACCTAAAACCAACACAGTTTACAGTCATTGCTCCTTGTCCTTCTCTGGGTCAACCTAGTGAACAATTTTTCTCCCAGTTCCCGGTATGTGCTCCTTACATACTTAGACGGCCACCAAGTCCCTCCCGGTCATCTCTTCCCAGGCTGAACAGTCCCAGATCTCTTAGTCTTTCCTCATAAGGTTTGTCCTCAAGGCCATTATTCTTGTGGCCCTTCTCTGGACCTTTTCAACATTATCCATGTTGTTTTTGAAGCATGACACCCAGAACTGGACAAAGTACTCCAGTTGGGGTCTCACCAGCGCTGAGTAGAGAGGAAGTATCACTTCCTTAGCCCTGCTTGCGACACATCAGCTAATGCATCCCAGTATACCATTAGCTCTGTTGACTACAGAGTTGCACTGGCAGCTCATGTACATCCTGTGATCAGCCATAACTCCAAGATCCCTGTCAGCCATCATGCTCTATAAGAACCTGCCAAAGAAAGAATAAAAGGGGTTGGCCTGTGACCTTCCACAATACCCCTGCTCAATTTAGAAAGGCAATGCTTCTGCTGGCACTATGAGAGTTTGTTACATAGGTTTTGAATATAGGTGTGGAGCTAAAAATGAAATCTTGAGAATGAGTTAATAGTACCTCCAAGTTTCCCACTAGGTAATAATGTAGGAGGTAGAGAATAAGGACCAGACACCTCACTGCCTTGTACTTTGCGAGTGGGAATTGAGGGAACACTACCAAGTGGCTGCGTCTACATGAGACACTGACTGCACAGTAGCCTGTGACTACTGCACAGTAGTGTCACATGTCAGGAAGCGTGATGTGACCATTTCTAGGATGCCCATTATAATTCTTAACAGCTAATTGGGACCAGCTGCTGAAATCTGGGACTTTCCTGGCTATAGTGGGACATATGGTTACTAGGGGTGTGCGAAGCAGCTCCTGTTCAATTCGGATTCAGATTTGGCCCAAATCAGGGACAGTGAATCGATTCATTGATTCAAATCGCTGTCCCTGACTCGATTCGGCCAAAGCTGAATCTGAAGATTTGACGCTGATTTAGTGACTCAGCAATGGAGAAATAGACACAGCTTTAAAAACTTTTTCTATATACCTTGAGGTAGCAGGCGTGGCTCATAAATGCTGCAATGCTGGGGCAGATGGAGCATCCCACAGGAGCACAGGGGACCCTCCACATGCTCGGCGGTGAACCCAGAAGTGGACTGGAAGTACTTCTGATCCATTTCCAGGTCTGCCAGGGAGCACACAGGGGGCCCCTCGCACCCCACTCCAGCTTGGCAATCAGTGGCAGGGGTCCCTGGGTGCCCCCCCAGACCCAGGAGGCACCAGTCACCAAGCTGAGGAGGGGGGTACGGAGTGGGGGGCTCCCAGCACGCTCCCAGGTGGACCCAGAAGTGGACCAGAAGTGCTTCTGGTCCACTTCCAGGTCTGCTGCTGAGTGCATTGGGAGCCCCCGGTGCTTCTGTGGGATGCTCAATCTGCCCCAGCACCACAGCGATTGCAAGCCCCTGCTACCTAGAGGTATGTAGAAAAAACATTTAAAGCTGTGTCTATGTCTGAATCACTGAATCTTTCTGAATCTCTCCAAATTGATTCAGGGGGTTCTGATTTGATTCAGAGAGATTAAAGGGTCCTGATTCAATATGAATTCAGAGATTCAGCCACCGAATCGAGACAAATCTCCACCGAATCAAATCAGGGACTGAAACTTTGCACAGCCCTAATGGTCATCCTAACTTTAATCAGGCAGGCCACAGCACCATTTTCACTGGATTTTGTAAATGATTTTGTGACTGTGCAAGGTGGCCAGCGGTAGAGAAATGGACCTCATGGAGCTTTTGTCAGCCAAGATGATGGCTTTTACATGTCTTTTTCTCTAAGCGTATTTTACTGTGGCTTCTCTAAGGCCATGCAGCCTGGTGGAGGGGGGATGGAAGGTGAAGTTTCAGGTACTTCAGTGGAGCGGCCAAGATTTAGAAGATGGAGCTGAGCCTCAGCCCAAATCCAAATCTTCCTCTCCTCATTACTGTTAGTACAGCCCAGTTAGTACTGTTACTTCCTGTAATTTTCCATTACAAAGCTCTGAGAATGTATGTAAAAGCACAGTCAGTGCTGGTTGCAGGATGATGAACCATCTTGAAATGACAGATTTAAATCAGTCTCCTCTCTGCATGAACCAGCCCGGGGAGGACGGTCCCAAGGCCATTTCTTTAATAAATGGAGGGAGGAGGTAGCAGGGGGAAGGGCAAGCTGCAGAATGAATAGCTACATGCTAGGTTGTACTGAATCAGGTGTCTGGCTGCATTCCTCCTACAGGCCTAGTCCATTGACTCAAAGGGCATAAATCAGTGAAAATCTTTCCACTGTCCTTCCCAAGTACAGATTTGACACCAGACTTCCTTCTCTGAATAGTGTCGCCTTATCCTCCTGCACTCTGTAACTGCCCAGCCTAGCTGGCAATTTCAGAAACAGGCTGCCACCCTGCCATGAAGAGGAAGCCTGCTGAAGAGATTTATTTTGAGAGTTGATTATTTTCCTGATTCGCTGACAGCTTCTCCACTCTCCTGTTGTCCAGCTTGTATTTTTTCCAATGATGAAATAAGATCCTGATGTTGGGCATAAAATGTAGGGAGGGAAAGCTCTCTTGACTTAAATATTTTTTTTTTTTACTAAATACTTTTTTAAATAGAGGAATTCTACCGGGGGGGGGGGGGGGGGAAGCAGGAAGGAATAAGCCAAAAGCAAATCCACAACAACAATATTTAACTTTAAAAAGGGGAACTATGTGAAAATGCGGAAGCGAATCTGAAGAAAACCACAAGGTGCAGGCACGGGGACAAAATGCCTCCAGGCAGCATGGAGATTATCTAAAAATAGTATATTAGAGGCTTAAATTAAATGGATACCACAAATCAAGAGACACCAAATGATCCTGAGAAAACCAGCATAGGTAAATAGTTGAGTCAAGGAGGCTAGTAGAAGCAGAAAGATGCTACTAAATGATGGAAGTCATGCCCAAAAGAGGAAAAGAAAGGCACAGAAATTCTGGTAAGTTAAACATAAAGCCATAATCAGGCAGGATAAGAAGGACTTTGAGGAGCATTTCACTAGAAACATGGAAGTTAATCATTTGTTTCCAGGTACATAAGGAGCAGAAAGCCTGTTGGAGTGTTGGTGAGGTCTTTAGATGGCCAGGGCATAAAAGGTGCAACCAGGATAAACAGGATCACAGTAGAGAAGCTAAACAAATTCTCTGCATTGTTTTTTACTACAGAGAATATTAGGGTAGTCCCACATTAGCTCCATTTATTTCAGTGAATAAAATATGAAGAATGGCCCCCAACTAGGTGAAAATAAGAAGTTTTAGAAAAAACTGACAAGCTGAATAGTAACAGGTCACCGCTAGCCAGTGGCATTCACCCAAGAGTTCTAAAAACTCAGCTACACAGCTCCAGAAGTGTTAGCAAAAATTTGCAAACTGTTGCTTAAAACAGCCTCTACATGAAAGGATGGGACTGTAGACGATGTAACAATCTTTGGAAAGGGCTCCAGCAGCGATGCAGGGATCTACAGACCAGTGACTCTAACATTTGTTCCCAACAACTGGTACATTCTGTAATAAAAAAATACAATTAGTAGACATGTGGACAAATGTGATATGCTGGGGAACAGTCAATATGGTTCTTGTAAAGCATTTATGTCCTAGAATGCTTTGAGGTTATCAATAAATCTGTGGCTAAGAGGGTCCATTTGATAGAGTATATTTCGATTTTCAAAAAGCTTTTGACAATGTCCCTCACCAAATGTGCTGGGGGAAAAAAACTAAGCAAAATTAGAAAAATGAATATTTTTGTAGCTATTTAAAAAAAAAAATTACACAAAACAGTCATTGATCAAACCATGGGGTTGGAAAGGGTCTTAAGAGTTTCCTTACTACACTGTCTCCTTGGTTCAGTGACAGCTAGACAACTTCTCATTTGCCTTTGATACATAATTATACCAAAAGATAACCATTTGCTATAATTCTTTGCATCCCACTTCTTCCCTTTACTTCCCATCTCCTCTTCCCTGTTTTCACCTCTCATTCTCTGTAGGGTTCCCTCTGTTCTTAATGATCATTGGTGATTTTGGACTTGATTTTTGAGAAGTCAGCCATGCAGTTCACATGTAAAAATGCCTGTAAACAAGTGTGCCTAATCAGTGCACAACTGCCAAGAGTGCTGGCCAACATTGTATATTTGTGTGTACAAATGGATAGCTGGGTATGAAACTTGCTAGCTAATGCACCAAGCCTGAATTTACAGGGGAAATGCAACAGCTTTAAACAATTAACACAAGAGTACACTCATGAACATTTTTATGCTCATCACTTTGGCCATGTCTACCCAGCTAGCTAGGGTTGACCATAAAGCAGTCCTCAAGCTCATGTCCACCAACTATCTAAAGGTAAATCCCTGTGTTTGATGACTGCTGCTAAACTTCCAGGTATGAGGTCAACCTCTCTTGTGCTCATCATTTTCACGTGTGCACGCCTGGAGCACAGGAGGTCTGCCAGCAGTGATCCCACAATCCTCTCTTCCTCATTTCCAGCTCTTCTGCACCCCATTTCTTCCCTTTACTTCCCATAAGTAGAGACAGGTAGTGACTGCAGACCAGCTCCCTGAGAAGGACCTGGGATCTTCTTGAGTACTGTAAAGATATAAGTAGTACAATGTGGCACAAGGTGATAAGGCTGTAAGGTAAGAAGGAGATGGGGAAGGATGACTTACATAGCTCAGATTGCTTGAGAGCAACCTCAATGTCAGTCCTCATATCAATGCAGACAGACCTCAAGTGTTTGACTTTCTGAAGGTCTATCATGTTTACCTTCAAACATACAAATGAAAAGGAGAAAGTAATTGAGTGGAAGTCATGATTCATAATAGCAACAGATGATGAAGGAGTAAACCAAGGGCTGTTTCCATCATTTCATAATAAGATACATTCAGATGCAGATGTTTACTTGCATGGGCTTCACAAAGGTGCACACAAACATGTGATGAGCACAGGAAAATGAGCAGCACACCAATCTGTATATAGCTTGTGCAGCACAGATGACACTCAGATGTTCACATGTTTCAAAGCAACACTTCCTTCTTAGCACATGCCTGGCCTGAAAAGCTGACTTTTTGCTTAGGCAAAAATGTGGCATAGCTACAAGGTATTGTACAGCTGCACTTCATGTTCCTCTTCTTTCTGCTGTGATATTCTCTGCACCATTCTGATGACAGGAAAAGCACACACCATATTTTACACCTCATTTCAATTAAAGGAACCAAATTAATTTCTTTATATAGTATCTCCATAACGTCTCATGATCAGGGGACTACTAAACTGGATCCAATAATGAGTCCCTCTTCCCCATTTTCATTTTGTTTCTAGCATGTTTGTAAATTTTACCTACCTTTCAAGCTTAGACATTATTACAGTGCTGCCTGGAGGTCCGAGACTGCTCAATGCCATATATTCAAAGAGTAAGAGAGTCCTTGTTTCATTTTTTATACAAAAGTGCAAAGCTCAGAGGAAATAAAGTCTTACTGGATGGGATTTTTAGAAGTGCCTAAGGAGTAAAAGTCCCAGTTATTTATCACTTAGGTGCTTTTTCCAATCCCATTCATTATCCAGAAAGGAAAAGCCCGGAGACCAAGGAGGAGATCCACAGTGGTATATAGATGCCTAACTCCATTAAAATCAATAGGAGTGAGGCACCTATGCCTTGGAGGGTTTGGGCCTACATTACACAAGAAGCCCATAGTCAGAACTAAACCTAAGTGCCCTCAATTATAGTCCAGGGCTCTAATAATGGAGCCGGGCTACCTGTGTGCAGGACATAGTATGCTGCTTCTACGAACCCCCCTTTCACCTGTGCTGCTCTGTCTGACGCTGACTGCTGTCGCGCTATGGGAGATCATTCTTCATACAACTTTGCTTCCAATGCCTCCTTGCTTTCCTGTGACCTTGTTACCTCATTATTCTAATCTCCTGGTATTTTATAAAAAATAAATCTATATAACGAAGTTGGAATTATGCTGAGTAACTTGCTGGAGTTCGGAGCAGCTCCCGGGGTTCATATCTTTGGCCCATGTAATTTGTCACAGTGCTACCAAAGTCCACGGAGCTACAGCACCTTGCACCAGCAGAGGACCTGTCCCTCCCAAGTTGCCACTGAGTAATTACACATTGCTCCCAACTCACATTTGTAGCAGCTCCTGTGACATTTGAGAAAATGCCAAATGAATTCATCATCGTGACATGGCGCACAGCAATGAGCTTATAATATCCCAGACACACTTAAACTGTTAAAGAACAAATGAATTAAAGTAAAAAAAAAAGAAAGAAAAATGTCTGTGATTTCTATATTCCACTGAAGTACAAAATCTGATGTCTCATTCAGCTTTTTATGATTTATTCAAGACCCAGGAGGAAGGAGTTTTTTTTTTTTAAATATGTTTTCTAATCTAGCCTTGTGTTAGGTTTGAAGGGGGAAGGTTATGAGACAAAACACTTGTCTTTATCTTAGAGGGAGACATAACAGAACAATGGAATTTAATACTAGGGCAAAAACCACAGACAATCATGTAGAGCCTGGGAGTTCAGCTTTGTTTAAATAGGCCAGGAAGACATTTGGGCTGTAGGCATCATAAAGAATGACAGGTGCCACAGACAAAAGAAACCCTAGGGTAGATCTATAGGTGAGGAAATAGTGATTCAGCGTACCTCTCTGGTTTCTTCATGCAGCCTCCTGTTCAGGAGAAGCCTTTACACTACAGAAAAGCAAAATCCATCAGTACCATGTGGCATACATGCCAGGCAAAACTCTTAGGTAAGCTTCAGGTGGTGAATAACCCATGGTGGCCATGCCCAATGGTAGACTTTTCAGGCAGGCTGAATAGGTGAGTAAGAGTCACATTTCACATCTCTCTCAGCAGTACTGGGTGGAGGAAGGGTGCTGAATTTAAATGGTTGTACAGCCAGGTAAAACTTGCTGTTTTGCCACATGAAGAAATGTTTCAGAGACACCTGAATTCTGGCCTCTGATATACTGCTCATTTCCAAAGCTTCTAGTTTCTCACCATAAAACCTTTCTTACAAACAGGAGATACAGTGACTTAACCAAAATTGGTTTGCTCTTCTCCATCATTTTAAAACTGTGAGCATTGCTTTAGCTTAGGCCTGTGAATTTACTGATGCAAGATAACTGGAGATATGCCTTGGACTGATATACAAAGATCAACTGGGAATTGTATAGCTGTTTAGTTAGAAAGTTTTTTAAAAACCCTCAATTTTGTGACTCAACTACACTAGATAAGCCTCTGCAGGTGTATCAGCACAACTATGTCAGCAGAGCCCCCTACTGGAGATTCACCACATGTCAGTCGAAGGGGTTTGTCTGTCAACTACACAAGACCTCTCCAAAATGACATAAGCTAACCTTGTCAGGGAGCATCTTGAGAGGCTGGACCCCCACCGATAAGCTGGTCCGGATAGATTGCACCCAAGAGTGCCAAAGGCACTAACAGGTATCACAGAGCAGCCACGGGCAAGGATATTTGAGAACTCATGGTACTTGGGTGAAGTACCTGAAGATTGGAAAAGGACCAATGTGGTGCCCATCTTCAAGAAAGGGAGGAAAGAAGACCCAGGAAACTACAGGCCGAACTACAGGAAACTACATGTGCCCCCCCCCGCCGAGAGTGCTGGTCCCCCCAAAAGTGAGCACTGGTAGGGGGCATAGAGAGTGCTAGTGCCCCCCCCCCCATTGGCTTCCTCCCCGGTTACCAGCTGGCCGATGAGGGACACCCCACCCCCCAGTCATGCCCTGCTGGTGACTCCCAGACCTAGAAGGCACCAGTCACCCATGAGAACAAGCCTTATGACGAGAGGCTGAGAGCTATGGGACTCTTCAGCCTGGAGAAGTGTGGGCTCAGGGGTGACTTGGTGGCAGCCTAGAAGTACATAGGGGTGTGCATCAGGATCTGGAGGAACACCTGGTCACCAGAGCACCCCAGGGATGACAAGACAAGCCCCAATAGTCACAACCTACTGTAAGACCATTTCAGGCTGGACATAAGGAAAAACTTCTTTACTGCCTGAGCCCCCAAGGCTTGGAACAAACTTTCTCCACAGGTGGTGCAAGCACCTACTCTGGACACTTTCAAGAAACATTTGGACATTTATCCTGCTGGGATCCTTTGACCCTAGCCGACTTCTGCCCCTTGGGCAGGGGGCTGGACCCGATGATCTTACCCTCATGTCTATGAAATCTATAAGCTAAGAAAGGCACTTCTCTATTGAGGCACTTCTCTATTCAGCTGTATTTACAGTAGCGTTTTTGCCGGCATAGTTCTGTGATTTTTTTCACACTGTCATCAGAGACAGCTATGCTGGCAAAACTTTATGGTGCACACCTGGTTTTAGTTAAACTGATGCAACCTGGTGTGTCAACCAGTGCTAAGAGATTAATTTTACATGAAAATATGCATAGAACATGAAGTTTATCAAATACTGGATCCCAAATCTAAAACTGCCACAGAGAAAAACTGAATTAGAAACAGATCAGTTCCCACACAGAAAAACATCAAGGCATCTACGAAAACAAGAATTAGCCATTTAAATGATCATTTAACAAGGTTTAATTTTAGAGCTAATTCCCTTCCCCACTTTCCTTGCAGTTTTTAATCTGTTCAAAAGGAGACAGCTCTGAAATAAGGAGAGAAGCTCAAGGTACTTACCTTCTTCTAACACAGTGGTTCCCAACCTTTTTAGACCACGGACTGGTAAACTGTGGACAGGCATACTGCAGATCAGAAATGACCAGCATACTGCGGACCATGAAGGGTTGGTTGCCGGACCCTAAGTCTGGAAGTAACTGGCATGCTGTGGACCAGGAGCCAACCATTTTTTATGGCTGCTGGTTCACAGTATGCCAGTCACTTCCAGACTTTCAGTCTGGCGGCCAACCCTTTGGGGCCCAGTAGCAGGCTGAGGCCCTGGGGTTGGAAACCTCTGTTTTGACAGACATAGTGGTCTAGGTATCAAGGATCAAACTTAGGTCTGATTGAGATGTATGCCAGTCCCATTTAGTGTAGGTGAACCATTTTACTCCTTGTCTGATGGAGGACCTATATCTTCAGTCAGAGGAACTGTTGCTGTTTTCTGTCTTGCATATTCTTTTTGTTTCTTTATTTCCATGACAAATGGTCCACATAACATTTCATTTTGTCTTTCCTTATTTTTAAAGATAGGTAAATTTAGATAAAATTTAATTCAGGGAGAAGAACAAGAAGCAGCCATCTTATATTCCAACAAGGGAAATTTATATTGAATATTAGGAAGAACTTTCTCATTAAGAAGTTTGCTAAGCACTAGAAGAAATAACCTAGAGAGGTAATGGATCTCCATGCTTGGAAACTTTTAAGAGTAGGCCAGACAAACACTTATCTAGGGTAGCTTAGTGAGAGAAGAGGCTGCCTTGAACAGGAGCTCAGACTAGATCAGGGTGTCAAACATATAGTCCACAGCCTGGATTTGGCTCAGAACCGTTCCATCTGGCTGCTGGTAGTCAGGCAGGCAGGCTATCAGAAGGTAGGGGTACACAACCTCCCTGGACCTCAATGGACATGACCATCAGCGAGAGCCCCCATAACACATGCTGCTGCCTAAGGTGCCATTGCGTGCAGGTCTGTGTCACTGCACACCCCTGGATGCGTGCTGCTGCCCCCAGATACACACTGCCACCCAAACATGACTCTGTGGAACTGCGTGCCCCTAGACTCATGCTGTCACCCAGATGTGGCTCTGGGCTGCTGTTTGCCATCAGACAAGTGTTGCGGCCTGTCCATAGCTCCATGCTGCTCCTTGGCCCCAGGCCTACCACAGTTGTTGCTGGCCCCAGGGATCCAGTCCAGGAGGAGCCATCCATAGCTTCCAGATGGACTCATAAATGACCAGGGTGACAAATAAAAGAAAATACACAAGAATACTGTTTTTCAAAAGAAAGAGAAATTTGCTCCTGGCTCTTAGCCAAACTGCCTGTTATAGGCCCCTAAGGGCAAAGTGCTCAGTGTTCAGAAGTGGGACTTAATGGAGCACTGCAAAGAATGTGAATTCAAGGGCAGACATGCTATTGCATCCCCTATCGCTCTCAAGAAACAGGACAAGCCAAGCAAAGCCCCGCATGCTCCTAATATCCATCATTCTTATGATATCTGTGCCCAGTCCCTGGCACAGAGCTCGGCAGAGATGCCAAAGTGCATCCAAGCAGCAGGACAAATTAGCTAGTGCCGAATCCTCTGTTGCCAGAGCTAGGCTACTAAGGCATCTCTATGCTACTCTGCAGGCTGCAGCATGCGCATTTCCAAAGCTTCTAGTTTCTCGCCATAAAACCTTTATTACAATGATGCTGAGAATAAATCCCACATCATTCATGTCACAATCTTGGATGAAGACCCATGGCCTTGAGACCTTACTGGGGCCTGACTGGCTGTTTTTGCTTGCTCCATGCTTGTATGGCTCTAGCTGGCTGGATACTCATTTCAGGAACCAGTAAGAAGGAGCAGGTTTTTCTACCTCTGCTTGCTTCCCCATGTAAAATCCCTTCACAGCACACAGCATGCAAAACTTAGGTCAACTCAGATCAACATGGAAATCCATCTGTTATACCAGTCACTGTGTACCAGTACACCATGGACTTGCATAACTAGAAAGAATTGCCAGGCACAGAGTTGGAGACACTAAGAGCAGCCACCTCATGCTGCGGTTACTCAGGACCCTTGGGGACCTCAATGTACAGACACAAGATAGCTCTGATACCGAAGAAACTTCAGCTGCTGAAGAAAGCATTTTTCTGCAAGTATCTAGAATTGGGACAGCTGGCAAAAGCACTTCTTTCCACATTACTTGTCACTAGCCTCCCAGAGGGAGTGCTTCAGGTATTATTAGCAAAGACCCATGTGCTCTTGGGCACAGCTCCTTCAAAGGCAGGAATATTTCACAGTACCGATGTCCTACATATAGGAATTCTTGTTCTGCATCTGAGGCATGTAAAAAATATCAGACGCTACAGTGATATAAATGTAAATGTATTTAGTAAATAAATGTAATTCAGTAAATAAAGCAGCAGGAGCTATGCAAAATATCATCTAAATCAGTTTTCGTGGACTCCATATTGTGCACATGTTAGGAGCAGGAGTAGCACAGAACCAGTATTTCCTTGCTTGTTGGCTGTAAATCTTTCCATCTGTCACCACTGGGCCACACCATCTCTTCCCTACTATTCCCCTGCAAGATATGGGGCCCCCATCTCACATGAGCATGGCTGCAGTGTGAAAGGCCAGCATCACTCCACCTCTGCTTGAACAAGGGCTGTGCAGAGAGGGCGGCTGGCTTCTGGGTAGCCACAGGGTGGGGATAATCCCCCACTCCTGGCCCACTGCTGTTACAAAGAAGTAGGGCAGGAAGAGACCTCCAGAGGTGATCTAATCTAACCCCCTGCCTGAGACAGGATTGACAGCAGCATTGACTTCCCCAGTAGTCATGGTAGAGGCCAGCAAACAGCTCACCCCCACAAGTCTAAATAATGATTCCAAAAAGTTTGTTGAGTACTCTGGTAGTGGGACTGGGTCGTACCTCTGTTGGCCACCTCCCCATTGGTGGGGAGGGAAGTCACTCCAGTGCAGAAGTTCCACCCTGCCCACATTGGGGCAGAGGATTGGCTGTGGTGGGCTCTGAGCTGATTGGCTGGCATAGGGGCAGGGCTGCAGGGAGGTCATGCCTGCTGGCAGAAAGCACATGGTGCTCCGGTGGGAGGGGGGAGGTCAGATGCAGCCTGGATCCGGGGCTGCGGTTCATCCCAGGGACCCAGCTGGGGCCACAGACACAGCCAAGGAGAGGGCAGGCTTCAGCCAGCCTAGGGATCAAGATTTACCATGGATGAACTCTAAATGGGATAAAGAGCATTAATCCAAATACCTTGGCTGGGTGGGGTGGGGATGGGGATGTTTGATTCCTCACAGGGGCCCTCAAATGGTCCCATGTACTACTAACTGAGGTATTGTTTCTACCTGGATATAGCTGTTGGCCTGAAATCCCCATGATCACTTATTTCTATGGTTAACTCCTGCCTCTCTCAAGGATGTGAGAGGGAACCAAGGGAGCTGGGCTTCATGATAGGTGAGTGGGGTTCTCTGCTCACATGCATGTGTCTTGCAATTTGGGGAGCACCCAGTGGATCCAGGATTTCCCTCCTACCTGTAGCATGGGACAGAGATGAGTAGGGGGGTAGGACCAGGGACAGAGCCAAAGATTTTGCTGGTGGTGAGTGGAGATTAGCAGTAGGTCCCCAGCTACTGAGACTGCTCCCTGTCCCTCTTCACATCACCACCTGCCACGTACACATGCACACCTGCCCTGGGTAAGGAGTATAGGAGCAGGAAGGGAAGAGGGTGGGGGCGCTGATTTCTTTCTTCAGTGCCCCAGGCAGCAGAGTGGGGCCAGCTCCAAGCAGGTGATAACGTGTTGCTGAAACTCTGCTTAGTGCCACTGGTCCTTGTTCTGTATATGGTACATGGTTACCACCTGCTCCTTACTCAGGGCAGATTATTAAATCACAATACAGTCCATTCCACTGAGCAATTAAATAGAATAACGTTTCAGTGGCTGAACTTGCCCAAGACAATTTGCTCCATCCTGCACCATGCTCAGTTGCTGGCAGACAGTAACAGCAATGCTTTTTCTAATGTAATTTCAAGTCACCACAAAAATTCTCAATCAGTTTTGCTTTCCAGGAAATGAATTGCTGTGTGACCTGCATGACTCCCTCTCCTTGCACCTCATCTAACCAAGATACATAAGCTGCATATGAGGCTCTCAGACTAACAGATTTTGTATCTGACATGAGTTATCCTGGGAGAAGGAATCAAACAAAAATCCTTTAGAAATGACAAAATACAAATAGATTGACTTGTAGAAGTATGGTGAATAGCCAGCCCTGGCGGAAATGTAACCTGTATTTCACTGTATATGGATGACTGAGAACCATCATCTACAATCCAGTCCTAGAAGAACACGTGTTCCCATTCAGAAAGATAATGTTTAATCAATTTATCATTAATATACTGCATTACACTAGATGGCATCCTCCTTTTAAGACTGTGTCAATCCAAAACAAATCAAACATGCTCCCTTTGAATATGTCCCCAGTCCAGCAGACTTTGAGGCCAAACACAGACCATTTGGCTTGGCTTGAAACCAAGGGAAATGATTGCATTTGCTTAATTTCCTTTGCTATTTAACACATGAATGGAGATACACAACATTGTGCCCAAGATCAGCAATATTCCTGAGATGCTATTTCATGTCTCTGAACTTGGGAAGGCAGGTTGGCCTGATGCCAGGCAAAGAGCAGGAGACTGTATTTTGCTCATCCAAAGTATTCCTTTGCTGCATGGGGAGGGTTATCCCAGCTCAGAAATAGAATGGGACAGATATAGCAGTGACCTACTATCTCTGCACTGGCTCTAAGATATTCCTGCTTCCCCTTCTTCCCCTCAAGACCCATCTTGCCCTATCAGCTGCTGTACTAGACCCTATCTGTGTGGTGGACTCCTAGCTTGGTGCCTTGGTTGACTCCATGTAGCCACTGTGGGATCCCTATCCAGTTTGATCCTTTGTAGATCTTTGCCAGGTAAAACAGCATAACATGTGTGCTGGGCTCAACTCTTTGTATAACAGCATGCCTTTTAGAGGCACCCAAGATAATTCACAAAAGGAAAGGTAGAAATTGAGTGAGGTTTGAGTGGCTCAGAAAAGCAATATTCTAAGGGCACATTAAGAGGTGGTGGGGGTGAAGAGCTCACTGGCCAAGTTCAAGTCCAAGTTCATGGATGACACAAAGTTATGAGGAAGCGTGGTCATGCCTGAAGAGAGGCTACAGCTACAGGCAGAGCTAGACAGGCCAGCAAGTTGGGCAGATTGGAACCCAATGAAGTTCAACATTGAGAAATATAAAGGGCTCCACATCTGGACAAGCAACCCTGAACACATCTACAGGCTGGGTGGCGCCAAACTGACTAGCACCACAAATGAAAGGGACCTAGGGGTAATAATAGATCACAGTATGAATATGAGCTGGCAGTGGAATGCTGTAGCCAGTAGGGCAAATAATACTCTGGTATGCATCAATCGATGGATCTCCAGCAAAGCCAAGGAGGTGATTCTTCCACTCTACTCATCACTGGTGAGACCGCAGGTGGAGTACTGCATCCAGTTCTTGGCACCACACCTTAACAAGGATGAGGACAAGCTTGAGAGAGTCCAAAGAAGAGCCACCCATGTAATCAGAGTATTAAAATGGAGGCCGTACGGGGAAAGGCTGAGGGATCTGGGACTCTTCAGCCTGAGGAAAAGAAGACTGAGAGGGGACTTAGTAGCAGCTTACTGCTACACTAGGGGAGTACATCAAGGGCCTCATGAGCAACTGTTCACCAGGGCACCCGAGTGGAAAACCAAGAGTAATGACCACAAACTCCTGCAAGATCAATTCAGGCTCAACATTATGAAAACCTTTTTCACAGGCAGGGTGTCCAGACTGTGGAATAAGCTCCCTCCAGAGGTGATGCATTTGCCTACCCTGGAAATCTTCAAGAGGAGACTGTATGGTCACCTTGCTGGGGTCACCTGACCCCCAGGATTCTTTCCTGCTTCGTGCAGGGGGCTGGACCCAATGATCTTCCAAGGTCCCTTCCGGCCTTACAATCTATGAATGAACAAACAGCAATATGTTACAAGGAGTTAAGGCATCACTGCAGTATCTTAGCTCTCTTTCACTGAGGGTTAAAACACCATGCTTACCTTCCACTTGCCATGTGGGAAGAGAGAGGCAGTTAGCTACGTTATTCTGAAGCTGGGCAGAAGGCAGGGCAGGGTTGCACCTTAGGGCATGTCCACACATGCAGGCACATGCACTTGCAGTAGCTCAAAGAAAAGCTGCACAAATTTGAGCTGGGACTTTTTGCCTCAGTGCATGTGCCCAGACGTGCACTTTGGTGTGGGGCAAATTGTGCCACTTGGGGCAAAATAACTCTGCCTGGCTCTTCCTGGATCTGGAGCCAAAGGGAACTAGAGCCTGGGGCCAGCACAGGTGTAAAAAACCTACCCTGTGCCAGTCCCAACAGTATAAAAAGCTTCTCTGGCAAGTAGCTCAGGGCTACTTGCTCTCACAAGCTTCTGGGGTCCAGCCAATTGGTACCTGGGGACACTATCCCTTGTGCCAGCTGGACTGCTGAGGCAGCCCTGAGTTCTCTTCACCCTCTACCCACTGCAGCAGTCTGGCAGTGGGGGCTGCTGCCTGGCTGTGACCCGCTGCTGCCTGCAACAGTATGTGGCTACAAGGCTGCATGCCTGCCAGACCCAGATGGGGACAGCATGGCCATTAAAGGCATCTGCACCTCTGAGCCAGCTGCCAGTGGGCAGTGTCTGAACAGATGGACTTTGTGTAGCACTACTGCTATGTGTGCCACTGCCTGGCCACCTGGGCAGCTATCACCCGGAAGATGTTCCCATGTGGTGGCCTGCTTTGAACTGTTATCCACCTCCAGCTGGGTCCTGGGTGCCAGCTCTGAGCAGGCTCCTCTGCCTGGGTCCTGCCTCTTGCCTCCCTAGAAGGAATTCTGGCGTTCCCTATTTAAAAACTGCAAACTCCTTGATAAAAAAATCCCAAAGTCACTCTTTAAAATATCCCAAAATCCATGTTCTTCCACAAGGAAAACAAAAGACTGCTAGATTATAGATATATATATGAATGAGAGAGAGAGAGAGAGAGAGATCAAATAAATTAGGCAATGTTTTATTGATATATTTGCAATTTTAAAGCAATGTGGAAGCCTACCAGTGCCTCCAGCCTCATAATAAAATAAATTCTAAATATCTATACAGTTTGGCATTGACTTCTGGCTTTTTTGTCATAGAAAAATCAGAGCTGCCCCTACCCGCTTTGCTCACCAGGATGTGCAGTGCTAAGCAGCACTCATATGGCAATGCCCTGCCCCTGCCCTTGCCCCTCACTCAGCCCACAGCCTGGCCCCCACCCTAGTCCCCTCATTCCTGATCCACAGGGTCAGGTGTGTGGGTGAGGGGTTTGTGGGGGTGGCTTGGGGTGTGGGGTTTGTGGGTGGATTGTGGGGGGACTGTGGAGGTGGGAGTATTGGGGAGCTGCTCAGGAGGGGTGGGTCCCCTGCCCCTCGCAGGGAGCAGCCACCCTGTGCAGGTCACAGACTGCCCCCCCACAGAGCCACAACCCACCAACAAGGGTCCATAGGCCCTTCCTCAGGGGCTACCCCCTCCTGCAGGGCCCACATGCCCCCCACCTGGCCCCTTCTCCCATTAACTCCCCCAGCCCCCCTGATCTCTGCCCTGCCCAGTGCCAGCCCTGATCATTCCCCTAGCCCCCCTGATTATTACCTTTCCCAGCCCCAGCATCTTGGCTGTAAAAAAAAGAAAAGAAATGCACTCACTGGCTGTATTAGCAGCTGTTGGGGTCACTGGGGCCTCATCGCAGAGCCCGCATACATGGCATGGGGCAGTGGGTGCAGTGGAGATCAGCCCCGGCTGCCTGGTGCCCGGGCTGCAGCTGTCATCTTGCGTGGGTGCAGCATGGCTCAGCAAGGTGCCATGTGGTGCCACACACCCTCTGGGAGCTCAGGAATGCTAGAGCTGAGTGGCGCCAGGCTCTGGGTGACAGCTGGAGTTGCCCTGAGCTCCCACACAGCTTGCAGTGCCACTTGGTGCCCTTTCAAGCCACACAACACCCACACGATCTGACAGTGGCAGCATGGGTGCCAGGTGGCTGGGGCCATTCACTCCCTACTGCCCCACACCATGCGGGGGGGCTCCGCCATGAAGCCCCAGTGGCTCTGATTGCTGCTGCTACAGCTGGTGAGTGCAGTTTGGGGGTTTTTTTTGAGTGCTAGGACACTGGGACTGGGTGGCAGTGGCATTGTGTAGGGGGTGTACAGGTGTGTCGCACCCCATGATGGCAGCACTCACTGCTTAGGTGATGGGTAGAGGGAGCAGGCAGGAATGCCGGTGCCCCCCTGCAAGCATCAGCTGATTACTGTGCTCACTGCAGACGCTTTCAGGACTGGCTGTGGCTGCTTCTGGGAGTGGCTGCAGCAATCAGCCAGCACTTGCTCCCAGAAGTGGCCAGAGCCACTTGTGGAAGAGGCTGCAGCAAGTGCAGCGATCAGCCTTTGCAGGATTGCCCAGGGGACTCCCCCCAAGACTTCAGGATTGCCCATGGGGACCCCCCACCTCCGGTTGGTGGGACTGGTTGCAGGGGGAGAATGTGCCCTCTCTGACTAAGGCAGCACTAGTCGCCCATAGCGGGCGGGGCAGAGATCGGGGGCTAGGACTGGGTGGGGGAATGATCAGTGGGGGCTGGGTGAGTGGCTGGGGGACAGGGCTGACTGGGGCAGCAAGAGAGGGAGCTGGGGCTGGGCAGGGGTCTCCATGGTCCCCTCCCCCCTCCTCCAGCCCCACTACTTACCCCACATGGAGCCTGGGTCCAGGTCCCTGCAGCTGGTACGCTGCTTGCCTTGCCCGGGCAGGCAGTGTACTTCAGCACCAGGGCAAGGGCCAGCCATAAAGATGCTCTGGCTGGTTACCAGAGCATCTCTGTGGAGGACCTGAGCATCTGGTTGCTTCAAGGCATGATGTGGGACCATGTCTTGCCCCGCTGTTTTGTGGCACATTTTTTTTTGATCCCGGGATATCCAAGTGTGTAATTTTGTCCCAATGCTACAAATTTGCAGTGTAGGGAGCATTTTTTGTTCCTGCATGTGCGTCTTGCAGCATCTCAAAGGGGTTTCAGATGCTGCAAGAGGCAAATGCATGTTCATGTGGGCGTGCCTTTAGAGACTAACTGGTTCAGAGAGGCATAAACTCTTATAAGTAACAGTTTGCTTGTCAGATGCTATAAATGGACTTGCATATGTTAAGAGTATGCACATGTACAGTTACCACCGGGCAGCTGATGCTCAGTAAGTCCCTGCCCCCTTCTACCCTGCTTTTATTTGTTCATCCACATCCTAACAGTTCACACAAACAGATTAGAAGTCTATGTAAAAGAAAGCAATGGTGAAAAAGAGAATCCAGAAGCTTCAGGAGGGTTTCATCCCAGGCAGGCCTTATACAGAGCACTGAAGACAGCTACAGAACAACACGAGAAGACCAGGGGAGATCCTAGAGCCAAAGCACCCTTTGGACACAGGCAGTCTTTTTGCCATGTATCCAGCTGGATGAAGGTAGTGTGGTGCTGTGTGCTATGACTGTGGACTTTGGATGCTACTACAAAACAGATTATAATAAAATCAACAGCCATCACTGACAGGGCACCAACCAACTATTATAATCTAGCTGCATAAGGGAGCCAGTCTGCTTTTAGATACCTCAGGCCTAGATAATGAAGAGGTAGGTACTCAGCTGGAGAAATTGCTCTAGCTCTATTAACTTTAATGGGGCTCAGACAATTAAGACCTCCTAAGACTCTTCTCTACTCTGTCTGCAAGACACTGAAATTGGGTGTGCTGACAAAACTGCATATCATACAGTGACAGGTTATGAAGCCGAGCAAAGCAGGAATTAATATGTAAACTTTAGTGCCATGCTGTCTACAATACCCTATAACAAAGCCAGTGTTTACAAAGGATCCTGATACCCCACACATTTCACTGGTGCTTGTGGTAAACCTTATATTTAGCATCAAATTCAGACTCACTACTGATGCCTATTTGAGCCAGGTGCTTAGACACCAAATGCATTAACCAGGGGTCTACTCCTACTCCCTTTTGAAATCCCATCACAAGTTGACCCACTTTTTAGAGATGCCAGGCATAGACAAAGAGGTGGACAGAGGATTGACTTTTATTAGTAAATGTTTAGGATTAGGAATCCAACAAGAAAGATGACAAAGTTGATAGGGAAATAAAGATGGCCCCAGCGAGGGACTAACAATAGAGGGATGGGGGTGAGAAGGGGAACGCAACTAGGTTACAGGAGATACAATGATAGGCAACTAAGCCCGGGGGTGGGGCATAGGGGGAAGGGGAAGGGGGGGGAGGAGGTTCACAACACTGAGAGAGAGAGGAGATAGATACATACAAACCTGTCACAATGGTCTGCAATGGTGGAGGAAGTGGTTCGAGGGAAGTGTCTCAGTCCATATAGAGTCTCATCATGGGGGTCCTCTTCGGGTGGAGCGGGGTCATCCGTGGTTGAAGAATCCTCTCGAAGTGAAGGTCAGTCTGGTGCAGAGGGGTGGGTGGTTCAGGCGGTCCCCTTCGGGTCTGTTCCGGCAGCGGCTCGTCTGGTGGGGTTGGAGTACTGGCGGTGGCCCGTGATGTGCTCCACGTAGATGTCACAGGACCAACAGATGTGTCGGACACCATGAGGCAGCGCATCAGCTTGGCGTAGTGGAGGGAGGTGCAGCAGGCACGCATGATGCTCTTGTTGCTGGGGTCCCAGGCTCCAAGCATTCCCACAATGAGCGCGTCGACCGTCACATCGTAGCCACGGCCCCTCAGGGTGTCGGCCAGCAGGGCGTACTTCTGCCACTGGTGAGCCCCGGTGTAGTTGAAGGCTTGGCGCCGGTTTTTGAAGGGGATGGTGACGTCCACGAACACGACCTTCTTGGCCTCTTTGTTGGTGATAAATTTCTGAATTACTATGACTTGCTATATTATAATCTATCTAGTCTAGATTTTTATCCTATTTTTGTAAGAAAAAGTCAACACATGCTACTTATTAAACCCCAGGAAAATACATTTATGACTTTGTAGCACCTAACACTTTTTAATACAGGCCAATGGTGTTATTGATAGTGGGAAAACTGCAGTTCACACTTGGAGAATGGGAGACTCTACTCTGGAAAATGAAGACTCCAGGAAGGACTCAGAGGCAATGATGGATGAGTCCCCAGGGCAATGATGTGATTAAGAGGGATAGTGCAATTCTTGAAGAGTAGGGATGTGGGCTCATCTTCGTATAGTTCTCTAGGGAAACCATTGCTAGAATTCTACGTCTAGTTCTGATGTCCACATTTCTTAAGAACTCAAAGGGTTCAAAATAGAGCCATAAAAACAGTTCTGTGTCTGGGAAATGTCTCTTCTGGTGAGGGATTAAAGAAGCTCAATCTGTTTAGTTTGATGACAAGAAGTGACTCAGTTTTGGTCACTAAACACCCATGCTGGGAAAATTCAGCTGATATTAATGAGGCTTTTTTTGGGAAGACAGAGATATAACCATATCCACTGGATGGAAGGTAAAGCCAGACAAATTGGGACTGGAAATAAGGTGCAAATGTTCCCAGTGAGGGTAATTAATCAGAGAAATGACTTGCTAAGGGGTGTGGTAGATTTTTCATCACGTAAAGTGTTTAAATAAAGGCTGATATCTACTAAAAGGTACAGAATGCAAAAGAGCCACCTCTACTTACTTGCAAAAGGCCCCTGCACAGGAAAATGATCCTCTGCCATCCACCAACATCTCTGCTGCTTATGTGGTCGAATATGTTCTCAGCAGATGAGCAAACCTGTTCTCACATGTGAGACTTTCCAAAGTGCTCAGCTCCAGCCAAATTCTGTTTTCCTAAAAACCACAAGTAAAATTCCCTTACAAAGTACTGTTGCTGAGCACTTCAGAAACTCCCATCATACACAGCCAGATTCTGACCCAGCATGATGTAAGATTGGAATAAATCTATTGTTTGTGGATTCACCCAGTGCCATCTGAATCCAGTCTTGATGCAAGTCATTTGCAAAAAAATGAAATTCTGTTTCAAGGGATAAATAAGTACAACAAATCCAATGCCACAAAGTGCTCAGGATCTACTCAGATAAGCATGAACGTCTTCAATTCCTACTGAATTCAGGGGGATAGGGCTAAGATGTGGACCACTATTTAATCCCTTTCTGGACAAAATAAGATTTGGTTTGATTTGATCCAAGTGATTTAATTTCAGGATTAGCCCTTTGCTCCATTAGTTTTCATGGCACAACTCATCTATTTTTTATTTCATTGCAGGACTAAACCCAAAACAGCCATTACCACTACACGTGGTCTGTGACAGCTGGCTGCAGTTGGTCGATGACAAAACATTTTGTTCTTCTCTTGCCAAAAATACAGTTATGTTGAAAAGATGCACAGAATTCACTGCACACAGAATTTTGCTCAACACTGTTATTTCAACTTGGGATGACTTATTATGCCAATAGGAAGCTCTGCATGTGGCTTCACTGCTGCAGTGACCTTTCATAAAGGAGAGGAAACATCTTTTGGGCATTCTGTGACTAATCCATTCACAAAAATTACAGTTTTAAGAATGGAATAGCACAGCAGACCTTCCGCTTCCTGTCCCAATAATTCAGACTTTAAGCCTCATTGAAGGAAACAGCAGTGACAGTGATGTGTCAGATTAATCTGTACTGACCCATTTGCTTCTCCATAAATTAGCAAGCCACGATTATGACTTCAAGGGTCCTTGACAGTTTCCACTGGAAGTTCAGTTTTGACACCTCCATCTATCTTCCAGGCTCAAAGACAGAAAAAAAAGCTCTTTTCTGCCTCAAGATTTCTCAGGCTCACACTTGGGTTGGAAGGGTTGGGGGCAGGTATTGGGGGAGGGTGTTGAGAGAAAGAGAAAGAGAAAGACAGAGAGATTGATGTTCATATGACATGCTGGGTTTCTCTGGAACCTTTGAAAGGTCTTAATATCTTTTCCCATCAAGCATCACTTCACTCAGCTGCACTAAAGGGTGAGCAACCAGTAGTGAGGGCTCCCAGCCATGGACAGAGTTAATGTGAGCCAGGTGATGCAAGGGAATAAGGATCCTAGACTTCAGCCTCTGCCCAGCCGTTCCCTCCCCTCTATCTAATGCTGGCTCTGACTTTACTAGCAAGACATTTGTAAACCAGCTCTCTGCTTATCTGTTTTAGCTGCCACCATGCCCCATGTCTGTCAAGTCCAGTTAGGTTATTAGGTCCTTTGGGATAGGTGCTGTCTCTTGACTAGTTTATAAAACAGGCCCTGATCCCAATTAGGCCTTGAATGCTGCTGTAGCAAGAGAATGAAGAGGAAGGATTTGCAGCTAAGGTATTGGCTGAAGAGACCCATTTTCAGGTCCCAGCTCCCATAAAGTAAAATATTTATTGAACCAGGAAGAGGCAGAGAATGAGTCTGTTTAATGGTCAGGAAAACCAGGGATCCAAGCTCTGCTCCTGCTGCAATGGATAGTTAATTCTATACCAGGTTGAACAGCTTCAATAGGAGAGATTGTGATGGTCTACGCTACAACACCCAATATCCCCCTTGTCAAGACCAGACCTGAGTACAGGTGCAAGTTTCCTTAAGCAGAAGAGAAAACTCATCCCATGTCTCATGTGCCCCGGAAGGGTACTTTAATCACTAGGCTCTTGAGTCAAGGTTGAGTGGCACCATGTCTTCCAGCTGTGTGTTGTGACAAAGGACTTGCTTGGGCACCTAACTCCAGAAGTAACTTCACGCCTGGAGGTTCATGTAGTGGGCCCCTAATGTCCTCATTGGCTCAGCATGCTGGCTCTTATGGAGTCCATCCTGAAGCATGTCACTCTATCCACATGCCTCATAGCTCTGTGCCAAGCATGCTTAGTGGCATGGGCACAGGGCTGCCTCATTCCCAGGATTTAGAAGCCAATGAGTGGGCAGGGTATACTTCCTGCCAGCACTCTCAGTTGCAGCACAAAGGCAGGGGCAGACAAGCCCCATGCTTCCCTGTGGATTCAGCCTGTAGTCTCGGTGTACCTTGATAATCTTCTCTGTGAAGTGGGGGAACAAATATCCTTCCTGACAGAGATGCTATTAAGATGAATTTACTCATCACTGTTAGCTGCTTAAACATAGCAGGGATGAGGCCAGCAAAACCTTGGCAAATTTAAACCCTTTGGGCTTGTTTTCTATGTTCCACTGTAAATGTCAGGGCATTGGGTCCCTGCAATAAAAGTGGGGAGTCTGTCTCTGTACGGATGGAGCAGCATCATGCCTCCCCCATGTGATGCCTGCCCCCCACCCCTTTCAGCTGCTCTCCCTGAAGCATAGCAGCCCACCTGGCCCCAGGCCTGGGCTCTGAAAACCTGGGGCAGTCCAGGAGAGCAGACTTGCTGAGTTGCGTGGTCTCAGAGAAGGGTGGTCCTTGGGAATTGCCTGGCCCAGTCGCAAAGCATAGCAGGTGCAGGAGGGTATACGTGCACCCCCTGAGAGATCTGGTGCACCCCCTGACAGGCCGCTCTGCCCACTTAGGCAATGGGTAGGTGGGGGAAGGTGGGAGCACCAGCCCCCGCCCCCCCATGAACTCCGGCTGGGGAGTGGGAGTGCTGGATGAAGTGCCGCAGCAACTTCCGGGAGCGCCACAACCACTTCCCGGTTGGCACAATGGGCCATGGGGGGACACTCTGCCCCCACCCCAGTCAGTGAGATTGGCCTCGGGGGGGGGGGGGGGTATGTGCCCCCCGTGACTAAGGTGGCACCAGTTGCCCATGGCCCAGCCACCCACAGCAGGAGTCTTTCACTGTTCTTCACTAAATCAATGCTACACTGACTTTTGTGCACTACAGCAGGGCAACTGCTGTGAGGCAGGCTCTCCACTCTGTGTGACCTTGCACCTAGGAACAAGCTTGGGACTCCTGCTCCATGAAAGGCAGGGAGGTTCAGCTCACTGCCAAGAGATATGTTTGCGCTGCGGGGGAAAAGGGGCCTTGAGGACTAGAAATAGGGGACTGCACCCCAGGAGTGACACTTGTGTGCTTCACTGCTTACCACATTGGAACAGTGCCTGCTCTGACATGCACCACATTACAGGACTCCCCTAAGGGGGAGCATGTTCCTGATAGAAGGGGTTTAAGCAGCCAAATGCCTGGGCAACTAGGAAGCAAAAACGCTGAATGAAACCACAACCATGTAGCATGTTCCAAGAGCAGCACTGACTGAATGTCCAGGAACCAGGGACTGCTCATTTTCAGGAGCCAAGATGCCCTTGGGTATGATCCAAGATCTCCTTGTCCTATACATGCTTCTCCATAGTCCCTCCTGACTGACAGAAGCAAACCATCATGGATGCATGCAGGTGGCTGAATGCGGGAGCTTGGCTGCGAAGCACAGGCTGCTAGGAAATCATTGCCATTAAGGGCCAGGCTGAGGAGCTCTGTGCCTTTGGGGTTCTTTTCCTTTTGGCATTTCCCTTTAGCTCATAAAAGAGCAAGTTCTCCAGGGGCAAGACACAAAGGAGCAGGTGACGATCCACTCCTTGGGGTGAGGCATGAAGCACTCTGATAAGCCTCTCTCCAAAATACAAGGCCAGCATGAACAGGATGGCATTTGTTCTGGGCTTCTCCAAAATACCCGTGGGAATTTTCCATTCACACTGTAATTTTCTAATGCTAGGAGAATGCAGGAATATTTTGCATGCCACACTATGTAGCTCCCAGCCCGAGATCTCTCAGGAATGAGGTTAGTGCTGGATATGTTGGCAGATAAAATGCAGGATTGAAGACATCCTGTCTGACTTCATTTCAATTTCAGTGCCACTTGCAGTTCTCAGGAAAATCCCTGATCTTGAATAACTTCATGCAGAATCTCATACCCCTGTTCTCCTTGAATAGGAAGTTCATTCAACTGGAAAGTCCAGCCCAAAGTCTCCGGCTCCTACCCAGTTACTGCATGGATGATGCTGATAAAAAGACAAAGAGCACACAGGAAGTGTATTTGGAAATGGCAGCACACACCTTTTCCAAATGGAAGAATACTCTGAAGGAAGAATTCAGTAGAAAACAATTCTCAACATCCATGAAACTGGCTTAGATTCCCTATAACAGCATTACCCATAAAGTTGATGTTCTATAGGTTTCCATCATGTTCCAAATGATAATAAGGGCAGTCTCGTACTAAAGATAGCTCAACTCCTTTGAGACAAAGCATTTAATGTTAAATAGTGGCATTTAGCTGCCATCTCCAGTTAAGTTTTAGGCAAGATTTTCCGAAATGGCAAAGCAGTTTGCAAAGATCCCGAGTACCCTGATATTCCCACTGGCCTCCAAGGAGACATGAAGTACTCGGCGTGATTAAAATCAAGGCAGTCATTTTGGTCACTAGGTGTGGATTTAGGTTAAATTTGGCAGTAACTATGACCATCTCAGGGTTGATAATAGTAGACTGAAAACCCCCCAAAACATAAGAGTGGTTTAAGTATCAAAATATTTTAAAAGAGGAATACATTTTGGAATCCTATTAGCCTTCTAGGAATGAGTTTTCTGCTTTCATATTTTCCAACCTCTCTCTACAACATAAAAACTGGAAAACAACTTAAACAAGAAATCTGAGAGTCTCAAATAATTAGACAGCACATGGAACAATTGTAAAATATAGCGAGATCCACAATAAAAATCACAAGAGTTGGCAATATGGGAATCTCATCCCATAGTTCTCTAGGCCAAGGTTGATGGGGCTTGGAGATCCAGCAAAAAGAAAAGTAGTTGATGTCTTTGCAGTACCTCACATTTTCCCACTCATGGGTTTAACTTATTCTTCTGCAGTTTGCAGGTCCCTTGATGGACACTGGGGAATTCCGTGAAGTCTGGGATCAGCCTAGAAAGAGAAAGGCTACGTCTTCTCTGGCATGATGTTGCTATACTCAAATATAATAGTATGTATTTAAAGCAATGGTTTCAAATAAGAATTGCAGAAGCTGAACAAAAATGTGTGACGTCATGAGAGAGAGTTGCATCCTGTTAAGCTAATAAGCCTTTTACTGGAATAGCAGGTTGTTGGCTGGTAGGAGATGCCAGACTTCAGCTTTCAAGATGACTTTAGTGTATTACCCCGTCCTACATGTTACTATAACAAGACCGGCCAGTATCAAATATTAACACACTACTTCCCTTTTACCATTCTACCATTGTGCTACCTAGGGATCTAGGCTGAAGTCACTAGCCAGGGCGTTCAAGACAGGCAGCTGTAGGTGTACAGCCTGGATATGGATAATCACCTAACTAAGCCAAGATCCAGAAGCTGGTTGTCAAGACTGGGGCCTGGGCTAAAGTCAGGAGCACAGGGGCTGGAGTAGGTGCTAGACGAAGGCAGGAAATTAGGAAGTCAACAAAAAGGACCCAGGAAACTGAAAATGAACAGGCATGAACCAGGAAACTAAAAACAAGGAATTAGCCCAAGGCTAGACAGGGAGGTATCTGTCCTGTAGAATAGCCTGCTGAGAACTGAAAGGACTGCTGCTTATAAGCTGGCAACCATGTTGTTCTCCAAAGACCAAGGAGTTAAGCTTACAGAATGATAAAACTTATTTAATTCAGAGAGCCTTCTTAGCCTACAGATCTGCTGTTCCCTCTGGTTCCCCCTTGCAATCCCTGGGCAAATGTAACAAGTTATACATGACACTCTTAGAGGTATCCACACATCAGCCATGCCAATGCAGGCACCTGGAGCCACCAGGGGAATTAGGCCACTGGCAGCCAGACTTAGTCAAGCAAGCAGGGTCAGCTATTGACAATTTAGCCTGCCTGCTTCCCTGACTCCTGACAACCAGAAACTGACCAACATGACTCTTCAGATTTTCTATCTATTGCGTCATAGATTTTAAGGCCAGAAGAGACTACTGTAAGCATCATTTGATTTATGAATATTGCACAGGTCCAGAGAATTTCATGCAGTTATGCCAGCACTAAACAAAATAACTTGAGTTTCTCAGTAAGGTTCCTTTAATGTGCTTGATTTATGCAGCTTCCAATTTGAAGGGGTTTTTTTACCTGAAAACGGAACCCAAAACAAAATGTCTTGTTGACAAGCTAAAAGTTTGATGAGTTTGGGAGAGATGGGGATGGGGTTTCGGGGAGACAATTCCTACAAAAATCTGGAAAACTTTCACAAAAGAGATTTTTCTCTCAAAACCTTTCCATTTTGGTGAAATATGTTTAAAGAAAAAAATAACTTCGTTAAAAGCTTTTTTATCAGAAAAGAAACTTGATTATAAATATGTAAGCAGGTTTCTTTCCATGGCTAGAAAATTATGGAAGGAAAAAAATCTTATTCATAATGAAAAACTGAAGAAAAGTCAGAAATCCACCAATGATTTGCATTCCTAAGTCATGTAGGTGCCTGTGAAAATCCCACCCTAAACAACTCACATCACAAAGGATAATGTGACTAAACTGCGAGACATTGGTTTCTCAGCAGTTCACTTTTCTGTTCCTCTTTTTTGGTGGTGAGTAATGAACTGAAAATTAGCTATTGAAGTTCATAACATACAGCTCTTAGGGACTTGACTTCTGTAGGAGGTAGATACTTAAGTACTTCTGAGGACCTGGGGCCCCATTTCTGAAGAAGCACTGCACAAATGAGCCACTGTCTGCAAGGGAAATCTTCCCTTTCACTGAATCCTGCCTGCGTTTTTGCTCACTTAGCATCCCTCCTGCCCCCCAGGAGATTCTGCCCATTTTATGACCTAATATTGCTTGTTTAAGGACTGATCTTGTTGCCCCTGTGAAGTCAGAAACAGACCTTCCACTGACTGTGACAGGGCAAGCCAAGCCCTCAGTCATTATTACTCAGTTTTATCTTGCATTATTACCTGAATCCTCCAAATATTCACCATATTCTCCCCACCCCTCCACCCCCACTCCCGGCTTTTTTTTTTTGCTTGCTTTTATCCAAAGTAATGAGGCAGTGATTCCACTTAAAAGACACGACAGGCCTTAACTATGGTATGTGTTTCCACATGTTTTTCTGGGGAGGAATGATGCCAGAGGAAAACAACAACTGGTGCCTCCACAGCACATCATTAAATACTTCCCCTTTGACAGTGAGCAGAATCAAGCTTTCTTAAGATAGAGCCTCCAGAGGCACCTTGGAGTGTGGAAGTGAGTTTTACTGAGAAAGTAACAGTGTTTCAGGATGTGCTGTCCTCCCCTTAGAAAGTCAGAGGGAAAACTGGTTCCCAGAGATAAAGAATCATAGCCAGTGATGTGGAAATGAAGCATGCTTTTTAGTGGGGTAGAGGGCCAAGTTTTGTGCATCTCCATAGACCACATCTAATGAAATTATTAGGTGAGTTAATTTGCATGTCTAGCCATCATTTCCAAATGCAGAATTTTTATTTTTAAGGGTGTGGTTGTAGATTTAATGTTGTTTTAATGTTGGTGGAAGGTGCTGCTAGTGAAATTCACCCTCTGGGCAGCAGCAAAGCAAGCTTCCCACTCATATGCATGGCCCTACTAGCCTATTACTTCCTCCTCCCTCTGATCTAGGAAGGACTTCCTTTAGGGCCCTCAGGGCCATTCTGTCTTTACAGCCCAGGTGGATCTTGATTCCTCTGCTGAATTTCCCAGAGTGTGGTATTTGTAAGGTGAGGACTGGAATGGAGACCAACTGAGTTCATCTTATTTGGAGGCCATCAGACACTCACTAGATCAGAACAGTTTCTAATTCCTACCAAGCTGAGCAGCATTGAGACTAGTGAACTCCAGAGGAAAGGTTGAGTAGTCCATTAGCAATGCCCCGAGACATCCATCTGGCTCCGAATACTCATGCTACACCCAAGAGGAGGCTCCCTTCCCTTGGTATGGCACCAAGCAGTGGTCTCCTGGAAGCTTTCATGAGCACTGGCTTGCTGCCCTCAGTCTCATGAAAACACTCTGTGATCAAAGGCCTCAGCTTCTTCCTAAAGAGGCCCAGCACAAATCACTGGGAGAAATTCTATGATTTGTGCTATAGAAATAGTCAGACAAGAGGTGTATCCCATTGACATGCTTGCACACTAACATTCCTGAATGTGTTATACAGATCAGGCATTAAAGAAAGGAAGTATTGATCTGAATGCCATGATTCATGCTTATTTGCAAGTTTATCCGCATAAACTCTAGTGTGGTCATCACCCAGCCCTAACAAGTTCCCAGCCAGTTTCTCCCTTCCACTTGATCAGCCTAGCTCCTGAGGAGAAGGGTTCACAGCTTCTGCAGTCAATTCTGGGAAAACAATGGAAAGGCCTCTATCTCTGCCAGACTCCCAGCAAGTCCACTTGGCAGGTGAGAACATCACTGAAACACTTCTGTAGCTGCTGCCCACACCAGGAAAGAATGATTATTGTCAGGGGAATTTGTGACAATGAGTTAAAATGTACATTCCTCCACTGGAAAAAGGAATGGGAGGGTCAAGAACACACTACTGAAAAGGCCAAAGCTGCCTTTGGAGCTGAAGCTGGGCTGGCAGTATTCCTACAACCCTTCCCATATGGCCAGCTGCAGAAAAGCATAGTATTCACAATGTACTTGCAGGTGAGTCAGCAAGCCACATGCCCCAGAGTCTCACCCATAAATCACCAGCTCAGAATATGACCAAGTAATTTGTCAGTTTATTGCAAAAACCCAGCACATTAACCCCCAGGCTCTTACAGGAAGTTGCACTGAGCAATGAAAGAGATATGTTAAGTCACTGAATCCACACCTCTGCAAGTTCAAAATGTCAGCCTTCATGGAGAGCTCAACTCAGGCTAGGCAGATTAGCCCAGGGCCCAGTCAGAGCTGAGGTCCTCAGCCAACCCTGGACTTTCATTCTGACACACTGAACAGATCATGCCATTCAAAATTGTTTCTATATCTTCTCAATATCCCATAAGCTCTTGATGGCATGATTGACACTGCATGATGGAAGAAATTCCAGAGACTGACAGCTAAGGAACTTACATCTTCACCTCCTGGGTGGGTGGATAGGCTATTCTTCATAATCAAGGATTCATCCCATCCTGCAAGGTGGTTATGAGTTTAAAAAAAAAAATGCATACACTCTCAGTACCAAGGCTTGTAATATCACTTAACTGAGATCTAAGTGGATTTCACAGGAAGATTTCACAAAACATAACACTCCCTACTGGCATTGGTAAAAACTGCTACCGCTATTAAGTGAGGGTGTCTGAACATATGGATATACACGGCAAGGCCTCTTCTGCATATAAACTTGCTCCTTTTTAAATAAACCTGTTTAGTAAAACAAATGTAGCTGTATCAGTGCAAATCCCTGGGTGATCATGCTGGCTTGAGTTTAAGAGTAGTTTGTCTTGGTTCAAGCTGTTCCTAATCCCTTATACTAAAGCAAAATTCACCTGGGTAACTTTAAAATAAGGGAAGTCATACTGGTCTAATGCAATCAATGTAAGTGCACCATTTACATTGAACTGATGCAGCCTTAGAAGTAGACAAGCCCAGAGTCTTCTGTGTGTCTCTTGTGATCAGGACTCCCTTGTATTCACAGAGTATCTAAATGTGTGCATTTAATGCACATTAGTGCAATTTAAGGTGCACTCAGGGCATGCGTCTATACGTGCTCACCCTTAATGCACCTTAAAAATAGCATAAAGCAGGTATCAAGTTTGTGCGCAAATAGCTAAGTTACATTAGCGAACATGTAGGTGTGTTAATGCACAGTAACTCAGCGTGTGTCCATTGTCTTGGGACTAACTTTAGTTGGTCCACACACCTATGTTAATGTGTCTTAGCATGTGCATGTGTAGACATGCACCTAAATCGCTTTAATGCACATTAGGCTAATGCGCATTAAGTTTAGGCACACATAAAAGCACATGTAGACACACCCACACAAAGTAAAGCAGTGCTTTGTGTTGGCTGAAAACATATCCAATACAACTCAGAGTGCTACAGAGGAAAAGCAGTAGTCAACAACCAGTTGTGGCAAGGGATCAGGGATAAGGAAACAATTAGGGCTTCCTGACAGATAGCCCACAAACCTGAGCTAACCAAAAGATGCCACAGAGCACATTCTAGCATATGATTCTAGCACAGACGGAAGGTATAAGTGAACAGGCCTGTATCCCCAGGCATTTACCCCCATCAAATGTAGCAGAATCCTGGGACTCCTCTCTCTTAGATTCATTCCCTGATGGAAGCTTGCTAGGGACACAATTCCTGCCTGCCTGCTCCAGCCTCCTTTGTGCAGAGAGAGTTTTAGCTGTTGAAAGCTAGTGCCAGAGAACAGCCTATGACTGTCCTGTGGGGGCCTGGATAACACCACAATTCTTTCTTGCGACTTCAGTCAGGATTTGAAGTCATGTTGTCAAGGGAAAAGAGAATGATCGACCATGATACTCCCCCATCTGCTTAGTTAAGGTGCGAGTGTTAAAACACTGGGTTCCACAGGACTTTGAAGAACCTGGCCAACTGTGTGGCAGCTGGCAGTCATGTGTTCTCCATGAAAATTAGCTGCCAAGGAAATATGTAGTTGATTGATTTGCCTGTGATGTCACAGTGGTCTTCATTAAGAGTGGCTTAAGTGTAATCATAATCCTATCTATTAGATTATAAACAAAACATCTATCTGTAATGGCTACTCATAATGCAATTACAATCTATTTTTACAATATGTAATCTCACAGGGCGGGGACCCAGGAGCGGCAGTGATCTCTCCTGGCGCCCCTACCGTGCCAAGTTGCCTGTCTGGCACCCTCGTTCTCGCCCACCATGACTTTGATAGTTCTATAATATAGATGGGAGGCTGCCTTTACTTGGCCCCTTGGACCCAGTGCTCTTGCCCTTCTGGTCCCTGCTCTCTACAAATAGGTTCTGGTGCCCCAACCCTATGGGCGTCGAGTGGCTCCTTCCACCCCCAATACCACGCCCCAAGCCTCTCAGGTGTTCCGGATATTATTGTGCCTACACTCTTCTTTAGTGGCCCTCCCTGAGGCCCCTGACCATATGCTCACCCTCACTGGGCTCTTTATTCCATACTCACCCCCTCCCAGGCCCTCTGTATACGCGCTCCCCGCCCGCACTCAGGCCTAAGCTCGCGCTCCCCGCCCGCACTCAGGCCTAAGCTCGCGCTCCCCGCCCGCACTCAGGCCTAAGCTCGCGCTTGGGACTCATGCGGCCTCGGCCTTACCTGGCTCCAGACCCCTTTCCTGGGTCTTATGCCCGCTGGGCTCATCCCGACAATTGTCCATACTGGGGCCAGGGTCAGGACACCCCAAAACGCAGCACCCTCTGCAGCACTAGGAACATCCCTACTCTACTGGGGAGCTCCCCTGAGGCTTCCTCCAACCCCTACAGCCTCGCCTGTCCTCCAGTATTACACAAACTACCAAATAGAAAACCCAAAGCTATAAGCCAACCAGCTGTAACATGAAATAAGCCTCCTGGCTATAACCTAAATTCTGCACCACCCTGGCTCTCCATCATACCTCCCTGTCAGGGTTCTTTTCACCCTGTACCAACATGCAGACGCTCTGCTCTGCTCTGCTCTGCTCTGCTCTGCTCTGCTCTGCTCTGCTCTGCTCTGCTCTGCTCTGCAGCAGAGCTCCCACTCCTCAGGCTGCCAGAGGGGAACTGCCTTCTGGCTTCAGCCTGACTGCTTATAAAGGCCAGGCCCTGCCCCCGTCTGGTCATCTGACCAGACTGGTTGCCTCAGCAACCCACACCTGTGCTGCCCTGAACATTGGCAGCTGGGCCCTCATTACCATTACCAGTAGCGAGCACCCTAGTGCTCTGCTACATGTAACCTACCCAATAGAGTCCTATGAGTTTTAACTATATAGTTTGAAGAGTCTATGTCACTTCATTAAAAGATTAAGTTGAGACAAAAACATTCTGATGAGAACTGAACTTCTTAAACAACACACTTTAAAAAGATTTCTAACTCACTAATTGTTATGAAGTATACCTTCTCAAACAGGTAGTCTTTACTCAAAGACCAATACTGCCATTGTAGTGCTCAAACTAGGTGAACAGGGAGCATGTCTACACGTTCAGTAATGCGCCATAATTATGTAACAAGTACTAACTAATTAAGTTAGAACCTGTTATTACAGGTACTAACCTAATGTACCATAATTGGTACTACTGCACATTAGCCCAGATACACGGTTTTTATGTGATACTTCATGCCCATTGGATTAATTCTACTATGCATTACCACAGCTGAATGCTTTCTGTCAGCTGCACTAATGTGCAGCAGAATTAGTCCAATGGGCATTAAACATCTTGTGTAGACGTGCCCAGTGTTAGTAATGTTCTTGTGTTAATGTTATTTTCACTTGTTTCTGATAGAAGACAGACTGGAACAGGGATTGTGGGAGACCCTGGCCCTTGTCTTACAGAAGGTAAAGTCTAGAGAAGGAGCAGATGCTTGCTGAAGGTGCCATGCTTGCTTTGTAGAAGTTCTTATGCCAACTTCTTGCCATGATATGAGTACCTACTAATAAGGCATTGAGCAACACTGATAGCATCAGACATGCGTGGGATTTTCTTCCTCTCTGAAAACTTGTTGGAAAATATTTGGCGCATATAAGCTTAGATATTAATGAGGGTTAAAAGCCATAGCTATTGAGCTGTTTCTAAAAAGAGCCTTGTTTTATTTTTAAGAGATGTTGCAACACAGCAGGTCTTACTCCTCTCTGGTCTTCAGGACTAAAGGACACTTAGTGATTGGTCTGAAAGATGGCTGGCCTTGCTTCCTCTTAGGTTAAGTATGAAGACTGGATGACCTCCCAAGACTAATAGTTTAATATGTTTTGGATAGTGGCATATTATTTCTTCTAACTAGATGAAGTAAGACTAGACAACCTTGTTGTTCACATACCACCTGTGAAAAGGTTGACTCATGGTCCTATGATGTGAAAAGATATATATTCTGGTGGAGTAGGTCCATTTTACATAGTTAGGAGTAGCCAGGGGTGAGTCTGGGGGGGGCACAATTTGTGGGTGGGCCTGGGGGTGGGCTAAAAGCCCTATATCCACTCCTATAGTTTCATAGTTTCATAGTAGCTAGAGTCGGAAGGGACCTAGGTAGATCATCTAGTCCGACCCCCTGCCTTAGCAGGAAAGAGCACCGGGGTCAGATACTTCTGTGCTGTGCTGTGCTCCCCCCCCAAACACATTGCCAGCCTGTGCAGCAAAAAAACCTGCCCTGTCCTAAGTGGTTCTGAGTCAGAGACCAATCTGTGATGGGGGGGAGGAGGAGGGACATGTGTCAGCCAGCTCCATGAACTATAGTTCCTAGCATGCCTGAGAGCCATACATAGGGATAAGAAGGGCAGCGCTTCGTGCCAGGCAGCACCTCTGTGCCCAGGGGTGGCAGGACCAGCTGCATGCACCATGGCCTCTGCTGCCCCCTGGTACCTGGGCCAGGTGGACCCTAGGGACCTGGTCTGGGCCACACAGAATTACTTAGTGGGCCAGATCCAGACTGCAGACCTTATTTTATCCACATCTGGTCTAGCTCCATCCTCTTTGTAACCATTCTTCAGGTACTTAAAAGCTGCTATTAAATCTCTCCTTGGTCTTCTCTTCTCCAGACTAAATAAGTCCAATTGCCTCAGCCTCTCTTCCAATTGCCCCAGTCTCCCTAACCATTTTCAGTGCCCTCTGCTGAAATCTCTCCAATTTGTCCACATCTTTTCTGTAGTGGGGTGGGTGGGGAGGCAAAACTAGACAGTTCTCCAGATGTGGCCTCACCAGTGCTGAATAGAGGGGAAAGAATCACTTTCCATGATTCTTGGAATCATTTCCCATGACAGTAGGAGCTGGCAAACTTGCTGAGGGTGCACTCTATGTCATCTTCCAGGCTGATGAAGATATTGAACAAAACTGGCCCTGGGACTGATCCCTGGGGCACTCCACTTGATACTGGCTACCAACTAAACATTGAGCCATTAATTACTACCCTTTGAGCCTGATGATACAGCCAGTTTTACAGTCCATTCATCCAACCCAATTGGCATCTTAGCTTGCTTGCAAGAACATTGTGGGAGACTGTTTACAAAGCCTTGTTAAAGTCAAGGTATATCATGTCCAGTACTCTCCCCGCATCCGCAGAGCCAGTCATCTCATCACAGAAGGCAGTCAAGTTGGTTAGGCATGATTTGCCCTTGGTGAATCCAGACTGACTGTTCCTGATCACCTTCTTCTCCTCCAAGTGCTTAGAAATGGATTCCTTGAGGACCTGCTCCATGATTTTTCTAGGGATTAAGATGAGTCTGGATCCTCCTTTTTTTCCTAAAAGATGGGCACTATATTTGCCCTTTTCCAATCATTTGGGCCCTCTCCCAATTACCATGAGTTCAACTACCTCAGCACCCCATGGTACACATGTACCATGTACACATCCAGGTTTTCTTAGTAGTCCCTAACCTGTTCTTTCACCACTGCTGGCTGCACACCTCCTCCCCAAACTGTGCTACCAGGTACAGTAGTCTGGGAGCTGACTTTGCCTAAAAAGGCATTGAGTACTTCAGCCTTTTCTGCATCATCTGTCACTAGGTTGCCTCCCCCATGCAGTAAAGGACCCACAACTTCCTCTTGTTGCTGACATACTTGTAGAAACCCTTATTGTTACCCTTCACATTCCTTGCTAGCTGCAAATCCAGTTGTGCTTTGACCTTCCTAATTTCATCTCTGAAAGCCTAAGCAATACTCGTATGCTCCTCCCTATTTGTTTGTCAACGTTTCCACTTCTTGTAAGCTTCCTTTTTGCATTTTAGCTCACTGAGGAGTTCTCTGCTAAGCCAAGCTGGTCTTCTGCCATACTGGCTAGTTTTCCTTTGCATCAGGACAGTTCATTCCCACACCCTCAGTGAGATTTCTTTAAAATACAATCAGCTCTCCTGGATTCCTCTCCCTCTCAGACTGGCCTCCCAGGGGATCCTTCTCATCTGTTCCCTGAGTGACTTGAAGTCTGTTTTTCTGAAGTCCAGGATCCACACTTCACTGCTTTCCATCCTTCCTTTCCTCAGGATCCTGAACTCATCATCTCACGACTGCTGCTGCCCACATTGCCATCTACTTCTATGTTCCCACCAATTGTTCCTTGTTTGTGAGCAGTAGGTCAAGAAGAGCACGGCCCCTAGCCCCACCCAGGAAGTTGTCCCCAGCACTCTCCAAAAACTTCCTGGACTTCCTGTGTACTGCTGAATTGCTCTCCCAGCAGATGTCAGGGTGATTGAAACGGGGCCCCTGCAAAGTACGCTGGGCAATCTGGTGGTTGCACCAGAGGAGAAAACGGAACTCTTTAACCAATTCTTCATGTCCGTTTTCTTGTGCAGGAACCGGGACTTCCCCGCTGTGATGCCAAATGGACTCGAGGGGAACGCGTCCAGACCTCAGGTTGGGGAGGACCAGGTTAGAGAGCTTCTGGAGGGGCTGGACGTGTTCAAGTCAGTGGGTCCAGATGCCCTCCACTCCAGGGTGTTGATGGAGATAGCTGGGGTTATTGCAGGGCCCTTGGCACGGCTTTATGAGTGCTCGTCGTGTTCGGGCCAGGTGCCGGGTGACTGGAAGATAGCTAACATGGTCCCCATCTTCAAAAAAGGGAAGAGAGATGACCCGGGCAACTATAGGCCCATCAGTCTTACCTCTATCCTTGGGAAACTCTTTGAGAAGATCCTCAAGGAGCACATCTGTGATGGGCCAGCTTCAGGGATGATGCTTAAGGGCAACCAGCACGGTTTCATTAGGGGCAGGTCATGTCAGACCAACCCGATTGCCTTTTATGATCAGGTCACAAAGGCAATGGATGCAGGTGTCACCGTGGACATAGTCCTTCTAGACTTCAGCAAGGCCTTTGACACCATCTCCCACCCCATCCTCATTAAAAAACTAGGCAACTGTGGCATTGATGCCTACACAGTCAGATGGATTGCAGATTGGCTCAAGGGTCATACTCAGAGGGTGGTGGTGGACGAGTCATATTCAACCTGGGGGGAAGTGGGCAGCGGAGTCCCCCAGGGCTCAGTCCTTGGGTCTGCGCTGTTCAATTTCTTCATTAGCGATTTGGACAACGGGATGAAAAGCAACCTGTTTAAATTCGCTGACGATACCAAAATTTGGGGTGAGGTGAGCAGGCTAGTAGGGAGGGAAAGACTGCAACAAGACCTGGATAGGTTACAGGAGTGGGATGACATAAGCAGGATGCGTTTCAATACTGACAAGTGCAGGGTGCTGCACTTAGGCAGTAGAAACCAGCAGCACACTTATAGAATGGGAAACTCCCTTCTTGAGAGCATGGAGGCAGAAAGAGATCTTGGAGTCATTACTGACTCCAAGACAAACATGGACCGACAATGTGAGGTCACAGTTGGCAGGACTAACCGGACCTTGTCATGCATCCACAGGTGCATCTCAAGTAGAGCCAGGGAGGTGATCCTCCCCCTCTATGCAATGCTGGTCAGGCCACAGCTGGAGTACGGCATCCAGTTCTGTGCACCCCATTTCAGAAGGGATGTGGACAACATTGAGAGGGTCCAGAGGAGGGCCACCCGCATGATCTGGGGACTACAGGGCAGATCCTACATTGAAAGACTGCGGGACCTAAACCTGTTCAGCTTTCACAAGAGAAGGCTGAGGGGGGACCTGGTGACTGTCTATAAACTCACTAGGGGGGACCAGAAGGGTTTAGGGGAGACACTGTTTCCCCTAGCGCCCCCTGGCATGACAAGGAACAATGGACACAAATTATTAGAGAGTAGATTTCGATTACACATCCTCAAGAACTACTTCACAGTTAGGACGGCTAGGAGCTGGAACCAACTTCCTAGGGAAGTGGTGCTGGCTCCTACCCTGGGGATCTTTAAGAAGAGGCTTGATGACTACCTGGCTGGACTCATTTGAGTCCAGTCTTTTCTCCCACCCAGGCGGCGGGTCGGACTTGAAGATTTACAAGGTCCCTTCTGACCTGACTTCTATGATTCTATGAAGTCCCCCATGAGAGCCAGGGCTTATGATCTCGAAACTTCTAGCTGTTTGAAGAAAGCCTTATCCACCTCATCCTCCTGGCCTGATGGTCTATAGTACGCACCCACCACAACATCACCTTTGTTGCTCTTCCCTCTGACCCATCCTAGAGACTATCAACAGGCCTGTCTCCAGTTTCCTACTGAGCTCTGAGCAATCATATGGCTCTTTTACATAAAGTGCAACTCCTCCATCTCTTCTCCCCTCCCCATCCTTCCTGAACAGTTTGTACCCATCCATGACAGTGATCCAGTCATGTGAGCTCCCACCAAGTCTCTGTTACTCCAATCATGTCATAGTTCCTTGACTGCGTGAGGGCTTCCAATTCTTCCTGCTTGTTTCCCAGGTTCTGTGTATTTGTGCATAGGCACCTGAGAAAGGAGGGTAATCGACTAGTTTTCTCAGGAAGAATCAGAAAGCCTCCCTTGTTGTCCCTTCCTGATTGTGGTCCCTCCTGGAAGTTACCAAGAAGGTTCCCAATAAGGTTCCCACTGATGTTCATGGAACTGGACAGTAGGGCTGTGCAAAACTTCAGCAGCTATTTAGTTTCAGAGGTGTTTTGGTCCGTTTTGGCACCCAAAACACCAAATCCAAAATGAAACAGAAGGCTCTAAAACGCTTCCAAAACCATCCAAATGTTTTGGAGATTTTCAGAAAATTTTGGATTTTTGGAGCCGGGCTTACAGGGAAACAGAGGAAGAAGAGGGGAGGGAAAGGGGGGGGGGGGAAGAACTGCTCTGATATCCGTAGCTGGTCAGTGTCTGCGATCTATCCCTGAGGTCTCTTCCAATCCCAGTGCTCTGGGGGAGGGACGGCAGCCTGCTGTCATCCTGCGTGCAGGTCCGGTGGTCTGTGCCTCCTGGGAAGAGTCCGCCAAAGCTCTGCAGCTCTCCTGGGGGGCGCAGGCCCCCAGATCTGTGCACGGGATGACAGTATGCTGCCGCTGCTGGCCAGAGCCAGCGACAGCACCAGTCTTCCTGGCGCTCAGCACAGGCTGCACTGAGCACCAGTCCCAGCTGGCAGTGGCAGCCTGCTGTTGTCCCACGTGCAGATCTGGGGGCCTGCACCCCCCGGGAAGAGTCCAGCACAGCCCGCAGCCCTCCCGGGTGGCATGGGCCCCCAGATCTGTGTGCAGCCAGCAGCAGCACCTGAGTCACAGCCCGTGTCGAGCGCCAGAAAGAACCCAGTGTTGGCGCTGGCCCCAGCTGTCAGCCGCAGCCTGCTGTCATCCTGTGCGCAGATCTGTGGGCCTGCACTTCCCAGGGGGAGTCTGGCACAACCCCACAGCCCTCCTGGGGGGTGTGGGCCCCCAGATCTGCATGCAGGATGACAATTGCAGTTTCACAGAAGCTCCTGCACCGATCTCCTTGAAACAAGGCAGCCTTCATGCCCTCAGAAGCGGCTACCATGCCTGCAATTTTCATCTGAATCTGGCAAGAATGACAAAGTTATAGGCATTTTAGTGATTCCCCATTATAGCCTATGGTCAAATCACCGCAACAGCGTTGAAACTCCAAAACAGATCTGGAACACCAAAATGAATCACTGTCCCTCCAAAATGGCCAAATCCGAAACTGAATCGAAACATAGCTGTTTCACACAGCTCCACTGGACAGGGCTCCTCAGTCCCCAAACACCTACTTTCTCACAGTTCCCTTTCCCCTCCTCTGGCCTCACTGAGTCTGCTAACTGCTCAGTGGTTCCATGTTGGCATGCACTTAAACAGGCCAGCAGCATGGCCTGCCTAACTCTTGTGTCTTGCCACTGAGCTTGGGACTTACCACAGATGCAGAAATGGGTGGGTGAGAGCAGCTGGATCAAACAGCTGGAGCCCCCTGGATGACCACAGTCAAGGAGGGAAATGGATGCTAGATACTTAATAAAGTGCCAAAACCCATGAAAAAAAATACATATACACATACACATGTGTGTATATGCTCACAGTGCCATGTGTGTTCATACACACATGCACACGTCTTCCTGGGTGAATCCAGAGGCTACCAGGCATATCCTTTGTGCTCTCCTGGCTACATTCCAATTTTCTTCTATCATGGTAAGATTGAAGTGGTGCAACCCCATGTTGTGGGCATAGATATCGTGATATAAAGGTGCTTTTACCTGCATAGTTCATTCTCATATGGCAGAGGAAAGAAGCTATGTGAAGTTCACAGCAATTTTTTTTACCAGTCTAATTCTATTGATACTGGATACTGATTTCATTTTTTTAAACAAACCATTTTCCTTGCAGAAATAATTGAACTAGCATCAAAACAGTGTACAGACTAATTAAAACCATTCAAACCCCCATGTAGCCATTCATATGGATTGAAGGGTAGTTTTTCCTAGTGTAGCTAGCATTGATTAAGAACAATTTTAAGACAAACAAAGTATAATTTTGTACCAGTTGAACCATTTTTTAAAATCAATTTAAGTTAAGCTGGGCAAATTTGTACTATATAAAAGCCTTAGAAAATAAAATTTGGTGTCTGTCTCCTTCTTTGAGTCTCTAACACACAGTTCCAAAACAAGAAACCCAAGCACCTCAAGATGCTAGAGAAGTCTGACAACTGAGCTGACACATAGCCATGAAATTCTAAATGCTTGTATTGAAAATGGCCCCTTTGGAGCTATTATTTCAGTGTATTTGCACTGACAGCTTATTAGCAGTAAATGGATGTAAAGGATGTGTTAATAATGTCTTTATTCACATTGAGATGGGTGTAAAGAAGCTTTTTATCATGTCATTCAAAATGCATGGGAAACTTCCAGACTCAAATAACAGAATCACTGTAAGCACCATTATAGCATGGATAGAAAAAAAATTAAGGTGTACTACTAACATCCAAGAGGGAGACTCAGCACACACATACTACAAAACCTTTGATACTGACTGGCATGGTATAATTTAAACTCACAGAACTACTGTATTTACTTGAATATTGATGACCCCCCAATAATCAAATCTGCTATATGAAAAATTTATAAATTTGTTAGGATTTAATTATTGAAGGTTTGCCTTTGATTTACCCCCCTCCCACTGCTACACCAGGGAAAATAATTCTGGGAAGTCAGGTGGCCACCTTGCCCTCTACACCCCCTGCTTCTTAGCGCTGCAGCTCCCCACACCTTACCGTCAGATCCTGCTCTCCCTGAGCACAAAGAAGTGAGGAGCAAATTTGAAAACACTGACTTTGAAATAAATATGCCTGCAGCAATGTGCATATATGGAATTTACTCTGGATACTCATAGACATGGTTCATCCAGAATTGATGCATTTTACCTTTTTTTAAACTGCTGCAAGTTGTAGCACAGTTATATATCCACAGACTTTTAAGCAGCACTTTTGTACCAACTTTACATTTAGTACAAACAATGCATAATATAAGTCCAAAGCTAAAAGGTACATGATTTACCATATAGTTTATTGGGCTGTGCCCCAGAAGAGTCAGAAGCACTTCAAGCCATGGTGACCCCATAACTCAGAACTAGGGGTGCACCAACAAATATTTTCCTGGCGGATACAAATAATTATTATTAATCAACCACATTGGCCAATGCAAATCTAAAAACCAATTTTCAGAAATAATACAAGGCATTTTAGACTACTGACATAAATAAACCTTTTTTTTCAGTATGTTCCAGCAGCCTCGTGTATCAGTGTCCCCACACTTAAAAATGGCAACGAGGGAGCTTGAACTAAAGCTTATCAAACAAGCTTTAGTTCAAGCACCCTTGCCACCATTTTTAAGTGGAGGGATGCTGATACATGAGACACTGCTGTAGTATAATTAGAGTGGCTGTTGGAGCCACTCTAATTAAAGTCCCACCCTCTTCTACCTCCAGAGCACATGTAAAAGTACCCGTGCTAGTTGCAACATGCGGGGCTGGCCTAACAGTGCCTGCGACTGGCTATGTGGAGCCTTTCAGCCTCTGTCCTTCCCCATGATGCCCTTGACCCCCAGCCTGGGGGCAGCTGCTTGAGTCTGCCCAGCAGGGCTGATGGGAAAGGTGTGAGCTTGGGTGGTCTCTGGGTCAGGCTCCCTGCTCACCTTTCTCTGCCCAGGCAGGGCCATGGGACCATGCCAGGCCTGGAGAAACTGGGCCACTCCTCCCCTGCAGCCAGACCCCAGGTCCTGAGAGCTGGACTCCAGCAGGGAGAAGGGCCCCTTCCCCTCCTGGTGCTGCTGATGCCAGGGCCGGGGCAACCCCTGCGCCACACAGGGGAGGCTTTATGGACCCAGCCCCAGCCCCGGGAAGGGCAGAACCAGGCTGGGCTGAGGGGTTGGGAGAGAACTAGGATGACCACCTTTCCAAAAGGGGAAGGTAGGACACTTGCCAGTATCTGTCGTGCCTTCTCCCCCTCCCCCACCCAGTATGGCTGGGCCAGAGTGGAGCAGAGTGGGAGGCAGATGTGAGCTGCCTACTGCAGGCTCAGGGCTCCCCATCCTGCTACCTTAAATGGCTTGTCACTCCAAAAATAAAGTTTTCTACATGACAACAGGAGTCCTTACCAAAACCTGGAACATCAATCATCTTCCTGAGAATCACTATACTTGCAACCATAGATACTGCCAACCTATAAACTAATATCATGCACCATAACACCACAACTGCCTGTCTGAAATACAACAGACTACTCTCAGATTTATAACCACAACATAATGCACAAACCCTTCACTTTATCCTTACTGGGCACATTTACATGAGACATTTGCTGTGCAGTTGACTAATTAACTGCACAGTAAATATCTTGGTATCTACACATGCACCCCTATTAGGGCATACAAAACTAATAACTTTGCAGCAGGTTAGGACTTGTAAATACAAATATTATCCTGCTGTGGAGTTTTCTGCGCATAGCAGCACACATGTAGAAGCTGCCCTGGCTGCCTGGGGCACAGGGTGTTTCAGCACACAGCTAGCTGGCAGGCAACCCCTATGCTGAAGCATCCTTATCCCCCAGTCAGCCTCCATGTAGCACATAGAGCCCTGTCAGAGCAGCTCTGGGCTGGCAGGCTGACCTTCCGGGCTGCTCCAACTGGGCCCCACATGCTGGGCATGAATAAACCCTGGAGTTTATTTGTGTGTGTTAATCACACATATAGACATGCCCACTCAGAAAAACTTTACTTTCAGAATGAGTGCTTCCTCCAAACCATGGGCAAAAGCTGTAGGTACAAAAATGCCCTCTTCATGATCCATCTGGAAGAGAATTTTTAGAAAGCTGGGTCAAACCTGCACTGTACATAGACTGAACACCTGGACTTGCTGATCGATTTTCACTACATGTTCAACAACTACCACCCTTCAATCGAATTCTCTACAGTCTTACACAGATATCAACTTTGTGAATATCATAATCCACATCTGGGATGGCACCCTACAAAAAATACAAAAGAAAACATGGAGTACACTTTTGCCCACAAAAATCAGTGATCATCTAATACACACCAAGAAAACTGTAATCTACAGTGGATGCATCTACACATGCAATTAATGCTCAGAAAGCTTATTGCAGAATAAAACACTTCATGATCAGAGCCAGAGCTGGGAGCAGCCTGCTGCCAGGGGCAGAGAACAAAGTCTTAGCCCCAGCTCCAGACATGGAGCTGGACCCAGGAGCTGCCTGCTGCCAGGACAGGGGGATATTGTCTCCATCCGGGCTCTGATTTCAGAGCCTGCCCAGGCAGCAGGCAGCTGCCAGAGGAAGGGGCAACATCCCAGCCCCCAGCTCTGATCTTGGACATTGTCTCGACTCGGGCTCCATGATTGGAGCTGGCCCCGCAGCAGGCAGCTCCTGGAGGAGGGGATTGTTCTCCTGCCCACTGCTGCCTGGGCTGACCAGGAACAGTGAGTGGTCACTGGGGGACACCCCTCTCCCCGTCAGTGATCTGGTGAGCCCCCAGACTTAGGAGGCACCAGTTGCCCATGTGTGCAGTAGACTAATTTACTTCACAGTAAAGTGTCTCATGTAGATACAACCACTCAGGACCTCAGATACCACCACGTCTGCTCTTACCAATCTGAAAACTGTCTTTATCCAGATAGAATAGGGCATGTCTACATGTGCAACGAATGCAACTGAATATACTCTGGGTCAATCTGAGCCAGAGTAGACTAATACTGACATCACCGTCTACACATGCATTTAAGTACAGTAATTTACTGTGCTGCCAGATATCACTTGTATCTGACAGAACTATCTAGCAGTGCAGTTAATTAGTTTACTGCAACCTAATTGCCACACACGTGTAGATGGTGATGCTTTACTACGCAGCAAATTAGTTTGCTGGGCAGTGCCACATCTCGTGTAGATGCACCCATAGTGTTTCCTTTTAGGCCTTGTGTTCTGTTTGATTGTGCCCTATTAAACAAGTGAGTGGCTTCCTTTGCTTTGCTAACCAAGCTAGTTTCTATATCTGCAAAGGTTTATGGTACAGTCACTCAGACACAGACCTCTGAGGCCTTTTGCCTTAGCCACATTTCTGCAGATTAGGTTAGACCTTGCAACAACATACCTATGGCTTATGCTCACAGGCCTATGTACAGCCTACATGTGGTTGCTTTTCTCAGACCTGAAGAAGGGTGTTTTCCTCCTGAAAACTTGTCCAATGCCTTTACCAACTGTACAGTTAGTCCATTGAAAGATTTCTCTCTCTCCTTCTCACACAACACACACACACACAATCTCTCATACATTTTCCGGACCATCACAACTACAATAATATTCCAAACTTACTACTGTACATATCATCAATCAACAGAAGGGTTCTGGCCCTCAGAAGAAATGCAAGCTCATGTTCAATCTCATTCTAGTTTTTTAATTTATTTTTTGCCTTAATTGCAAATTACTGAATAAGTATAGTACTCCCAAATCATCTTTCCAGAGCATGGTACAATATCAACCTAGACCCGGCTGTCCAAAAAATTTGGCTTAAAAATATCCTATTCATTACAGCAACACTGTTAGGCCAATTATCTTAACTTCTATCCCAGGGATAATCCTGGAAAAATTCATCAAGTAGTCTATGTGCAATACACTTGCATAAGGCAGGATTCCGAATGACAGCTGGCAGGCGGGTCTTGTCTTACCAATCTCATCTCCTTCTATGACCAGTTAACTCACCACTTGGATAACAGCGAGAAGGTTACCTAGACTTCCAAAAGGCTTTTAATATGGTATTCCATGATGTTCTCACAGGAAAATTGGAGAATTGTGGATTTAACCACTCAAAAGCTACGTGGGTAGAAAGCCGACTGTGGGGAAGGACCCAGAGAGTTCTAATGAACACATCTGTGTCATCCTGGCAAGAAGTGGCCAGTGGTGTCCCTTAGGAATCCATGCTTTTCAATATCTATATCAAGGAATTTGATGTGGGGGTGAAGAGCTTACTGGCTACATTTATGGATGACAGCAAGTTATAAGGGAGCATGGTCATGCAGGAAGATAGGCTGCAGATACAGGCAGATATAGACAGACTGGCAAGTTGGGTGGATCAGAAGCAGATGAAGTTCAACATTGAGAAGTGAAAAGTGCTCCACCTGGGGATAGTTTCATAGTTAGTAGGGTCAGAAGGGACCTGAGCAGATCATCAAGTCCGACCCCCTGCCATGGCAGAAAAGAGTACTGGGGTCAAACGACCCCAGAAAGGTGACTGTCTAGCCTTGTCTTAAAGACCCCCAGGGTAGGAGCCAGCACCACTTTGCTTGGAAGTTGGTTCCAGATCCCAGCCGCCCTGACAGTGAAGTAGCGCCTCCTGATGTCTAATCTGAATTTACCCTCTGCCAGCTTGTGACCATTACTTCTAGTCACTCCTTGCAGTGCTCGGGGGAACAGGGACTCCACCAATGCCTGCTGGTCCCCTCTGACTAGTTTGTAACAGGCCACTAGATCCCACCTCAACCTTCTCTTCCTGAGGCTTGAACAGGTTCAGGTCCCGCAACCTCTCCTCATAAGGCCTGCCCTGGTGTCCCCTGATCATGTGAGTGGCCCTCCTCTGGACCCTCTCCATACTGTCCACATCCCTCTTGAAGTGCGGTGTCCAGAACTGGACTCAGTACTCCAGCTGCAGCCTTACCAGTGCCACACAGAGGGGGAGTATCACTTCCTTGGACCTGCTCGAGATGCATCTGTGGATGCATGCCAAGGTGCGGTTGGCCTTCCTGACTGCATCCCCACACTGCCGGCCCATGTTCATCTTGGCATCAATGATGACTCCAAGATCCTTTTCTGCCTCTGCACTGAGGAAAAGGGAGTTCCCCAGCCTGTAGTTATGGTGTCGGTTGTTCCTCCCCAGGTGCATCACTTTGCACTTGTCGGTGTTGAATCCCATCCTATTCTCATTTGCTCACCCCTGTAACCTGTATAAGTCCGATTGCAGCCTATTCCTCCCTTCTAGCGTGCCCACATCCCCCCACATCTTAGTGTCACCTGAAAATTTGAACAGGGTGCTTTTTACCCCCTTGTCCAAGTCACTGATGAAGAAATTGAACAGTGCGGGCCAGAGGACCGAGCCCTGAGGGACCCCACTGCCCACATCCCTCCAGGTCGAAAATGACCCGTCCACCACCACTCGCTGGGTGCGGCCCTCCAGCCAGTTGGTGACCCGTCTGACTATGTGGATGTTGACACTACAGTCCCCCAGTTTCTTAATGAGAATGGGGTGAGAAACAGTGTTGAAGGCCTTCCGAAAGTCCAGGAAGACTATGTCCACTGCTACCCCTGCATCTAATGATTTGGTGACCTGATCATAGAAGGCCACCAGGTTGGTCTGACAGGACCTGCAGCTAATGAACCCGTGTTGATTCCCCTTAGTATAATCTCCCCTGCTGGCCCCTCGTGGATACGCGCCAGAATAATTTTCTTAAAGAGCTTGCCCAGGATGGAGGTAAGACTAACTGGCCTATAGTTTCCTGGGTCCTCCTTCCTCTCCTTATTGAAGATGGGAACCACATTGGCCCTCTTCCAGTACTCCGGCACCACACCAGAGCACCACGAGTGCTCGTAAAGCCATGCCAGGGGTCCTGCAATGACCTTGGCCAATTCCCTCAGCACTCTTGGGTGGAGATCGTCTGGACCAGCTGATTTAAATACATCCAGTCCCTCCAGAAGTTCCCTGACTAGATCCTGACTGACCCTTGGCCTAGGTGCGCCTCCTGTGGGGCCGAGGAAGGTCCAGTGGGGGGGCTGATCTGGCCCCTGTTCAGGAAAATGGAAGCAAGGAAGTCGTTAAACAGGTTGGCTTTGTCGTCTGGTATGACAACCAAATTTCCAGCGTGTCTTGCCGGGGCCCACGTTACCCGGTACCTTCTTTTTGCTCCCTATGTATTTAAAAAAGAACTTCTTGTTGTCCTCAAACTGGTAAGCTAGTCCCAGTTCATCTCCACCTTGGCCTTCCTGACTGCCCCCCTGCATCCCCGAGCAACCGCAGTATAGTCCTCCCTGGTGATGGCCCCTCCCTTCTATTGGGTGTACGCCTTCCTTTTAGCTAGGAGACATTCCCGGATGCTTTTGGTGAGCCATGGGGACTTTTGTGCCCTCCTGCTCCCTTTGATCCGTGTTGGGATTACTTCCCTTTGGGCTTGGAGGATCATATCCTTAAGGCACAACCACTCTCCTTGGACAGCTGGCTCCCCTCCCCTCCCCTCCGGGACCTCAGTGCTTCCCCGACCATTCTCCTTAGCTCATTGAAGTCCGCCCTCCTGAAATCTAGGGCTACTGCCTTGCTGTAGGCCTTTGCCACCTTGTGCTGGATGGTAAATTCCAGCAGGTGATGATCACTGTCGCCCAGGTGGTCGAGCACCCGCAGCCCCCTCACCAGGTTGTCACCCGTGGCCAGCACCAGGTCCAACAAGGCGTCTCCCCTGGTGGAGCTGTGCCCCTTCTGGGTTAGATGGAGGTCCTTTGGGCTAGGAACCTACGTGAGCGGTCAGACCTGGCTGACTGCTCTTCCCAGCAGATGTCTGGAAAGTTCAGGTCACTCATGATGACCACGTTCTTTGACCTAACTACCTCTGTGAGCTGACTTAAGAATTCCTGGTCTAGCTCTTCCTCCTAGTTGGGTGGTCTGTAGTAGACCCCCACCATTAAGTCTCTTTACCCTCGTATTCTAACCCAGAGCAATTCAGAGTACCCCTCCTCTGACTCTTTGCTAATTGACGAGGATGTGTATTCCTCCTTAATGTTGAGCACCATGCCCCAACCTTTCCTCCCTGTCCTATCCCTCCTGTACAACCTATAGCCCTTTAATTCACTGCCTAGTCATGCGTTGGGTCCCACCATGTTTCAGTGGGCCCCACTATGTCTGGGTGGGTGTCAGCTAGCAGGAGGGTAAGTTCCTCCTGCTTGTTTCCCATACTATGAGCATTTGTGTAGAGGCATTTGAGGCCTCCTGTGGATGGGGTCCCCTAATCTCAGCATTGCTCTGGCCCCTGTTGCTTACCTGTATATATGTTCTGCTCTTCGGTCTAGGCTGGGGTGTACTCGTGAGTGATGCTTGGTTTAGCGGTCCAAGGCTTCCTCCACCCTGATCTTCCCCTTCCCCCAGTGAGCCTAGTTTAAAGTCCGCCGGAGGAGATCTGCCAACCTAGAAGAGAACAAACACTTACCTTTAGGGGAAAGGTGGAGCCCATCCCATCCGAGAATGTCTCTTGTCATGATATGCGGGTCGTTGTCAAGGAAGCCAAAGCCCACCTCAAGACACCATTCCCAAAGCCGCCAGTTGGTCTCTGCGATGCACGTCTCATGCCGTCTTCCACATCTGCTCACTGGTAGGACAGAAGAGAATACCACCTGTGCACCTATTTCCTTCAGCATGCCCCCCAGAGCATGGTAGTCTGTCATCAGCTGATCAGGACTTCTCCTGGCCGTATCATTAGTACCCACATGGATTAGGACCATGGGGTAGTAATCAGTGGGCTGAATCACGGTCTGGATCATCCCTGTCACATGCTGAATCTTAGCTCCGGGTAGGCAGTAGACCTTGCATGTCGAGGGGTCCTGGAGACAGATGGGGCCCTCTGTACCTCTCAGGATGGACAATCCCCAACATACTTACAGGCTCAGTGGCACCAAACTGACTAGCGCCATGACTGAAAGGGACCTAGGGGTAATAATAGACCATAGTATGAACATGAGCCATTGGTGTGATGCTGTAGACAGTAGGGCAAACAATACTCCAGCATAATTCAACCAATGCATCTCAAGCAAAACCAAGGAAGTGATTCTTCCGCTTCACTAGACATTGGTAAGAGCACAGCTGGAGTACTGCATCTAGTCCTGGGCGCCACACTTCAACAAGGATGTGGAAAAGCTTGGGCCTCTTCAGCCTAAAAAGGGAAGGCTGAGAGGGGACTTGGTAGCAGCTTACTGCTACATCACAGGAACACATCAAGGGTTTGGCGAACAACTGTTCACCAGTGCACCCTTGGGGGAAACCAGGAGTACTGGTCACAAACTCCTGGAAGACCATTTTAAGCTTAACTCTAGGAAAAACTTCTTCAGAGTCAGGGTGTCCAGACAGTGGAATAAACTCCCTCCAGAGGTAGAAGACTGAATGGTCACCTGGCTTCAGTTGTCTTTCCTGTCTAGTACAGGGGGACTGGACTCCCTTTGAAGGGGGTCCCTTCTTGCGAGGTCCCTTCCAGCCCCTCACAGTCTATGAATCTAACTATGAAACACAGAAGTCATGTTTCAGCTGAATATATTGTTGGAGATGGCATAATACAAAACCTGCCCTGTCACATACAATTGTTTTCTTAGGTATTCTCACTATGGGGTCAGGATTAGACTGACACCAGAAGGAACTGCTATGATCATCTGGTCTGACCTCTTCCATAAGATTCTTTCATTAAGTCTACAACCTTTGATTGAGCTAGCGTGGGTGTTTCAGAACAGACATCCAGTCTCAATTAAAAAGCAAACTTAAAGTCATGAGAAAACGACCTCCCCACCATGGGTAGTTCCATGTTGATTTGTCCTCCTTATTAAAATTGTGCTGTCTATTTATAGCCTGAATGGGCCTCGCTTCATGTTCCAGTCACTGAATCTCATAGGGACTTTTTCTAATGAAGGGCCCTCAGTTATCAGAAGTATCTTTATGTAGATATTTGCAGACATTAATCAAGGTCTCTCTTAACCCCCTAGGGGGAGGTAAACTAAATACACAGACAGTCAAGATACACTCTCTAAGGCAGTGGTTCTCAATCTTTTTGGGGACTGGTGGCACCTTTCATTGGACTCTAGACCCCTCTCTATAACTTTTGTGAATTGACTTGTACCCAATTTCAAGAACCTAATATATATATTCCAGTGCTTACCTGATTACATGGGGGTTGGGCAGTAGAGGTGGGAGATTGTCCAGGCAGGGACAAGCCTAAAACTGGCTTGTCCGCTTAGATTATCTGCTAATCTTCTCATAACACCCTTCAAAGGATCTGGTGGCACCCTGCTTCAGAATCACTGCTCTAAGGCATCCAAACCTGCTTGTAGCTCTACTCTGTACCCTCTCCATTTTTCAACATCCTTTCTTAAGTGAACTTCAGAGCTGGACACAGTATCCAGTAATGGTCTCACTCAGCCATATGCAGTGGTAACAGCACCTCTCTACTCCTACTTGATATTCCACTGCTTTTTCATCTCAAGATCATGTTCCCTTTTCAGGTACAGCTTCACATAGGGAGCTCATGTTCAGCAGACTATCTACCATTACTACTAACTCCATTTCAGTGCCAACTCATTCCTAAATGCAGTCCTTCATCTTAAAAGTGTGGCCTACATTCCTTGTAGACTTATTACCTTTCATTTGTCAGTATTAAAATTCATGCTGTTCAAATGAGCCCATTTTATCAACTGATACAGATCACACAGTATAACTGACCTGACCTCGCTTTGTCATTACTTATTTTACCAAAAATGTTGTTATCATTTATTTTAGATCATTAATAATCATATTGACGAACACTGAGGTGAGAACAGACCCTGTTAGCACACCCCTAGGCACACAACCACTGGATATGTATTTTCCACTTATAATTACTTTTTGCAAGTTATCAATTAACAAATTTTAATCCGTTTAATACGGATTGAGTTGGTTTTGTAGGGTACTAGTCTTTTTATCAGAATGTCAGGTAGGACTAAATCAAATTCTTCTGGTCCTATGGATTTCAAATCGCTCAGCTGTTACTGTTTAACATGCCCTGAGCTACTCTCAGGTATGAATACAGCATCTTGACTCTTTCCAAATACAGAACAGAAGCATCTATTGAATGCTGTGAGTTTGTTTGCTCTGTTTACTACACTTTTCCATTGTTTTGAGATTCTAGCAATGCATGTAAAAAGGACAGTAAATTAATGTCTATGAAATCTATGAAATTGAAAGAGCCAATTAGACACTGACCTTGGATACTAGAGAGTGACCTGGGATGAATCATGGAGAAGCAGGGCTGGAAGGGACCTCCATAGATCATCCAGTCCAACCCCTACCTGAGGCAGAATTATCCCTATCCAAACCAGTCAATACAAATCCATTGCCTACTTTCTTAGGCAAACTACACAGTCAACCCTGACACAACATAAGACATAACACCCTAACCTGCCACAGACAAAATAAGGGGCCCAACGTCCTGATTCTGTAAAAGTTGTTAATAGACATTCTAGAGATACCAAGAAGAGGGTACCAAATAACAAATTCATTTAGCAAAAAAAGGTACCAAACATCTGCCCTGAACCAGATGCACCAGGAACTTTGGGTTTCCTCATAAATCAGGAAAAAATGTTTGCATATGTGTACACACACACACACACACACACACACACACACACACACACACACACACACACACACACACACACACACACACACCTCTTCCCAGACTGCAAACCTCAGGTTTCAGTTCAAACTAAGGCATGAACAGTGCATGCGCCTGGGGGAGTGGAGGGACAGCTGCACTGGCGGCGGCAGCAGGAGCACATTGGCAGCAAGTAGGGGAGCTCTGGTGGCAGAGGGGTGGAGGGTGGTGAGTGCTGACCAGGGGTTGGCAACCACCCACAGGCATCGCCAGCAGTAGCGGTGGCAGCCAGGGGCAATCATGTTCCACCCACAGATGGGTAGTGAGCAGTGACTGCCCACAGGTGCCACCAACGCTGTCGGTGGTGCCTTTTTGCAAGGGGTGCACCACCATGTACAGGGAGTACACATGCAGCCCCGTGCACCCCCTACACTTTGCCCCTGAACTAAGACACTCAAGAAAATTCCATTTTTGTGAAATTGTTCACAACACTGTATTTTGCAGACCAAAAATGAAATATCAAAATCTTAAAAATTATCATGAAATGAAATTGTGGTCTGCCAGTCAGACCTTCTGAATACTCTTATGAGCAGGATCTAGTATACTCACTACCAATTCAAGACAGGAAAGCATCATTTTCATTTCTGTTCCCCCTCTTTTCTGTTAATACTGGGCACCAAGTCTTTCTGAGAATCTGGCCATGTGATATAGGTGCTCATAAAGCAAAGGAGCTTTATGAAAGCACAGTCCTAAGATATTTTTAATATTATAATGCATTAAATTCAGGCTTGTGCTCTGGCTGCTTTGCATTACTGCAGGTCAAATGTATTGATTTTCGCTTGAGAGCAGCAGAGCATGCTAGTAAAATGGCACAAGTTGTCCATTCACTGCTGCCTTTTCCTTCTCTGAATTCCCAGCCTGCTGAGCCAAAAATAGTTCTCCCCATTGTTTAGTACAGTAAGATTGTCCAGTTTATTAATACATCTAACGAAAAGTGAGAATGTTTTTTGTAATTCTCACTTTTGAAAATTTTGTGAAGCTCCATCAAGGACAGCAATGGTGAAAACTGTAGTGTAGGCAGGACTTGGGTGTCTTTGCTATGATGTCAACTAATGCTTCTTTGAACAGGGGAGATTACTCGGTAAAAAAATGAACAAGCCCTATGTATATTTCTGCCTCGTCACTGTTACTGCTACCAAAAGGACATCAGGAAAGGGGAAATGACAGGGCAACCTCTTTTTATACAACAAAGACCCCTGGGTGGGAGAACTGTTCCACGTCCACATGGTTAACCCTTGGTTTCCCTGCTGAGATTCCAGTTTTTCAAACTATTGCCACCTATGGTAATAGTCATGGGCAGATGCAAGGGGTGTGCAGTGGTGCAGCTGCACCCCCTTTTGATTTCTTCTGCACACAAACTTTAAAACCACGTATCTGGGAGGGGCAGCAACATTTCTATTCAAGTTATGCAGAGAATCAGTTGGTGTCATGGCTTATTATCATCTCCCTGATTCCTGCTAATCTCTCTCCACTTTGTAGGTGTGACAACCCCCCTCTCCTCTCCAATAGTGTTTATGTTTCACTATTCAAACTATCCTTTCTTCTGCAAGTTTGCTGTCTGTTAGCCAGTCCTGGTAACATCTTTCTTCTATCCACAGCCCTGCAGACTGCTTTCAGCTCTCACTAAAAACCTTAGCTCAGGTGTGGTAACATTAACTCAGGCATAGAAATGACTTAAAGTATTGGAGGCACTATCAAGACACTCAAGAAGGCTAGATCTTGGTTTACAAATCTGAATAAGAGATGTGAAGTTAATTATAATGACTACAAAACTAATGATACAATATCCTTTGACTATTTTTCCCTAGTTTGTTATGTTTTTGAAAACTTTAATGAATTAGTGCACATTCCAATAGCTATATATTTTGTTTTGATCTTAAACTGAATAATATATTGCTATCCCCCTACCAAATTGGTAAAGCTTCTAGCTTCTCTTTAGAGTTTTTAAAATCCTGGCTCTGCCCATGGTAACAGTTGTTACAAATGCTGTCTACTTTTCCACTGGATACCAGGTAAATTCATTTACTGAAGGGTGCCATACAGTTCTCACAGTAGCAATATTTTTCACTGCTCACTAGAACTGGATTTGAACTAGCAACCTCAGGTTGGACAGATCTAGAGTCCATTATTAATCCTTATATAAAAGTGTGAAGAAAGTTAATTTTGATGTTTTCCTCTCCTGTCCTCTTACAAATGTGAAAACTTAAATTTCTTCTTACAGACAAGATATTCCTCTCCTGGTGAGAGATATAACTCTTCTAAGGTAGACATGCAAGTCTAACTACTCAAAGACAGCTGCATCAATCATACAGAGAGGCACATCTCAGGGACTAATGAAAATAGCAACGTTTCCTTTCTTATAAGCATTAAATGAAAAAAACATGTCTTGTGGCTTGTATTGTTATGTAAGCTAGTCTTTTCCTTTTCCTTTGTCACACTTAGAGAGCTCATGGGGGCTTCAGACATGCAGGCCACTGAAAAGAAGCAATTTTAGAATTGATTGAATTTTCTGTCTGAATCACAAAAAACCTATAATGTAGGCAGGGCTAGTAGTGCACTTGCCATTATAAGACCTTGTTTTCACTTGTTTATAACTTTTCCAAGCTTAAACCATTTGAGCCATATTTTTCCATGCTGGGTGCCTGCCTGAGGATTCATTTTGCAGGGGGGTGGAAATTTTGGTCAAAAAAAATCACTCAGCAGTTTCTAAGCTCTGTCTGGAACCCCTTTTAAACAGCTGGAGTTTCCGGAGGGTTGGACCTTTTTTATTATCCACCACAGACTCCTATCACATGAGCTAACAGAGTAGCTGATAACAGCAGTAGGATTTTACCCTCTAAGTCAGCAGTCAGCAATGTTTTCTGTTTGAGGGCCAGAATGGCCCAGCTCTGCTTCAAGACAGGCTGGCACCAGGACCTGGCCACTGCCTCCATTGCTTCTCCCCACTTCGGTGCAGCACAGGAAGTCTTCCTGACACCCAGCCATAGTGAGGTGCTCTGAGATGTGATGCAGTGAAAGCCCCATTGCTAAACTCTGCTGAAGCCCCAGTACAGCCCAGAGGCTGTGAGTTGTTGACCACTGCTCGAAGTGGACCATTATGAGGAAGACAAGACACCAGACGAGGATCCAGAGGGTGTGTAGTGATGCAGTTGAACCCCCTTGGATTCCCAATTTCTAAAGCCAACTGCAGGGGCGGAGCAGCAGCATTTCAGGTCAGGCAGTGCTGAGGGAGTCAATTGACTTCATGGCTCATTGTTATCTCCCTGACTCTTGTTAATCTCTCTCCACTCCACAGGCATTAAGGACCCTCTCCTTTTTAAATGGTCTTGATGTTCCACCATTCAAACTATTCTTTCTTCTGCAATGTTGTTGTTCATTAACCATTCCTGGTAATGTCTCCTTCCTATTTCATAGCCCTTCAGACTATTTTTAGTTCTCACTAAAATCCTTAACTCAACTGTGGTAATATTAATTCAGATAAAGTATTAACTCAGGAGTAGAAATGACTGGCAATGCAATATTGGATGCTCTGTCAAGATACTCAGACAGGCTAGATTCTGTTTTATGAATCGGAATAAGAAGCATATTTATCTAAAATGACTACAGGGCTAGTGATACCATATCTTTTGACTATTTTTGCTTAGTGTGTTATGTTTTTTAACTTTATATAAAATCTAGCAAACTAGTGCACATTGCAATAGTTATATTCGTTTTTGCTTTGACCTTAAATTGAGTAATATAGTACCAGCCCCCAGCATATTAGTAAATCATCTAGTTTCTATTTAACTTGAGAAAAATGAGCTGTGCTATATGCAATGATGTGCTACAGCCTCTGCACCCTCCCTTTTCAAAATGCTAGATCCACCTATGCAAGAGACACTCTGCCAGTAGGTTTCATGAATATCTGCTGAGAGCAAAGGAGTGGTGCAGGTCGCCTGGGTTCCACTCCAGGCTCCGGACGGGAGTGTGCTCCAAGGGCACAGACTCTTCTGCCTTGTACGCTCTCAATTAACCATTTTTTCCCCACCTTGGTTCCCATTCTTGTTACCTGCCCATGCCCAGTTTCCACCCCACAGGCTTATCAGCATAGTCTCCTTACCCAGCTTGCCTTATGTCTCCTACTCCAAGCATATGATGTCAGTTTTGGTGTTCCCACAACACAGTCTCCCTCCCCAGTTGACTCCCTTCTTGCCTAGCTAAACAAAGTATGCCTCCCTTGTTGCCAGTCCCCTTGACTTATCTCCACACCCTCCTCCTGGCTCTTTATTTGATCTGTTTCTCCCCTCCAACATCAGCCTGACTGTCCTAGCCTCCCTCCATCTTCCTCATCCAGTCTCAGTTCTTCCCACCAAAATTTCCCCAGCTCCTTGTCCAAGAGGAAGGCACAAGGTACATTATTGACAAAATTCCTTGCCCACTTACAAATCCTCTCTCAAAAGCCTGGGATTGTAGATATCATAGTTATTTGTACATAACACACCATTTTAATAAAGATACAAACCTTATTTTCAGAAGGCTGAAATAATTTTCCTTTCAACAAAACTATTCAGAATCAGTTTCCTTGTTTAAAGACATACATCTCAATTTTCAATGGCTATTTTTGAGGGGGAAATTGATTGTAGTATACAAATAAATAAGGTAATTCAAAAATTGGTCAGGCTACATTTTCTCTAACAGCACATTGGAGTAGATCCTGCTGGTGGTGAGGCTCAGGAAAGTCTGGAGTTAAACACCTCTGCTTCACATTTTCTTAGGAGCTGAACCACCACTTAAACATGAGGTCTGCCGGAGATTCTCTACAAGAAATAAAATGAATGCTCAGGAGATCTGCTTGAATGGTGTTTATTAAAAAAAAATTTAAATGGCAATAATTTACATCTTAGTTAGACTGACAATTTGAAAGTGAGTCACTGTGAAGAAATTATTGACAAGTATTTTCAAGTCCTACCCGTGCCCCCAAAGCCACCTCACCTTTTTGTGTTTTTTTCCCCTCAATCATTTTTCTTCTTCTTTCCTTCCCCCCAAACAATGTATTTTCTATAGCCTTATTCAGAAAACTAGTCAACCTGTTTTTGCTGAAAAATACACAGCCTGAGGCAGACATCAGCACTACAAACTTCAGACAGTATGGCAAAATTATAGGCAAGTTTAACAGGGTTGTATGGAAAGCTTCAGGCAGTCTTAACCAGCTCAACCTATAATACAATCAATTCCCACATGCACAGTTTCTCCAGAAAGAACGCTACGCCATTACCTTGTCTGCTTATTGATAAGTCAGAACAAAAGCCCACATATATTCAGACTTAATTTTAGTGCATAGACAAAAGAAACAAGCATAGCATTGGGCTAGGCTGTCCAATTTTACAGGGGAGACAAGTCACAGAGCACAAAACATCATCAGGGAGGATTTACCTTGGTCCAAAAATAGACTGCCCCAGGACTGCAGTTTAACTGGAAATGACAGGAACACAAGCATGTCCTATATCAATGCAGTATAATCTCACTGAGGACCAGGGCCCAGGCATGGGGCACTAGCTAAGGTAGGCTAGATCTACAGAGAGATGCAGTCACCTAACAATGCAGCAGTCTGAAGTCTTTAGGTGCCTAAGTTTCCACCAACATCTCTACAGTGCATGGATTTTTGCTGCAGGTCAAATTAACCTGACAACTCTGAGCTTCCTGGTGCTCTAGAGTCCTGGCAGGATTTTCAGACCCAACTATAGTTTATTTCTGGGCAAAGCTCAGCAGACATTTTCTGAGAATGCCTATATTATATCAGGCCATGCACAAAAGACTGCCAGGAGGACAAAGCAGTACTTCCACTCCTGTGCTCAAATGCACAGTGATTACAACACTTGCCAGGGACTCAGCAGACTCAGGTTCAAGTCCCTCTTCTGTCTGATTTGCAGGGAGGATTTGAACCCAACTCTCTCACCGTAGTTCTGTAGCCACTAGGCTATAGAGCCTTTTAAATAGGTTCTTTTAATCTCACCAACTTTGTATATAACACTTAAAGAGCTTGTGGATGCCTCTCCATCCTGAAACAAGTGTTACAGATCTATTAATTCTGCCCTGAGCTATCACACACTGCTTTCCTTCTGACCTGCGTCATCCCACCAGCTTACCCATGTACACCATGCTGCCTAGGATCCCAACCAGTTGTCACCTCCCAGTTCAGGTGCTGGTATGCAGCCACTGATGCTCACTCTCTGGGAGTTCACATCCCTATATAATATGCTCGTGCTCCATGTTTCAGCCTGGTCCCATGCTGAGGTCCTTGAGTTCATTGCCCCCTGGGGAGAGAAGCATGTGCAGACCCCTCTAAGTGGTATCCAGTCCACTGCACAAATACACAAGCAGCTCTCTGAATAACTGAGGGCAAAGGGGCATAACGGGGGGCTGGACATTACTGAGTGGGTTACAGGAGTGCGCTGGACAGTATAACGAGGCTCCTGACGGTGTCTGCAGCTGCAGTGTAAGGGCTGGGCCATGTGTTTGCAAAAGATCCTACCCCTAACCACTACATTTTATGGACTCTGCTGACAACACCTCTGCCAGCATCAGCCAGGACTCAAAGCAGGAAGGGACAGGTCTTGAAATCCAGGATTGTGTCAGCCTAGTGAATTAAGAGCAGTAGGCCTTAGCCAAGAAGCTGCCAAAGCATCCATCTGGCTTACAGACAGAGCCCCAGAGCAAAACAATACTTGCAAGAAATGATCCTGTTTACAATACTTCCTGGTACTGTGAGGGCAGTGTCTTGTTGGTCCACTCTCTTTCTTCTGTCTCAGCTAGGCTTTTAACCACCTCCCTCTCTTGCTCAAAATAGTGGTGTAAAAGAATGCATGGCTCAGGGGCCCAATTGCAGGTGGCAAACCCAATTGCAGGTGGGTGAAAGAGGACTGCTTGCCTGCCTAGAAGGTCTGAGCCAGCTGATGAGAATGATTGGATGGCCCAGAAGAAGTTAAAAGCTCTCAGGGAAGGGAGAAGAGGGAAGTCTGACATGCTGACGAGACAGCACAGAGTTGGTATTACTCCCTTAGGGTCTGGGAAAGAGCCACAAGGTGTGATTTAACCCTTTATTGTTTATGTATTTTTTTCTTTTGTGATTATGTTGTTTCCTGTGGGGACACATTTGACCCAGGGAAAATAAAAACTGGTGTAAAAAATGACAGCCTGCTACAGGCAGTGGCACTGGAGAGTCTGCTAAATTCCTGTTTTATATTTTCCCTTCAGTGTACAAATACACATCCCCACATGTCTTGCCCTGCAATGCTTTTTGTTTTCATTACTGCCGCCACAACCTTTCTACCACCTCAGCCATGATGATGGCACTGTTTGAGTTACCCAGGAGATGTGGGAACAGAAGATGGGACAGGGCCTTCTTGGATATCAAGTTCGCCCTCCTACATTCACAGACAACCAATTTGCCAAGGAATTCTACAAGCATGTCAACTACAACCGTTTTCACATACCACAGCCAAAAAGACCCTGTGAATGAAAAAAACCCCTACAGCGTGACACAAATATATAGAAGCACAGACCAGAGAACTGCCAGTTCCCTGACACTTCAACATTAGGGTATTTGTTAGAATAAAATATGCTTAGCTGATCTTAGGTGGAGGGCTACTCCCTATGCTTGGGAAGGCAGAAAAACCCTCACTGACTATGCTAAACTAACCTGAGGAAAATATTTTTTCCTAATGCCAAGCTTGGAATCAGTTTAAACCCAAGTGCAAGAGCTAGATACACAAGATAGGGAAACTAAAAGCTCCTCATGTGTCTGTGGCATCCTTATGCTCCTAGGCAAATTCCCATCTCTGGAAACATTACAGTATTGCATAGCTGCACTTGGTAACATATTGACCATACACTAGTTGTGGAGAGTCCCAGTATGCATACATAAAACGTACAACCAGCTTCAAGTAAAGACATCCTCTTAGGCTTTAACTGAGTGATTAAGGCTACCCGATTCCTTAACCAGAAATAAAATACTTTTTTATTATTATTTTCAATGCATCTGTCATCCCTTTCCACACCCCTGCTCACACCCCCACCTCTTTTTCAATTCAAAAGAATATCCTGCATTCAAAACCCAGAGATTGTGACAGAAATTGATAAGGGTTAGCATAGCCAAAGCACAAGCTAGCTTCACTGCTATTTAAAAGAGGCTGCAAAGTAGCAAGACCATAGAGGCTCTCCCTTTCTAGTTGTTCCTGTTTGATTCACATTGTTTACTCCCTCATTGTGCCTCCCTCTCATTTTCCTGTTAGGAAGTGGGAACCCACCACGAGAAGAAATTAAAGGTTTTTGTATGGAGTCAAACTCAAGGTCTTGGTCTAAAAGGCACTCAGGGGACTCAGTTATGCAGAACTGAAAGAGGCAAAACTCCAGGATGAAAAGGTGTGATGGGGGGAAGGAGGGGTGGGGGTCATTCTGTTGCTCAGGAAGCAGCACTTTAAGCCCTTAGCTGTCTCCAGCATGTACAAGCTGTACTCCATATCAGGCACCATGGGACAATCTCCCCCAGGCACCTATTTCTGTCACAAACCTCACCATCCCTTGTTCCAAATGCCAGTTGTATATCTCTGACCTACCCTTTGACCACAACACATAGCAAGAAAGACATTTTAAAAAACAAAGCAAACAAAAAAACCCCTATCATAATAAAACACTGCCTAGCACTCAGATTTCTAACCCAGGAGAAAAGGGAAGAGGAGAACAAATTTCATGAAACATGGTAGTCACACAGCACTTGAACTCAGTGGGATGTGAGCAGCACAGGAAGCCTATGAAGAAGCTCACCTTCCAAATCAGTAAGAGCAGAACAAACAGCTGGGCTCACATGGGCAGATGCTGTGGGAGGGAGCACACAAGCAGCCTTGTGCATCTTTCAAGGTACATAAGAACAGAAGAGTAGCAGTACATCTGGGGCACCAATGAAGATTCTGGTATCACAACCTGTAGCTATGTTCTTGGGTACTGGGAGAAATACATAACTATCCTTAAGGGACTAATGGACTTATTTTAAACATTAGGAAGATAATATTACAGACTGGTATGTTTTCAAGTCTAGGACCAACAAACTATCTAAATATGAGGGCCAATTAAAAATCCATGTATAAGCAGGTGACCTACTCTATTCCTTAAATATGCAAGTCACATCTGGCTTCAGGTTCTCAGACCAGTTTTGTTTCTTTCAGAAATGGCTTTGAAACCATGACACACAAAGCAAACAAAACAAAAGCTTTCTGTCTTTCCCAACATTAAGAAGGGGAACTTTATTTCCTCCAGCCCTCCTAAAGCTCTTAAGCTTCTTGGGCTGCCTATACACACGGTGGGGGGAGGGAGGGCTTTTAATTAGACTGGCTCCCAGTGAGCTGCTAAAATTAGAATGCCTCACTGTCATATGTATTAAGCCTACATGGGTTTAAAAATGGCAGCAGGACACTATCTAAACTTGTTCAACAAATTTTAGATAAAGCACCTCAGTGGCCATTTTTAAAACCCAGGGGGTTTATACACATGATGAAGAGACCACACTGGAGCATTCTGCTTAGAATTTGGAGCAGACTCAACGACTAGAGTCTGCTCTGATGCGTTCTAAGTAGAGTGTGAACCAGCACATATATAGGCACCACCATCATTAGCAGGTAATCACTTCCAGCTGGCTCCCAGCCAGGCCTACTATCATTTGCTGACTGCCTGCAGCTGGCTTCCAAGTCTTTGAAGGGTCAAGCATCTCCTTACACCATGCTTCGTCTGGGAAAGCATTGGAACAACAGGTTCTTTTTGTTGGGGGGCGGTTTGTAGAAACTTTACAATATCATATTTTCTTGTTTCAATGCAAATAAAAATATATATTTCCCATTTATTGTTTAAAAAACACTTTCAAGATCTTGAGAGTTGGGATTTGTACTGTTCTTTCTTAGAGTTCTTCATCTCTGCCTTTTGTCCCCTTTCTGCCAGGTTACAGGGCACATAATAATCTCTGCACAAGTACCCAAGGAGTATGCCCTGAGGCACTCCAGAGACCCATCCTGAGCAATACCATCCTTGGCTGGTGGAATAATGTAGCAGGCTTGCCTTTTGGAGCTTGGGTTGAGTCCCAGGCTTGAAATCCTGCTGTTTCGATTGGTAGAGCCCATCCACCAATCAGGAGGCAGAAAGATCAGTTAAGTCACACCCCTTTCCTGAGGGGAGGGGAAGAGGAGTTCTCCCCCCCTCTTGGACCTGATTGAAGACTGCAACACTCAGGTTGGGAAGACTTTAGGGGCGGAGCCCTGGAGCATATAAAAGGAGCTACATGCTCAGCATGAGGGGAACGCATCCGGGACCAAGAAGAACAGAGCTTCTAATTGCTCAGCAGGGCGAAGCAGTAGCCCAGAAGTGCCCAAAAAGATTTCCATCAGTGGGGAATGCCAGACGGCTCCAGTAGCTGGGCTCTCAGTGTACAGCACGGCATCCAGACCCTGGGAGCTGCATGAGGCGGCTCTGGTCTGCAAACTCTGGCATGCAGCCAGAGACGGTGCACAGGCCAGTGCACGGAGTAGGACCTCTGGAGCGCTTGGGCAGCTCAGGTCCTTCAACCCCCGGAACAAGGCCGGGAGCTCGGTGCAGGAGGCGCTGCACGGACGGTCCAGGAGCAGACCGAGCCCGGTGCTGCACAAGGCAGCCCAGGCCTCCGGCCCATAGCAAAAGGTTGAGTCTAGGGAGCCAGATGGTGCTCAGGCTACTGAGCCAGCAGACAGGGCCAAGCCAGAAGCCCTGCATAGAGGAGCCCTGTTCCAGGCCTGGGGCTTGTATGTAGGATGCCTGCCTGGATGTAGGAAGTATCTGAAGCCCCAGACTGATGAGGCAGGATACTTGCCCAATGGTAGAGACACACAGACCTGAATTGAGCTCTGCTCAGTTGACAATGGGAGCTTGACTCTTGGGCTCTGCCTAAGTGAATTCAGAACTGATTTAGCCCTTGAAATGAAACACATAAACAGCTAGAAAGAAACATCTACTCTTCCTGTCACATACATTTAAAAGCTGTATCTCCCTTGTTCAGAGGCCCTGCATGCACCCAGCCATATACCTGAGCCAAATGGCATCAGACAAACTCTTCCAGCTGGCTTCCTTTCAGCACAGTGGGCCTCCCAGAAGTGTCGTCTTTATCCCCAGCTCTGCCTGTGGCCACTCCAAATAGAAAAGATGTGGAAACTTTGTCTCCTGTCTCCCTCTCACAACATCAAGCGCTGAGCAGATTATCAAATGAGCAGAGGATGTAAAATGCCATTAAGGGTTTGAAGGGTATGTGTGCATGCATGCTCCTTTATTTTTGTGCATGTACACTAGCCTCTGTATTCAGCAGTCCACATTTCTATTAACGTAAATAAGACTTTGGTAGAAAGAGGACCACTGTGACCACAGTTTGCGGATTCCTCAATGACACACTTTTCCATCAGAAGAAGCCAATTTGTAAAAACCAAAATTATTTATGGGGAAAGCTGAGTCTTGAAAAATCTTCCCATTTGGAAAAAAAAGTTTTGAAACCATCCAAAAGGTCTGTTTAGATATTTCAGTCCTGAAACAGAAGTTTCATTCTTCAGTTTGAAATTACTTTTCTTTGAAATTACTTTTCTTTGAAATTTTAGCTAATTTCTAGTATAACAATGGTAAAATAAATAAAATGAAACATTTTACAGTTAACAAAATGAAAGGCTTCAGATTACCTGACCTATTATTTTTGTTAGTAGTATTAGCTGCATGTCAATATTTTTGAAATTTGAACTTTTATTCCTTGAGAAGGAAAAACTTTCTGAAATCTATTAAAAAAAAATCTCACAGGAAGGAAAATTATTTTCCTTCCAAGATCTAAATATGACCCCAGCATTTTATAAAAATGAATATTTTATTCCCCTTTATCAACAGTCTCTAGGTCACAGGTAGATGTTGTGTTTGGCAGCTACTATATGGTGGTATAGAAACAAAGTCATAGCTATTATATCACTATTCTCTGCAGGCAGAAAAGAGCATGCCACCACAGTTTAGCTTTCATTTAATGTGGGATAAATGTCTGTATGTGGGCAGCAGTCACTGAGAAGTGATGCACAGTAAAGCTCCACTCCTTTTATCTCATGGTATCTTGTTCATGTGCCCCTGCCTTGTGTAAGCTTGTCTGTTAGATCCATACAAAAGCTGACAAACTATACTGGTTTCTACAGCTTTTCCATTCTGCACAGATTCTGCTAGATTCACGTGTTAAACGGTTTTATTTGCACCAGAATCACATCCCAGTCCCTGAGGTGCCAGTGAGGTCAAACGTACCTCTGCCTTGGGTTTGGAGAGATCAGGAGCCCACTGGGTTTCCAGTTTGATTTGGCTAGCAGACCAAAAGGAAGGAATAAAGGTGGTGTGGGGGCAGAGGGAAAGATATTAAGATACACTGATGAAGAGTCGGGGGGAGAAAATGGAGAAGGTCAGGGCTCAGCTAGGAAAGAGAAAGCATGGCAACTTGAATAAAACTACAGTGCAAGGAGGTAGTAATAGTGAGACACTTCTCCAAGAGGGTACCTTAGTCTTGCTTTATGGGTATCCTGCACCTAATCCTCTTCCTCCGGTAAGCTTTATCCTTAGAACAAACTCTCGCATAACCCTTCTGCCAAGTCCTGCTAACAATAAACAGGCTGGTTCAGTTACCTCAGAGTTTCTTCTTAAAATCTCAAAACAGCCACCACTTGAGCCCTTGCATCAGGTGTTTTACTTGGGTGCCCTCAACAAGCCCAATGTTCATACTCATAAGCAATGCACCCAAGGGTTAAAAACAAAGAAACCTAGTGTGGAGGAGGAGAAAAAGGGAACAGAATAACTTGGAGAAGCCAGAAGTTAATACATGGACAATACTTAGGGAAAACCCATCCCTAGGACACACTGGCCTCTTTCATGGCTGTGGGCACCTAATGAGGCCATGTGTTCTGTCATTAGCCCTCACCCTCTGACTCGCCTCTGCTGATCCTCTCACTAGGGCTGGAGGTATCTGAAATCTGGGCAGGTCCATCTCTTGCATCTGACAGACATACTGCTCCAGGGAAATTCATCCCCTTGCTCAGCTGAAGCAGCCACATGTCTGAGACCTGTTGGGGGAAGTGAGGAGGGCAGCAAAGTGGCTGCCCACTGCACCATCAGCCCAAGCATCCTCAGGGCTGCTTGCCCACTTCCAGCTGACTCCGTATTGTCCCATTTCCCCTTCCCCCCACCCATCCCACAGCAGCCTCAGTCCTCAGAGGGGATGGGGTTCACACAAGCCTCAGTAAAGTCCAGGCCACAAAGCACATTCCTGCAGCCAGCTCTTCCTTAGCCTTGTCAAGGGCTTCCCTACACCCAACCACTCCAGGATCCAGGTAGCTCTCTGTCCCAGGCACTTGCAAGCCCATTCCCTGGTCCACTCATTACTCATCAGGGATAATGGGCTTTGATTTCCCCCAGATTTAAAACCTAACCTTACCCAGAATGGCCTAAATTGATGCACAACTGACATACACATGAGGTCCAGCCCATGCAGCCTTTCCCCCTCCCTTACCAGGAGAGAGCCCCAGAGGGGTCCCTGCCCTTTGAGGTCTCTGTACCTCCAGTGTTCTCAAGCCTCAGTGGCATCCATACCAACAAGGGCCTTAGGTAGGTCCTGCTGGGAAAGTTTCATTCATGCAATCTCCATGGTCCTGGCATAAGCAGAGTTACACAGGAGGAATGCTCCTACCCCAATGTTCCCAAGCCCTCACTGGCCCAAGCACAGCACCACTGACTGAATAACTTGCTACACAGCATTGAGCTCTGCTGTCCCTGCTGACCTCAGTTGCAACTTTTTACTTTCTTGTGGTTGAGAGCAAAGTCGGATATCTCATGGGTACCACACTGTGCCAAGCTGTGGGTGGGAGACCACTGCTTCGCCATGTAGCTTTGACTGGCATAGGTTGCTCTGTTGGCTGGATAATGTGGCCCTGTGTCCAGATCAGGCTGGTGCACAGCGCAATTCAAGCACCTTGGATCCATAGATTTCATAGATTTC